>NC_140987.1:146887349-147487349 GCF_052327205.1 Somniosus microcephalus | reverse complement strand
GGGACAGGGATTTTTACAGTCTCGTATACATCCTAGGCAGGGGCAATTTTATAATGTAAAACCTGCACACATTTGTATTTTTATTGTCCGTTTGGTATTTAGAAAATAAAGCTTGCTGTGACACTTATTTTTCTGAGTGACCCCAGGTCATGTTGCATTACTTTAAAAGACATCTGGGTGAAAAGTTGTGATCTGGTGAGCAAGGCACAGTGGTATACAACTGTTCCAATGAAGCTCAACGCACGATCAAAGAACAGCACCTCCTCTTTCTCTTAGGCACCTTACAGCCTACCGGCCTTAACAGTGAGTTTAACAACTTTAGTTCTTAACTACCGCTCCCATTTTCTTGGACAGCAGATGCTGATAATGGCTGCACCAAAGCCACTGGGAGTGTAGGAGGCGTGAGTTGGTTCTTAGGATAGGGATCCCCTATTGATACACGGTTGGGGTCAACCAACCTTTCTTCTGCCCCAACTCTGGGCCATGGGAGCCTTCTCCTCTTTGCCAGATTTTCCATGCTTCCCTCCACCTTTGCTATTCTGTTGTAACCATTTGCACCTCCTCTAGACCCATCTTTCATTTCTTTGCTTGTCCCATTGCCACCCCTTTTGCCTTGCACCATCATTCCTTTTGTCATGTAATCATTCCTGTCCTCCACCATATCACAGACCTTCCCCATGGTTCTCTCACCACCACTCACTTCTCCCTGGCTCTCTACTTGCTTAAAAATTTGTTTGGGGTGATTTTCCCCAGATGCTTTAGGCACTAAAGAGCTTCCGAGCTGGTCAAGCTGGGGTCGTAAGCTGAAATGCCGGTCAGCCCATGTTTAGTGCAAGAGGCCATCTTGGTAAAGAAGTTGAAGCTTGCGCTAGGAACGGCCACCCACAGGATCATTAAGCATCTGATTGCCATTCAAATTGCCTACTAGCACTCATTAATGAGATTGCATGGCATTTTGGTGGCTAGCGCTTGGCCTAACACTCTCTCCTAACAGTAACCAACTGATTGGGAGTAAACAAGTCGTCGTTGAGGATTTCAAGCGCCACTTAATGATATATCACCTTTTACTGTTCTCTTACTGCTGGAGGTTTGAAGAGGACTTTTGAAACACATCACGAGACCTTTTGGGACACTGTCAAGACTTCACCAACACTCTATCAACAATTGTTCCAGAAATTCTCGGAGGACTTCACCTAAAGAGAGAGAGTGAATGCTGTGCTACTCTACTTTATTGCACACCTTATTGGAGTCAGCAGGAGAAAGGGAGTGCTTGGTCATGGGCATCTTTCTAGGGGTCCCTCTTTGTCTGCAAGAGGAATGGGAGGAGGACATGAGACCAGCACCAGCTACAGCAGGAGAGAGCAACAGGAGGGTGAGGTGGCGTCCTTCCCCCCTACGGGTACAGGACATCCCTTCTCCTCAGGACCACCAGTGCCACATCCGAGAAGCTGTGCATCCTCTCTCAGTCCCCGAGACATCCTGAGATCTGCTGATGTGGGTCAGTTCGTGCACTCCACACCTCTAGTGGAAGTGGGTGTGAGAAGCCCACATATGCTGCTCCACGAAAATTGCGTCTAATCAGCACTTGCGTGCTAAACCTGCAGGTGTCTGATTTAGCACCGCCAGGCAAGTTCAAATTATGGTAATCAGCAATTAGGACCAAAATTGCGTGCTACAAACAGGTGAATCTTATTAGCACAGCCATTTAGCACCTGTTATCACCCTTCCACCAAATAACCCCCTTCATCTCTAACATTTCTGATGAAAGTTTATCGACCTGAAATGTTAACTCTGTTTGTCTCTCTGCAGATGCTGCCTGACCTGCTGAGTGTTTCCAGCATTATTTGATTTTATTACTGTGGTATATAAATGATTTGCTCAAATGTCAGTTGAGTTAAATCACAAAGTCCTTTTTTTCCAAATCTGGGATTGTTCTTCTGAATCCATTTCAAATCCGGAAAGACAGATCTATACCTGTATGTAAGAACATAAGAACATAAGAAGTAGGAGCAGGAGTAGGCCATACGGCCCCTCGGGCCTGCTCCGCCATTCAATAGGATCATGGCTGATCCGAACCTAGACTCACGTCCATTTCCCTGCCCGCTCCCCGTAACCCCTAATTCCCTTATCAGCTAGGAAACTGTCTATCTCTGTTTTAAAATAATTTAACGTCACAGCTTCCACAGCTCTCTGAGGTAGCAAATTCCATAGATTTACTACCCTCTGAGTGAAGAAGTTTCTCCTCATCTCAGTTTTGAAAGGGCAGCCCCTTATTCTAAGATGATGCCCCCTAGTTCTAGTCTCACCCATCAGTGGAAACACCCTCCCCGCATCCACCCGATCAAGCCCCCTCACAATCATTTATGTTTCGATAAGATCGCCTCTCATTCTTCTGAATTCCAATGAGTAGAGGCCCAACCTACTCAACCTTTCCTCATAAGTCAACCCCCCTCATCTCCGGAATCAACCAAGTGAACCTTCTTTGAACTACCTCGAGAGCAAGTATATCTTTTCTTTAATATGGAAACCAAAACTGCACGCAGTATTCCAGGTGTGGCCTCACCAGTACTCTGTATAACTGAAGCAAGACTTCCCTGTTTTTATACTCCATCCCCTTTGCAATAAAAGCCAAGATTCCATTGGCCTTCCTGATCACCTGCTGTACCTGCATACTAACCTTCTGTGTTTCATGCACCAGGACCCCCAGATCCCTTTGTACTGTAGCACTTTGCAGTTTCTCTCCATTTAGATAATAACTTGCTCTTTGATTTTTTCTGCCAAAGTGCATAACCTCACACTTTCCAACATTATATTCCATCTGCCAAATTTCTGCCCACTCACTTAGCCTGTCTATGTCCTTTTGCAGGATTTTATGTCCTCCTCACTCACTGCTTTCCCTCCCATCTTTGTATCATCGGCAAACTTGGATATGTTGCACTTGGTCCCCTCCTCCAAATCGTTAATATAGATTGTAAAGAGTTGGGGTCCCAGCACTGACCCCTGCAGAACACCACTAGTTACTGATTGCCAACCTGAGAATGAAACATTTATCCCAACTCTGTTTTCTGTTAGATAGCCAATCTTCCACCCATGCCAGTATATTACCCCCAATCCCGTGATTTTTTTATCTTGTGCAGTAATCTGTTGTGTGGCACCTTGTCAAATGCCTTTTGGAAGTCCAAATACACCACATCCACTGGTTCCCCTTTATCCACCCTGTTTGTTACGTCCTCAAAGAATTCGAGCAAATTTGTCAAACATGACTTCCCCTTCATAAAACCATGCTGAATCTGTCCGATTAAATTATGCTTATCCAAATGTCCTGTTACTGCTTCCTTAATAATGGACTCCAACATTTTACCAACCACAGATGTTAGGCTAACTGGTCTATAGTTTCCAGCCTTTTGTCTACCTCCCTTTTAAAACATTAGCAGTTTTCCAATCTGCTGGGACCTCTCCTGAATCCAGGGAGTTTTGGAAAATTACCACCAATGCATCCGCAATCCCTACCGCTACTTCTCTCAAGGCCCTAGGATGTAAGCCATCAGGTCCAGGGGATTTATCCACCTTAAGTCCCATTATCTTACCAAGTACCATCTCCTTAGTGATTTTAATCATGTTTAGCTCCTCCCCCCCCTATAGCCCCCTGTTTGTCCAGTGTTGGGATATTTTTAGTGTCCTCAACTGTAAAGACTGATACAAAATATTTGATCAGCGTTTTTGCCATCTCCATGTTCCCCACTACTAATTTCCCGGTCTCGTCCTCTAAGGGACCAACATTCACTTTAGCCACCCTTTTTCTTTTTATATAGCTGTAGAAACTCTTGCTATCTGTTTTTATATTTTTTCTAGTTTACTTTCATAATCTATCTTCCTTTTCTTAATTAATCTTTTAGTTATTCTTTGCTGGCTTTTAAATGCTTCCCAATCTTCTATCCTCCCACTAGATTTGGCTACTTTATATGCCCTTGCTTTCAGTCAGATACTATCCTTTATTACTTTACTTAGCCATGGATAGCTGTCTTTTCTTTTACGCCCCTTTTTCCTCAGTGGAATATATTTTTCTTGAAAGTTGTGAAATAGCTCCTTGAATGTACACCACTGCTCATGTACCATCTTACACTTTAATCTATTTTCCCAGTCCACTTTAGTCAACTCTGCTCTCATACCTTCATAGTCTCCTTTATTTAAGCTTAGTACGCTGGTTTGAGATCCAACTCTCTCACCCTCAAACTGAATTTGGAATTCAAGGGGATCCTTTACTAGGACATTTTTTATTAATCCTGTCTCATTACACAGGACCAGATCTAAGATTGCCTGCCCCCTGGTTGGTTCAGTAACATGCTGCTCAAGGAACCCGTCCCTAATGCACTCTATGAACTCTTCCTCAAGGCTGCCCTGCCCAATTTGATTTGTCCAGTCAATATGAAAGTTAAAATCTCCCATGATTATAGCTGTTCCCTTATTACAAGCCTCAACTATTTCCTGATTTATACTCTGACCAATAGAGTTGCAACTGTTAGGAGGCCTATAGACTAAACCCACCAGTGACTTTTTCCCCTTATTATTCCTTATCTCCACCCAAACTGATTCACTATCCTGATCCTTTGACCCAATATCATTTCTCACTATTGCAGTGATTCCATCCTTTATTAACATAGCCACCCCACCTCCCTTTCCTTCCTGTCTGTCCTTCCTAATAGTCAAATACCCCTGGATGTTTAGTTCCCAGTCATGGTCACCTTGCAGCCATGTTTCTGTAATGGCCACCAGATCATAGCCATGTGTAGTTATTTGTACCGTCAACTCGTCTATTTTGTTACGAATGCTGCGTGCATTCAGATAAAGAACTTTTAAATATGTTTTGTGACAATTTAATCCTGCTTTTACCCCCTTTACTACTTTACCTTTATATATTCTGTCCCTTCCTGACACGCTCTGGTTTTAATTCCCCCACTGCTACTTTGCTCTATTGCCTTCTCCGCTGACATTTTTATTTTTCGCTCTCTTGAAACCTCCCCCCCCACTAATTAGCTTAAAGCCCTCTCTACAGCCCTAGTTATTCAATTTGCCAGGATTCTAGTCCCAGAACTGGCCAAGTGAAGTCCGTCCCAACGGAACAGCTCTCTCCTGTCCCAGTACTGGTGCCAGTGTCCCAAGAAGCAAAACCCATTTCTCCCACACCAGTCTTTGAGCCACGCATTTAACTCTCTGATTTTATTTACCCTAGCCAAATTTGCTCATGGCTCAGGTAGTAATCCAGAGATTATTACCCTTGTGGTTCTGCTTTTTAATTTGGCCCCTAGCTGCTCATACTCCCTCAGCAGAACCTCTTTCCTTGTCCTAACTAACTAAGAACATAAAGAATGGGAGCAGGAATAGGCCATATGCTTGAGTCTGCCCAGACATTCAATAAGATGAAAGGCGCTATAAGAACATAAGAACATAAGAAATAGGAGCAGGAGTAGGCCAATCGGCCCCTCGAGCCTGCTCCGCCATTCAATAAGATCATGGCTGATCTGATCCTAACCGCCAATCCATTATATAAATGCAAGTCATTCTTTTTTTTACGGCTGAACTTCATGATCATTTTAAGGGAAACTAAGTGAAATCCAACATCAAGGGTGGGTTTTGTTAGCTCTAATTTGCCCAACTTCATAAGGAGTTGAGAACAGCTAGCAGTATAAGTAAACATAGTTTAAGAAAAGACCAAAATGCCCCGATTTTCCTACCAGCACTGCTTGTAAATGTGTCTCTCTGCTGGGAGCACTGGGGTATGGAATTAACGTGTATGCTTATTTATTAACCTCTTTTTTAAAAAAGATTAATTCATGGGATGTGGGCGTCACGGACAAGTCCAGCATTTATTGCCCATCCCTAGTTGCCCTTGAGAAGGTGGTGGTGAGCTGCCTCCGCTGCAGTCTGTGCAGTGAAGGTACTCCCACAGTACTGTTTGGGAGGGAGTTCCAAGATTTTGGCCCAGCGACAATGAAGGAATGGTGATATATTTCCAAGTCAGGATGGTGTGTGACTTGGAGGGGAACTTGGAGGTGTTGGTGTTCCCATGTGCATGCTGCCCTTGTCCTTCTAGGTGGTAGAGGTCGCGGGTTTGGGAGGTGCTGCCGAAGAAGCCTTGGTGAGTTGCTGCAGTGCATCTTATAGATAGTACACACTGCAGCCATGGTATGCTGGTGGTGGAGGGAGTGAATGTTTAAGGTGGTGGATGTAGTGCCAATCAAGCGGGCTGCTTTGTCCTGGATGGTGTCAAGCTTCTTGAGTGTTGTTAGAGCTGCACTCCTCCAGGCAAGTGGAGAGTACTCCATCACACTCCTGACTTGTGCCTTGTAGATAATGGAAAGGCTTTGGGGAGTCAGGAGGTGAGACACTCACTGCAGAATACCCACCCTCTGACCTGCTCTTGTTGCCAAAGTATTTATGTGGCTGGTCCAGTTAAGTTTCTGGTCAATGGTGACCCCCCAGGATATTGATGGTGGGGGATTCGGTGATGGTAATGCCATTGAATGTCAAGGGGCGGTGGTTAGACTCTCGCTTGTTGGAGATAGTAATTGCCTGACACTTGTGTGGCGTGAATGTTACTTTGTTCTTTACCTATTCAAAGATGTTCCGAGTGGCAGGCAGTGACTAGTGGGGTACCGCAGGGATCGGTGCTAGGACCCCAGCTATTCACAATATATATATATATAAATGATCTAGACGAGGGAACTAGATGGATGTAATATCTCCAAGTTTGCAGACGACACAAAGCTGGGTGAGCGTGTGTGCCGTGAGGGGGATGTAGAGAAACTCCAGTATGATTTGGACAGGTTGGGTGATTATACTGCATTTGCCATGCATCTGCCCAATGTGGATAAATGCGAGATTATCCACTTCGGTGGCAAAAACAGGAAGACAGATTATTATCTGAATGGTAATAGATTGGGAAAAGGGGAAGCGCAACGAGACCTGGGTGTCCTTGTGTACCAGTTGCTGAAGGTAAGCACGCAGGTGCAGCAGGCGGTCAAGAAGGCAAATGGTATGTTGGCCTTCATAGCGAAAGGATTTGAGTACAGGAGCAAGGATGTCTTGCTGCAGTTGTACAGGGCCTTGGTGAGAGACCACACCTTGAGTATTGTGTGCAGTTTTGGTCACCTTATCTGAGGAAGGATGTTCTTGCCATGGAGGGAATGACGTATGGAGAGAGATTGGGTCGATTAGGCTTATATTCGCTAGAGTTTAGAAGAATGTGAGGGGATCTCATTGAAACTTATAAAATTCTAACAGGACTAGACAGACTAGATGCAGGAAGGATGTTCCCGATGGCGGGGGAGTCCAGAACCAAGGGTCACAGTCTAAGGATAAGGGGTAAACCATTTAGGACAGAGATGAGGAGGAATTTCTTCACTCAGAAAGTGGTGAACTTGTGGAATTCTCTACCACAGAAGGCAGTTGAGGCCAAATTATTAAATATATTCAAGAAGGAGTTAGATATATTTCTTAAGGCTAAAGGAATCAAGGGATATGGGGAGAAAGCAGGGAAAGGGTACTGAATTTGTATGATCAGCCATGATCTCATTAAATGGCAGAACAGGCTCGAGGGGCCGAATGGCGTACTCCTGCTCCTATCTTTTATGTTTCTATAGGAGCACATCACTAAGTGCTTTGGCCAGACATCTATACTGAATTTCTGAATCTGGATTTGAGCTATTTATAGAAGTAGAAATAAACTGATCTCCAATGTGCAGTCTAACCAGATAAAGTTTGTTGGAGGACACTTTGGCCTGGAATTTGCGTCGGGATGACGGCAAACTGGCAGCGTTCGCTGTCATTCCGCCTTTGAAACTGACTGTAACTTCAGGATTTGGCGCATGCGGAGGCACAAAATCTGTCTCTTCCGCAGTCAGTACACTGTTAAATTCCCCAATAAAAGCTGCACACAAAGGGATTAGGTGTAACTGGGGTTTTAACGGCATATTTACTGCTAAATAAATGTTAAAGGTCTGGAAAACTAATTCAAATTTTCAAAAACAATTAAAACATATTTTTTTAAGTGTGACCATCTTTATTTCAGGCTTGCCTTTTCCCCATGTGAGAACCCCAAAATAGCTTTTGCTCTCTCTAACTATTTAAAAAAGTTAGAATTTTAACAGCTTACTCTCTTCCTTGTTCACTGTCTGTGTGAATTCTGACTTTTGATTGGCTGCTTAGACAGCCTGTTGACATCACAGCAGTTTGAACAAGGGGACCCTGATTAACTTCCGTTGAATTGAATTGAATTGAAGGTTGGAAAACCCAAAGTTCTCGACACAGTGATCGCGAGACCCTTATGTGGAGCGTGTAATGTATGTACCTTTAAGGGGGGAACTACTTTGTACAGCTCATGTATACTGTAGTACCGGCAGTGACCACACCTGTATATAACGTTGAGGAGTAATCTGTACAGTTCAGTTGCAGTCTGAGCCACGTTGAGTAAACATTGTTTGTACTGTTCTCCGCAGTCCGTGTCTGATTATACACGGACCTAACATTGGCGACGAGGCAGGTTCAAACCTACCTGCAACTCTGCATCACCTCCCGGGGATTCGTTCCTGGAGATCAGTGGATTGGAGGTCAAGGCCAGAGACTCGGGCGTCGACCACGGGCAACCGCCCACTCATCCAGCAGAGACTCGAGAATTGCGGGGGAGGCTGTCGAGAGCCAGGCTTGGCTTTCCAGTCGAGGTGGTCCAGCGAAACGGGCTGGCAACAGGTAGTGTGCAGACCCTTCCCGGACGGCGGCGGGCTAGAGCCAACCGAGCGGCACAGCAAAGGGCCGAGCAGCGTCGACGGGGAGAGAGAGGGCAGAGCGCACAGGGCACAGCCGGTGTTCAGAGGCCGAGCAGCGTCGGAGAGAGGGAGAGAGAGACACGCAGAAACCCGTGAGGCGCCGCCATTGCCACGAGGACGGCCGAGAGCGGCGTTGGCAGCAGCGCAGGAGAAGCGCGTGAAACCTACAGGGCGCCGCCATTGCCGGGAGCGGCATCGGCAGCAGCAGGGGAGACACCATTTTAAGCCATTGGGAGATGCCATTTTAAACCACACCCAAAATGCCGAAGAGTGGCAGTATCACCGCATTTGACAATGAAGTCGAAGATTGGACTACATATTGTGATGAAATATTCCATTCATCACTGCCTGTGACTGTGCCTTGTTTTGTTTCGCTAACATCGAGTCTCGGAATTATTGAGGCACATCACATATGTCGAACGAATAGAGGTGTACTGCAAGGCAAATGAGGTGCCAGATGACAAGAAAGCGTCGGTATTGTTGAATTTAATGGGTGCAAAGAAGTATGGTTTATTGCGAAATCTAGCAACCCCAACGAAGCCAATGGAAAAGAGTTTTGAAGACATAGTAACGATACTAAAGTAACATTTAAACCCCACACCGCTGCTGATAGCAGAAAGATTCAAGTTTCACAAACGGAACCAGCATAAGGATGAAAGCAATGCTGATTATTTAACAGAACTGCGCAAACTATCGAAACACTGCCAGTTGGAGCGGGACTGGCAGATACCTTAAGGGACAAGTTTGTGTGTGGGCTTCAAAGTGAAGTGAAGGAACCCAAAAACGGCTTTTATCTGAAAAGGACCTTACGCTGGAAAAGGCATTCAGCATTGAGGTACCATATGAAGCAGCAGCATGGGGTGCTGCAGAGATACAACAGAGACCGCAAGAATATGGCACAAACGAAATGTCATATGGAACAGAGAAGTGCTATCGCTGCAGCAGAACAACACATGACCAGAATGATTGCTGGTTCAAAGACAAAGTGTGCAGACAGTGTGGAAAAGTAGGACACAGCACGAGTCTGCAGGTCGGGAAAGAAAACCAGCAATAAGAAACCTACCAAAGGAAAGTACCAGAAGGTACATAAGATGACGGAGAATAGTTCAGACGAACAAAAGAGTGATAACTACTCCGAAAGCAAGGAACTGAGTTGTCTGAAACTACATAATGTGATCACAATGGAGGATCACCGAACCATTTGGGTCACTCTCAAGATAGCAGGAGTCCAGGTAAAGATGGAATTGGACACAGGATCAGCTCTAACAGTCATAAACCGACGGGACTACGAGCGGCTATTCTCACGCATACCCTTGAGAGACACAAAAATTATTTTGAAGACGTATACGGGGCAAAAAGTCTACCCCAAAGGAAAAATAAGGGTGACCGTTATATATAACGGTAAGGAAACACCAAAACTAGACCTGTATGTATTGCAAGATGGAGGACCACCATTACTGGAACGTGAATGGATCCGGAAAATACAACTGGATTGGCATTCCATACAGGCACTGACTGTGGCTGACAAAAAGGATGACGACGTCACACCTGGGCGACTGTCAAAGATCCTAACTGACGCGAAAGAAGTGTTCCAGCAAGGACTCGGAACACTAAAAGGCATGACAGCGATGATTAAAATTGAAGAAAACGCAAGCAGAGCTGGAGAGTCTGGAACGTTCAGGTGTACTGTCCAAGGTAGACTGAAGCGAGTGGGCTACACCCATCGTCCCTGTGATGAAAAAGTCATTGAGCAGCACGCCTGGGGAACCAAGGAAGGTTCGCATCTGTGGGGACTTTAAGGTAACAGTGAACCTGGTCCTTCACACCGTACTATATCCACATCCGCGGATTGAAGATATTTTCGCCTCGCTATCTGGAGGGAAACGCTTCACTAAGATTAATCTGGTCCAGGCGTATCTGCAAATGAAGGTAGAAGAAGCATCAAAAAAATACCTCACAATCAACACCCATAAAGGTCTCTACCAATACAACCAGCTGGTATTCGGGGTAGCATCATCTCTGGCTATTTGGCAGAGGGCAATGGAACAAGTCCTGCAAGGGATCCCAGGGACCCAGTGTTATTTGGACGACATCCTGGTCACGGGCGAAAATGACAGTGATCACCTTGCCAACCTGGAGCAGGTGCTCACTAGATTGCAGGAATATGGGCTCCGAGCTAACCGCCCCAAATGCGAGTTTTTTAGAAAACAGATCTCGTATTGTGGCCACGTTATCGATAAAGAGGGGTTACATAGTCCCCAGAGAAGATTGAGGCAGTAGTCAAGGCTCCAGCACCGGAAAATGTGTCACAACTGAGGTCGTTCCTTGGGCTGGTAAACTACTACCATAAGTTCTTGCCAAATTTGTCGACAATACTACACCCACTGAACACCCTACTGCAAACTGGGGTGCCATGGAAGTGGAATGACGAATGTAGACGAGCTTTTCAGAAGAGCGAAACACTAATCACATCGAAAGAGGTTTTGGCCCATTACAACCCAGCATTACCAATTCGGTTGGCATGTGATACGTCACCCTACGGCATTGGAGCGGTGCTGTCGCACAAATTCTCGGACAGCTCAGAGAGGCCAATAGCCTTTGCGTCACGATCACTAACCTCAGCCGAGCGTAACTACACCCAGATTGACAGGGAGGCACTCAGCCTAGTGTGGGGAGTGAAAAGTTCAATCACTATCTGCACGGGCAGAAATTCACCTTGCTGACTGATCACCAGCCTCTTGTCTCCATTTTTAATCCGAAGAAGGGCGTTCCGGTGATGACTGCGCAACGACTACAAAGATGGTCACTTTTTCTAGGGGCGCACCACTATGAGATTGAATATAACGGCACGAAACAGCATGGAAATGCTGATGGGCTATCACGGCTGCCACTGCCTACTGCGGAGGAAGCACCAGCAGTGGATCCTGTCGAAATATTCCATTCGACTATAGTTGAATACCTACTGGAAACTAACGCTTGTATCGAAAAGGAAACCCGAAATGACCCGACACTGTCTCGGGTATATGATTTGACGGTGAAGGGATGGCCAGCACATGGCGACTCACTGTTGCCAGCATTCTCGACAAGGAGAGAACAGCTGTCAGTGTGCCGGGGGACCTTGATGTGTGGATCCCGAGTGGTAATTCCACCCAAGTTAAGGGATAGAGTGCTCAATGAGCTTCATGAGGGTCATCTGGGAGGGGTAAAAATGAAAAGCCTAGCCAGGGCTTATGTGTGGTGGCTGGGAATCGATAAACAAATCGAGGACCTGACCAAGAGCTGCTCAGGATGCCAGAAAGTCCAAAATGCACCACCACAGGCCCCTCTACATCCATGGGAGTGGTCCTCATCTCCATGGCAACGGGTGCATATTGATTTTGCTGGTCCATTCATGGACTCAATGTTTTTAATAGCCGTGGATGCGCAGTCGAAATGGCCTGAGGTCATCAAAATGTCATCCACCACCACGGAGAAAACTATTGCCGTCCTACGGACCATTTTTGCCAGGAATGGCTTGCCATAACAGATTTGCTCCGACAACGGACCACAGTTTGTGTCCGAAGAGTTCCGGAGGTTCTTGAAAAAGAATGGGGTAAGGCATTACACATCCGCCCCGTATCATCCAGCCCCAAATGGATTGGCTGAGAGGTTCGTACAAACCTTTAAGAAGGCAATAAAGGCTATGTACAATGACAACATTCCGCTGCAGCACAAGGTGGACAATTTCCTGTTCGCCTACCGGAATGCGACACATGCAGTCACCAACCAGGCCCCAGCCATGATGTTCTTTAACCGAAGGTTAAGATCTCGCCTGGATTTGCTCAGACCAAACATACGGAGAGATGTTGAGAGTAAACAATTCCAGCACATCCATGAGAAGCCAACAAGGAGCTCCAATGTAGGGCAACCAGTCTTGGCCCGCGACTACCGAACAGAAAAAAGGCAGCCAGGAACGATATGCACACGGCAGGGCCCACTAATGTACACAGTGGACGTTGGGGAGAGCATCTTGAGACACCATGCTGACCAGATCCTAGAGTCACAGGAACAAGTCAACCCCATGCCTCACCCATACGTACCTGGTGATGAACCCGACGTACAGGTCGCATCTACCCCAGAAACAGTAGCATCGGAAGCTGATGAACCAACCGACAACAGGGGGCCAGAATTGCCTCCGCACCAAGAGCAAGACACTCGGGAAAGGCGCTATCCAGAATGGATCAGGAAGCCTCCCAAAAGACTGAATTTATAAATAGACTATTTTCAGCTAATGTTGCATGTTAAAAGTGTTAATTGTAATTAGTTTGATATTTAATTGTTAAATGAGTGTTATGGTACTGTTAATCTAAAAGGGGAGGAATTGTAATGTATGTACCTTTAAGCGGGAACTACTTTGTACAGCTCATGTATACTGTAGTACCGGCAGTGACCACACCTGTATATAACGCTGAGTAGTAATCTGTACAGTTCAGTTGCAGTCTGAGCCACGTTGAGTAAACATCGTTTGTACCGTTCTCCGCAGTCTGTGTCTGATTATACACGGACGTAACAGAGCGTACTTCGAGGCCAGCAGCGAACGCCTTCACTTCGCTGCTGACCGCCAATTCCGGGCCTCCCTCATTTGAATTGCCTAATCAACTCTGAACAATCTTTAAATCATAATATGCACAAACTGGATTTTGAATTGATGCAGTGTAAACAATTTAGAGATCAGATCCAGTCTGCATCAAACACCAAACTGAGTCAGGTCACAAGTGTAATCAGAACACAGTTTACAAGGGGCAACATTCGCATTTGTAAGATACACTGTCCCTTTCCCATGACATAAGTGTATATTCTTTCCAGTATACATTTCTGAACTTATTTATTAATATCATAGAATCAGAGAATGGTTACAGCATGGAAGAAGGCCATTCGGCCCATTGAGCCCGTGCCGGCTCTCTGCAAGAGCACCTCAGCTAGTCCCACTCCCTTGCCCTTTCCTCGTAGCCCTGCCAATTTTTTTCCTTCAGATACTTATCCAACTCTCTTTTGAAAGATAAGATTGAGTCTGCCTCCACCACCCTTTCAGGAAGTGCATTCCACATCTTAACCACTTGCTGCGTAAAAAAGTTTTCTTACGTCGCCTTTGGTTCTTTTGCCAATCACCTTAAGTATGTGTCATCTGGTTCATGACCTTCTGCCAATGGGAACAGTCTCTCTATCTACTCTGTCCAGACCCCTCATGATTTTGAACACCTCTATCAAATCTTCTCTCAATCTTCTCTGCTCCAAGGAGAACAACCCTAGCTTCTCCAGTCTATCAACGGAACTGAAGTCCCTCATTCCTGGAATCATTCTCATAAATCTTTTCTGCACCTTCTCTGAGGTCTTCACATCCTTCCTAAAGTGTGGTGCCCAGAATTGGACACAGTACTCCAGTTGGGGCCGAACCAATGTTTTATACAGGTTCATCATAATTTCCACACTTTTGTACTCATACCTTTATTTATGAAGCCCTTATACCTTATTATATTTTTCTCTTAATGATTAACTGAGGTTCATGGTGCCGGAAAGGTCATGCAGTGAGTACACAGGGTTCACTGGATCACTAGTTGTAAATGTATGAAACAGATGAAGTATCATTGGAAAAGGGCTCCTGCCAATTACACGGCAATAAAAGCCCCAACTATTATTGACAGACAAAATATATTTCTCTAACCCTGTCAAATATTTTCATAGAATTATAGAAGTTGCAGCACAGGAAGAGGCATTCAGTCCATTCAACTGGTGTTGTCTACTATAATCCCATTTCCCTCCATATGTCTTCTTATATTCTTCCTTTTCAAAGAATAAATCAGTTCCATTTTAATTGATGTAGTAGTCACCATCTCAATAGTCATTTGTGGTAAAGAATTCTCCTGTTCTAATAACTCTGCGTGAAAAAGATTTTTTTCTAAATTCCTCTTTCATTCTTCTGGTGATAATTTTGTGTTTATGCCCCCTCTCTATCAATTCACCAACCAGTGGAAACTATCCTATCACTATTTACCCTCTCAAAATATTTCTCAATTTAGAAAAGTAAACAAGTCCATCTTCTCCAATAGTGGATCCAATAGGCTAGCGGTGAGAAGAGCAAATCATGCCTGACAATGAAGGATATAAAACCAGTCCATATCACATGTTTAATAGAAGTGTAACCAAACACAAGTCAAAGCTATGCCAAGTACGTCACCACCAAATCAATATCAAGTTTTGACCATGCTCAAAGAGTGTGTTCTGTGGGGAAGGGGCAGGGCTCACGGTCATAATTCACATTCCATATCAGATCACAGCTGCTGGCTGCAGGAAGCTTTGTTTAGTCTCTGATTAGGTTCCTGTTCTATTCTCTGTGGTGCAAAGTTGAGACAAAAAACAAGCAAAATCATATCCGTGCATGGTATTATAAAACGGGAAAGGAAGGGAGGAAAAACAGCTAAGCAAAGCACTCAGGCAGATTACTGATGTGTCATTTACAAGTCCCCACTACTTGCTGCAGAACAAGAATGTTCTGTGGTGTATAAAGTTTCCCCATCCCCCCACCCCTATCCTTCCCGTTCTACTGCTTTCACTAAAATGCTGGCTAGACAGTTGGCTCAGCCTCAAAGGGAATAGAGTAAGCATGATATAAATCACTGCTGCATTTCACAGCCAAGATAAACTGGAGCTACAGAGATAGGCTCAGCTAGGACAACAAGCACATTGGCTGCTCTGATCATGCTGGAAGAATAAAAAATACATTCTTGCAAAAATACACAAAAGAGAAACAAATTACTGACAAACACTTATTCTTAGCTTTACAATTTTTTCCCTCCAAATATTAATAATCGATCTGGTTCTAAATTTATCTGACTTGGAAAAGAGAAAACAAGTGAGTTTATATGGGGCTGTTAAAAGAGCCTTTGAAGATAATGCATTCCAGCTGAGCGTATCATAGTTCACCGCAACAAACACTGGCAACTTTTCTAAATCACTAAATAGCCAGCCTCTGCCATAGCATATTATCTAAGGATCTGTTGATTCCATGCACAAAGATGTAACTTTCCTAAATTTCTTTCCCAAAGGCATAAGTGCAAAATTTTTGTTTAACCAATCACCAGGTCATGAGGAGGAAAAAAATAATTGTGCCTCCCCCCCTTCATCCCCACCCCCAGGCATCCCAAGGGAAAATCTGCTTTAAATGTAGGCTATCACACGCCATTAGAAGCTACCCTCCCACTTCCCCATCGTGCTTAGCATAAAGTGACTGTAATAGACCATGATTTCCTATATCAGGAGGCTGTTTCATCCGCTCGTATCCGATACATAGTGCTCGCTGCTGCTTGGAATTTGGCTTGAGTTCATATTTGAATCGGAGTCTATAAATACATGAAGTGTTGCCAGTTTGACAAGCAGCTAGGGATTTACCAAGCATCCTATCTGGAGTGCTTTATGGCCTTGGAGGCTGGCTGATGAAATGTGGCTTGGGATGCAGTCAGCTGCCCGGGTACTGGCCCTGACCAAGGGGCTATCTGCCATTTTAAGTCTCCGCGACAGGTACTAACTGTAATAAGAGAGGATAGGGTGGGGAACGCTCTGCTGTATTTCGTATTGTGCTATTAATTTGCAACTCAATGCTGTATTTGTTAGTTTTACAAATCAATCAAGGTGCTTGGCTCTTTACTGGTGCAGAGGTCACAGGCATAGGCTATATGCCTCTGCTTGCAGATGGGACTTTTTGAGATGTCAAACAGGCTCTCCATGACGCACATTAACACCCACATGTCACTTTCAATTTATTTTATCTTACTGTGTCAGCCAGCGCAGCTTACTCCCATATTAATAACTGAACTTTTTATTAAAGCCAGGAAAAATAAACACTGCTGGTAGCGCTGCAGGACTGTTGCCTTGTTTTCATGAAAGCAGAGAGCTGGCCCCCTGTCTGGAAGTGATTTTTTTTAACATTACGAGAAGGAAACAGGCAATGAAAGTGGATGCGGTATGAGGACAGCAGTCTCCTGTTTGTTAAATTGGAAGAATAGCTGCTCCATCAATAAAGTGAAGGGCAGAACACTAACAGTAGTCTGTGATGTCCCATCAGAATACTAATTTCCATTTTAAAGCATGCAGCATGCCTGTTTTAAAAGCCTTTGTGGCTGTCTCTCAGAACCTTCAAAAATCAAAGTGATCTTCCCCTTCCCCCAAGGGTCTTCACCCTTCCCACAGTTTGAATTGGATATGAAAAAAAAATTACAGAATGTTTGATTGATCATAACTAGTAGTGTAGTTCCCAGTGGTAAATTGATGTTCATGTAATTGTCCTATTTTTAGTAACTGCTCTCTGTCTTCAACTATCTTTCTATCTGCCATGATTTTTCAAACCAGAGGACAGATCAGTCCTCAAACATTTGTGTTTTAAAAGACATCACACATTCAGAATCTGTGTCTCACACTGTCACACACTCAGGGCTGGATTTTCTCAGCGGTGTTGGGATTGTGGCGGGATAGCCGTTTGCCAGGTTCCGGTCCCGCACCCGGCTGCAGCCGCTCTGTCAATGGGATTTTCCCTTGATTGGCCTCGTTAAGCCTGCCCTATGGGCTTCCCAGCCAATTAACAGGAAGTGGGTCTGATGACGTAATTCGATGGCGCGTCATCAGCCGGTTTCCTTAAAGGGACCAATGCCACATTGATTTAGACAATTGTTCTGTCAGTGTTTCACATCATTGAGACATTGACAAACACTGCACAAAGGTGGACGGTTGCACCTAGGCTCGTCAATGACTCCTTCTATATGCTTATGGAGTGAGTCACAGCCGCAGGGAGATTCTCCTCCCTTCCAAGGGTAGAGGAGACCTCCCCAGGACACCAATGCAGCCTGGTTGCACATTGCGCAGGGGTCCCTGGCTGCAGTGGCACCAACCTTTCAATGATCTCAGTAGATCACGAAACGTTACTGCAATGCCACACTCAACCTCACCTGCTGTGCCACTCAACACATCCCCATCACTCTGCCTTCTATACCTTTCTCCTTCACATCCTTACTCACACCAACTTACCTTGCACCTCCACCCATCCCTCTCTATCTACATCATCAGTTCCCCATCTCACTAGCCATCTCTCACACTCACACTCATCCCACAGCAAGCATACCAACTCACAACACACAATGGTAGGCACTTGAGGGGTTTAGCCAATGACCATGTGAAGTTGTAATATAAATACGATGGTGCTGATATATATTAGAAGTGGCTCAGGAGGAAACACACATCTGTTGGGATCGACAGAAATCAACAGGCTGAGACTTTCTTTTGGTAAAGGACAAAACGTGTCCTGCTTTAATCACATCTCCACATGGACTGAAAAACCTCAGCCCCGTGCAGGGCTACAAGCAGGGGCTATGACGTCATCACATAACCCGACACTCTTAAAGGGCCCTATACTCTTAAAGGGGCCCTGCACCAATAACCCAACCCAGCATGTACATACCACAGCATTGCCATACAAAGTGAATTGTGTTAGGTACATATAACAGCATTGGGTACACATTGTGTTATTGTCCCTTTGTGGCCTCTACCACATACGTCCCCCCAGAATTCACAAGTACTGGCAATGTCAGTCGTCGGGGGGGCTGGATCAATCGGTTGGAACGGCTCCTCGTTGGGGAGACCTCGGGTGCTCGGTGGTGAACAGAGGGCATGGAAAGCGGAGGTCGGCCCCGTCTCGGGGGCTGTGCCAACTCAATGGGTCGGTCCAGATCCAGGTGGGCCGGCTTGAGGCGGTCGACGGAAATGCAGTCCGGCTTGCCGCCGACATCTACGATGAAGGTCTTGTCCCTGGTTTCCAAGACGTGGAATGGCCCATCGTAGGGTGGCTGCAGAGGTCCCCGGTGGGCGTCGTGATGGACGAAAACGTACTCCGCCGCACGAAGTTCGAGTGGAACGTGGGACTGCGGGAGGCCGTGCTGCGACGTGGGCACCGGGGCAAAAACCTTGGCGTTGTCTAGAAGGTCGGACCGCTGATGGGCTGCGGACCAAGGCTCCGTTGCGTTGGGGATGAAATCCCTGGGAACCCGCAGCGGCTGTCCATAGACAAGCTCGGCGGACGAGGATTGGAGGTCCTCCTTGGGAGCAGTCCTGAGTCCCAGCATGACCCACGGAAGTCTGTCGATCCAGCCATCATCCCGGAGGCTGGCTCAGAGCGCGGCCTTCATGGAGCGATGAAACCATTCACACAGTCCGTTAGCCTGAGGGTGGTATGCTGTGGTGCGGTGGAGTTTCAACCCGAGGCCTTGGGCGACGGCGTTCCAGAGCTCTGATGTGAACTGGGGCCCCCGGTCGGAGGAAATGTCAGATGGGGCGCCGAACCGGGCGACCCAAGTGCTGATGAACGCCTGAGCTACATCGGCGGCCGTCGTCGAAGACAGCGGGATGGCTTCCGGCCATCGGGTGGTTCTGTCGACCATTGTGAGGAGGTGGGTGAACCCGCGGGAGGGTGGCAGAGGCCCTACCAAGTCCACGTTAACGTAGTCGAACCGCCTCTTGGGTAGTGCGAAAGGCGCCAATGTGGCCTTGGTATGGCGATGTACCTTGGAGCGTTGGCATACCACGCAGGTGCTGGCCCAGTCATGCATGTCTTTCCTGAGCCCGTGCCAGATGAATTTGGCCGCCACCAGTTTCTGCGACGGCTTCCTGCCCCGGTGGGAAAGATTATGGATGGCGTCGAATACTTGCCGTCTCCACCCTTCGGGCACGACGGGATGTGGCTGCCCAACGGAGACGTCGCACAGGAGTGTGATGCCGGCAGCGTCGAACGCGACGTCTGCGAGTTGAAGGCCCGTGACCGCCGTTCTTTAGGCCTGGACGTCCGGGTCGGAGGCCTGGTTGGCCGCCATGCGGGTGTAGTCGACTCCGAGGTGTACGGTGCTGGCGACGGCTCAGGAGAGGCAGTCGGCGACGGGGTTGTCTTTCCCAGCCACATGCTGGATGTCCGTCGTAAATTCCGAAATGAAGGCCAAGTGGCGTTGCTGATGGGCCGACCATGGCTCGGAGGCTTTGGCCATGGCAAAGGTCGACGGTTTGTGGTCCACGAACGCCGTGAACGGGCGGGCCTCCAACAGGAAACGGAAGTGTCGGACAGCGATGTAGAGGCCGAGGAGCTCGCAATCAAATGTGCTGTACTTCCGCTCATTGGGGCGGAGCTGCCGGCTGAAGGCGGCGAGCGGCTGCCAGGCGCCATTGACCCACTGTTCTTGGACGGCGCCGACCGCGTAATCCGAGGCATCAGTGGTGAGAGCGATCGGCGCATCAGGCAATGGGTGCGCCAGCATGGTCGTGTTGGCCAGGGCCCTCTTCGTGTCTGTGAAAGCAGTGGCCATCTCATCAGACCAGTTGACGGTGAGTTTGTCCGGCTTGCCTTTGAGGGCCTCGTAAAGGGGCCGCATAAGTTGGGCTGCTCGGGGGACGAAACGATGGTAAAAGTTCACCATGCCCAAAAACTCCTGTAGGGCCTTAACAGTGAGGGGCCGCGGGAAGTGCATCACGGCCTCCACTTTCAATGAGAGTGGCACCTCCCCATCCTTCGTGATGCGGTGCCCGAGAAAGTCGATCGAGGACAGCCCGAACTGGCACTTGGCCGGGTTGACGATTAGGCTGTGTTGGCTGAGTCGTTCGAAAAGAGTCCGGAGGTGGGACACATGTTCCGTCCTGGAGGCGCTGGCGATGAGGATGTCATCCAGGTATACGAACAGGAACGTCAGGTCCCGTAACACGGTGTCCATGAGGCGTTGAAAAGCCTGTGCGGCGTTTTTGAGGCCAAATGGCATGCGGAGAAATTCGAATAGCCCGAACGGGGTGATCACCGCGGTTTTCGGAGCGTCCTGCGGCCGGACGGGGACCTGGTGATAACCTCGGACAAGGTCCACTTTCAAGAATACCACTTTCCCGACCAGGCGGGTGGAGAAATCCTGGATGTGTGGGATAGGATAGCGGTCAGGGGTCGTCGCGTCGTTGAGGCGCCGGTAGTCTCCACACGGGCGCCACCCGCTGCCTGATTCCAGGGCGATGTGGAGGGGCGAAGCCCACAGACTGTTCGACCGGCGGATGATGCCGAGGCGCTCCATGGTGTCGAACTCGGCTTTGGCGATGGCGAGCTTCCCTGGGTCGAGGCGCCGAACGCGGGCGTAGACGGGTGTTTGGTGGCGGCGGACGAGAACGTGGGTCTTGTAAGGTCCGGGAACTGGGTGAGGAGACGGGAAAACTTGTCGGAGGCCGCGAGTGCGCTGGGACAACAGCATCGTGCTGGACCTACTGAGGGAACACGGGAGCGAGCTGAAGGTTTCAGCGTTGATGAGACATCGGTTCTTGACGTCCACCAAAAGGCCATTGGTGCAGGGGAAGTCAGCGTCGAGGAGGGGGGTGAACACTTTTGCTGTGACAAAGTCCCAGGTGAACCGTTGCCCGCCCAAACAAAGCGCCACGTTCCGTGTCCCGAAGGTGCGGATCGAACTGCCGTTGGCGGCTTCGAGGACGGTGCAGTGGTTCCCCCCTTGGATGTCTATGGATGACGCAGGCAGGATGCTCACCTGGGCGCCCGTGTCGCAAAGGAAACGACGCCCGGAGTCGGAGTCTGTAACAAACAAGCTGCCTGAATGGCCGACAGCCATAGCAACCGGCGAGTGGTCTTTAGTTTGCTTCGATGCGGGAAAACTGCATGGAGGCCGGCACCTCCGGGCTTTGGGGCCGAACTGCGCATGGTAGAAGCAGAGGCCTGAGGGTTGCCGTCGTTGGGCTGTATCAGTGGGGGTAGGGCTCCGCGTGGCCGCGCAGTACTGTTGCCCGGCGGAAAAAAATTGGTCGGCATCCTTGGCCAGGTCACGGAAAGCGGTAATAGAAGAGTTGGCTAGCGTGACCGTACCTGACCTGGTAGCTGCTGGAGGAACAGTTCCTTGAAGAGGAAACACGGCGTGTGTGTGCCCAGCAGGGCCAGCATGTGGTCCATCAGCTCCGAGGGCTTGAAGTCGCCAAGCCCGGGCAGGGAGAGGAGCCAGCGACCGCGTTCGGCTTCAGTGAGACCGAAAGTCCGTAGAAGGTGCGCCTTAAGCGTGTCGTATTTGCTGTGCTCCGGGGGGGTTTTCGAGCAGGTTCACGACTCTGGCCGCGGTGGAGCTGCCGAGAGCAGAGACGACATAGTCGTACCTTGTGTCGTCCGTAGTGATGTTCCGGATTGCAAATTGAGCTTCGGCCTGGGCGAACCAAGCGGCAGCCTGTTGTTCCCAAAACTCGGGTAGTTTGATGGAAACGGCGTTCGTCGCCATTTCAGAAGAGGCCTTTGGAATCGTCCAAAGGAGCAGCGGGGTCACCAATGTAGGGATCGACAGAAATCAACAGGCTGAGACTTTCTTTTGGTAAAGGACAAAACGTGTCCTGCTTTAATCACATCTCTACATGGACTGAAAAACCTCAGCCCCGTGCAGGGCTACAAGCAGGGGCTATGACGTCATCACGTAACCCGACATTCTTAAAGGGCCCTATACTCCTAAAGGGGCCCTGCACCAATAACCCAACCCAGCATGTACATACCACAGCATTGCTATACAAAGTGAATTGTGTTAGGTACATATAACAGCATTGGGTACACATTGTGTTATTGTCCCTTTGTGGCCTCCGCCACACATCGATATAATGCACATTAATACATTTAAATCTGACTCCCTCTTCCTCCACCCCCACCCCTCTCTGTTAAAAAACATGCTGTTACACAGTGCTGAGATGTGTAGATTTCAAAATAGCAAAATGCTGGAAGTCTGTTTGGCCAAGTGGTAAGAGCATGATGCAGTTAAATCTAGAAGCACGAACACACCTGTGAGTTTGGATTTGGCTTTGGAAGAGACATTTGCTTTGGACAATGAATGTCTCAATGGGTGATTTAATGGTGAATAGGTGATTTAACTTTGGACAATGAGACTTCGGGGGAGAAATTCGGTGGGCTGCACCACCAGTTAGCGCCTAAAGAGGGCACTCAGTGGCTTTAACGCCACTGGCCATGCCTCCCGCGATATTTAGCTGGCGCGCTAATGGCGGCGTTAGCCTGTTGCGCTGCGCCGCCACCAATGACGTCATCGGTGTGCGCAGCGCCCCGCTACCGCCCCGATCACGGTATTTGGCAGCGACCGCCTCTGTAGCACCGCTCGCTAATCGCGCCCGGTTCACGGGGCCTACCTGTGGCGGCAGTGGCGCAAATTAAGGTGGAGGTGCGGGGCGGCCGTTTTTTTTTTCGGCGGCCGCCTGCCAACACCTCCGTCCCCAGCCTCCTGTTCTCCCCCCGCGGCATTGCCGGCTGTTTTCCAAGAGCCCGGCACTTCTCCTCGGTGCCGGGCTCTTTTGCCGGCACTCGCGATCGCTCATCGTGCTGGTGCAGGCCCCTCCCCCTTAAGAATGGGAGGAAGGCCTGCAGTACCGCAGCGCACCGTGCTGCAACGTGTGGCGCTGTGGCACGTTGCGCTGCGATATTCAGTTTCAGCGCCCTAAGGGGGACGCGGAGCGCCTCGAGCCTTGCCCCGTGTCCCTCTTGGGGCGCTCAAGCTGAATTTCCGGCGATCGCTGCTACTCCGATCGCAGCGCAAAATCTGGCGCCCAGGCGAGCTTGGCGCCCCGTTTGCGGCTCCACCCAATTTCTCCCCCTTCATGTTTTAATGGGTTTCAATGGATCTTCAATGGATAATACAACGATACGAGTTTCACTGGAACAATAGACTTCCTGGCCTCAATTGGAAACACTTTGGGGTAGATTTTCCCAAACCTGTCGGGAAGATGGTGGGACTTCCCCTTTAGGGTTTTTGACCCGCCTACTTCGACGTCCGGCCAATCCGCGCAATTTTCCCTTGATTGACCTTGTTGAGCCCGCCCAGCCGGCAACAGGTGACGTCACAGACTGCAATTTCATCTGTCGAGAGTTCTTGACAGATGAAATATCAGTGTTTCACAGCTGTTTGAAGCTGTGAAACACTGACACTCTGAGTTCTAACATGAGTCCTTCTGCACAGACTCAGTTAGAACTCTCAGCAGCACTCAAAGCTGAAGGCTGTCACTTTTGACAGATCGCAGCCATTCAGCTTTCAGTGCCAGCTGAGTGATGCACTCCCGATGGCTACAGGAAGAAAGGCTGTTAAGGTAAGTACAGGTAAGTAAAAGTTCTTTACACACTTTAGACACACCAAACACACCTTTACACTCATGCACCCATCACTCACCTGAGCGCCGACATCTCGGCCCCTCCAACTCCTTCAACCCGACGGCCCGCCTGCTCTAACCTGGCGTGGTTTGGAGCCGTCGGGAAACCCACACGGAACCCCTCAAAATAGGGATTAGGCTAAAAACTGCCTGTTAACTAACTGTTAACAGGCAGTTAATTGGCACTAATCCCTTCCCGCCTGGTTTTGGCGGGTCCTAGTGCGGGGCGGGTACCTGCCGCCCCTGAAACTTACGTGGGGCAGGGTTTTGGGTGGGATGGTGTCGGGACCCCCAAATTCGGGATTTCCCCCTCCCACACGCCTGAAACCGCGCCTGATGGCTCCACAAAAATCTAGCCCTTTAACCTTGGGCAAAACACATCAGCAGTAAGACTAAATCACATTAAATATATATCACGAGGGGAGGCAAGATAGGGAATTGTCTTCCATCCCTCAGCCCTGTACACATCCTGTGGTTTGGATTACTAGATGTGTATTGGAAAACAAGAGTTGGGGGAAGGCCCAGACTCGAAAAGGCGGGACGGAAGAGCTATAAGAAGGAACCACACCACAGCTCTCTCTCTCTTTCTCTCGGAAGCTAGCTCTGACTACAGCAACAGGTATAAGAAGGAAGGGAAGACAGTCATCTCCAGCTCCCAGCCTGCAATCGACGTCGGCCACGACCAACCAGATGGGTGATTGTAAGGGCCCCAAACACCCCTTCCAGGTGAAACAGCGATTTACTTGTACTTCTTGCAATTTAGTATACACTACTGTATTCGCTGCTCACGATGTGGTCTCTACATTGGGGAGACCAAACGCAGATTGGGTGACCGCTTTGCGGAACACCTCCGTTCTGTCCGTAAGGGGGACATCAAGCTTCCGGTTGCCTGTCACTTTAATTCACCGCTCCATTCCCACTCAGACCTCACCATCCTTGGCCTCTTGCATTGTTCCACGGAAGCTCAGCATAAGCTCGAGGAACAGCATCTCATCTTTCGATTAGTCACTTTACAGCCCTCTGGACTCAACATAGAGTTCAACAATTTCAGATCATAACCTCGGCCCCTTTCACATATATATTTTTTATCCACACTTTTCGTTTGTGCTTTTTTTCTTCTTTTTTTTCCCCCTCCCACATGGCAGCTGTCTTTCATTCTGCCAGCGCAATTCACACTTCATCTAGAGCCATCTTTTGTTTCTTAACCTATCCCATTACCATCTCCTCTTGCCTTGAATATCTCTTAATGCCTCTATTATTCCCCTGCCCTTCATCCTATCACTGACCTTCCCTTTTGTTCTTTCATCCCCTCCCCCATTTCCCAGCCCCTAAACTTGCTTTAAATTCTGTTCCTTTTCCTGCTTGTTTCCAATTCTGACGAAAGGTCATCAACCTGAAACGTTAACTCTGGGCCCGATTTTGTGGATTGTGTGGGAAATGGTCGGATTCCCCGAATGTGGGGTTTTGACCCGAAAAAAAAATAGGTCAGTCAGCTGCACGCAATTTTCCCTCAAGTGGCCAATTAATTTCCAGCGTGTGGACAGCCTTGCTAATTGTCCATTTCTAGTCAGAAAGCCCCACAGTGTGATGTCGTAATTCGTGGTGCTTTCAAGGTCCACAGCAAGCATTGCTTCCTCTGTTGGCTTCCAAACGAACCATACAGGATGGCAGAGGAGCCTGCAGCAGCTGTGGCCAGTGCCAGAGCCCGAGCTGCCTCCAAATTCGATGAAGCTTCACTGCAGGCATTATTGGATGGGGTTAGGGCCCACAGGGAGGTCCTCTTCCCTAGGTCAGGCAGGAAGAGGCCTCCCACTGAGACCAAGGCTGCATGGATGCAGGTGTCAGCAGATTCGCGACTGTGCATGTAACCTTGGTATCACATCTCTAACTCCTTCCTCTACTCCCCCACAGGACCATCCAGTGCCCCCATCCCCACTGAGGAGGAAGAGGCTGTGCAGCCAGACTCCTCAGAGGAAGCTCCAACATCTGAGGGCGCAGCGTCAGCAGAAGTAAGTGCACCCAGCACCAGCGCAGATATTCACACCTCGGGGGGACCGTCGGGACATAGAGTAGTGTTGTCACCTGGTGTTTCACAGCTCACAAGTGAGCCTCAGCAGATTCTGGAGACAGGGACAGCAGTGGAGAGTCCTCGTCGGAGGGCGCAGGACTCTGCCAGCTCAGCTCAGCTGCACTGCATGTCGACCCTCTGCCTCTGGGTCCATCCGCAAGAGAAGAGGTGATGGATCTCCATGCACAGATGCAGGAGTCTCTGGCAGGTTTTGTCTCCAGGGTCGCTGCGAGTGTGGAGCGAATGGAGGAGTCCATAGCGACCATGAGCAGAGCCTTTGTGGAGTCATTGGCGCATGAACGCATCACCATGGAAAGGTTGGCAACCTCCATGGAGGAGATAACTCGCCAGGGTACGTAAAACATGGTGAGTGCTCATAAGAGAATGACATCTCTTGAGGAGTGTTGGCCATCTATTGAACAGAGAAACCGGACCTTCATGGAAGTCCTTCCGAGTAGGACTGCCAGTGCAGATACGGGTCCCCATGGCCTCAGGTGCTCTCAAGCCACTTCTGGCCTGTGCAGCTTCAGGTGAGTGAGCAGCAGCCTGGTGCTCATCCTGCTGTTCCTGGTTGTGCTGCTGCCGCCTCTGCTGCTGGAGATCCTCTAATGGCAAGAAGGGAAGGAAGAAACGGCGTCGCATGCTTCTGGTAGATGCCTCCGCTGAGGAAGCGCTGAGTGAGGGTGGCGAGTGGGGCTTCCCAGGAGATCACATTGGAAAAGTGTGTGAGGCTCCAACCTTCCACAGCTGTGCCTAAGCCTTGAAGATGTAGCCCCTGTAGTGTATGTACCTTTAAGGGGAGAACATCTTTTTACAGCTCCTGTATACTGTAGTACCGGCAGTGACCACACCAGTATATAAACCCTGAGTAGGGATCTGTATAGTTAGTTTTAGAGTAACCCTCATCCAGTAAACACCTGTTGATTGTTCCCTGCAGTCTCTTGTCTAATTATTGAAGGACACACAACATCAAGATACACAGATCTAACATTGGCGACGAGAAGACTCAAACCTACCTGCAACTCTGCATCACTTCCCAGGGATTCGCTCCTGGAGAACAGTGAAAGAAGAAGGCTGAGTCCAGAAGCAGAGGCGTCGACCATCCAGTGGAGACTTGAGCATCGCAGGGGAGGCTGTTGAGAGCTGGGCTTGGTTCTCCAGTCACGGTGGTCCAGCGAAACGGGCTGGCAACAGGTACGGCGCAGACCATTCCCGGACAGCGGCGGCTAGAGCCGACTGACGGCACAGAAAAAGGCCGAGCAGATTCAACGGGAGAAGAGAGAGGGTAGAGCGCACAGGGCGCAGCCGGTGTTCAGGACCGAGCGGCGTCGACGGGAGAAGAGAGAGGGTAGAGCGCACAGGCCGCAGCTGGTGTTCAGGACCGAGCGGCGTCAACGAGAGAGAGCAGAGCGTAGCCGGTGGTCAAGGGCCGAGCAGCGTCAACGAGAGAGAGAGGCGCGCAGGAAAACATGCAGAGTGCAGCCGGTGTTCAAGGGCTGAGCAGCATCAGCGGGGAAGAAAGGAAAGCATGGGAGACGCCATTTTGAGCCACAGCGGAGAAGAAGGGAGAGCGCGGGAGACGCCATTTTGAGCCACAGCGAAGAAGGGCGAGCGCAGGAGACGCCATTTTGAGCCAGTCTAACCACACCCAGGGATGCCAAAGAGTGGCAGTGTCACAGTGTTCGACAATGAAGTCGAAGATTGGACGACATATGTCGAACGCATAGAAGTGTATTGCAAGGTAAATGAAGTGCCAGATGATAGGAAAGCGCTGGTATTGTTGAATTCAATGGGTACAAAAATGTATGGCCTACTGCAAAACCTAGTAACCCCAGAGAAGCCAGTGGAAAAGGATTTTGAAAACATAGTGTCAATCCTACAGGATCACTTAAACCCCACACCGCTGCTGATAGCAGAAAGATTTAAGTTTCACAAAAGGAGCCAGCATAAAGATGAAAGTAATGCTGAGTATTTAACGGAACTGCGCAAGCTATCGAAACACTGCCAGTTTGGAACGGGACTAGCAGATACTTTAAGGGACAAGTTTGTGTGTGGGCTTCAAAGTGAAGGAACCCAGAAACGGCTTCTATCAGAAAAGGATCTTACGCTGGACAAGGCTTTCAGCATTGCAGTATCACACGAAGCAGCAGCACGGGGTGCTGCAGAGATACAATGGAGACCGCAAGAATATGGCACAAATGAAATGTCATACGGAACAGTGAAGTGCTATCGCTGCGGCAGAACAACACACGACCATAATGATTGCTGGTTCAAGGACAAAGTGTGCAGACAGTGTGGAAAAGTAGGACACATAGCAAGAGTCTGCAGGTCGGGAAAGAAAACCAGCAGCAAGAAATCTCCACAGGAGAAGTACAAGAAGGTACATAAGGTGACGGCGAGTAGTTCAGACGAACAGAAAAGTGATAGAGACTCCGGAAGCAAGGAGCTGGGTTGTCTGAAACTACATAATGTGATCAAAATGGAGGATCACCAAACTATCTGGGTCACGCTCAAGATAGCTGGAGTCCAAGTGAAAATGGAATTTGACACAGGATCAGCCCTAACAGTCATAAACCGAAGGGACTACAAGCGGCTATTCTCACATATACCCTTGAAAGATAAAGAGATTGACTTGAAGACGTACACGGGGCAAAAAGTCTACCCCAAAGGAAAAATAAGGGTGAACGTTATATATAACGGCAAGGAAACACCAAAAATGTACCTATATGTATTGCCAGATGGAGAACCACCACTACTAGGACATGAATGGATCCGGAAGATACAGCTAGATTGGCATTCCATACAAGCACTGACTGTAGATGCCAGAAAGGATGACGATGTCACACCTGGACGACTGTCAAAAGTGCTAACTGATGCACAAGAAGTGTTCCAGGAGGGACTCGGAACACTAAAAGGCATAAAAGCGACGATCAAAATAGAGGAAAATGCAAGCCCAATGTTTTTTAAGGCCAGACCAGTGCCTTATGCGATCCGCCCAGCCATCGAAGCAGAGCTGGAAGGTTTGGAACGTTCAGGAGTACTGTCCAAAGTGGACTGGAGCGAGTGGGCTACACCCATCTTTCCTGTAATGAAGAGGTCGTTGAATAATACGCCTGGGGAACCAAAGAAGGTTCGCATCTGTGGGGACTTTAAGGTAACAGTGAACCCAGTCCTTCACACGGTACAATATCTGCTTCCGCGGATTGAAGATACTTTTGCCTCGCTATCTGGAGGGAAACGCTTCACTAAGATTGATCTGGCCCAGGCGTACCTGCAAATGGAGGTAGAAGAAGCCTCGAAACAGTACCTCACGATCAACACTCAGAAAGGTCTCTACCAATACAACCGGCTGGTGTTCGGGGTAGCATCAGCTCCGGCTATTTGGCAAAGGGCAATGGATCAAGTCCTGCAAGGGATTCCAGGGACCCAGTGTTATTTGGACGACATCCTGGTCACGGGCGAAAATGACAGTGATCACCTCGCCAACCTGGAGCAGGTGCTCACTAGATTGAAGGAATATGGGCTCCGAGCTAATCGCCACAAATGTGAGTTTTTCCAGAAGCAGATCTTGTATTGTGGCCATGTTATTGATGAAGAGGGGTTACATAAGTCCCCTGAAAAGATTGAGGCAGTAGTCAAGGCTCCAGCACCGGAAAATGTGTCACAACTGAGGTCGTTCCTCGGGCTGGTGAACTACTACCATAAGTTCTTGCCGAATTTGTCTACAGTACCATACCCACTGAACACCCTACTGCAAACGGGGGTACCATGGATGTGGAATGACAAATGCAAACGAGCTTTCCAGAAGTGCAAAGAATTGATCACATCAAAAGAGTTGTTGGCTCATTTCAACCCAGCACTACCAATTCGGTTGGCGTGTGATGCATCACCCTATGGCATTGGAGCGGTGCTGTCGCACAAATTTCCGGACGGCTCGGAGAGGCCAGTAGCCTTTGCATCTCGGTCACTAACCTCAGCCGAGCGTAACTATGCCCAGATTGACAGCAAGGCCCTCAGCCTAGTGTGGGAAGTGAAAAAGTTCAACCACTATCTGCACGGGCAGAAGTTCACCTTGCTGACTGACCACCAACCACTTGTCTCCATCTTTAATCCGAAGAAGGGCGTGCCGGTGATGACTGCGCAACGGCTACAAAGATGGTCCCTTTTCCTAGGGGCGAACCAATATGAAATCGAGTATAAGGGCACGAAACAGCATGGAAACGCTGATGGGCTATCACGCCTGCCACTGCCTACTGCGGAGGAAGCACCAGCAGTGGATCCTGTCAAAATATTTTATTTGACTATAATTGAACGCTTGCCAGTAACTAATGCTGATGTAGAGAAGGAGACCCGAAATTACCCGACACTGTCTCGGGTATATGACTTGACGGTGAAGGGATGGCCAACACATGGCGACTCACTGTTGCCAGCATTCTCATCCAGAAGAGAACAGCTGTCAGTATGCCAGGGGACCTTGATGTGTGGATCCCGAGTGGTAATTCCACCCAAGTTAAGGGAGAGAGTCCTCAATGAGCTTCACGAAGGCCATCTGGGAGGGGTGAAAATGAAAAGCCTTGCTAGGGCTTATGTGTGGTGGCCGGGGATTGATCAGCAAATCGAGGACCTGACAAAGAGCTGCTCAGGATGCCAGAAGGTCCAAAATGCACCACCACATGCCCCTCTACACCCATGGGAGTGGCCCTCATCTCCATGGCAACGGGTGCATATTGATTTTACTGGTCCATTCATGGACTCAATGTTTTTAATAGCCGTGGATGCGCACTCGAAATGGCCTGAGGTGATCAAAATGTCCTCCACCACCACGGAGAAAACTATTGCAGTCCTACGGACCATATTTGCCAGGAACGGCTTGCCAGAGCAGATTTGCTCTGATAACGGACCACAGTTCGTGTCCGAAGAGTTTCGAAGATTTATGAAAAGGAATTGGGTAAGGCATTACACATCCGCCCCGTATCATCCAGCCACAAATGGATTGGCTGAGAGGTTCGTACAAACCTTTAAAAAAGCAGTAAGGGCCATGTGCGATGACGACATTCCACTGCAGCAGAAGGTGGACAATTTCCTGTTAGCCTACAGAAATGCGACACATGCAGTCACCAACCAGACCCCGGCCATGATGTTCTTTAACCGAAGGTTGAGATCTCGTCTGGATTTGCTCAGACCAAATGTACGAAGAGATGTTGAGAATAAGCAATTCCAGCACATCAATGAGAAGCCGACAAGGAGCTTCAATGTAGGGCAACCAGTCTTGGCCCGCGACTACCGAACAGAAAAATGGCAACCAGGAACAATATGCACATGGCATGGGCCACTAATGTACAAAGTGTTTGTTGGGGAGAACATTGTGAGACACCATGTTGACCAGATCCTAGAGTCACAGGAACGAGTCAACCCCATGTCTTACGTACCTGGTGATGAACCCGACATACAGGTAGCATCTACCTCAGAAACAGTAGCATCGGAAGCTGATGAACCAACCGACGACAAGGGGCCAGAATCGCCTGCGCACCAAGAGCAAGACACTCAGGAAAGGCGCTATCCAGAAAGGATCAGGAAGCCGCCCCAAAGACTGCATTTAAAATAGACTATTTTCAGTTAATGTTGCAGGTTAAAAGTGTTAATTGTAATTAGTTGATATTTAATTGTTAAATGAATGTTATGGTACTGTTAATCTAAAAGGGGAGGAATTGTAGTGTATGTACCTTTAAGGGGAGAACTACTTTTTACAGCTCCTGTATACTGTAGTACCGGCAGTGACCACACCTGTATATAAACCCTGAGTAGGGATCTGTATAGTTAGTTTTAGAGTAACCCTCATCCAGTAAACACCTGTTGATTGTTCCCTGCAGTCTCTTGTCTAATTATTGAAGGACACAACATCAAGATACACAGATCTAACAGCCCCAAGCCTGCCACAACAAGGTCCTTCAACATACAAATGCTCTCCGATTAAATCACAGCTTTCCCGAATGTCCTGCAGCTGAGAGCAAGCAAGCCGGCAAGCTTCACACCAGGTTTCATCAGCGGGGTTCCCTGCAGGCGTGTTTAGTGTGGGGAACCCTTGAAAATCGCAAGGGCCCCTTAAAATGGCATTAAATATGCCAATAATTCGTGATTAGGGTCCCGACGGCCAGTCCCGTTAGCGGCGGGCGGGACTGATTCGGGTCGCGGAGAAACGGCGGTCCGAAAGTCGGATGGGGCAGGGAATCAGGCGTGGGGGGGTGCGGTGTGGGTCGCGACCCCCTATTTCTGCGATTTTCGGCCCCCGCCCACCTGAAAACCCGCCCGACGGCTGGCAGAAAATCGGGGCCTCTGTTTTTCTCTCCACGGATGCTGCCTGGCCTACTGAGTTTTTCCAGTGTTTTCTGTTGTTATTATGGGTGATTGTAAGTATCAGTTGACTCTACAAGGGGTTTGCGCTGTGTAGGCAGCTGCAGTCAGAGAAAGGAGAACGGGGATATGTCATCTCCGATCCAGGCCTACAATCCACGACGGTAACGACCGGCCGTATGTTTGACTAAGTTTCAGCTAAATCTCAACAGGTTTTTGTCTCTGTTTTGTTGGTTTTAATAAACGAACAGTTTTGGGTTGAACCTAAACCTTTGTATCATCTACCATTTTGTTCCTGTAAAACCCAGAGTCAAAGAACCCTTTTAAGTACGAGGAAACCAAACACCTTACAGATGACTGCCAAAGAAATGCGCTCTCTCTCTCTCTCTATTCCTGTAATGCAGCCCTAGAATCATACAATCATAGAAATTTGCAGCACAAAGGAGGCCATTCGGCCCATCGTGTCTGTGCCGGCTGAAAAAGAGCTTTCCAGCCTAATCCCACTTGCCAGCTCTTGGTCCGTAGCCTTCTATGTTACAGCACTTTAAGTGCATATCTGAGTAATTTTTAAATGTGACTAGAGTTTCTGCCTCCACCACACTTTCAGGCAGTAAGTTCCAGACCCCCACCACCCTCGTATAATAGATCGGAATCAGCTTTCCCATTCCCTACCCAGTAAGATGGTGATTTTCAAGTACACATCTGTCTAATTTAAAAACCACCAATCTGTTATTGCACAATTGCTCTTTGGAATATGGAATCAATGAAAAACGTTACCTCGAGAAAACAATGAGCCCATCCAGTACTCGACTCTACAATCGCCGTATTTTTTTCTCGTGCATGCGCAAATCGCTTTTTTTCCACAATGTGCAAATCTCAGGAATTTTTTCCCCAAATAAATACCGAGATTTAGGCGTTCCATTGCAAGGTCACAAGTGATGCTTTATTTCACTGCGAAATATCATCTCTCACGATCGAATCGTGAGATTTGGCAATATGGCAAAGGCTTGGCGCAGGATTAATCGTCACCAGGTCACAAAAAGATGGAAGTAGGCCACACCGAAGGTTTAGGTTGAGATCATGGCCTGGGCCCATGAAGAAAAAATAGGCAATTTAAAAAAAATATTTAAATGCATCTCCCTCCAGATTGGGCACAATAAACTGCATCTTGCGCAGGCTCTGGGGCCACGGCGCACCGCAGGCTCTGGGAAACAATACATACGAACATACGAATTAGGAGCAGGAGTAGGCCACTCGGCCCTTCGCGCCTGCTCTGCCATTCAATAAGATTATGGCTGACCTGATTACTCCACATTCTCGCCTACCCCCGATAACCTTTCACCCCACCTTGCTTTCCAAGAATCTATCTACCTCTGCCTTAAAAATATTCAAAGACTCCGCTTCCACCACCCACTGAGGAAGAGAGTTCCAAAGACTCACGACTCTGAGAAAAAATTTCTCCTCCTCTCTGTCTTAAATGGGTGTAAGGGGCGGTGTGTGTGGTCAGCTTCACCTCTGACTGAGTGGTTCAAATCGCTCCCACTCCCTTGGTTCTAGACCTGGACTTATTTGGGGGTTGTAATGAAATTGCCGCAGACAACTGAGTTGGTGAAAAAAACTTGGATTTTATTTGAGAAGGAAAAATCACAATAAAACGATCTTAACACTTTAATACAGTGGGGAACAAACAGAATATGCGAGGAAAATTACAATCGACAAAATCCCTTACCCTCCCAACCCTACTATCCTAACTAGGTTGAAATCCAGAGGACCAGGAAATGCTCACCAAACGCAGGAATAGTTTGTAGAGTGGGAAAAACTTGCAGATCTTCGGTTTCTTCCAGGTTGGTTCGTTGTTGGTCGCGGTGGACCAATATTACCTAGTTGGTGGTTGGTTTCAGTAGGCCTTTGGTTGCCGCGATCTCCGTTTCTTCTTCCTTCCTTCAAGTCTCCAATGATGATGATGATCCGTTGAACTGTACTGTGCTGTTTCTCGAACTTGAACTCTGAGCTGAACTCAAACTGACTTCTGAGCTGACTGTTTAACTGAAAAGGCAGGCCTCAATTATACTACTTTGGGGCTTGGCTTATCTGACAGCCAAATTTCGGGTTTCTTTGTTAAATTTGGCGGTGTCGTTATTTATAATAGGTTTTAAAACTTTAACGAGCTTCGGGGATGGCCCAGCTAACTCTTAATCAGCCTTTAACTGGTTTCGGGATTGCCTTGAAACTAGTTTAAAAATGCAAAACGTTTGTCAATCTCTTGAATTGGTTTTGGACTGTGGTTTGATTGTTGTATCCTGTAGGGCTATGTTCTTTTCTTTGTGTTGCTGGGGACATGTACTGTTTTATTCATGTACCTTTGCTCTGCGAATTTTGGTGGGAACAGGTTTGATTGTCCTTATGTAAAGCTGGGGTGGCCCAGGACATTTCAAGACTGTCCAATATCCAAACTCGGGGGCCCACCCCACCTCCCGTGTCACAGCCTTTTGCAAGCCTGAACATGTCTTTTAAACCAGCCAAATCTTCCTGGGATTTTTATTTTAAATCCCTTTGGCCCAATAATTCCTTAAAACAGTCCAAAATCTCTTCCTCCCTTCCACTTAGGGAAAAGGTGTAATTTAACTCTTTGAATTCTTCTGTTAGGCCCAACCACACATTTTACCCTTTTTACAGGTTTCTTCTGTGATGGTCCAAAAGTCGTTTTAAATAAGGTTATCTTTATTTGGAGTTCTGCAGAAATTTTCGAACCTTACATGGGCGACCCCTTATTTTTAAACAGTCACCCCTAGTTCTAGATTCTCCCACATGAGGAAACATCCTCTCTATATCCACCCTGTCCAGACCCCTCAGGATTTTATATGTTTCAATCAAGTCACCTCTTACTCTTCTAAATTCCAGTGGATACAAGCCTAGTCTGTCCAACCTTTCCTCATAAGACAACCCGCCCATTCCAGGTATTAGTCTAGTAAACCTTCTTTGAACTGCCTCCAACGCATTTACATCCTTCCTTAAATAAGGAGAGCAATACTGTACACAGTACTCCAGATGTGGTCTCACCAATGCCCTGTATAACTGAAGCATAACCGCCCTACTTTTGTATTCAATTCCCCTCATAATGAACAACAACATTCTATTAGGTTTCCAAATTACTTGCTGTACCTGCATACTAACCTTTTGCGATTCATGCACTAGGACACCCAGATCCCTCTGCTTCTCAAAGCTCTGCAATCTCTCACCATTTAGATAATATGCTTATTTTTTATTCTTCCTGCCAAAATGGACAACTTCACATTTTCCCACATTATACTCCATGCTGCCAGATCTTTGCCCACTCATTTAACCTATCTATATCCCTTTGTAGCCTCCTTATGTCCTCTTCACAATTTACTTTCCTACTATCTTTGTGTCATCTGCAAATTTAGCAACCATACCTTCGGTCCCTTCATCCAAGTCATTTATATAAATTGTAAAAAGTTGAGGCCCCAGAACTGATCCCTGTGGCACACCACTTGTTACATCTTGCCAATCAGAAAATGGCCCATTTATGTCTACTCTCCATTTCCTGTTAGCTAGCCAATCTTCTATCCATGCCAATATGTTACCCCCTACACCATGAGCTTTTATTCTCTGCAATAACCTTTGATGTGGCACCTTATCAAATGCCTTCTGGAAATCCAAGTACAGTACATCCACCGGTTCCCCTTTATCCACAGCACATGTTACTTCCTCAAAGAACTCCAATAAATTGGTTAAACATGATTTCCCTTGCACAAAACCATCTTGACTCTCCTGGTTACTTTGAACTTTTCTAAGTGCCCTGCTATAACATCTTTAATAATAGCTTCTAACATCTTCCTAGGACATATGTTAAGCTAACTGGCCTGTAGTTTCCTGCTTTCTGCCTCCCTCCCTTTTTGAATAAAAGTGTTACATTTGATATTTTCCAATCTAATGGAACCTTCCCTGAATCTAGGGAATTTTGAAAAATTAAAACCAACACATCAACTTTCTCACTAGCTACTTCTTTTAAGACCCTAGAATGAACTCCATCAGGACCCGGGGACTTGTCAGCCCACAGCTCCAACAATTTGCTCAGTACCACTTCCCCGGTGATTGTAATTTTCATCCCTTCCATTTCCTGATTTACAGCTATTTCTGGGATGTTACTTGTATCATCTATAGTGAAGACCGATGCAAAATACCTGTTCAATTCAACTGCCATCTCCTTATTTTCCATTATTAATTCCCCAGACACTTTTTATAGGACCAACACACACTTTGTTAACTCTTCTTTTAGTGGTTAGCACTGTTGCCTCACAGCGCCAGGGACCGGGTTCGAATCCGGCCTCGGGTGACTGTGCAAACTCCACACAGACATTCTCCCCGTGTTTGTGTGGGTTTCCTCCAGGTGCTCCGGTTTCCTCCCACAGTCCAAAGATGTGCGGGTTAGGATGTTTGGCTATGATAAATTGACCCTTAGTGTTAGGGGGATTAAATACGTGGGGTTACGGGGATCGGGTGGGATATGTGTCGGTGCAGGCTCGATGGGCCGAAATGGCCTCTATCTGCACTGTGGGGTTTCTGTGATTCTGTGAAATATCTATAGAAATTCTTACTATCTGTTTTTATATTTCTAGCTAACTTTCTCTCATACTCTATTTTTCACTCCTTATTAATCTTTTAGTCATTCTTTGTTGTTTTTTATATTCTGTCCAATCTTCTGACCTGCCACCCATTGTGCAATTATATGCTTTTTCTTTAAGTTTGATACTATCTTTAACTATTTTAGTTAACCATGGATGGTGGGTCCTCCCCTTGGAATTTTTCTTTGTTGGAATGTATATATTCTGTGTATTTTGAAATATCCCCTTAAATGTTTGCCACTGCAACTCTATTGACCTATCCCTTAACCTAATTTGCCAGTTCACTTTAGCTAGCTCTGCTTTCATGCCCTCATAATTGCCCTTATTTACATTAAAATATTAGTCTTGGACCCACTCTTCTCTCTCAAACTGAATGTAAAATTCAATCATATTATGATCACTGCTACCTAGGGGCGCCTTCAGTATGAGGTCATTAATTAATCCTATCTCGTTGCACAATACCAGGTCTAGTATAGCCTGCTCTCTGGTTGGTTCCAGAACGTGCTGTTGCAGGAAACTATCCTGAAAGCATTCCATGAACTTCTCATCTATGCTACCTTTGCCCATCTGATTTTTCCAGTCTATATGCGGATTAAAATCCCCCATGATTATTGCCGTACCCTTCTGACAAGCTCCCATTATTTCTTCCTATATCCTCCATCCTACCATGTGGTTACTGTTAGGGGGCCTGTACACCACTCCCACAAGTAACCTCTTGCCTTTATTATTTCTCATCTCTACCCAAACCGCTTCTACACCCTGGTTTCCTGAACTTAGGTCATCCCTCTCTATTGTGCTAATACCATCATTAATTAACAGAGCTACCCCTCCACCTTTTCCCACCTTCCTGTCCTTACTAAGTGTCATGTAACTTTCAATATTCAGGTCCCAATCTATGTCACCCTGCAGCCATGTTTCTGTAATGGCTATCAGATCATATTTATTTATTTCTATTTGCGCTCTGTTCAGCAGTTTTGTTTCAAATGCTACATGCATTCAGATGCAGAGCTTTTAGTTTTGTCCTTTTATTATTTTTGTAACCTGTTGATTTACTCTTAGATTTGTACTGCAGGACGTCGATGACGAAGTCCAACACTGCCTTCAGTGTGCCAGTGCAGCCTTCAGTCACCTGAGGAAGAGAGTGTTTGAAGACCAGGACCTCAAACCCAGCACTAAGCTCATGGTCTACAGAGCAGTAGTAATACCCGCCCTCCTGTATGCCCCAGAGACATGGACCATGTACAGCAGGCACCTCAAAGCACTGGAGCGGTACAACCAATGCTGCCTCCGCAAGATCCTGCAAATCCATTGGCAGAATAGACGCACCAACATCAGTGTTCTTGCTCAGGCCAGCATCGAAGCTCTGACCACGCTCAATCAGCTCCGATGAATGGGTCACATTGTTCGCATTACTGATACGAGACGCTCAAAACAAGCGCTCTACTCGGAGCTCTGGCACAGTAAGAAAGCCCCAGGTAGGCAGAGGAAACGCTTCAAGGACACCCTCAAAGCCTCCTTGAAAAAGTGCAACATCCCCACCGACACCTGGGAATCTCTGGCCCAAGACCGCACAAAGTGGAGGAGAAGCATCTGGGAAGGCGCCGAACACCTCGAGTCTCTTCGCCGGGAACAAGCGCAAGCCAAGCGCAGGCAGCGCAAGTCAATCCAAGCACCCCACCCACCCGCCCCTTCAACCACCGTCTGCCCCACCTGTGACAGAGACTGCAGGTCCCGCATTGGACTAATCAGTCACCTGCGAACTCATTTTTAATGTGGAAGCAAGTCATCCTCGGTTCCGAGGGACTGCCTAAGAAGAAGAAGGAGATTTATACTCTATCCCTTCCTGTCACGGTCTGTTTATCATTTCCCACATTAATACCTTTCTCTATTGTTTTGTCTCTAATCTTTGAATTACCACATCTTCCCAAATTTGATCCCATGCCCCCAATATTTAGTTTAACGCTTACTCTACCGCCCTAGTTATACGACTCACCAGAACACTGGTCCCAGCACAGTTCAGGTGAAGACAGTCCCAATGATACAGATCCCACTTTCCCCAGTACTGGTGCCAGTGCCCTAGGAATTGAAACCCATTTCTCCCACACCAGTCTTTGAGCCACGCATTCATCTCTAATTTTTTATTTACCCTATGCCAATTTGCTTGCGGCTCAGGTAATAATGCAGACATTATTACCCTTGAGGTTCTGCTTTTTAATTCAGCCCCTAGCTGCTCATACTCTCTCAGCAGAACCTCTTTCCTAGTTCTACTTATGTTGTTGGTGTAGTGTATGTACCTTTAAGGGGAGAACTACTTTATACAGCTCCTGTATACTGTAGTACCAGCAGTCACCACACTTGTATATAAACCCTGAGTAGGGATCTATACGTTTAGTTCTAGAGTAACCCTCATCCAGTAAATACCTGTTGATTGTTCCCTGCAGTCTCGTGTCTAGTTATTGAAGAACACACAACATCAAAATACACGGATCTAACATTGGCGACGAGGCAGGTTCAAACCTACCTGCAACTCTGCATTGCCTCTCAGGGATTCACTCCTGGAGAACAGTGGAAGAAAGTTGAGGCCAGAAGCACGGGCGTTGACCACGAGCAACCGCCCAGTCATCCAGCAGAGATTTGAGCATCGCAGGGGAGGCTGTTGAGAGCTGGGCTTGGTTCTCCAGTCAAGGTGGTCCAGCGAAACGGGCTGGCAACAGGTATGGCGCAGACCCTTCCCGGACAGCGGTGGCTAGAGCCGACCGACGGCACAGAAAAGGCCGAGCAGCGTCGATGGGAGAAAAGAGAGGGTAGAGCGCACAGGGCGCAGCCGGTGTTCAGGACCAAACGGCGTCGATGGGAGAAGAGAGAGGGTAGAGCGCACAGGGCGCAGCCGGTGTTCAAGTGCTGAGCAGCCGCAGCGGAGAAGGGAGAGCGCAGGAAACGCCATTTTGAGCCGCAGCGGAGAAGGGAGAGCGCGGGAAAAAGCCATTTTGAGCTGCAGCGGAGAAGGGAGAGCGTGGGAAAACGCCATTTTGAGCCGCAAGAAGGGAAAGCGGGGGAAAACGTCATTTTGAGCCAGTCTAACCACACCCAGGGATGCCGAAGAGTGGCAGTATCACAGCGTTCGACAATGAAGTCGAAGATTGGACGACATATGTCGAACGCATAGAAGTGTACTGCAAGGCGAATGAAGTGCCAGATGAGAGGAAAGCGCCGGTATTGTTGAATTCCATGGCTTACTGCGAAACCTAATAACCCCAGAGAAGCCAGTGGAAAAGGATTTGGGAAACAGTGTCAATCCTACAGAACCACTTAAAACCCACACCGCTGCTGATAGCAGAAAGATTTAAGTTTCACAAAAGGAACCAGCATAAAGATGAAAGTAATGCTGAGTAGTTAACGGAACTGTGCAAGCTATCGAAACACTGCCAGTTTGGAACGGGACTAGCAGATACTTCAAGGGATAAGTTTGTGTGTGGGCTTCAAAGTGAAGGAACCCAGAAACGGCTTCTATCAGAAAAGGATCTTACGCTGGACAAGGCTTTCAGCATGGCAGTATCACATGAAGCAGCTGCACGGGGCACTGCAGAGATACAACGGAGACCACAAGAATATGGCACAAATGAAATGTCATACGGAACAGTGAAGTGCTATCGCTGCGGCAGAACAACACACGACCATAATGATAGCTGGTTTAAGGACAAAGTGTGCAGACAGTGTGGAAAAGTAGGATACATAGCAAGAGTCTGCAGGTCGGGAAAGAAACCCAGCAGCCAGAAATCTCCACAGGAGAAGTACAAGAAGGTACATAAGGTGACGGAGAGTAGTTCAGACGAACAGAAAAGTGATACAGACTCCGGAAGCAAGGAGCTGGGTTGTCTGAAACTACATAATGTGATCCAAACGGAGGATCACCAAACTATCTGGGTCACGCTCAAGATAGCTGGAGTCCAAGTGAAAATGGAATTGGACACAGGATCAGCCCCAACAGTCATAAACTGAAGGGATCACAAGCGGCTATTCTCACATATACCTTTGAGAGATACAGAGATTGTCTTGAAGACGTACACGGGGCAAAAAGTCTACCCCAAAGGAAAAATAAGGGTGAACGTTGTATATAACGGTAAGGAAACACCAAAAATGGACCTATATGTATTGCCAGATGGAGGACCACCACTACTAGGACGTGAATGGATCCGAAAGATACAGCTAGATTGGCATTCCATACAAGCACTGACTGTAGATGCCAAAAAGGATGACGACGCCACACCTGGACGACTGTCAAAAATGCTAACTGACGCACAAGAAGTGTTCCAGGAGGGACTTGGAACACTAAAAGACATAACAGCGATGATCAAAATAGAGGAAAATGCAAGCCCAAAGTTTTTTAAGGCCAGACCGGTGCCTTATACGATCCGCCCAGCCGTCAAAGCAGAGCTGGAAGGTTTGGAACGTTCAGGAGTACTGTCCAAAGTGGACTGGAGCGAGTGGGCCACACCCATCATTCCTGCACTGAAGAGGTCGTTGAGTAATACGCCTGGGGAACCAAAGAAAGTTCGCATCTGTGGGGACTTTAAGGTGACAGTGAACCCAGTCCTTCACACGGTACAATATCCGCTTCTGCGGATTGAAGATATTTTTGCCTCGCTATCTGGAGGGAAACGCTTCACTAAGATTGATCTGGCCCAGGCGTACCTGCAAATGGAGGTAGAAGAAGCCTCGAAACAGTACCTCACGATCAACACTCATAAAGGACTCTATCAATACAACCGGCTGGTGTTCGGGGTAGCATCAGCTCCGGCTATTTGGCAAAGGGCAATGGATCAAGTCCTGCAAGGGATTCCAGGGACCCAGTGTTATTTGGACGACATCCTGGTCACGGGCGAAAATGACAGTGCTCACCTTGCCAACCTGGAGCAGGTGCTCACTAGATTGAAGGAATATGGGCTCCGAGCAAATCGCCACAAATGCGAGTTCTTCCAGAAGCAGATCTCGTATTTGTTACGTCCGTGTGTAATTGAGACGCGGACTGCAGGAGTTGGTTATAACAGGTGTTTACTGAGTGGAGACAAAACTGGAACGACTATACAAAGTTACTTCACAGGCTTCTATACAGGGGTGGTCACTACTGGTACTGCAGTATACAGGGGCTGCAGAATATAGTTCCTTCTTCAAAGTACATACACTACAGTATTGTGGCCACGTTATTGATGAAGAGGGGTTACATAAGTCCCCTGAAAAGATTGAGGCAGTAGTCAAGGCTCCAGCACCGGAAAATGTGTCACAGCTGAGGTCGTTCCTCGGGCTGGTGAACTACTACCATAAGTTCTTGCCGAATTTGTCTACAGTACTACACCCACTGAACACCCTACTGCAAACGGGGGTACCATGGAAGTGGAATGATGAATGTAAACAAGCTTTCCAGAAGTGCAAAGAATTGATCACATCAAAAGAGGTGTTGGCTCATTTCAACCCAGCACTACCAATTCGGTTGGCATTGGAGCGGTGCTGTCGCACAAGTTCCCGGACGGCTCAGAGAGGCCGGTAGCATTTGCGTCTCGGTCACTAACCTCAGCCGAGCGTAACTACTCCCAGATTGACAGGGAGGCCCTCAGCCTAGTGTGGTGAGTGAAAAAGTTCAACCACTATCTGCACGGGCAGAAGTTCACCTTGCTGACGGACCACCAACCACTTGTCTCCATCTTTAATCCAAAGAAGGGCGTGCCGGTGATGACTGCGCAACGGCTACAAAGATGGTCCCTTTTTCTACGGGCGAACCAATATGAAATCGAGCATAAGGGCACGAAACAGCATGGAAACACTGATGGGCTATCACGCCTGCCACTGCCTACTGCGGAGGAAGCACCAGCAGTGGACCCTGTCGAAATATTTTATTTCGACTATAATTGAACGCTTGCCAGTAACTAACGCTGATGTAGAGAAGGAGACCCGAAATGACCCGACACTGTCTCGGGTATATGACTTGAAAGGATGGCCAACACATGGTGACTCACTGTTGCCAGCATTCTCATCCAGAAGAGAACAGCTGTCAGTATGCCAGGGGACCTTGATGTGTGTATCCAGGGTGGTAATTCCACCCAAGTTAAAAGGAGAGAGTGATCAATGAGCTTCACCAAGGCCATCTGGGAGGGGTGAAAATGAAATGCCTTGCTAGGGCTTATGTGTGGTGGCCGGGGATTGATCAGCAAATCGAGAACCTGACAAAGAGCTGCTCAGGATGCCAGAAGGTCCAAAATGCACCACCACGTGCCCCTCTACACCCATGGGAGTGGCCCTCATCTCCATGGCAACGGGTGCATATTGATTTTGCTGGTCCATTCATGGACTCAATGTTCTTCATAGCAGTGGATGCGCACTCGAAATGGCCTGAGGTGATCAAAATGTCATCCACCACCACGGAGAAAACTGTTGCAGTCCTACGGACCATATTTGTCAGGAACGGCTTGCCAGAGCAGATTTGCTCTGATAACGGACCACAGTTCGTGTCCGAAGAGTTTCGAAGATTTATGAAAAGGAATTGGGTAAGGCATTACACATCCGCCCCGTATCATCCAGCCACAAATGGATTGGCTGAGAGGTTCGTACAAACATTTAAAAAAGCAGTAAGGGCCATGTGCGATGACGACATTCCACTGCAGCAGAAGGTGGACAATTTCCTGTTAGCCTACAGAAATGCGACACATGCAGTCACCAACCAGACCCCGGCCATGATGTTCTTTAACCGAAGGTTGAGATCTCGTCTGGATTTGCTCAGACCAAATGTATGAAGAGATGTTGAGAATAAGCAATTCCAGCACATCAATGAGAAGCCGACAAGGAGCTTCAATGTAGGGCAACCAGTCTTGGCCCGCGACTACCGAACAGAAAAATGGCAACCAGGAACGATATGCACACGGCAGGGGCCACTAATGTACACAGTGGATGTTGGGGAGAACATTGTGAGATGCCATGTCGACCAGATCCTAGAGTCACAGGAACGAGTCAACCCCATGTCTCGCGCACCTGGTGATGAACCCGACATACAGGTAGCACCTACCCCAGAAACAGTAGCATCGGAAGCTGATGAACCAACTGACGACAGGGGGCCTCCGCACCAAGAACAAGACACTCAGAAAAGGCGCTATCCAGAAAGGATCAGGAAGCCGCCCCAAAGACTGAATTTATAAATGGACTATTTTCAGTTAATGTTGCATGTTAAAAGTGTTAATTGTTAAATGAATGTTATGGTACTGTCAATCTAAAAGGGGAGGAATTGTAGTGTATGTACCTTTAAAGGGGAGAACTACTTTCTGCAGCTCCTGTATACTGTAGTACCGGCAGTGACCACACCTGTATATAAACCCTGAGTAGGAATCTGTACGTTTAGTTTTAGAGTAACCCTCATCCAGTAAATACCGGTTGATTGTTCCCTGCAGTCTCGTGTCTAGTTATTGAAGGACACACAACATCAAAATACATGGATCTAACAGTTGGTACCTACATGGACCATGACAACTGGCTCCTTCCCCCCCACTGCAAATTCTTTCCCAGCCCAGAGCAGATGTCCTGAACCCTGGCACAGCCGTCTGCACTCTCGCTCTTAGCCGCAGAGAACTGTATCTATCCCCCTGACTATGCTGTCCCCAATTACCACTACATTCCTATTAACTCACTTGAATGGCTTCCTGTACCTCGGTGCCATGGTCAGTTTGCTCATCCACCCTGCAGCCACCGCTTTCATCCATGCAGGCCGCAAGAACCTCAAACCAGTTGGACAATTGCAAAGGCTAAAGCTCCTCCACCTCCTGGGTCCCCATACCTGCCTCACTCGCAGTCACATCCTCCTGTCCCTGGCCACTGACCAAATCAGAAGACCCTATCCTAAGGGTTGTGACTGCCTCCTGGAATAAAGTGTCCAGGTAACTTTCCCCCTCCCTGATGCATCGCAGAATCCGCAGCTCGGCCTCCAGCTCATCAACTCTGAGCCGAAGCTCCTCAAGCCGCAGACACTTACCGCAGACGTGTTCATCCTGGATCACACTGGCATCCAGGAGCTCCCACATACTGTAGTCGTAACACATCACCTGCCCTGCCATCTTTACTGAGTCTTAATTTATTTTTATTAATAATTAACAAACCCTAATAAGATTTATTACTGCTAGTATATGAGTACTAATGAAACCTTACAATTACTAATAAATTTCCTGGGCTTTATAAGATAAGGGAAGTGAGCAAAATACTCACCAACCAATCACGTTTCCCTGTGATGTCACCTTTTATTTTTCTCCAGATGTGGTTGGGGGGCTGTCACAAAGCCAAACTCCTGCTGGTTCTCTATCCCCTCTTGTGCAGCTTTTTAGCTCCTGCTCTCCTGGAAGCTGACAAAGATAGAAAAAGAAAGGAACACTTCCCTCCCCGAATTCACTCACTCACCAAACTCACAGCTTAACACTCTGTTCCAAGCTGCACAACATGACAAACTGCACTCTAGCCTCCCTTATTTATACTGCTGAGATTTAAATGAGTGGGCTCTCTGGCAGTTAGAGAATCAGATTAGACCAGTTAATTAATTAATTTCTCTCACCTGCTCTCCAGCACAGAGCTTGCTAAAAATAAATTAACAAGTGGTGTGCCACAGGTAACAAGTGATGTGCCACAGGGATAATGTAAACTTAAAACTTGAAACAGTAAATTTAAATTTAAGTTAAATGCTAATTGCAAGCACACAAGACTAGATTTTATAAAAAAAAGAGATTAACCCTCAATCACCAAACTCGCAGCTTAACACTCAGCTCCGAGCTGCACTCCGTGGCACAATACACTGCAGAATCTGGGACACAATACACGGCAGACTCTGGGGATACAATACACGGCAGACTCTGGAGAACTATACACTGTAGACTCTGGGGGCACAGTACACTGCCGACTCTATGACACAATAAACTGCAGACTCTGGGGCACAATACACTGTAGACTCTGAGGTACAATACACTGCACACTTTGGGACACAATACACTGCAGACCCTGGGACATAATACACTGCAGACGCTGGGGATACAATACACGGCAGACTCTGGAGAACTATACACTGCAGACTCTGGGGGCACAGTACACTGCCGACTCTATGACACAATAAACTGCAGACTCTGGGGCACAATACACTGTAGACTCTGAGGTACAATACACTGCACACTTTGGGACACAATACACTGCAGACTCTGGGGCACAATACACTGTAGACTCTGAGGTACAATACACTGCACACTTTGGGACACAATACACTGCAGACTCTGGGACACAATACACTGCAGACTCTGGGGCACAAAATATACTGCAGACTCTGGGGGCACAATACACTGCACACTCTGGGACACAATACACTGCACACACTGGGGACACAGTACACTACACACACTGGGAGCACAGCACACTGCATAATCTGGGGGCACAATACACTGCAGACTCTGGGACACAATACACTGCAGACTCTGGTGGCAGAGTACTTTGTACACTCTGTGGGCACAGTCCACTGCAGACTCTGGGGCACAATACTGTAGTGTATGTGCCTTTAAGAGCCCCATGTGTACTGTAATGCCGGTAATGGCCACTTGGCTATATAAGCCTGAGTATTGTGTTGTATCCGTTAGTTCCCCTCCAGACTTTGTTTAGTAAACACCTATCAAACCAACTCCTGTCTTCAGTGTCTCTATCAACACACAGACACAACAGTGGTGATGAAGTGGAAACGGACTTACCTACAATTCGGCAGCACCTCAAGGACATCGATTCCTCTGGCGTCCAGAAGAATCAAGAAGTGAAAGAAGCTGTTGTTTCAACAGCTGGCCAAGCTGGTGGCAGGTACTGCGGTAATCCTTCCTGGGCGTCAGGCTGGGGCTCCAGCGGCTGGCTCTACGGCTGGGCCAAGCAGCGAAAGCGGAGGCAAGCAGTAACAGACGGGGAGCGAGCACTCGGGAGACGGCCGGCGCTGCAAGCAGTCGGCGTTCAGACCTAGAGAGAGAGTCCAGCGGGAACGAGTCTCCAACAGTAAATAAATAAATAAAATAAAAAGAACGGAAACTGCGGGAAACAGCGTTGTCATCGGCAGCAGCGGCGGGAAAGCGCGGGAAGCGCCATATCTTTTCTGCAGAAAAGAAAGAAAAGCGCGGGAAGCGCCATATCTTTTCTAAGATGCCTAATTCTGGCAATATTGATGCTTTTGATAACGAGATAGAGGATTGGACCACATATGTGGAAAGAGTGGAGGTATATTGCACCGCAAATGGAATAGAAGATGAAAAAAAAGCTTCAGTACTTCTAAATCTAATGGGCGCAAAGACATACAAGCTGTTACGAAACTTAATCACTCCAGCCGAACCGATGGACAAGAATTTTAAGGAGATTGTTGATACCCTACACTGCCAATTCGAGGCAGGACTGGCAGATTCTCTACGAGACAAATTCGTCTGCGGTCTCCTAAGTGTAGGAACACAACAAAGGCTACTTTCTGAGAAAGATTTAACACTGGACAAGGCTTTCAGTGCAAGAGGAGCTGCAGAGATACAGCAAAAGCCACAAGACTTCGGCACCCATGAAATGACACGGGGTTTTGAGAGATGTTATCGCTGCGGCAGATCCACCCATGACCAGTGGGACTGCTGGTTCAAGGACAAAGCATGCAGGCAATGCGGAAAGATGGGACACATTACACGTGTATGCCGATCTGGAAACAAAAAATCCACTAACAGGAAAAAAATCAATAACGAAAAGCACAGAAAGGTACAAATGATGACGGACAGTAGCTCCGAAGACCAGAAGAGCGATAGCGACTCCAGGAACAAGAGACTAAGCTCTCTCAAATTACATAATGTAATTGCCAAAGAAGATTACCAGACCATTTGGGTTACCCTCACAATAGCAGGTTCCCCAGTTAAAATGGAGCTAGATACAGGATCAGCTCTGACCGTCATAAATCGACGGGATTACGAGCGGCTATTTCCGCATATACCTTTAAAAGACACATCCATTATCTTGAAAACATATACGGGGCAGAAAGTATACCCCAAAGGAAAAATAAGGGTGCCTGTTGTATACAATGGCAAGGAAATACAGAAGTTGTATTTATACGTTCTACAAGATGGTGGTCCACCGCTGTTGGGACGTGAATGGATCAGGAAAATACGTTTAGACTGGCACTCCATTCAGGCACTGACGGTGACCAGTAAGGAAAAAAATGATGATGACGTCATACCTGAACGATTAAAAGACATCTTGGCCAACGCCAAGGAAGTGTTTCAAGAGAAACTAGGAGCCTTGAAAGGCATCACCGCCTCAATAAAAGTGGAAGATGCAGCAATTCCCAAGTTTTTTAAGGCAAGACCGGTGCCATACGCAATTCGTCCAGCAGTCGAGGCAGAGCTGGAGAATTTGGAAAAGGCAGGCGTATTATCTAAAATAGATTGGAGCGAGTGGGCAACGCCCATCGTCCCAGTCATGAAGAAAGCATTGAAGAATGATAAATCTGAAGAACAGAGAAAAATTCGCATCTGTGGAGACTTCAAGGTGACTGTAAACCAGGTCCTTCACACGGTACAGTATCCTCTTCCGAGGATAGAAGATATTTTCGCCTCATTATCCGGAGGGAAACATTTCACCAAAATTGACTTGGCACAGGCATATCTACAGATGGAGGTTGAAGAGGCCTCTAAAAAATACCTCACGATAAATACACACAAAGGTCTGTACCAGTACAATCGACTGGTTTTCGGAGTAGCATCCGCTCCAGCTATCTGGCAAAGAGCTATGGAGCAAGTCCTCCAAGGGATTCCGGGGACTCAATGCTACCTGGACGACATCCTTGTAACAGGAGAAAACGACAACGAGCACCTTGCCAATTTGGAGCACGGACAAAAATTTACCTTGTTGACTGACCATCAACCCCTCATCTCCATATTCAACCCTAAAAAGGGTGTTCCCATTGTGACAGCGCAAAGGCTACAGAGGTGGTCCCTTTTTCTAGGGGCACACCAATACAACATAGAATACAAAGGATCAAAACAGCATGGGAATGCTGACGGTTTATCGCGCCTACCGTTGCCAACGGTAGAAGAGGCACCTACAGTAGACCCAGTGGAGATGTTCCACTCAACCATAGTGGAATGTCTACCAGTAACAAATTCTGCCATTGAAAAGGAAACGAGAAATGACTCGACTCTCTCACGAGTCTACGACTTAACGGTGAAGGGATGGCCAGCACATTGCGAACCACTGTTGCCAGCATTCTCGCAAAGAAGAGAACAGCTGTCAGTGTGCTGAGGAACCTTGATGTGTGGATCCAGAGTGGTGATTCCACCCAAACTCCAGGATAAAGTGTTAAAGGAGCTTCACGAGGGGCATCTGGGTGGTGTGAAAATGAAGAACCTAGCCAGAGCGTTTGTATGGTGGCCAGGTATCGATGGAGACATCGAAGAAATGACCAAGAGCTCCCTAGGATGCCAGAAGGTCCAAAACGCTCCACCCCAAGCCCCTCTACATCCATGGGAGTGGCCCTCATCTCCCTGGGAAAGGGTACACATCGACTTTGCTGGTCCATTTATGGACTCAATGTTCTTAATCGCGGTTGATGCACACTCCAAGTGGCCGGAGGTAATAAAGATGTCCTCCACCACCACGGAAAAAACCATCACAGTATTATGGACCATATTTGCCAGGAATGGGCTGCCGGAACAGATCTGTTCTGATAATGGACCGCAATTTGTGTCCGAAGAATTCAGGAAGTTCTTAAAAAACAATGGGGTTAAGCACTACACGTCCGCCCCATACCATCCCGCCACCAATGGATTGGCTGAAAGGTTTGTCCAGACCTTCAAGAAGGCCATAAAGGCCATGGGTAATGAAGACATAAAACTTCAGCACAAGGTGGATAACTTCTTTTTCGCATACAGGAATGCAACACATATGGTTACAAACCAAACTCCCGCCATGATGTTCTTCAATAGAAGCCTAAGGTGCCGGCTGGATTTGATCAAGCCCAACATCAGAAGGGACGTGGAGAACCGGCAATTTCAAGGCATGAATGAAAGGCCAACTAGAACCTTCAAGATAGGTCAACAAGTTTTGGCCCGGGACTACCGTACCGAGAAATGGCAGCCTGGAACTATCTGCACACGACTAGGACCGCTGATGTATACCGTGGACATCGGAGAAAGCATAATAAGGCGCCATGCTGACCAAATCATAGAATCATCCGAAAAGGGACAACCTACACCACAACTCTATACGCCTAACGATGAAGTAGAGATACCCATATCTACCTCCGATCCAGTGATACTGGAACCCGATGAACCCGACACTGGCATTCAAGCCGAATCAGCCTTGCCAAAAGAACTTACTCCACCACCAGGAACTACTACACCACCGAGGCGTTATCCGGACCGAGTCAGGAAGCCTCCAGAGAGACTGACTTATAATTAATTAACTGCAGCAATGTATAGAATATTTTTCTTGTAACATGTAATTAATAATTACTTAAAATATTATGTACTGGTTCGCTAAAAGGGGAGGAATTGTAGTGTATGTGCCTTTAAGAGCCCCATGTTTACTGTAATGCCGGTAATGGCCACTCGGCTATATAAGCCTGAGTATTGTGTTGTATCCGTTAGTTCCCCTCCAGACTTTGTTTAGTAAACACCTATCAAACCAACTCCTGTCTTCAGTGTCTCTATCAACACACAGACACAACAAATACACTGCACCGTCTGGGTGCACAGCACACTGCAGACTCCTGGGCACAATAAACTGCACACTCTGGAACACAATACAATGCACATTCTGGGACACCATACACTGCAGACTCTGGGATACAATACACTGCAGACTCTGGGACACAACACACTGCAGACTCTGGAACACAATACACTGCAGACTCCGGGCACAATACAATGCAGACTCTACGACAGAATATATTGCAGATTCTGCGGCACAATACACTGCAGATTCTGGGACACATTAAACTGCAGTCTCCGGGGCATAATACACTGCAGACTCTGGAACGCAATACACTGTGGACTCCAGGGCACAATACACTGCCCACTCTGGGGCACTATACACTGCAGACTCGGATACAATTCACTGCAGACTCTGGTGCACTATATACTGCCAACTCTGGGTCACAAGACACTGCAGACTCTGGGGGCACAATACACTACATACCCCTGAGCACAGTACACTGCAGACTCTGGGGCACAGTACACTGCAGATTTTGGGGCCCAAATACGGCAGCCTCTGGGACACAATGCTCCGCTGACTCTGTGACACAATACACTGCAGACGCTGAGGCACAACACGCTACATACTCTGGGACACTATACACTGCAGACACTGGGACACAATACACTGCAGACTCTGGGACACAATACACTGCAGACTCTGGGTCACAATACACTGCAGACTCTAGGGCAGATTACACTGCAGACTCTGTCATTATACACTGCAGACACAGGGTGCACAGTACACTGCAGATTCTGTTACACAATGCTCCGCAACCTCTGGGACACAATACACTGCAGACTCTGGGGCACAATACACTGTATACTCTGGGACACAATGCACTGCAGACTCTAAAGCACAATACACTTCAGACTCTGGGGAACAGTACACTGCAAACTCTGGACACAATGCAATGCAGACTCTGGGAGAGAACACACTGCAGACTCTGGGGCACTATATACTGCAGACTCTGGGGAACAGTACACTGCACTGTAGACTCTGGGACACAATACAATGCACACTCTGGGGCACAATACATTGCAGACACTGGGACACAATGCACTGCACACTCTGGGACACAATATATTGCACATTCTGGGGGCAGAATAAAATGCAGACTCTGGTGCACAATACACAGCAGACTCTGAGGGCACAATACATTGTAGACTCTGGGACACAATACACTGCAGACTCTGGGACACAATACACTGCAGACTCTGGGACACAATACACTGCAGTCTGGGACACAATAAACTGCAGACTGGCACACAATACACTGCAGACTCTGGGACACAACACAATGCAGACTCTGGGACACAATACAATGCAGACTCTGGGACACAATACACTGCAGACTCTGGGACACAATACACTGCAGACTCTGGGATACAATACAATGCAGACTCTGGGACACAATACACAGCATTATCTGGAACACAATACAATGCAGAATCTGGGACACAATACACTGCAGAATTTGGGACACAATACACTGCAGACTCTGTGACACAACGCAATGCAGTCTCTGGTGCACTATACACTGCTGTCTCTGGGACACAATACACTGCAGGCTCTGGGACACAATACACTGCAGACTCTGGGACACGATACACTGCAGTCTGGGACACAATAAACTGCAGACTGGCACACAATACACTGCAGACTCTGGGACACAATACAATGCAGACTCTGGGACACAATACACTGCAGAATCTGGGACACAATACAATGCAGACTCTGGGACACAATACACTGCAGACTCTGGGACACAATACACTGCAGACTCTGGGATACAATACAATGCAGACTCTGGGACACAATACACAGCATTATCTGGAACACAATACAATGCAGAATCTGGGACACAATACATTGCAGAACTTGGGACACAATACACTGCAGACTCTGTGACACAACGCAATGCAGTCTCTGGTGCACTATACACTGCCAACTCTGGGACACAATACACTGCAGACTCTGGGACACAATACACTACAGAACCTGGGTCACAATACACTGCAGACTCTAGGGCACTATATACTGCCGACTCTGGGGAACAGTACACTGCAGACTCTGGCCACAATGCAATGCAGAATCTGGGAGAGTATACACTGCAGACTCTGGGTGCACAGTACACTGCAGACTTTGGGACACAATGCACTGCAGACTCTGGGGCACCATACACTGCCAACTCTGGGACACAATACACTGCAGACTCTGCGACACAATGCACTGCAGACTCTGGGGCACCATACACTGCCAACTCTGCGACACAATACACTGCAGACTCTGGGACACAATGCACTGCAGACTCTGGGGCACTATATACTGCAGACTCTGGGGAACAGTACACTGCAGACTCTGGACACAATGCAATGCAAATTCTGGGACACATTACACAGCAGACTCTGGAACAAAATACACTGCAGACTCTGGAACACAATACAATGCACATTCTGGGGCACCTTACCCTGCCAACTCTGGGACACAAGACAGTGCAGACACTGGGAGCACAATAAACTACATACAATGGGCCCCAGTACACTGCAGACTCTGTGACACAATACACTGCTGAATCTGGGACACAATACACTGCAGACTCTGGGACACAATACACTGCACACTCTGGGGCACATTAAACTGCAGGCTCTGGGGCAGATTGCACTGCAGACTCTGTGTCATTATACACTGCAGACGCTGGGTGCACAGTACACTGCAGATTCTGGTACACAATACTCCGCAAACTCTGGGACACAATACACTGCAGACTCTGGGGCACAATACACTGCAGACTCTGGGACACAAGACACTGCAGACACTGGGGGCACAATACACTACATACAATGGGCCCCAGTACACTGCAGACTCTGTGACACAATACACTGCTGAATCTGGGACACAATACACTGCAGACTCTGGGACACAATACACTGCACACTCTGGGGCACATTAAACTGCAGGCTCTGGGGCAGATTGCACTGCAGACACTGTGTCATTATACACTGCAGACGCTGGGTGCACAGTACACTGCAGATTCTGGTACACAATACTCCGCAAACTCTGGGACACAATACACTGCAGACTCTGGGGCACAATACACTGCAGACTCTGGGACACAAGACACTGCAGACACTGGGGGCACAATACACTACATACAATGGGGCCCAGTACACTGCAGACTCTGTGACAAAATACACTGCAGAATCTGGAACACAATACAATGCACATTCTGGGGCACCATACACTGCCAACTCTGGGGCACAATATGCTGCAGAATCTGGGAGAGAATACACTGCAGACTCTGGGGCACTATACACTGCAGACTCTGGTACACAACACCATGCAGACTGTGGGACACAATACACTGCAGACTGGGACACAATACACTGCAGATTCTGGGACACAATACAATGCACACTCTGGGGCACTATACACTGCAGACTCTGGGATAAAATACACTGCAGACTCTGGGACAAATACAATACAGACTCTGGGACACAATACACTGCAGACTCTGGAACACAATACAATGCACACTCTGGGGCACTATACACTGCAGACTCTGGGATAAAATACACTGCAGACTCTGGGACACAATACACTGCAGACTGGTGCACTATACACTGCCAACTCTGGGTCACAAAACACTGCAGACTCTGGGGGCAAAATACACTACATACTCTGGGACACAATACACTGCACACTCTGGGACACAATACACTGCAGACTCTGGGGCACAATACACTGCAGACTCTGGGGCACAATACACTGCAGACTCTGGGGCCCTATATAGGGCTGACTCTGGGGTACAGTACACTGCAGACTCTGGCGCACTATACACTGCAGACACGGAGGACACAATACACTGCAGACTCTGTGACAATACACTGCAGACGCTGAGGCACAATACACTACATACTCTGGGATACTATACACTGCAGGCTCTGGGACACAATATACTGCAGACTCTGGAACACAATACAATGCACACTCTGGGGCACTATACACTGCAAACTCTGGGATACAATACACTGCAGACTCTGGGACACAATATACTGCAGACTCTGGGACACAATAAACTGCACACTCTGGGACACAATACACTGCTCACTTTGGGGCATTATACACTGCAGACTCTGTGACACAATACACTGCAGACTCTGGGGCACTTTACACATCATACTCTGGGGAACAGTACACTGCAGACTGGACACAATGCAATGCAGACTCTGGGTCACAATACACTACAGTCTCTGTGAGAGAATACACTGCAGACTCTGAGGGCACAATACACTGCAGACTCTGGGACATAATGCACTGCAGACTCTGCGACACAATACACTGCAGACTCTGGGACACAATGCACTGCAGACTCTGGGGCACATTACACTGCAGACTCTGGGGAACAGTACACTGCAGATTCTGGACACAATGCAATGCAGACTCTGGGAGAGAATACACTGCAGACTCTGGGGCACTATACCCTGCAGACTCTGGGGAACAGTACACTTCAGTGTAGACTCTGGGACACAATGCACTGCACTCTCTGAGGCATGATACACTGCAGACTCTAGGGCACAATACACTGCACACTCTGGGGCAAAATACACTGCAGACTCTGGGACACAATACACTGCAGACTCTGGGACACAATACACTGTAGACTCTGGGACAAATACAATACAGACTCTGGGACACAATACACTGCAGACTCTGGAACACAATACAATGCACACTCTGGGGCACTATACACTGCAGCCTCTGGGATACAATATTGATGCGCCTCAATAACTTCAAGACTCAAAGTTAACTGAATAAAACAAGGCCTTTATTAGCAAAGAAAGATGCCTGTGGCTTCACCTAGCGTTCTGCTGCAAGACAAGCCTGGGCTTGTCTTAAGTAGGGCCAGGTATGGGCGGAGCCGACACATCCAATGGGGAGAAAGGGGGCGGTGCACTATATACAATACAAGGTAAAACACCGGAGCAGGCAATACAATATGTGTAGTTAAATACAGAGTCTGATGACTGACATATTTCATCACATTCACCCCTTCTACAGATTTAGTCTGTCCGGGGGGGTGATAGTCCTCTGTGACCGACGTAACGGTTGCGGTGCCGCGGGTGCTGGCTGGGTGTCCCGGGTGACCTCCTGGGTCTCTGCCGGGGGCGCCACCGGGGTTGTTGAAGGAGTAGGTGGTGGGGGTACCGTTGGCTGGTGTTCTTCCGGGGGTGATGAAAGAATAGTGGGTGGAGTGGGTGGGCAGTAGTTGTTGCGGTTGTTGTCATTGTTGCTGTTGTTGTTGTAGTCATTGTCGTTGTTGCTGTTGTTACCGGCTGGGGCGAGGTCTTTTATGGACACAGTGTCCTCCCGTCCGTCGGCGTGCCGGACATACGCATATTGTGGGTTGGCATGGAGCAGGTGCACTGGCTCCACGAGAGGGTCCGTCTTGTGGCCCCTCACATGCTTCCGCAAAAGTACCGGACCTGGGGTGGAGAGCCATGACGGTATGGATACGCCTGAGGTGGATTTCCAGGGAAACACAAACATTAGCTCATGAGGCGTGGCATTAGTGGCGGTACAGAATAGTGACCGTATTGAGTGGAGCACATCTGGGAGGACTTCCTGCCAGCGGGAGATAGGGAGGCCCTTGGTCCTTAGAGTTAGAGTGACTGCCCTCCATACTGTCCCATTCTCTCGCTCCACCTGACCATTACCCGGGGTGTTGTAGCTGGTGGTACGGCTCGTGGCAATCCCCTTGGACAGTATGTACTGGCGTAGCTCTTCACTCATGAAGGACGCCCCCCTATCCGTGTGGATATAGCTTGGCATTCCGAACAGGCAGAACAGGCTGCTGAGGCATTTAATGACCGTGGCGCTGGTCATGTCTGGGCAGGGGAAGGCGAATGGGAAACGGGAGTATTCGTCCACAATGTTCAGGAAGTAAACATTGCGGTCGACGGACGGGAGGGGGCCCTTGAAATCTAAGCTAAGCCGCTCAAAGGGCCGTGTAGCTTTGATTAGGTGGGCTCTATCAGGGCAGTAGAACCGAGGCTTGCACTCAGCGCAAGTGCGGCAGTTCCTGGTCAGAGACCGGACTTCCTCAATCGAGTAGGGTAAGTTGCGGGACTTTATGAAGTGGAACAGCCGTGTGACCCCTGGGTGGCAGAGGTCGTTGTGGAGGGTCTGTAGCCGATCCCCGGTGGCGTTGGCACACATCCCTCGTGAGAGGGCGTCGGGGGATTCGTTAAGGGCCCCCGGCCGGTATATGATGTCGTACTCGAAGGTGGAGAGCTCGATCCGCCACCTAAGAATCTTATCATTTTTAATCTTCCCCCTCTGTTTATTATTGAACATAAACGCTACCGACCGCTGGTCGGTAAGTAGGGTGAAGCGTTTGCCGGCTAGGTAGTGCCGCCAGTGGCGCACTGCCTCCACGATGGCTTGGGCCTCCTTTTCCATGGAGGAGTGTCTGATCTCGGGCCCCTGGAGGGTCCTCGAGAAGAAAGCTACGGGCCGCCCCACCTGGTTGAGGGTGGCCGCCAAGGCAAAGTCAGACGCATCACTTTCCACTTGAAAGGGAGTGTTCTCGTCCACTGCCTGTAGCGTGGCCCGCTCAATATCCTGCTTAATGCTTTTGAAGGCAGCATGGGCCTCAGCAGAGAGCGGGAAAGAGGATGCTTTCAAGAGGGGGCGGGCTTTATCGGAGTGGTTGGGGACCCATTGGGCATAATACGAGAATAACCCCAGGCACCTTTTCAGGGCTTTGGGAGTGTTGGGCAGGGGCAGCTCCCGTAGGGGGCGCAATCGGTCGGGGTCTGGTCCGACTTCCCCATTCTCCACCACGCTGCCTAGTATGCAGAGGCGCGTGGTGTTGAAAACGCACTTGTCCTCGTTGTAGGTGAGGTTGAGTTTTTGTGCGGTTTTCAGAAACCTCGCGAGGTTTGAGTCGTGGTCCTGTTGGTTGTGGCCACAAATGGTGACATTGTCGAGATAGGGGAAGGTTGCCTGCAAGTGGTGGTCATCGACCATGCGGTCCATCTCCCTCTGAAAGACCGAGACCCCATTCGTCACCCCAAAGGGGACTCTGAGGAACTGGTAGAGGCGTCCGTTTGCCTCGAAGGCGGTGTACGAAAGGTCCTCTGGTCTGATAGGGAGCTGGTGGTACGCTGACTTGAGGTCGATGGTGGAGAACACCCGGTATTGGGCGATTTGGTTCACCATCTCGGATATGCGGGGTAGCGGGTAGGCGTCTAGTTGGGTATAGATGTTGACTGTTTGACTATAGTCAATCATCATCCGCTTCTTCTCGCTACCCCTCACCACCACCACTTGGGCGCGCCACGGGCTGTTGCTGCGTTCAATAATGCGCTCCTTCAGGAGCCTGTCTACCTCGGTCGCGATAAACCGCCTGTCCTCCCAGCTGTACCTCCTGCTTTTGGTCGCTATTGGCCGGCAGTTAGGGGTAAGGTTCGCGAATAGCGAAGGCGGCTTTACCTTCAGGGTAGCCAGACCGCACACTGTGAGGGGCGGCTGGGTCCCACCGAAATTGAGCGTGATGCTTTGGTGGTGGCACTGAAAATCCAGGCCCAAGATCACGCTCACACATAAATCCTTCATAATTAACAGTTTAAAATTATTATATACAGTGCCTTTAACGGACAATCGTACCGCGCAGTAACCCGCAATAGTCGATATCTGGGTTTTGTCGGCCATAGAGATCTTGCCCTGAGTAGGGACTATAGTTAGAGAGAGTCGTTGTACCAGATCAGGGTGAATGAAGCTCTCCGTGCTCCCGCTGTCAATTAAACATTTATCCTTGCACCCGTTTACCTCGATGTCCACCATCGATTTGGATAGTGGGTGCGGTCTGGACAGGTCCACTGTGATTGACGCCACTGTAGGGCCCTGATCGGGACAAGATGGTGGGCCCCACGAGGCCGGGTAAGATGGCGTCCACGATGTCTGCTCGCGAGATGGCGGACCCCACGAGGTCGGACAAGATGGCGTCCAAGATGGCCGCTTCCACGGCGCGCACGCGGCGGTGGCAGTTTTGCCTGCGGGGTTCCCTCTGCACACCTTCCCAAAGTGCCCCTTCTTACCGCACTTACAGCAGGTGGTGCCTTTCGCCGGGCACAGGTTCCTGGTGTGCTTCGGCTGCCCGCAGAAGTAGCATTTGGGGCCCCGATGCATCGCGGCGGTCATAGGGCTTCTGGGGGGAGAGCAGGGCCCCGACGGTGTTGGGCTACCGGGCGGGGAAGCAGAGGCGGCATGGGCCGCGCGGCCTGACGAGTAGGAGTCAGAGTTCTTCTGAGTCACATCCAGCGATCGCGCTGTGTCCACAGCCTGTGTCAGATCTAGGCCCGTTTTCTCTAGCAGTCTCTGCCGGATGTAATTAGAGCTAAGGCCTGCGATAAAGGCATCCCGAATAAGCTCGTCTGTGTATACCGTGGCTTTCACGTCTTTGCATTTGCAGTCTTTGCCAAGCACTTTTAGGGTGACTAGAAAGTCCTCTAGCGACTCTCCGGGTCGCTGTGTGCAGGTAGCAAGCAGGTGCCTGGCGTACACCTCGTTGGTAGGCCGCTGATAGTGGGCCTTTAGAATGTTGCAGGCATCCAGGTAGGTGGCGGCGTCTTGGATGAGTGGAAAAACCTGGTGGCTTACCCGATTCTGCAGGATCCCGAGTTTCACATCTCCGGTGGCTTTAGAGGCTGTGACGGCTTCGGAGTTGGCCATAAAAAATTCCAAGCACTGGAACCAGTGTCCAAACCGTGCCGATGCATCCAAAGCATGTGGGTCCAAATCCAAGCGTTCTGGTTTCAAAAGTTGATCCATCGTTAAAAGTTTGCTAATAAAATTGATACGCCTCAATAACTTCAAGACTCAAAGTTAACTGAATAAAACAAGGCTTTTATTAGCAAAGAAAGATGCCTGTGTCTTCACCTAGCTTCACCTAGCGCTCTGCTGTTCTGCTGCAAGACAAGCCTGGGCTTGTCTTAAGTAGGTCCAGGTATGGGCAGAGCCGACACATCCAATGGGGAGAAAGGGGGCAGTGCACTATATACAATACAAGGTAAAACACCGGAGCAGGCAATACAATATGTGTAGTTAAATACAGAGTCTGATGAATGACATATTTCATCACAAATACACTGCAGACTCTGGGACACAATATACTGCAGACTCTGGGACACAATACACTGCAGACTCTGGGACACAATACACTGCTCACTTTGGGGCAATATACACTGCAGACTCTGGGATAAAATACACTGCAGACTCTGGGACACAATGCACTGCAGACTCTGGGGCACTTTACACATCATACTCTGGGCAAAAGTGCATTGCAGACTCTGGACACAATGCAATGCAGACTCTGGTTCACAACACACTACAGTCTCTGGGAGAGAATACACTGCAGAATCTGAGGGCACAATACACTGCAGACTCTGGGACATAATGCACTGCAGACTCTGCGACACAATACACTGCAGATTCTGGGACACAGTACACTGCAGATTCTGGGACACATAACACTGCAGACTCTGGACCACAATACAATGCAGACTCTGGGACACAATACAATGCACACTCTGGGGCACTATACACTGCAGACTCTGGGTGCACAGTACACTGCAGATTCTGGGAAACAATGCTCCGCAAACTCTGGGACACAATACACAGCAGACTCTGGGACACAATACACTGCAGACTCTGGGGCACATTACACTGCAGACTCTGGGGAACAGTACACTGCAGATTCTGGACACAATGCAATGCAGACTCTGGGAGAGAATACACTGCAGACTCTGGGGCACTATACCCTGCAGACTCTGGGGAACAGTACACTTCAGTGTAGACTCTGGGACACAATGCAGGCACGATACACTGCAGACTCTAGGGCACAATACGCTGCAGACTCTGGGGCAAAATACACTGCATACTCTGAGGGCACAATACACTGCAGACTCTGGGACACAATACAATGCACACTCTGGGACACTATACACTGCAGACTCTAGGATACAATACACTGCAGACTCTGGGACACAATACACTGCAGACTCTGGGACACAATGCACTGCAGACTCTGGGACACAGTACACTGCAGATTTTGAAGCCCTATATACGGCAGACTCTATGGTACAGTACACTGCAGAATCTGGGGCACTATACACTGCAGATGCTGAGGACACAAAACACTGCAGACTCTGGGACAATATACATTGCAGACACTGGGGCACAGTACACTGCAGACTTTGGGGCACTATACACTGCAGACTCTGGAACACAATACAATGCAGACTCTGGGACACAATACACTGCAGAATTTGGGACACAATACAGTGCAGACACTGGGACACAATACAATGCACACTCTGGGACACAACACAATGTAGACTCTGGGACACAATACACTGCAGATTCTGGGACACATTACACTGCACACTCTGGGACACTAAACACTGCAGAATCTGGGACACAATACAAAGCAGACTCTGGAACCCAATACAATGCATACTCTGGGGCACTATACACTGCAGACTCTGGGTGCACACTGTTGTATCCGTGTATTAATGGAGACACGGAATGCAGGAGTTGGTTTAACAGGTGTTTACTGAACAAAGTCTGGAGGTGAACTAAAAGATACAAGACATTATACAGGCTTATATACCCGAGTGGTCACTACCAGTATTACAGTACACAGGGGCTCTTAAAGGTACATACACTACAATTCCTCCCCTTTTAGATAATTAGTACATAACATTTTAATAATCATTAACATGTTTACAAGAACAATAATCTACACATTTTCTGCAGTTAATCAATTATAAGTCAGTCTCTCTGGAGGCTTCCTGACTCGGTCCGGATAACGCCTCGGTGGTGTATAGTTTACGGTGGTGTAGTAGGTTCTTTTGGCAAGGTCAATTCGGCTTGAATGCCAGTGTCGGGTTCATCTGGTTCCAGTATCACTGGATCGGAGGTAGATACTATGGGTATCTCTGCTTCATCATTAGGCGTATAGAGTTGTGGTGTAGGTTGTCCCTTTTCGGATGACTCTATGATCTGGTCAGCATGGCGCCTTATTATGCTTTCTCCAATGTCCACGGTATACATCAGCGGTCCTAGTCGTGTGCAAATAGTTCCAGGCTGCCATTTCTCGGTACGGTAGTCCCGGGCCAAAACATGTTGACCGATCTGGAAGGTTCTCGTTGGCCTTTCATTCATGCCTTGAAATTGCCGGTTCTCTATGTCCCTTCTGATGTTTGGCTTGATCAAATACAGCCGGCATCTTAGTCTTCTATTGAAAAACATCATGGCGGGAAATTGGTTTGTAACCACATGTGTTGCATTCCTGTATGCAAACAAGAAGTTATCTACCTTATGTTGTAGATTTATGTCTTCATTACCCATGGCCTTTATGGCCTTCTTGAAGGTCTGGACAAACCTTTCAGCTAATCCATTGGTGGCGGGATGGTATGGGGCGGACGTGTAGTGCTTAACCCCATTGTTTTTTAAGAACTTCCTGAATTCTTTGGACACAAATTGCGGTCCATTATCAGAACAGATCTGTTCCGGCAGCCCATTCCTGGCAAATATGGTCCTCAATACGGTGATGGTTTTTTCCGTGGTGGTGGAGGACATCTTTATTACCTCCGGCCACTTGGAGTGTGCATCAACCGCGATTAAGAACATTGAGTCCATAAATGGACCAGCAAAGTCGATATGTACCCTTTGCCATGGAGATGAGGGCCACTCCCATGGATGTAGAGGGGCTTGTGGTGGGGCGTTTTGGACCTTCTGGCATCCTAGACAGCTCTTGGTCATTTCTTCGATATCTCCATCGATACCTGGCCACCACACAAACGCTCTGGCTAGGTTCTTCATTTTCACTCCACCTAGATGCCCCTCGTGAAGCTCCTTTAGCACTTTATCCTGGAGTTTGGGTGGAATCACCACTCTGGATCCACACATCAAGGTTCCTCGGCACACTGACAGCTGTTCTCTTCTTTGCGAGAATGCTGGCAACAGTGGTTCGCCATGTGCTGGCCATCCCTTCACCGTTAAATCGTAGACTCGTGAGAGAGTCGGGTCATTTCTCGTTTCCTTTTCAATGGTAGAATTTGTTACTGGTAGACATTCCATTATGGTTGAGTGGAACATCTCCACTGGGTCCACTGTCGGTGCCTCTTCTACCGTTGGCAACGGTAGGCGCGATAAACCGTCAGCATTCCCATGCTGTTTTGATCCTTTGTATTCTATGTCATATTGGTGCGCCCCTAGGAAAAGGGACCACCTCTGTAGCCTTTGCGCTGCCATAATGGGAATGCCCTTTTTAGGGTTGAATATGGAGACGAGGGGTTGATGGTCAGTCAACAAGGTAAATTTTTGTCCGTGTAGGTAATGGTTGAGTTTCTTCACTCCCCACACCAGGCTGAGTGCTACCCTGTCGATCTGGGCGTAGTTACGCTCAGCTGAGTTCAATGAGCGTGACGCAAAAGCTATCGGCCGCTCCGAGCCATCAGGGAATCTATGCGATAATACTGCTCCTACGCCGTAAGGGGATGCATCGCACGCCAGTCTGATTGGCAGTGATGGGTTGTAATGAGCCAACACTTCCTTGGACATGATCAAGCCTTTGCATTTATGGAAGGCACGTTTACAGTCTTCGCTCCATTTCCAAATTACTCCCGTTTGTAGCAGTGCGTTAAGAGGGTGCAGAACAGTTGACAAGTTCGGTAAAGATTTATGATAGTAATTTATCAATCCCAGGAACGACCTTAATTGTGAGACATTTTCAGGTGCTGGGGCTTTTATGACCGCTTCAATTTTTTCAGGTGACTTATGCAACCCTTCTTCGTTAATTATATGGCCACAATATGATATTTGTTTTTGGAAAAATTCGCATCTGTGGAGACTTCAAGGTGACTGTAAACCCGGTCCTTCACACGGTACCGTACCCTCTTCCGAGGATAGAAGATATTTTCGCCTCACTATCCGGAGGGAAACGTTTCACCAAAATTGACTTGGCACAGGCATATCTACAGATGGAGGTTGAGGAGGCCTCTATAAAGTATCTCACGATAAACACACACAAAGGCCTGTACCAGTACAATCGACTGGTTTTCGGAGTAGCATCAGCTCCAGCTATCTGGCAAAGAGCTATGGAGCAAGTCCTCCAAGGGATTCCGGGGACTCAATACTACCTAGACGACATCCTTGTAACAGGAGAAAACGACAACGAGCACCTTGCCAATTTGGAGCAGGTACTCACTAGACTGAGAGAACGGGGCCTACGAGCAAATGGCCCCAAGTGCGAATTTTTCCAGAAACAAATATCATATTGTGGCCATATAATTAACGAAGAAGGGTTGCATAAGTCACCTGAAAAAATTGAAGCAGTCATAAAAGCCCCAGCACCTGAAAATGTCTCACAATTAAGGTCGTTCCTGGGATAGATAAATTACTATCATAAATTTTTACCGAACATGTCAACTGTTCTGCACCCTCTTAACGCACTGCTACAAACGGGAGTAATTTGGAAATGGAGCGAAGACTGTAAACGTGCCTTCCATAAATGCAAAGGCTTGATCACGTCCAAGGAAATGTTGGCTCATTACAACTCATCACTGCCAATCAGACTGGCGTGCGATGCATCCCCTTACGGCGTAGGAGCGGTATTATCGCATAGATTCCCTGATGGCTCGGAGCGGCCGATAGCTTTTGCATCACGCTCATTGAACTCAGCTGAGTGTAACTATGCCCAGATCGACAGGGAAGCACTCAGCCTGGTGTGGGGAGTGAAGAAATTCAACCATTACCTACACGGACAAAAATTTACCTTGTTGACTGACCATCAACCCCTCGTCTCCATATTCAACCCTAAAAAGGGCGTTCCCATTATGACAGCGCAAAGGCTACAGAGGTGGTCCCTTATCCTAGGGGCACACCAATATGACATAGAATACAAAGGATCAAAACAGCATGGGAATGCTGACGGTTTATCGCGCCTACCGTTGCCAACAGTGGAAGAGGCACCTACAGTGGACCCAGTGGAGATGTTCCACTCAACCATAGTGGAATGTCTACCAGTAACAAATTCTACCATTGAAAAGGAAACGAGAAATGACCCGACTCTCTCACGAGTCTACGATTTAACGGTGAAGGGATGGCCAGCACATGGCGAACCACTGTTGCCAGCATTCTCGCAAAGAAGAGAACAGCTGTCAGTGTGCCGAGGAACCTTGATGTGTGGATCCAGAGTGGTGATTCCACCCAAACTCCAGGATAAAGTGCTAAAGGAGCTTCACGAGGGGCATCTGGGTGGAGTGAAAATGAAGAACCTAGCCAGAGCGTTTGTGTGGTGGCCAGGTATCGATGGAGACATCAAAGAAATGACCAAGACCTGTCTAGGATGCCAGAAGGTCCAAAACACCCCACCACAAGCCCCTCTACATCCATGGGAGTGGCCCTCATCTCCATGGCAAAGGGTACATATCGACTTTGCTGGTCCATTTATGGACTCAATGTTCTTAATCGCGGTTGATGCACACTCCAAGTGGCCGGAGGTAATAAAGATGTCCTCCACCACCATGGAAAAAACCATCACAGTATTTGTTAAGTCTGTGTGTTCTAGTTATTGTTAATAAGAATCACTGCACACAGACCACAAGAATAAATTCAACAGGTCTTTACTAGTCGAAGGTCAGGCTGAACTGCCCAATAAATCATTACACAGCACTTATATACCGGTGTGGTCACCACCGGTATTACAGTATACAGCAGCCAAGATAAAGTAGTGCATCTCTTAAAATAGTTCTCTTAAAGATGGAACGGTTACATACACCACAATCCTCCCTTTTTAGCTTAACAGTATATATTCCCCATTTAACATAACAATAACATATATACACAACTTCATGTAAAAACAGTTCACAGATTCAGTCTCTGAGGAGGCCTCCTGATCCGAGACGGATAACGCCTTTCAGGGGTCTCTGGTTCTTGTTGCTGGGGTGACTCATCTAGTTGATCCCCTATGGATAGGACATCATCATCAGGTATATTCACTTCTGAGGTAGATGCTTCAGGTTCACTAACTTCCTCCACGGTTGTCTCTGTCGTAACCATGGGCTCGACCCTTGTTCTCGATCCCACCAGTTGGTCAGCATGACGTCGCATTATGTTTTCACCAACATCTACCGTGTACATCAGGGGCCCTTGTCTGGCCCGAATTGTTCCAGATTGCCATTTCTCGTTTTTATAGTCCCTGGCTAACACCGGTTGTCCTATTTCAAAACTCCGAGTGGGCTTGTTATTGATATGCTGGAACTGTTTGTTTTCGACTTCCCTCCGCACATTAGGTTTTAACAAGTCCAACCTGGACTGCAACCTCTTGTTATAGAACACCATGGCAGGACTTTGGTTTGTTGTTGCATGGGTGGCGTTTCGATATGCCAGTAGGAAATTGTCCACCTTGTGTTGCAGTGGAATCTGATCTTTGCTCATGGCCTTTATTGCCTTTTTGAACGTCTGTACAAACCTCTCGGCCAGCCCATTCGTAGCTGGATGATATGGGGCAGAGGTATAATGTTTCACCCCATTCTTCTTCAGGAATTTCTGGAATTCCTCTGACACGAACTGTGGTCCGTTGTCTGAACATATTTGCTCTGGCAATCCATTTCTTGCAAATATCGTTCTTAGCACCGCGATCGTCTTCTCCGAGGTAGTGGTAGTCATTTTAATCACTTCTGGCCATTTAGAACGTGCGTCCACCGCAATTAAAAACATGGAGTCCATGAATGGACCAGCAAAGTCAATATGTACACGTTGCCATGGGGTTGAAGGCCATTCCCATGGATGCAGCGGTGCAATTGGAGGTGCATTTTGGACTTTTTGGCACCCTGAGCAGCTTTTCGTCAGATCCTATATCTGTTGGTCGATACCCGGCCACCACACATAAGCCCTAGCAAGGCTTTTCATCTTGACTCCCCCCAGATGACCTTCATGTAGTTCTTTACTCTCTCTCTTAACTTAGGAGGGATAATCACCCTTGTTCCATACATCAATGTTCCCTGACAGATGGACAGCTGTTCTCGTCTTGCTGAGAATGCCGGTAACAGTGGATCACCATGGGCTGGCCATCCCTTTACTGTCAATTCGTAGACCCGGGACAGTGTCGGGTCATTCCTAGTCTCCCTTTCAATATTTGCATTGGTGACAGGTAAACATTCGATGATGGTTGAGTGAAATAACTTCACCGGGTCAACCGTCGGTGCCTCCTCCTCAGTAGGTAGTGGCAGGCGCGACAGCCCATCAGCATTACCATGCTGCTTTGTACCTTTGAATTCTATCTGATATTGATGTGCCCCTAGGAAAAGGGACCATCTCTGGAGCCTCTGTGCTGTCATCACCGAAACACCCTTCTTAGGGTTAAAAATGGATACCAACGGCTGGTGGTCTGTCAGCAGTGTAAACTTCTGGCCCTGCAGGTAATGATTAAACTTCTTTACTCCCCACACAAGGCTGAGAGCCTCCCTATCTATCTGAGCATAGTTGCGCTCAGCGGAGGTCAATGATCTGGATGCAAATGCGACTGGCCTTTCCAAGCCATTTGGCAACTTGTGTGAAAGTACTGCTCCAATACCATAAGGAGAAGCATCACAAGCTAAACGAATAGGTAGCGTTGGGTTGAAGTGAGCCAACACTTCCTCTGAGGTGATCAATGCCTTGCTTTTGCGAAAGGCCTTCTTACAGTCCTCGCTCCACTTCAATGGTACTTCTTTCTGCAAAAGAGCGTTCAGCGGGTGCAGCACCGTGGATAGATTTGGCAGAAACTTATGGTAATAGTTAATCAACCCTAGGAACGACCTCAACTGGGATACATTTTCCGGAGCGGGAGCCTTCACAACAGCTTCGATCTTGTCAGGTGACTTGTGCAGCCCCTCCTGGTCAATGACATGACCACAGTACGAGATCCGTTTCTGAAAGAACTCACATTTCTGGCGATTAACTCAAAGTCCACATTCCTTCAATCTGGTGAGCACCAGTTTCAAATTTGCAAGGTGTTCCTCATCGTCATCTCCTGTAATCAGGATATCGTCCAAGTAACATTGAGTGCTTGGAATTCCCTGTAATACCTGCTCCATGGCCCTCTGCCAAATTGCTGGAGCCGAAGCCACTCCAAAAACCAGTCTATTATATCGATACAAGCCTCTGCGCGTGTTGATTGTGAGATACTGGCGCGGCTCTTCCTCAACTTCCATCTGTAAGTACGCTTGCGCCAGGCCTATCTTGGTGAAGTGTTTCCCGCCAGACAATGAAGCAAAGATATCCTCAATCCGCGGAAGTGGATATTGCACCGTGTGAAGCACCGGATTAACCGTGATCTTGAAGTCTCCACAGATGCGGACCTTCCCCGGTTCCCCTGGCTTGTTACTCGATGAACGCTTCATGACGGGAAAAATGGGCATGGCCCACTCACTCCAGTCCGCCTTAGACAGTACTCCTGAACGTTCTAGCCCTTCCAGCTCAGCTTCCACAGCAGGTCGTATCGCATAAGGTACCGGTCTGGCTTTGAAAAATTTTGGGTTTGCATGTTCTGCAATCTTGATTTTTGCCGTAATTCCTCTCAGTGTTCCCAGTCCCTGTTGGAACACCTCTTTAGCCTCATCCAATATTCTGGACAATCGTTCAGGTTTGACATCTTTTTTTCCGGAATCTACCGTTATTGCTTTTAGGGAGTGCCAGTCCATATTTATTTTCCTGATCCACTCCCGTCCCAGAAGTGGTGGACCTCCCTCAGGTAGTACATATATGTCCATTTCTTGGTGTTCTTTGCCCTTGTGTACCACCTTGACTTTTATCTTTCCGATGGGGTATACTCTTTGCCCCGTGTATGTCTGCAATACTATCTCCGTATCCCGTAGGGGAATATGTGTGAATAACCTTTTGTAATCTTGCTTATTCATGACCGTCAACGCCGATCCGGTGTCCAATTCCATCTTCACTTGGACTCCTGCTATCTGAAGTGTGACCCAGATAGTTTGTAGGTCAGCTTCCTTACTCACATTGTGAATTCTCAGACTACCCAGTTCCTTGCTGTTGGAGTCTGAATCCGAATTCTGTTCATCCGAACTCTTCTCAGCCACCTTATGTACCTTTCTGCACTTTTCCTGCGGTGACTTTTTGTTGCTGGTCTTCTTTCCTGACCGGCATACTTTAGCTACGTGACCAAGCTTGCCACATTTTCTACATTCCTGATTTTTAAACCAGCATTGGTTCTGATCGTGTGTTGTCTTTCCACAACGATAACATTTCGCTGTACCCAAAGCCATTTGATCTACGCTGAGTACCGCTGCCTTCAGCTGCATTTCCGCAGTGCCTCTCGCTGCGGCTTCGTGCGATGCTGCAATAGTGACAGCCTTATCAAGTGTAAGATCATTCGCTTCAAGCAGCCGCTTTTGTGTTCCTTCTTTCGACAATCCACACACGAATTTGTCTCTCAGTGCCTCTGTCAGTCTTTCCCCAAACTGACAGTATTTCGCTAGCTTACGCAGTTCAATTAAATACTCCGCGTTGCTTTCCTCTTTCAATTGCGTTCTCGCATAAAATTTAAATCGTTCCGCTAACATCAGCGGTGTGGGGTTCAAATGATTTCTCAGGACAGCAACAATATTAGCGAAAGCCTGATCCGCCAGTTTAGCTGGTGATAGAAGATGCTTCAATAGCCCGTATGTCTTCACACCCATTGAGTTTAGTAAGGTTAGTGCTTTATCTTCATCTGATATTTTATTTGCCTTACAATAAATCTCTATGCGTTCTACATACGTGGCCCAATCTTCAACATCGGGATCGAAATCGTTGATGTTACCACGCTTAGGCATCCTCGCAATCTTCTTGAGAAACAAAAAGAAATTTTTCTTTTCTTTTTTTTTCAAAATGGCGGTTTCCCGCGCTTGTCTTCTTCCCCCGCCTACGAAAATGGCGGCTTCCAGCGTTTGCCTTTCTCCCCCGCTGGCTTTAATGGCGATTGCCATATTGCTGCTTTCGCCCTCCCCAGCGGTTCTCAAATCGTGCCTCCCAGCCCCTCTTGCAGTCCGGTCCTTTCCCCCGGCTGCGGCTGAGTTCTCCGCGTTTTTTTTTTTTCTTCTTTTTTTCTCCCGTGCCTCGCGGCCTCGGTAGCTGCCTGGCCTTTTTCCTCGGTCCCGGTCGAGCTCTCTCTCGATGCTGTTGCATCTCCCAGCCCGTTTGCAGCCCGGTCTTTTACACCGGCTGCGTTTGCATTCACCGCGGCTCCCGTGCCTTACGCTGCCCCAGTCTCAGCGCCTCTGGCCCCGACTTCTGTCCGGCTCTTTTCCCCGGCCGTGGTCGAGTTCTCCGCCCTTATATCCTCCATTTTTCCCTCCCCTACTTCACAGCCAACGTGGCCGACTTGCTGCTCGTCGCTGATCGGCTTACCCACCACAGTGGTAGAAGGGATGATCACTGCCTGTTGCTGATGGAAGGCTTCGTGTCAGGATTCTTCCTTGCTCTTCAGACCCGAGTCTTTTCTCAGCAGGATGATGAGGGCGGATGCCTCTTCTCGACGCCCGTTAAACTGCCTTGTATATATATCTGCCGCAGGGTAAGATCGTCATCGTCGCCACTGTTAAGTCTGTGTGTTCTAGTTATTGTTAATAAGAATCACTGCACACAGACCACAAGAATAAATTCAACAGGTCTTTACTAGTCGAAGGTCAGGCTGAACTGCCCAGTAAATCATTACACAGCACTTATATACCGGTGTGGTCACCACTGGTATTACAGTATACAGCAGCCAAGATAAAGTAGTGCATCTCTTAAAATAGTTCTCTTAAAGGTGGAACGATTACATTCACCACCGTATTAAGGACCATATTTGCCAGGAATGGGCTGCCTGAACAGATCTGTTCTGATAATGGACCGCGATTTGTGTCCGAAGAATTCAGGAAGTTCTTAAAATCAATGGGGTTAAGCACTACACGTCCGCCCCATACCATCCCGCCACCAATGGATTCGCTGAAAGGTTTGTCCAGACCTTCAAGAAGGCCATAAAGGCCATGGGTAATGAAGACATAAATCTACAACATAAGGTAGATAACTTCTTTTTTGTGTGCAGGAATGCAACACATGTGGTTACAAACCAAACTCCCGCCATGATGTTTTTCAATAGAAGACTAAGATGCCGGCTAGATTTGATCAAGCCAAACATCAGAAGGGACGTAGAGAACCGACAATTTCAAGGCATGAATGAAAGGCCAACTAGAACCTTCCAGATAGGTCAACAAATTTTGGCCTGGGACTACCGTACCGAGAAATGGCAGCCTGGAACTATTTGCACACGAGTAGGACCGCTGATGTATACCGTGGATTTGGAGAACGCATAATAAGGCGCCATGCTGACCAGATCATAGAGTCATCCGAAAAGGGACAACCTACACCACAACTCTATACGCCTAATGATGAAGCAGAGATACCCATAGTATCTACCTCCGATCCGATGATACTGGAACCAGATGAACCCGACACTGGCATTCAAGCCGAATCGACCTTGCCAAAAGAATCTATTACACCACCGAAAACTACTACACCACCGAGGCGTTATCCGGACCGAGTCAGTAAGCCTCCAGAGAGACTGACTTATAATTGATTAACTGCAGCAAATGTGTAGATTATTGTTTTTGCAACCATGTTAATTAATGATTACTTAAAATGTTATGTACTAATTATCTAAAAGGGAAGGAATTGTAGTGTATGTACCTTTAAGAGCCCCTGTGTACTGTAATACTGGTAGTGACCACTCGGGTATATAAGCCTGTATAGTGTCTTGTATCTTTTAGTTCACCTCCAGACTTTGTTCAGTAAACACCTGTTAAACTAACTCCTGCATTCCGTGTCTCCATTAATACACGGATATAACAAATACACTGCAGACTCTGGGACACAATACACTGCAGACTCTGGGACACAATACACTGCAGACTCTGGGACACAATACACTGCAAACTCTGGGGCACAGTACACTGCAGATTCTAGGGCACTATACACTGCAGACTCTGGGGCACAGTACACTGCAGAATCTGGGGCACTATACACTGCAGACTCTGGGGCACAGTACACTGCAGAATCTGGGGCACTATGCACTGCAGACTCTGGTGCACAGTACACTGCAGATTCTGGGGCACAGTACACTGCAGATTCTGGGACACAATACACTGCAGATTCTGGGACACAATACACTGCAGAATCTGGGGCACAATACACTGCAGACTCTGGGGCACAATACACTGCAGACTCTGGGGCACAATGCACTGCAGACTCTAGGACACAATACAATGCATACTCTGGGACACAATACACTGCAGACTCTGGGACACAATACAATGCACACTCTGAGGCACAATACAATGCACACTCTGAGGCACAATACAATGCACACTCTGAGGCACAATACAATGCAGACTCTGGGACACAATACACTGCAGACTCTGGGGGCACAGTACACTACATACTCTGGGGGCACAATACACTAAATACTCTGGGGCACAGTACACTGCAGACTTTGGGACACACTACACTGCAGACGCTGGGACAAAATACACTGCAGACTCTGGGACACAATACAATGCATACTCTGGGACACAATACAATGCACACTCTGAGGCACAATACAATGCAGACTCTGGGACACAATACACTGCAGACTCTGGGGGCACAGTACACTACATACTCTGGGGGCACAATACACTAAATACTCTGGGGCACAGTACACTGCAGACTTTGGGACACACTACACTGCAGACGCTGGGACAAAATACACTGCAGACTCTGGGGCACTACACACTGCAGATGCTGGGGCAAAGTACCCTGCAGACTCTGCGGCACTATACACTGCAGTCTCTGTGTGCACAGTACACTGCAGAATCTGGGGCACAATACACTGTATACTCTGGGACAGAATACACTACAGACACTGGGGCACAATATACTGCAGACTGTGGGGACACAATATACTGCAGACTCTGGGACACAATACACTGCACAATCTGAGGCACAATACACTGCAGACTCTGGGACACAATACACTGCAGACTCTGGGGCACAATACACTGCAGTCTCTGGGGGCACAATACACTGCAAACTCTGGGAGCATAATATACTAAATACTCTGCGACACAAGACACTGCAGAATCTGGAGCAAAGTACAATGCAGACTCTGGGGCTCTATAAATTGCAGATACTGGTGCAGAGTACACTGCAGACTCTGTGGCACTATACATTGCAGATTCTGGGGAAAAGTACACTGGGACACAATGCACTGTAGACTCTGGGAGAGAATACACTGCCGACTCTGGGACACAATACACTGCAGACTAGGGGGCACAATACATTACATACACTGAGGCAGAGTACACTGCAGACTCTGGGACACAATACACTGCAGACTCTGTGGCACAATACACTGCAGACTCTGGGGCACAATACACTGCAGACTCTGGGGGCACAATACACTGCCTACTATGGGGCACAGCACAATGCAGTCTCTGGGACACAATGCTCTGCAGACTCTGGGACACAATACACTGCAGACTCTGGGGCAAAATACACTGTTTACTCTGGGACAGAAATCACTGCAGAATCTGGGGCACAGTATACTGCAGACTCTGCTGCAGTATACACTGCAGACACCAGGGAAAGTACACTGCAGACTCTGGGACACAATGCACTGCAGACTCTGGGAGAGACTACACAGCAGACTCTGGGACACAATACACTGCAGACTCTGGGGGCACAGTACACTACATACTCTGGGGGCACAATACACTAAATACTCTGGGGCACAGTACACTGCAGACTTTGGGACACACTACACTGCAGACGCTGGGACAAAATACACTGCAGACTCTGGGACACAATACAATGCATACTCTGGGACACAATACAATGCACACTCTGAGGCACAATACAATGCAGACTCTGGGACACAATACACTGCAGACTCTGGGGGCACAGTACACTACATACTCTGGGGGCACAATACACTAAATACTCTGGGGCACAGTACACTGCAGACTTTGGGACACACTACACTGCAGACGCTGGGACAAAATACACTGCAGACTCTGGGGCACTACACACTGCAGATGCTGGGGCAAAGTACCCTGCAGACTCTGCGGCACTATACACTGCAGTCTCTGTGTGCACAGTACACTGCAGAATCTGGGGCACAATACACTGTATACTCTGGGACAGAATACACTACAGACACTGGGGCACAATATACTGCAGACTGTGGGGACACAATATACTGCAGACTCTGGGACACAATACACTGCACAATCTGAGGCACAATACACTGCAGACTCTGGGACACAATACACTGCAGACTCTGGGGCACAATACACTGCAGTCTCTGGGGGCACAATACACTGCAAACTCTGGGAGCATAATATACTAAATACTCTGCGACACAAGACACTGCAGAATCTGGAGCAAAGTACAATGCAGACTCTGGGGCTCTATAAATTGCAGATACTGGTGCAGAGTACACTGCAGACTCTGTGGCACTATACATTGCAGATTCTGGGGAAAAGTACACTGGGACACAATGCACTGTAGACTCTGGGAGAGAATACACTGCCGACTCTGGGACACAATACACTGCAGACTAGGGGGCACAATACATTACATACACTGAGGCAGAGTACACTGCAGACTCTGGGACACAATACACTGCAGACTCTGTGGCACAATACACTGCAGACTCTGGGGCACAATACACTGCAGACTCTGGGGGCACAATACACTGCCTACTATGGGGCACAGCACAATGCAGTCTCTGGGACACAATGCTCTGCAGACTCTGGGACACAATACACTGCAGACTCTGGGGCAAAATACACTGTTTACTCTGGGACAGAAATCACTGCAGAATCTGGGGCACAGTATACTGCAGACTCTGCTGCAGTATACACTGCAGACACCAGGGAAAGTACACTGCAGACTCTGGGACACAATGCACTGCAGACTCTGGGAGAGACTACACAGCAGACTCTGGGGCACTATACACTGCAGACTCTGGGTAACAGTACACTGCAGACTCTGGGATAAAATGAACTGTTTACTCTGGGAGAGAATACACTGCACACTCTGGGGAACTATACAGTGCAGACTCTGGGGAACAGTACACTGCAGACCCTGGGTCACAATGCACTGCACACTCTGAGGCACAATTCACTGCAGACTCAGGGGCACAATGCACTGCAGATTCTGGGGGCAATGTACACTGCAGACTCTGCAAGAAAATACACTGCAGATTATGGGACAAAATACACTGCAGATTCTGGGGGCACAGTACACTACATACTCTGGGGGGACAATACACTGCACACTCTGGGACACAATACACTGCAGACTCTGGGGGCACAATACACTGCAGACTCAGGGACAGAATACACTGCAGACTCTGGGACACAATACACTGCAGACTCTGGGGGCACAATACACTGCAGACTCAGGGACAGAATACACTGCAGACTCTGGGACACAATACCCTGCAGACTCTGGGAGAGAATACACTGCAGACTCTGGGGAACAGTACACTGCAGACTCTGGGACACAATGCACTGCAGGCTCTGGGAGAGATTACACTGCAGACTCTGGGTGGGAATACACTGCAGACTCTGGGGTACTATTCACTGCAGTCTCTGGGGTACAGTACACTGCAGACTCTGGGACGCAATGCACTGCAGACTCTGGGAACAGTACACTGCAGACTCTGGGACACAATGCACTGTAGAGTCTGGGACACAATACACTGCAGACTCTGGGACACAATACACTGCACACTCTGAGGCACAATACACTGCAGACTCTGGGGCACAACACACTGCTGACTCTGGGGCAATATTCACTGCAGAGTCTGGCTGCACAGTGCACTGCATACTCTGGGACACAATGCTCTGCAGACTCTGGGAGAGAATACACTGCAGTCTCTGGGAGAGAATACACTGCAGACTCTGGGGTACTACACACTGCAGACTCTGGGGAACAGTACACTGCAGACTCTGGAACACAATGCACTGCAGGCTCTGGGAGAGATTACACTGCAGACTCTGGGTGGGAATACACTGCAGACTCTGGGGTACTATTCACTGCAGTCTCTGGGGTACAGTACACTGCAGACTCTGGGACGCAATGCACTGCAGACTCTGGGAACAGTACACTGCAGACTCTGGGATGCAATGCACTGCAGATACTTGATGTGCCAAATAACTGCCTGAATCCAAGAGGTTGAAGCTTAAAACTAAAGCTTTTATTAAGTAAGAACATGGCATCAAGTTAACACAGGGCAACCATCATTCATCACCGACCCAGCCCTTATGAGTAAGACACACACCAATCCGGAGGATCCAGAGGGGCGGGGCTAGGGTGGAGCATTAGTGGTTACACCGGTAGAACATTACAGACATTAACAAGTACAACAACAACAGAGAATACAAATGCCAGAACACAGAGTTATTTCATCACAATACTGGGAGAGAATACACTGCAGATTCTGGGTGGGAATACACTGCAGAATCTGGGGTGCTATTCACTGCAGGCCCTGGGGAACAATACAATGCAGACTCTGGGACACAATGCACTGCAGACCCTGGGACACAATACAATGCACACTCATGGGACACAATACACAGCAGACTCTGGGACACAATGCACTGCAGACTCTGGGACACAATACAATGCACACTCATGGGACACAATACACAGCAGACTCTGGGACACAATGCACTGCACACTCTGGGACACAATACATTGCACATTCTGGGGGCACAATATGCTGCCAACTCAGGGGCACAGTACACTACAGACACTGGAGCACAATATACTGCAGACTGTGGGGTACACAATATACTGCAGACTCTGGGACACAAAACAATGCACAATCTGAGGCAAAATACACTGCAAACTCTGGGACACAATACACTGCAGTCTCTGGGGCACAATACACTGCAAACTCTGGGAGCATAATACACTCAATACTCTGGGGCACAGTACACTGCAGACTCTGGGACACACTACAATGCCGACTCTGGGACACAATACTCTGCAGAGTAGGGGGCACAATACACTGCAAACTCTGTGGCACAATACACTGCAGACTCTGGGGCACAATACACTGCAGACTCTGGGGCACAATACACTGCAGACTCTGGGGCACAATACACTGCAAACTCTGGGGGCACAGTACACTGCCTACTCTGGGGCACAGCACAATGCAGTCTCTGGGACAGAATGCTCTGCAGACTCTGGGACACAATACACTGCAGACTCTGGGATAAAATACACTGTTTACTCTGGGACACAAATCACTGCAGAATCTGGGGCACAGTACACTGCAGACTCTGCGGCAGTATACACTGCAGGCTCTGGGGAACAGTACACTGCAGACTCTGGGGAACAGTACACTGCAGACTCTGGGACACAATGCACTTTAGACTCTGGGTCACAATGCATTGCACACTCTGAGGCACAATACACTGCAGACTCAGGGGCACAATACACTGCAGATTCTGGGGACAATGTACACTGCGGACTCTGCAACAAAATACACTGCAGGCTCTGGGACAAAATACACTGCAAGATTTTGGGGCACAATACACTGTAGACACTGGGGCACAATACACTGCCTACTCTGGGGCACTATACATCGCAGACTCTGGGGCATAATACACTGTATACTCTGGGACACAGTACACTGCAGAATCTGGGGCACTATACCCTGCAGACTCTGGGGAGCAGTATACTTCAGGCTCTGGGACACAATGCACTGCAGACTCTGGAAGAGAATACACTGCAGACTCTGGGAGAGAATACACTGCAGACTCTGGGGTACTATACACTGCAGACTCTGGGGAACAGTACACTGCAGACTCTGGGACAAAATGCACTGCAGGCTCTGGGAGAGAATACACTGCAGAATCTGGGTGGGAATACGCTGCAGGCTCTGGGGTACCATTCACTGCAGACTCTGGGGAACAGTACAATGCAGACTCTGGGACAAAATACACTGCAAATTTTGGGGCACTATGCACTGCAGATTCTGGGGCACAGTACACTGCAGATTCTGGGACACAATACACTGCAGAATCTGGGGCACAATACACTGCAGAATCTGGGGCACAGTACACTGCAGAATCTGGGGCACAATACACTGCAGAATCTGGGGCACAATACACTGCAGACTCTGGGACACAATACACTGCAGACTGTGGGGCACAATACACTGCAGACTCTGGGAAACTGTGATGGTGCCAGTCAGTTCCTTCTCTAGCCTCTAGATGGCACCTTCACTTGTTTGACCCTCTTTTTGTAAGACCAAAATTAATTAAACAAATAAACTGTAACTAAAACTCTAATAAATCTTTAAATAAAACTTAACAAATCAAATTAAAATTTGATCGTTTAAACCAATTATGCACTCCAGTCCCCGCGGCGCCCACCGGTCACGAAAGTGCTCGAGCGCGCCGGCGGACACCGCGTGCTCCATCTCCAGGGCCACCCGGGCGCGAACATGGCCGCGGAAGCGAGGGAGGCAATCTGGCTGGATGACCCCCTCGGCCGCCCGCTGCCTGGACCAATTAATGGCTTTTTTTGCCAGGCCCAGGAGTAGACCCACGAGGAGGTCCTCCAGCCTGCCCGCTCCCCTCCGCACCGGGTGACCGTAGATCAAGAGCGTGGGACTGAAGTGCAACCAAAAATCAAGGAGCAGCCCCTTCAAATAATGGAAGAGGGGCTGCAACCTCACACATTGAACATAAACGTGGAACACGGACTCCTCCAGACCGCAAAACAAACAGGCGGTCTGGGTGTCCGTGAACCTATTTAACAATATATTGCATGGGACTGCTCCATGCAACACCCTCCAGGCCAAGTCCCCAATAGAACAAGGGAGGACTCCCGCATAGAGAGCTCTCCATTGGGGACCTCCGCTGGAAGGCAAAATGGCACGCCACGGCGTGTCTGGACGGCAGGCGAAGATGACAAAGTGGAAGGTGTGCAGGAGCAGCCCGTACAGGAAACCCCTCCGTGCAGAATGAAAAGGCACGGAGGGCATCTCCTCGAGACGGCTCAAGTTGTGAGGCGCCGATCCCCGAGGGGAGTTTCGGGGCAGGGCGCTGATAAGGAATTCCGTCCGAACGGGGGAAAGCTCGGACGGGATCGCCCCACGCGCTTGAGCCGCCTCGATACACCTCGTGGCGCCGGGGTGCAGCGTTGCTTTCACCGCCTCGATGGCATCGACCACGAGCCAGACGTTGTCCCAAGACATGCGCCGCACCAACTCCTCCGGCGCCATCCAGCCCGCTCCTCCGCCATCGAGTAGGTCCCCGACTCTAGTCACCCTGCCAGGCACAGCCCTGCGTTCCGCCAGCCACCCGAACTCGCGGACGTGGAGGTGCGGATTCCTGAACAGCGGCTCCCGGAGGACAGCCGCCATTCCTGACGGGGGAGAGCTCCGCCTGGAGGCGACGTAGTTCCAAACCCATAGCAGTTCCTGGTAGAAGACAGGCAGCTCCCGCAGGCTGGCACGCCTGCCGCCCACTTCCAAAAACAGGAGCTGCATGTCGTAATTGAGGCCGTGCAGCTGGCGGAAAAAATACGTCGCCAGCGCACACCATCTCGGAGGATTCTCGACGTACAGGTATCTCTGCAGCGTCTGAAGACGGAAAGTCGCAGCCTGGGTGCGGAGGCACACCAACGCCTGACCGCCCTCCCTAAGCGGGAGACTCAGAACCGCGGCAGAGACCCAGTGCTTCCTTTTGTCCCAGAAGAAGTCGACGAGCTTCTTCTGTATCTTGGCGACAAACGCAGGGGGAGGGATCAAAGTGACGAACCGGTACCACAACATGGCGGCCACCAGTTGGTTTATGACCATCGCTTGACCCCTGTAGGACAACACTCGGAGCAATCCTGTCCAGCGTCCTAAGCGAACGGTGACTTTGGCCTCCAACTCTTGCCAGTTCGCCGGCCAGGCGTCCTCGGCAGGGCTGAGGTAGACTCCCAAGTAGAGGAGGTGCGTGGTGCTCCAGGCGAAGGGCCTGAACTCCTCCAGCAGGGAGTCCACCCGCCACTGACCCACCAGGAGTCCAGAACATTTCTCCCAGTTGGTCTTGGCGGAGGATGCGTCCGAGTAAATCTGCTGGAATTCCCGGATCCTCCGCAAGTCAGCGGGATCCGTGACCGTGAGGAGCACGTCATCGGTGTAAGCAGAGCCAGTCCCATCAACCTCTTCCGCAAGAGGCGCAGGAAAGGCTCTATGCAAACGGCATATAACTGGCCGGACACGGGGCATCCCTGACGCACCCCCCTCCCGAAGCGAAGGGGCGCCGTCAAGGACCCGTTAACTTTAATCAGACACTCCGCGGCAGCGTACAGAAGTCGGATCCGGGCGACAAAATGCGTCCCGAACCCGAATGCGCGCAGAGTCCCGAAAAGATACTCGTGATCCACCCTGTCGAACGCCTTCTCCTGATCCAGGGAAAGGAAGGCGACCGACAGACCAGCCCTCTGGGAATGGTGGACCAGGTCCCGGACCAGATGGATGTTATCATGGATGGTCCGGCCCGGGACCGTGTAGGACTGGTCGGGGTGGATCATGTGGGCCAGCACGGCGCCTAGGCGAGCAGACATAGCCCTGGCAAAGATTTTATAGTCCGTGCTGAGGAGGGAGACCGGGCGCCAGTTTTTAAGGAGGCGGAGATCACCCCTCTTAGGCAGCAGGACAATAACCGCCCTGCGCCAAGAGAGGGGCATCTCCCCGGTCGCCAGACTATCCCCCAGGACCCGCGCGTAGTCGCCCCCCAAGACATCCCAGAACGCCCTGTGGAACTCCACGGTCAGCCCGTCCAGCCCCGGGGACTTTCCCCTAGAGAGCTGGCGGAGGGCGCCGGTCAGCTCCTCCAAACTCAGAGGAGCGTCCAATTTTTCGGCGTCCTCCAGGCCGACCTTCGGCAGGTCCTCCCACAAAACCCCGCGCGCATCCTCGCTGGACGGATCCGGAGAGAACAGAGCCCCATAATAGGCGCGGGTCTCCGCGCAGATTCCCTCCGGATTCGAGACCAGAGATCCGTTGTCGGCCAGCAGCTCCAAGAGCTGCTTACAGACCCCCCGTCTTTTTTCCAGCGAGTAGAAGGGGGAGCCGCGGTCCAGGTCCCGCAGGAACTGGATCCGTGACCTCACGTACGCGCCTCGGGACCCGACAAGCTGCAGGTCCTTCAGCGCGCCCTTCTTCTCTTCGTACACCATCCGCAGGGCCGGGTCCTCGAAGACTTGACCGAGACGGGACTCCAGATCGAGCACCTCCTTCTCCAACTGCCCGACCCGGGCCTCCCGCCTCTTGGTCGACCCCTTCGCGTACTCCTGACAGAAGAGACGGATGTGAGCCTTGCCCACATCCCACCATAGCCTCAAGGAGGGGAAGCCCCCGCGCTTCCTTCTCCAGCCGGCCCAGAACCGACTAAACGAATCCCGGAACCGTGCGTCCTCCAGCAGCAGGTTGTTAAAGTGCCAATACGCGGACCACCCCCGTGCGCGCAGCGGAACGAGCTCCGCCCACACCAGGTGGTGGTCCGTGCACGGCACCGGCCGCATGGAAGCCGCCGGAACGCAGGAGACATATGCCCGGGAAATGTAGAGGCGGTCGATCCTGGACGCTCCTCTCCCAGACCTCACGCAAGTGAAGGCGCTGGAGTCGGGATGGAGATTTCGCCAGACATCCACCAAGTCGAGGGACCCGACCAGGTCCCTCAACTTCTCCATCGCCGCCGGGCATGGCAGGGTGCCCGTGCGGTCCCTCGCCTCGAGGGTACAATTAAAATCCCCCCCGAGGATGACGCACTCGCCCGCGTCGATGGAGCCCAGAATAGTGGACACTTCTTCAAAGAAGCGCGCTTGCTGCGCACCGGCCCCAGGGGCGTACACGTTCACTAGATGGAGCGGCACGCCCCCCAGGCGAACAGTGACCTGGAGCAAGCGGCCCGGCACGAGCTCCTTGACCCCCAAGATCTCCGGCTGAAAATGCGGGGCCAGCAAGATAGCCACCCCACTGGAAACACTGGAGAGGTGACTCAAGCTGACCCCTCCTTGCCATTCCAGGAGCCACGTGGCCTCGTCTCCCGGAACGGTGTGGGTTTCTTGCAGAAAGCACACCGCATACTTCCCGTCCCGAAGGACCGAAAAGTTATTAAACCTGCGGCTAGCTTCCCTGCTGCCGTTGATGTTGAGGCTGGCTATGGTTATCTTCATTTCAGAAGCATAATCCACCCTCTACTTAAGACTAACGGGGGAAGGGAGAGGGCGGCCGCTAGTCAACCGCCACTCCCTTAGCAGCCCAGTGAGGAACGACCGGAGCTGACGCCGCACGAGCAGGCTCACTCCCGCGCCCGCGTCCATGGCTTTGACGGCGGTGCGGGCCAACCCGAGGAGCAGTGCCAGGTCCGGCCATCTGTCGAGGGCCACCCGAATCCTGTGACGACCCTGGCACGTGGCCACAAAGTCCCGGAGTTCCTCGATGGGAATGAGGGGGGTCCCGGCGAGGGACAGGAGGTCATCCATCGCCTCATCGGCGATGGAATCCCAGTCGTCCTCCGCCCCCACCACCGAGTCCCCGTCCTCCTCCGGGGGGTCGCCACCGGCGGCCGGCCCGTCCGTCACGCAGAGCGCAGTGAACGGCTCGGCCGCAACGGCCAGCCCCGCCTCCGCCCGGATCCCACCCCCAGGATCGGTGGTGGAGGATTCCTCCCTGGGCTCCTGCAGGGGCGCCGGGCCAGAAGACGGCGGCGGTTCGGAGCCCCCCTCTGCCCCAGGCGCCGGAACGACCGGAGAGACCGGAGAGACCGGAGAATATGTAAATCCGATCTCCTCCAAGTCGCCCGGCGCCAGAGACACAGACAGAGGGCCTTCCTCCACCGCGCCACCGGCCTCCGACCCAGCAGAAGGGGTATTTCTTGTAAAATCCTCGACAAGGTCGAGCAGCACCTGGGAAAAGTCCGGGCCGCTTTGGGCGAGCTCATCTTCCGCGAGCTCGCCCGACCCAGACTCCAAGCCGCCCGACTCGTCGAGGGGTAACGCCACCGAAAGGGGATCGATCTCGGCCGCAGGTTGTTCCGCGACCCCCCCCACGGGCAGGGTCTCGTCCCCATCCCCGGGAGGCACGAGCTGGGCAGACACCTCTGCCTCAGCCTCCCCAGGGACAGGCGACCCCTGCCGATCGCTCACGATGGTGACAGCGGTGGGGTGGGGCGCAGTACCCGCGGCGGGCGATGACTCCCCCTGACCGGAGGGACCTTCCTCCTCCTGGTCCTCCTCCTCCTCCTGGGAGTCGCGCCTTCTTTTTAAAGTGGAGGGATAGGGGGAGACCTCCATTTCTGCAGGGGCCTCCCCTGCTCCCTCCGGTGGAGCAGGTTCGTCGGGTCCCTCGGGCCCAAGCCCGGCCGCAGGTTCTGGCGCTTCCGCCTCGGCGGTCGCGGCCACAGGCTCGGGCACGAGGCCACTCCCACTCTCGCCCCCCGCGATCAACGCGGCAATGCTCTCAGGCGTCAGGGGCTCCATGTCATGGGGCACGCCCTCCACGGGTGACCCGCCCTATGGTGTTTATTTTTCCCCCGCGCCCTCCTCCCGACCGGACACACTTCCTCCCCCTCGCTGGAGGCCTGGATGGCATCGACCTCCGACGACGACTGCACCCGGTAGTATTTGTTTGGGGGGGGGCACGGCCAGACCCGGGGGGAGGAGCAGCGGCGGTGCCAGCCTCGGCCACGCCAGACGACCTGGCGGCCTTGGAGGCGGGGCAGTTTTTCCGTACATGCCCCACCTCCTTGCAGGCATGGCACCGCACGCCGTCCGTCGTCCAGAAGATGCGGTGAAGGGTCCCCTCATGGAGGACCGAAAAAGCCCCGTCAGTCTCCCCCTCCCGCGCCAGCTGAACAAAGGCCTGGCGCCGGAAGGAGAAGACATGGCGAAGGCTGGCTTCCCGGAATCCGAGTGGGATCGGCGTGATCCCCGACCTCACCTCCCCGAGTTGGAGCTAGTGGGGGAGGAGGAGCTCGCTCGAGACGTAGGGCGGGACGTTCGATAACACGAGCCTCTGCGTGGTGGCCTCTAGAGGGTCCACCGGCAGGAAGGTCCCGCCCACGGTGAGCCCCTTGGTGATGGCCAGGGCCACCGCCCGCTCCGACTCCAGGAAGAACACAGCCTTCCCATACATTTTCGAGGCGGCGAGTATGGCTGGAGGGCCGACAACCCCAGCCATGGCCCTCACGCACGCCTCGATGGTCATGTTGGGGTGGGTGTAGCTCTTCACCCCAAGCTTCTTTGTTATTAGTCGGAACGGTGACGGGGCAGCAGCAGAAGCGGGAGCAGCCGTGGCTTTGGCCGTCGCTGCTGCATAAGTCATTGCTGGCCCCGTCACCGCCATAGATGTGGAAGCCATAATGGGGTGGTTTTTAAAAGAGCCACACACACCCCAAGTCACAGGCCTGAAGGTGTTAATGGCCTTGGTAAAAGTCTTTCCTTGAGCAGAGGGAGTGTAAAGTAACTGGCCCGCCTCTCCCCCTGATGGGATTAATTGGGAGAGGGGCCTTCCTTCCCTCTGCTCAATTGGCAATTAGTAAGTTAAAAGGAGGTGCCTTTTCAGAGAGGCAAAGAGAGGACAAAGAGAGAGAGAGAGGGGGGGTGGGAAGGAGGGGGGCCGCAAAGGCAGGGTCCTCACTCAAGGTGGTATTCGGTGGGTGGGTGTCGGCAGGGTGCACTCCCCGATAGAAAAACAAAGTCTTAGGCAGATGGTCTTCGGGCAGGGGGAGAAGATGTCTTCACCTGGGTAGGCTGGAGAAAATCCAGGCTCAGCCCTACACCAGGTCTTCTCACTGTCAGGGAAAAAAGCTTCAGGGCAGGCTCCAGCCAACCCAGGCCAGGCTTTCCGGCCCGTCTTCTTTCCTCCCCCCGCCTAGAATGCAAAGTCTTTAGGGGAATGCACAAAAGACACCCACCTGCAGATGTTGAAAGATGCAGCAGCTCCTCCCCTCCTTCCAAGTTGGAGCTGAGTGGTATTCCTCTCCCCTCTCTCCCTCTCCTGGACCGGAGGCCAAATTGGGAGGCAGTGATGGAAGGCCTCTCCAGTTGTAATACTGGCCTCCTCCTCTGTCCTCTACTCCTCCCTCTCCAGGCACCTCGGTAGATGGTTGAAGTTGGTTGTAGGTTGCTGGTAGTGGTGGCCTGGGGTCACTCCTTCCCCTCCACTCCCAGGCCAAGGCAACCACACACTCTCCCCACAGCAGCAGCAGCAGCAGCACAACCTGCTCCACTGAGAGCAAGGTCTAGAATGAGGAACTGTGACGGTGCCAGTCAGTTCCTTCTCTAGCCTCTAGATGGCACCTTCACTTGTTTGACTCTAGCCCTTTGTTAATTGTTCCTAGCCTCCTGTGTTAATTCTTAACGGCCTGTTAGCTGTTCATGGGTTGCACCTGGTTTTCTTGGTATATAAGTTCTGTGGTTGCTTCCTTCCTTGCTCAGTCCTAACCGGGGATCCGGGGACTAGCCTTTGCTCTGTGGCTCCTGGCTTTGACTAGCTGGGTGCCATGGTTCTCTCGAGTTCTGTATTTAAGATGTAACTAACTCTGTGTTCTTGTTGTTCTTAGTCTTGATAAGGTGCTGGCTGGACTAGCGTGTTGCCATGTTGGCGCTTGTCTTGAGCTTTGTATTGAGAAGCCTGTTACCCCTGCGGCAGCCCCTCGTGATAGCTTGTCTCGAGTCTCGTCTCGGCAAGCTGGTTGCGCTTGTGGTAAGCTTATCCCAGCTCAGTATGGACAAGTATGTTGCCTCATGGAAGCTGTCCTGATTTCCTATTCTTGACTAGCCGTTTTGTAACTTGTCTCGAGTTCTATGTATATTGTTCTTCTTTCGAGTTCTATGTATGATGTGGTGTTCCTGTCTCGAGTTCTTACATATGCTGTTGTGTTCCTTGTATGAATCTAGTTATGTGTGAATCTAGTTAAGTAATGAATAAAGCACTGTTCCTTAAGATTGTATACCTGCCTCTAGCCTGGTTTCTGCACTTGGGTCCAGAACCTACCTTGCCCGGAGAGCACGGCCCCGTATCTACACGGCCCCGTGGCTCCCCAACCCTGACAGAAACAATACACTGCACAATCTGAGGCACAATACACTGCAGACTGTGGGGACACAAAATACTGCAGACTGTGGGGCACAATACACTGCAAACTCTGGGAAACAATACACTGCACAATCTGAGGCACAATACAATGCAGACTGTGGGACACAATACACTGCACAATCTGAGGCACAATACACTGCAGACTCTGGGACACAATACACTGCAGACTCTGGGGCACAATACACTGCACACTCTGGGGCACAGTACAGTGCAGACTCTGGGGCACAGTACACTGCAGATGCTGGGACACAATACACTGCAGACTCTGTGACACAATACACGGCAGTCTCTGGGGCACTATACACTGCAGGCTCTGGGACACAATACACTGCAGACTCTGGGGCACTATACACTGCAGTCTCTGGGGCACTATACAGTGCAGGCTCTGGGACACAATACACTGCAGACTCTGGGGGCACAATACACTGCAGACTCTGTGGGCACAATACACTACATACTCTGGGGGCACAATACACTAAATACTCTGGGGCACAGTACACTGCAGACTCTGGGACACTATACACTGCAGTCTCTGGGGCACTATACAGTGCAGGCTCTGGGACACAATACACTGCAGACTCTGGGGCACAATACACTGCAGACTCTGTGGGCACAATACATTACTTACTCTGGGAGCACAATACACTAAATACTCTGGGGCACAGTACACTGCAGACTCTGGTGCACTATACACTGCAGACTCTGGGGAAAATTTCATTGCAAACTCTGGGACACAATGCACTGCACAATCTGGGACAAAATACACTGCAAATTTTGGGGCACAATACACTGCAGACTATGGGGGAACAGTAGACTGCAGACTCTGGACACAATGCACTACAGACTCTGGGACAAAATACACTGCAGACTCTGGGGTACTATACACTGCAGACTCTGGGACACAATGAACTACAGACTCTGGGAGAGAATACACTGCAGACACTGGGTGGGGATACACTGCAGACTCTGGGGTACTATTCACTGCAGTCTCTGGGGAACAGTACAATGCAGACTCTGGGACACAATGCACTGCAGAATCTGGGGCACAATACACTTCAGACTCTGGGGGCACAATACACTGCAGACTCTGGGAGCATAATACACTAAATGCTCTGGGGCACAGTACACTGCAGACGCTGGGACAAAATACACTGCAGACTCTGCGGCACAAGACACCGCAGACTCTGGGGCACAGTACACTGCAGACTCTGGGGCACTATACAATGCAAACACTGGTGCAGAGTACACTGCAGACTCTATGGGACTATACACCGCAGATTCTGGGGAAAAGTAAACTGGGACACAACGTACTGTAGACTCTGGGAGAGAATACACTGCAGACTCTGGCACACAATACACTGCAGACTCTGGGGCACAATACACTGTAGACTCTGGGGGCACAATACACTGCCTACTCTGGGGCACAGCACAATGCAGTCTCTGCGGCAAAATGCTCTGCAGACCCTGGGTTACAATGCACTGCACACTCTGAGGCACAATACACTGCAGCCACTGGGGCCCTATACACCGCAGACACTGGGGAACAGTACACTGCAGACTCTGGGACCCAATGCACTGCTGACTCTGGGGCACTATGCACCGCAGACACTGGGGAACAGTACACTGCAGACTCTGGGACACAATGCACTGTAGACTCTGGGAACAATACATTGCAGACTCTGGGGCACTATAAACTGCAGACTCTGGGGAACAGTACACTGCAGACTCTGGGATACAATGCAATTTAGACTCTGGGTCACAATGCACTGCACACTCTGAGGCACAATACACTGCAGACTCAGGCACACAATGCACTGCAGATTCTGGGGACAATGTACACAGCAGACTCTGCAACACATTACACTGCAGACTCTGGGACAAAATACACTGCAGGTTCTGGTACACAATTTAAAGGAAGACTCTGAGGCACATTGCACTGCACACTCAGGGACACAATACACTGCAGACTCTGGGGCAAAGTACACTGCAGACTCTGGGGCACTATACACTGCCTACTCTGGGGCACAGCACGTTGCAGACTCTGGGACACAATACACTGCACACTCTGAGGCGCAATACACTGTAGTCTCTGGGTCACAATACACTGTAGACTCTGGGGCACGATACACTGCAGACTCTGGGGCACGATACACTGCAGACTCTGGGACACAATACACTGTGCACTCTGAGGCACAATACACTTCAGACTCTGGGGCACAATACACTGTACACTCTGGGACAAAATACACTGCAGAATCTGGACACAATACACTGCAGATTCTGCGAGAGAATACACTGCAGACTCTGGGGGACTATACACTGCAGACTCAGGGTAACAGTACACTGCAGACTCTGGGCCACTATACACTGCAGACTCTGGGGAAAATTACACTGCAGACTCTGGGACACAATGCACTGCACAATCTGGGACAAAATACACTGCAAATTTTGGGGCACTATACACTGCAGACTCTGGGAGAGTATACACTGCAGACTCTGAGGGCACAATACACTGCAGACTATGGGGGAACAGTAGACTGCAGACTCTGGACACAATGCACTACAGACTCAGGGAGAGAATACACTGCCGACTCTGGGGCACTATACACCGCAGACACTGGGGAACAGTACACTGCAGACTCTGGGACACAATGCACTGTAGACTCTGGGACACAATACACTGCAGACACTGGGGCAAAATACACTGCCGACTCTGGGGCACTATACACTGCAGACACTGGGGAACAGTACACTGCACACTCTGAGGCACAATACACTGCAGACTCAGGGGCACAATGCACTGCAGAGTCTGGGGACAATGTACACAGCAGACTCTGCAACACAATACACTGCAGACTCTGGGGCACTACACACTGCCTACTCTGGGGCACAGCACACTGCAGACTCTGGGGCACAGTACAATGCAAACTCTGGGACACAATACAATGCAGATATTGGGACACAATACAATGCACACTCTGGGACAGAATACACTGCAGACTCTGGGACAAAATACACTGCACACTCTGTGGCAATATACACTGCAGATGCTGGGACACAATACACTGTAGACTCTGGGACACAATATACAGCAGACTCTGGGACACAATACACTGCACACTCTGAGGCACAATACACTGCACACTCTGGGGCACAATACACTGTATACTCTGGGACAAAATACACTGCATAATCTGGACACAATACACTGCAGAGCCTGGGAGAGTATACACTGCAGACTCTGGGGTACTATACACTGCAGACTCTGGGGAAAATTACACGGCAGACTCTGGGACACAATGCACTGCACAATCTGGGACAAAATACACTGCAAATTTTGGGGCACTATACACTTCAGACTCTGGGAGAGTATATGTAGTGTCCGAGGATCAATAATACTCAGACAGCAGGAGAACAATAAAACAGGTATTTACTGAACAGAGAGTAATTCAAGACTGAAATACAGAAGCCTGCTATGGCTTTAGATACATGGGTGGTCACTGCCGGTACTGCAGTATAGAATCAGTTCTTCTCTTAAAGGCACATACACAACAATTCCTCCCCTTTTAGATAAACAGTACATAACATTCATTTAACAACTAAATAATAACTGATTACAATTACAATTTTCCCTGTGCTATATACATCAACTGAAATAATCATTTATAAGTTCAGTCTTTGAGGAGGCTTCCTGATCCTGACTGGATAGCGCCTTTCTCGAGTATCCTGTTCTTGCGGTGGAGTTGATTCTGGCTCATTGTCATTGGTTGGTTCATCAGCTTCCAATACCACTGCTTCTGAGGTAGACGCAATCTGTACTTCGGGTTGATTACCAGGTGCACCTGCTCGTGGTATGGGTTTGGCTTGTTCCTGTGACTCTAGAATCTGGTCAGCATGGCGTCTCACAATGCTCTCTCCAACGTCCACTGTGTACATTAGTGGTCCCTGCTGTGTGCATATCGTTCCTGGCTGCCATTTTTCTGTTCGGTAGTCGCGGGCCAAGACTGGTTGCCCTATCTTGAAGCTCCTGGTTGGCTTCTCATTTATGTGCTGGAATTGCTTATCCTCAACATCTATTCTTATGTTTGGTTTGAGCAAATCCAGGCGACATCTTAGCCTTCGGTTGAAGAACATTATGGCTGGAACTTGGTTGGTGACTGCATGTGTCGCATTCCGGTAAGCAAACAAGAAATTATCCACCTTGTGTTGTAGTGGTATGTCGTCATTATGCATTGCCTTTATGGCCTTTATAAAGGTCTGAACAAACCTCTCAGCCGATCCATTTGTGGCTGGATGATATGGGGCAGATGTGTAATGCTTCACTCCATTATTCCTCAGAAACCTCCGGAAATCCTCTGACACAAACTGTGGCCCATTGTCGGAGCAAATCTGTTCTGGCAAGCAATTCCTGGCAAAGATGGTCCGTAGGACTGCAATAGTTTTCTCCGTGGTGGTGGAGGACATTTTGATGTCCTCTGGCCATTTCGAATGGGCGTCCACAGCGATTAGGAACATTGAGTCCATAAATGGTCCAGCAAAATCAATGTGTACCTGTTGCCATGGAGATGAGGGCCACTCCCATGGATGTAGCGGGGCCTGTGGTGGAGCGTTTTGGACCTTCTGGCATCCTGTGCATCTCTTGGTCATATCCTCGATTTCTTTATCGATTCCCGGCCACCACACAAATGCCCTGGCTAGGCTCTTCATTTTACCCCTCCCAGATGACCCTCATGAAGCTCATTGAGCACTCGATCTCTCAACTTGGGTGGAATTACCACTCGGGATCCACACATCAAGGTCCCCCGGCACACTGACAGCTGTTCTCTCCTTGGCGAGAATGCTGGCAACAGTGAGTCGCCATGTGCTGGCCATCCCTTCACCATCAAATCATAGACCCGAGAGAGTGTCGGGTCATTTCGGGTTTCCTTCTCTATACTTGAGTTTGTAACAGGTAGACATTCGACTATGGTCGCATGGAATATCTCAACAGGGTCCACTGCAGGTGCTTCCTCTACCATAGGCAACGGTAGGCACGACAGCCCATCAGCGTTTCCATGCTGTTTCATACCTTTGTACTCTATGTCGTACTGATGTGCCCCTAGAAAAAGTGACCATCTTTGCAGCCGTTGCACCATCATCACCGGAACGCCCTTCTTTGGGTTAAAAATGGAGACCAGGGACTGATGATCAGTCAGTAGGGTGAATTTCTGCCCATGCAGATAGTGATTGAACTTCTTCACCCCCCACATCAGGCTGAGGGCCTCCCTGTTAATCTGGGCCTAGTTACGCTCGGCTGAGTTTAACAAGTGTGACGCAAAGGCTATTGGCCTCTCTGAACCGTCAGGGAATTTGTGTGACAGCACCGCTCCGGTGCCGTAGGGAGACGCATCACATGCCAACCGAATCGGTAGTGTTGGATTGTAGTGGGCCAATACTTCTTTTGAAATTGAATCAGAGACTAAGGTCCAGAACTTAAATAAAGGGAATTACGAGGGTATGAGACGGGAATTGGGTAAGATTGATTGGGTGGTGTTTCTGGGGGGATTGACAGTGGATAGACAATGGCAAGCATTCAAAGATAGAATGGAAGAATTCCAGAACATGTTTATACCGGTTTGGCATAAAAATAAACCTAAAAAGGTGACTCAACCGTGGATAACGAGGGAAATTAGGGACAGCATAAAATCAAAAAAAAGGGCATATCAACTGGCAAAAAAAAGCACCAGACCGGAAGATTGGGGGCAGTACAGGATACAGCAAAAGAGGACAAAGGGATTAATCAGGAAGGGGAAAATAGAATACGAAAGTAAACTTGCAGCAAACATAAAGACAGACTGCAAAAGCTTTTATCGGTATATCAGGAGGAAAAGACTGGTAAAATCCCAAGTCGGTCCCTTGCAGTCCGATTCGGGAGAATATATAATGGAGAATAAGGAAATGGCAGACCAATTAAACTCATACTTTGGTTCTGTATTCACAAAGGAGGACACAAATAACCTCCCAGGAATATCGGCAAACATAGGGACTAATGAGAGGGAGGAGCTGACAGAAATTAGTATCTCTAGGGATATGGTGTTGGGTAAGTTGAGGGGACTGAAGGCCGACAAATCCCCGGGGCCTGATAAACTACATCCTAGGGTACTTAAGGAGGTGGCCCTGGAGATAGCAGATGCTCTAAGGATCATCTTCCGGAACTCCATTGACTCGGGAACAGTACCCGTGGATTGGAGGGTAGCTAATGTTACCCCAATATTTAAAAAGGGGGGTAGAGAGAAAGCAGGGAATTATAGACCAGTAAGCCTTACATCGGTTGTGGGCAAAATGCTAGAGTCCATTATTAAGGATAAAATAGCGGAGCACTTGACAAATGGGGAAAGGATCGGACAGAGTCAACATGGATTTACAAAGGGTAAATCGTGTTTGACTAATCTGCTGGAATTTTTTGAGGAAGTAACTGGTAAAATAGATGGGGGAGAGCCAGTGGATGTGGTGTACCTTGACTTCCAGAAAGCCTTCGATAAGGTTCCACACAAAAGATTATCATGCAAAATTAAGGCTCATGGGATTGGGGGCAAAGTATTAACGTGGATAGAGAACTGGCTGGCGGATAGAAAACAGAGAGTTGGAATAAACGGCTCGTTTTCGGAGTGGCAGGCAGTGACCAGCGGGGTGCCGCAAGGATCTGTCCTGGGACCCCAGCTGTTCACAATATATATAAATGATCTGGATCAGGGAATTGGATGCAATATTTCCAAATTCGCTGACGACACTAAACTAGGAGGAGGGGTGGGCTCTGATGAGGATGTCAGGAGGCTACAGTGCGATTTGGACAGGTTGGGGGAATGGGCGGATACGTGGCAGATGCACTATAATGTGGATAAATGCGAGGTTATCCACTTTGGGGGTAAAAACAGGAGGGTAGATTATTATCTAAATGGCAATAGATTGGGAGATGGGGAAGTGCAGAGGGACCTGGGTGTTCTTGTGCACCAGTCACTGAAGGAGAGCATGCAGGTGCAACAGGCGATTAAGAAGGCAAATGGTATGTTGGCCTTCATATCAAGGGGGTTCGAGTATAGGAATAGGGATACCTTACTACAGCTGTACAAGGTGCTGGTGAGACCGCATCTGGAGTATTGTGTACAGTTTTGGTCGCCCCATCTGCGGAAGGATGTTCTTGCCATGGAAAGAGTGCAACGGCGATTCACCAGGCTGATACCTGGAATGGCGGGAATGACCTACGAAGAGAGATTAAATAGTTTGGGCTTGTACTCACTGGAGTTTAGAAGATTGAGAGGGGATCTCATCGAAACATATAAAATTATGGCAGGCCTGGACAGGCTGAATTCAGAGAGAATGTTTCCAATGGCCGGGGAGCACAGAACCAGGGGCCACAGTCTAAAAATAGCGGGCAAATCATTTAAAACAGAGATGAGGAAGAATTTCTTCACTCAAAGAGTGGTGAGCCTGTGGAATTCCCTGCCACAGAGGGCTGTGAAGGCTAATTCAATAAATATTTTCAAGAGAGAATTGGATATATTTCTGAAGGCTAAGGGGATTAAGGGTTACGGAGAAAAGGCGGGGACGGGGTACTGAACTGGTAAGATCAGCTATGATCTCAGACGAAGATCAGCCATGATCTCATTGAATGGCGGAGCAGGCTCGAAGGGCCGAATGGCCTACTCCTGTTCCTATCTCTACGTTTCTATGTTTCTATGAAGTGATTAGGCATTTACATTTCTGAAAGGCACGCTTACACTCATCACTCCATTTCCATGTTACTCCAGTTTGCAGTAGGGCGTTCAGTGGGTGCAGAATTGCAGATAAATTCGGCAAGAACTTATGGTAGTAGTTCACCAACCCGAGGAACGACCTCAGTTGCGACACATTTTCCGGTGCTGGAGCTTTGACTACAGCCTCAATCTTGTCCGGCGACTTATGCAACCCTTCCTCATCAATCATGTGGCCACAATACGAGATTTGTCTCCTGAAGAACTCGCATTTGGGGCGGTTGGCTTGTAGCCCATATTCCTGCAATCTCGTGAGCACCTGCTCCAGGTTGTCAAGGTGTTCACTGTCATTTTCGCCCGTAACCAGGATGTCGTCCATATAACGCTGGGTGCCCGGGATCCCTTGCAGGACTTGTTCCATCGCCCTCTGCCAAATAGCCGGACTGATGCTACCCCGAATACCAGTCGATTGTACTGGTAAAGGCCTTTGTGAGTGTTTATCGTGAGGTATTTCCTAGATGCTTCTTCCACCTCCATTTGTAGATACGCTTGGGCGAGATCAATCTTTGTAAAGCATTTCCCTCCAGATAGTGAGGTGAAAATATCTTCTATCCATGGAAGTGGATATTGTACTGTGTGCAGGACTGGGTTCACAGTTACCTTGTAGTCCCCACAGATGCAAACCTTCTTCGGTTCCCTAGGCGTGCTGCTCAATGATTTCTTCATTACAGGAACGATGGGTGTGGCCCACTCGCTCCAGCCCACCTTGGACAGCACACCCGAATGCTTCAGACTCTCCAGCTCTGCTTCAACGGCTGGGCGGATCGCCTAAGGTACCGGTCTGGCCTTAAAAAATTTTGGGTTGGCGTTATCTTCGATTTTTATCGTTGTCGTTACTCCTTTTAGAGTCCCAAGTCCTTGTTGGAACACCTCTTTCACGTCAGTTAGAATTTTTGACAGTCGTCCAAGTGTGACGTCATCATCCTTTTTATCAGTCACAGTTAGCGCCTGAATGGAATGCCAATCCAATTGTATTTTTCGGATCCATTCACGTCCCAATAATGGTGGTCCTCCATCTGGTAGTATATATAGATACATTTTCTGTGTTTCCTTGCCGTTGTATTCAACTGGCACCCTTATTTTTCCTCTGGGGTAGACTTTTTGCCCCGTGTATGTCTTGAATACAATGGACGTGTCCTTCAAGGGTATGTATGAGAATAGCCGCTCATAGTCTCGTCGATTCATGACAGTTAGGGCTGATCCTGTGTCCAATTCCATCTTTACTGGGGACCCTGCTATCATGAGGGTGACCCAAATGGTTCGGTGATCCTCCTTTGCGATCACGTTGTGTAACTTTAGACAACTTAGTCTCTTGCTCCCGGAGTCCTTATCACTCTCCTGATCTTCTGAACTATTGTCTGTCAATTTCTTTACTTTCTTGTACTTTTCCTTAGTAGTTCTTGTAGTGTTGGTTTTCTTTCCCGACCTGCAGACTCTTGCTATGTGTCCCATTTTCCCACATTGCCTGCATACTTTGTCCTTAACCCAGCAGTCCTTCTGATCATGGGTTGTTCTGCCGCAGCGATAGCACTTTTCTGCTCCATACGCCATTTCGTTAGCGCTGTATTCCTGTGTTTTCTGTTGTATTTCCGCAGCTCCCCATGCTGCTGCTTCATAGGATACTGCCACGCTGAAAGCCTGTTCTAGCGTCAGGTCCTTTTCCGAAAGAAGTCATCTCTGGGTTCCTTCACTCTGGAGCCCGCAGACAAACTTATCCCGCAAGGTGTCTGCCAGTCCTGCTCCGAACTGGCAGTGCGTCGATAACTTGCGTAGTTCCGTAAGATAGTCAGCATTGTTCTCATCTTTGTGCTGGTTTCGTTTATGGAACTTGAATCTTTCTGCTATCAGCAGCGGTGTAGGGTTTAGGTGTTCCTATAAGATATTAACAATCTCTTCAAAACTTTTCTCCATTGGTTTAGCTGGGGTAATTAAATTCCACAATAGGCCGTACGTACTCGCGCCCATCAAAATTAATAATACCGACGCCTTCTTTCCATTGGCCACCTCATTGGCATTGCAGTACACTTCAATTATTTCCACATACATGGTCCAGTCTTCTACCTTGTTGTCGAAAGCAGTGATACTGCCACTCTTCGGCATTTTGGGTGATTTAAAATGGCGCTTCCCACGCTTTTTCTTCTTCCCCAATGTAATAAAATGGCGCCTCCCACGCTTTTCCTTCTTCCCCAATGGAATAAAATGGTGCCTCCCGCGCTTTTCCTTCTTCCCCTTGCTGCCACGCTGCTCCTAGCATTCTACAGGGTAATGGCGGCGACCCGCGGCTTCGGCGCATCTCACTTTTCCTTCCCCGCATTCTATCCTCTCCACGCTGCCCGGTTCTTGAGCACCGACCGCGCCCTGTGCGCTCCACCCTCTCTCTCTCTCTTCCTCCCGACAACGCTGCACGGCCCCTTTGCAGAGCCGCTCGATCGAGCCCGAGCCCGCCGCAGTCCGGAAGGGTCAGCGCACTACCTGCTACCAGCATGAATTGCTGGAACACCTCGACTGGGGAGCCAGGCCCAGCTCTCCACAGCCTCCACTGCAACTCTCCGATGGATCCCTGGGCGGTTGCCCGCGGTCGACACCCGCCGTTCTGACTTCGACCTCCAAGAAGCTTCTCTTCAGGGAAAAGATCCCCGTGAGGTGATGCAGTACTACAGGTGAGTTCAAATCTGCCCATCGCCAGTGTAGTGTCCGAGGATCAATAATACTCAGACTGCAGGAGAACAATAAAACAGGTATTACTGAACAGAGAGTAATTCAAGACTGAAATACAGAAGCCTGCTATGGCTTTATATACAGGGGTGGTTGTATTGATTTCTTTGTGAGTTCAATGACGAGACATTTATGAAAGAGAATGTCTTTTAATCTAAAGTCTGTTCAACTCTTTATACAGCTTTACAGGAGGCATGATGCTAGTGATGCATCTAGAACGAAACTGAAACTAAACTGAACTGCCTTGCTTGTCTCGGTCACATGACCTCTGCTGGTCAGTCATAAGTAAACAATACCTGCAAACATGCTGATAAGGCATCATAATCAAACAGGCAAATAACATCACTATTTGCTGATATCATTACATCTCCTTTTCTCAAAACAAAAGTATTTTACTTTTAACTAACAACATGTTTTCTTTGTATTAATCTGCATTTTAACTGTAACACTTAATGAACTTACATTATCATTATCATGATCAAGGTTTTTTAACCTTGCTTTGTGTGTTCACATGAAATATGTAAATACACTAGAACTTGAAGAAAGAATAAGATAACATTACTTCTTTCTATAACAATAGTCCTTAAATTTGCTCAATGAGTCTCTCAGGAGGCTTCACGTGTCTTGAGGATTTTCTGATTGATTGTCCTTGAATCTGAGTTGTTGCCTCAGATGATGTGTTCTCAGCTGTGTGATCAGGTTGTTCAACAGTATCAGTCTCTTGACCTGCTGTGGCTGGTCCCATGAGAAGATCTCGACGATTTCTTCTCAGAACAGCACCCTCATCTGTCTGAATGGTGTATGATCTTGGTTGAACTTCACTCAGGACAGTTCCCTTCTGAGTCCATATGTTTGTTTTGTCTTTCAACCTTACTTGGTCACCAGTGTGGAGTTCAGGTAGGTTTTGTGTTCCTCTGTCATAGTAGTACTTTTGCTTTTCTTTCTGTTGTTCTTTGAACTTCCTCACTTTCTCCCCTTCTTTTGTTTTCAGGAGGTTCTCCGGGATGGGTAGGTTTGACCTTAGCCGACGTCCCATCAGGAGTTGGGCTGGTGACATACCACACTCAAGCGGCATTGTGCGGTATACAAGCATGCTCTGGTAGAAGTCAGTTCCACTGTCTTTTGCCTTGTACATCAGTCTTTTCACTGTGTTTGCGGGCTCTCCTGGGTCAACAGCTCTGGACAACGTGTCTGCTGTATACATCAGCTTACCCGGTGTGTACGCAACATTCAGTTCATCATAGACTGTCTCTCCTTCGCTTTCCACAACGAGGACTCTCTTTACCAGGTTCAGTCTCTCACAGGCTTTTAAACCTAGTATGGCTTGCTCATCCTTTGGCACCACGATTAATGCTAACGTGTGCTCTCTGTCCTTGTGTGTCACTTTGACAATGCATCTTCCTTTCACTGGTATATCAGTACCTGTGTATCCTGTCACTTTCACTTTTACAGATTAAAGGGTAAGACGGTACATGACCAGTGGTGTACATTTAAGGAGTTATTTTACAACTTCCAAAAAAAATATATTCCACTGAGGAAAAAAGGGTGTAAAAGAAAAGATAGCCATCCGTGGCTAAGTAAAGTAATTAAGGATAGTATCCGACTAAAAACAAGGGCATATAAGGTAGCCAAATCTAGTGGGAGGATGGAAGATTGGGAAGTCTTTAAAAGACAGCAAAAAATAACAAAAAGATTGATTAAGAAAGGGAAGATAGATTATGAAAGTAAATTAGCAAAAATTATAAAAACAGACAGTAAAAGTTTCTATAGTTATATAAAAAGAAAAAGGGTGGCTAAAGTAAATGTTGGTCCCTTAGAGGATGAGACCGGGAAATTAATGGTGGGAAACATGGAGATGGCAAAAACACTGAACAATTATTTTGTATCAGTCTTTACAGTAGAGGACACTAAGAATATCCCAACACTGGACAAACAGGGGGCTCTAGGGGGGGAGGAACTAAATACAATTAAAATCACTAAGGAAGTGGTACTTGGTAAAATAATGGGACTCAAGGCGGATAAATCACCTGGACCTGATGGCTTGCATCCTAGGGTCTTGAGGGAAGTAGCGGTAGGGATTGTGGATGCATTGGTAATAATTTTCCAAAACTCACTGGACTCAGCAAAGGTCCCGGCAGATTGGAAAACTGCTAGTGTAACACCCTTATTTAAAAAGGGTAGTAGGCAGAAGGCTGGAAACTATAGACCTGTTAGCCTAACATCTGTGGTTGGTAAAATGTTAGAGTCCATTATTAAGGAGACAGTAACGGGACATTTGGATAAACATAATTTAATAGGGCAAACTCAGCATGGTTTCATGAAGGGGAAGTCATGTTTAACAAATTTGCTTGAATTTTTTGAGGAAGTAACATACAGGGTGGATAAAGGGGAACCAGTGGACGTAGTGTATTTAGACTTCCAAAAGGCATTTGACAAGGTGCCACACAAAAGATTATTGCTCAAGATAAAAAATCACGGGATTGGGGGTAATATTCTGGCGTGGGTGGAGGATTGGCTCTCTAACAGAAAGCAGAGAGTTGGGATAAATGGTTCGTTCTCAGATTGGCAACCAGTAACTAGTGGTGTTCCGCAGGGGTCAGCGCTGGGTCCCCAACTCTTTACAATCTATATTAATGATTTGGAGGAGGGGACCGAGTGTAACATATCAAAGTTTGCAGATGATACAAAGATGGGACGGAAAGTAGTGAGTGAGGAGGACATAAAAAACCTGCAAAGGGACATAGACAGGCTAAGTAAGTGGGCAGAGATTTGGCAGATGGAATACAATACTGGAAAGTGTGAGGTTATGCACTTTGGCAGGAAAAATCATAGAGCAAGTTATTATCTTAATGGCAAGAAACTGGAAAGTACTGTAGTACAAAGGGATCTGGGGGTCCTGGTGCACGAAACTCAAAAAGTTAGTATGCAGGTGCAGCAAGTGATTAAGAAGGCCAATGGAATGTTGGCTTTTATTGCTAGGGGGTTGGAATATAAAAACAGGGAGGTATTGCTGCAGTTGTACAAGGTATTGGTGAGGCCGCACCTGGAATACTGCATACAGTTTTGGTGTCCATACTTAAGAAAAGACATACTTGCTCTCGAGTCAGTACAAAGAAGGTTCACTCGGTTAATCCCGGGGATGAGGGGGTGGTCATATGAGGAGAGGTTGAGTAGATTGGGACTCTACTCATTGGAGTTCAGAAGAATGAGAGGCGATCTTATTGAAACATATAAGATTGTGAAGGGGCTTGATCGGGTGGATGCGGTGAGGATGTTCCCAATGATGGGTGAAACTAGAACTAGGGGGCATAATCTTAAAATAAGGGGCTGCTCATTCAAAACTGAGATGAGGAGAAACTTCTTCACTCAGAGGGTGGTAGGTTTGTGGAATTTGCTGCCCCAGAAAGCTGTGGAAGCTACATCATTAAATAAATTTAAAACAGAAATAGATAGTTTCCTAGAAGTAAAGGGAATTAAGGGTTACGGGGAGCGGGCAGGAAATTGGACATGAGTCTAGGTTCGGAATGGTCATGGCCCTGTGGGTAGTGGAGTGGGCCCAGGGGCCGTGTCGCCTTGTTCTGCTCCTACTGTGTTCTAATTCTGTTAGATTTCAGGAGATGGTTTTATTCCTGTTCCTGGCTGGGGTGGAGATCGCCTTTACAGAAGGTAAGTACTGTAGATAATATAGGGACAGAGTGATCTCCTGGAAGAATTTCGATCGCCTAGATGGGTCGGAGAGGAATTTCCCAGATTTTTTTCTCCCAAATTGGCCATTGGGTCTTTATCTGGTTTTTCGCCTCTCCCGGGAGATCACATGGGTTCGGGTGGATGCAGAGTGATAGAAGATTTGAGGTTAGGATCAGATCAGCCATGCTCGAGGGGCCGATTGGCCTACTCCTGCTCCTATTTCTTATGTTCTTATGTTCTTATATTCCATGTATCTTTGGTCTGGGTCTAATTTTCTTAAAATCAGTCTCTGATATCACATTAACTTGTGCTCCAGTATCCAATTTAAATGGAATGTGTATGTCATTCACTTTTAGTGTCAACATCCAGTCTCTTTCTTCTTTTTTGTTTTCAGACACAACATCTACATAGAACTCCTCTATCTCACTTTCATCTACTGTATGGACCTTGCTTTGTTGCACTTGGTTCTTACAGCAACGGGCATAATGGTTGTTTTTGTTGCAACTATTGCATGTTTTACCATATGCTGGACACTTTTTTGGTGGATGCTGTGTACTGCATCGACTACATGACTTTCGATTGTCCCTTTCATTTTCGTTCGCTGGCCACACCTCCTTTTTCACATTGGTGCTCTTTTTGTTTAACGGTTTGTATCCGTTCATTCTCACTGCATCCACGTTGCAGCTATTGTCACTGAACAGCTCCTTTGCCTGCAACTTCACAGTCTCTGTAGCCCTACACAGTGCTATGGCTTTTCCCAGGTCTAGATCTTGCTCTCTTAGCAGTCTTTCCCTTAGACCATTATCCGGAATACCACACACCAGTCTGTCTTTTATCAGCGAGTCTGTCAGTCCCCCAAATTCACACGATTTGCGTCGGTTTCTCAGTTCAGTCACATACTGATCAATAGTCTCACCCGTTTTCTGTACACATGTGAAAAATCTGTGCCTCTCAAACGTCACGTTACGTTTAGGTATGCAGTAGGCCTCAAACTGTTCCATTATTTTATCTAGCTTCATTTTGTCTCCATTAGCAGCGAATGTGAAGTTATTATACACCTCCAGCGCTTCATCACCCACGACATGTAAGAACAGTGACGATTTCCTTTTATTACTTTTCTCGTCAGCTCCGATTGCTGATAATTACAACCCCACACGTTGTTTGAACCTTCTCCAATTTTCAGCCACATTACCTGTCAACTGAAGTGTCGCCGGTGGGAGTAAACCTTCCATTTTTCACTTCGTTAGCTATTCTCTAATGGTAAGTAACGATGTTCTCTTTTGGTTTGCTAATCTGTGGAGAGCTGATTTAACTTCAGATTTTTCCTCTTCATCTCTTTCAATCACTTCTGACACCATGTATTGATTTCTTTGTGAGTTCAATGACGAGACATTTATGAAAGAGAATGGCCTAGAAATTCAGTTGCGTTCGCCAGCCGTTAGCGCCATAAGAGGAGTAGATTTCGAGGGCTAGGCACTTAGCGCCCGGGCGCAGGCCGATCTGCGCCTACGCCCAACTTCAGTTGACATTTAGCGCCGGCGCAAAGTGTTTGTGCCCGCTCAGCTGCGCGCGCAGCTTATGACGTCATTTCATCGTGCAACACTGTTTGTGCGCCCCAAACCGGAACTTCAGTGGCGCCCGCCCAATGTGGGCGTGGCGCTGTCAAGAACTGTGAAGTGGAACGCAGCAGAGGCCCTGCGGGCCTCGGGGAGTGCTAATTAAAGGGCACTCAGACTGGACTATAAAGGCCAGCCATTTTGCTGCAATGACTTTATTGCTTTGGATTTCTGGACAGAGACCAAGGAACAGACCTTACTGATTTGGGACAACATAGGAGAGGTATTTTTGGCTTCTGGCCAGAGCTTGGAAATTTGACTCATTGTGATTTCACTGTTTGCAAGTATATTATGGGGGCTGCATGGGGTTCCAACCTTCAGTTCCAGCATTATGTGCGAAGGGCTCGCAGACGCTGTGTGAGAGGGGCAGCCATGCCTAGGCGCAGAGGGGCCATCAGGCGTCGGCAACGTAGGCCTTACCCACTCAGGGAATACCGGCAGCAGGTGTCCTATCTCACCATGACTGCCGCGCATTGTGTGAAGAGGCTGCGCTTCAGAAGGGAGGTGGTTGCACAGATCTGCCAGCAGCTTCACAGAGATCTGCGTCCACAGCTGATGTGCAGGACGTCTCTGTCGGTGGAAGTGAAGGTCACGGTGGCTCTGAACCTTTATGCAAGCGGCTCCTTCCAAGCCGCTGCTGGGGACATAGCGAACATCTCCCAGTTCGCCGTGCATCGCTGCATCCGGCAGGTCACCGATGCCCTTTTCGCAAGGAGACACCAATTCATCTCCTTCCCCATGACCATAGAGAGGCAGGAGCAGCGTGCAGTCGGATTTGCCAGGATCGCCGACTTCCCCATGGTGCAGGGCGCCATTGACTGCACGCATGTGGCTATGCGGGCACCTATCAACAATGCCGAGGATTACCGCAACCGGAAGGGCTACCATTCCCTCAATGTACAGCTGGTGTGTGACCACAGGCAGCGCATCCTAGCTGTCAATGCCCGCTTTCCAGGAAGCAGCCACGATGCATTTATCCTGCGCCAGACTACTGTGGCTGACATGTTCCAGGCACAGCCTCCCCCAAGGGGATGGCTTATCGGGGACAAGGGCTACCCTTTGTGTACATGGCTCATGACCCCGCTCCGCGCGCCCAGGACCCCTGCTGAGGAGGCATACAACGAAAGCCATCAAGCCACAAGGAACATCATAGAGCAAACGATTGGCGTCCTCAAGCAACGGTTCCGCTGCCTGGATCGTTCCGGCGGATCTCTACAGTATTCGCCAGATAGAGTCTCCCAGTTCGTCATCGTTTGCTGCATGCTGCACAACCTGGCTATCCGCAGGACTCAGGCACTGCCACCTCACGTTGGACCACCACCTCAGGAGGACGAGCAGGAGGACCATGAGGAGGAGGAGGAGGAGGAGTACCAGCCCAGGAGGGAGCCACAAGGTCCAAGGGCTGTCCGCCGGCGGCTTATTGAATGACACTTCTAGGCCCCCTGTCAGGGAATGGCTTGTGGCAATGAACGCACCTGAATGCAGCTGCTCCGCAAGCCCTCAGCCGGTTAACGCAACAACCACTTGAAACATGACACATGGACAAGCTGAATAAATAAAAAGCTTTATTTAACAAACTCAGGGCCCTTCCCACATGAAACACAAAAACAGACAACACCCCCAAAAAACAGTCAAAAACATATCTCACTCCCACAACCTGGGGAGGAATAACAAAACTTGTCCATCCAATTGGCCTTCATCCTCGGCCTTACCAAGACAAACCCCCCCATACAGAACACAAACACCCCCATCTAAAAAAACATTTGCCATCATCTTCGGCCTTACCAAAATAAACCCCCCCCATACAGAACACAAACACCCCCATATAAAAAAACATTTGGCAACACACTCTACTTGGTGTGCCGAGAGGGCAAGTCCTTGTGCAGGCTTCTCCGGCCCCTGCCCGACCTGCTGCTCCGCCTCAACCTGGGCCCTGTGGGTGTTGCAAGGCTGGGGGAAGGCTCCTGAGGGGCACAAAGCTTGACGGCAGATGCCCTTGGGGGTCGGCCTAGACGAGGTCCGGCCCTGGAGGGGCCGGCTGCTGACTGCTGCAGCTGTGGCTGGGCAGCATCAGTCTCTGCAGCAGCTCGTCGCAGCTTTGCTGGGGGAGTGGCAGTGGCGGCTGCAGCAATGGGGGCAAGCTGGCTGATGCCAGGCGCTCGCTGGTCGCCAGAGACACTGGCACTCGGCCGGGCTGGCACTGCAGCAAGCGCAGCAATCTGGTGAAGGCCAGACCGCTGTGCTGCAGCAGCGAGGCGGGTGCCCTGGCGATGCGTGCGTGACACAGCGAGTGTGGCAGCAGTGAGTGCCCGAACTGCCCTGGTCTGTGCCCGCATCAGACCAGCCAGTGTCTGCACGGCACCACTCATGAACTCTCGACTCGCGTCCTGTGCTGCCGCGAGTTGTTCGACACCCCTGGCCTGTGAGTCCCCGAAATCGGCCACACTATGAGCCAGGGACTCAATGGCCTGAGGCAACTGTCCCACAACCCCCCATGAACTCGGTGTGGCGCCGCTCCGAATCCGCGGACATTTGATCAAGGAGGCGCACCTCCTGGGCGAGGACCGTCTCCGGACTGGAGGCCGGACTCTCCCTCTGGGGAGAAGGCCGCCGAGCTGGCCGACCCTTCCCGCGTGGCTGGACGCCACTGGGCCCAGCAACTGCCCTCCCCTGCAACACTTCCCCCCTCTGGGGAGAAGGCAGCCATGCTGCCCGACCCTTCCCGCGTGGCTGCACGCCACTGGGCACAGGAGCTACACCCCCCTGCAACACTGCCCCCTGGCTCTCCTCCAGGCAAGACGTGTCCCCTCCATTGCCATCCCCTGGCGCGGATGAGGGTTCCCCCGAAGTGCCGCCTTCCTCTTGGTCCTCGTCGTCCTCCTCTTCCGAGGGACTGACACTCGCGGCTTCAGGGACCTCCTCCTCACCAGCTGAAAGCAGGAAGGCACAAGAGTAGCTTTAGAGTGAGGACAGGGCATCAGCGAGGGAGGCATGAGTGGTGGCATTATGCGCATTGGTGGGACAGTGGCAAAGGATGTAGATCTGAAGCGCAAGGGGAACGAGAGAGGTCCAAACGGTCATGTCCTTACCATTGGGGCCCAGCACAGGGTCGGCATCTCCAATAGCAATGGGGCCAATCACCCAGGCACGCATGAGTCGAGCCACGCGCTCCTCCAGGTCACTGAGCTCCTGGAACTGGACATGGCCTCCCCCGGTGACAGTCCGGCTCTTCAGATTCTGCGGCAGCTTGGCCTGCAAGAGAAAGGACGGCCTCTAAGTACAGTGTGGTGCCCTGTTGTTGTGTGCACTGCCTCCCATGGTCGAATAGCTTGGCCAGTGTGTCAAGTGCAGAAAGTGCTACTGATGATCATGCCATTGCCATAGCTGCTGGAGGAGGGCTGGCCATTAGGCCTTTGAGGTCCCTTTGCCCATAATGTGAGGTGCACATGCAAGGATGAGGAGGACACTGGAAAGGGTACTCGCCCTGACCAACCGAGTGAGGTCGTTGAACTTCTTGCGGCATTGGTCACCAGTCCTGGGGACATCGCTGTTGGCTGTGACCCTCTGGGCGATTTCCCTCCAGGCTCTCCTGTACAGCCTCTTGGGAGCCTTCTTGCCACTGTCCGGGCACAAGATATCTCTTCTCTTCTCCAAACCCCTAAGCAGCACCCTCAAAGCATGCTCTGAGAAGCGCTGCGCTCGTTCACGGGCCTTCTGCATGGCTTCAGGCGCTATTTGGGTCCAGCAGCAGTGTTCAGGCCTAGCTGGAGGGCTGCAGTATCCAGGGCGTGGCAGCAGACCAAGTCGACCCTTCCCCCTTTAAGAGCTGGCCGGCGTCAGGGTGTCTGCTGTCAATCAAAACATGACCGCACCTGCGCTGCGCCCGGCCTCGGCGTTATCACTCTGCACCGCCGGCTTAGCGCCTAAAGATAGGGGTGCAACGCCAGTTTCAGCGCTTGCCCAAACTCCTTGGCCAAAGCTACTGAATATCGGCGAAGTGGCCTCCACTTTCCGGCGGGCGCTAACTTTAGCGCCCGCCCGAATTTACCGCCCCAAAAGTGGCTATACTGAATTTCTGTCTTTTAATCTAAAGTCTGTTCAACTCTTTATACAGCTTTACAGGAGACATGATGCTAGTGATGCATCTAGAACGAAACTGAAACTAAACTGAACTGCCTTGCTTGTCTCGGTCACATGACCTCTGCTGGTCAGTCATAAGTAATCAATACCTGCAAACATGCTGATAAGGCATCATAATCAAACAGGCAAATAACATCACTATTTGCTGATATCATTGCAGTGGTCACTGCCGGTACGGCAGTATAGAATCAGTTCTTCTCTTAAAGGCACATACACAACAGTATACACTGCAGACTCTGAGGGCACAATACACTGCAGACTATGGGGGAACAGTAGACTGCAGACTCTGGACACAATGCACTACAGACCCTGGGAGAGAATACACTGCAGACTCTGGGGTACTATACACTGCAGACTCTGGGGAACAGTACACTGCAGACTCTGGGACACAATGAACTACAGACCCTGGGAGAGAATACACTGCAGACTCTGGGTGGGGATACATTGCAGACCCTGGAGTACTATTCACTGCAGTCTCTGGGGAAAAGTACACTGCAGACTCTGGGACACATTCCACTGTAGACTCTGGGACACAATGCACTGTATACTCTGGGACACAATACACTGCAGACTCTGGGACACAATACACTGCAGATTCTGGGGCACAATACATTGCAGAATCTTGGTGCACTATACACTGCAGACTCTGGTGCACAATAAGCTGCCGATTCTGGGGCACAGCACACTGCAGACTCGGGGGAACAGTACACTGCAGACTCTGGGACACAATGCACTGCAGACTCTGGGACAAGATACACTGCAAATTTTGGGGCACTATACACTGCTGAATCTGGGGAACAGTACACTGCAGACACTGGGACACAATACAATGCATACTCTGGGACACAATACACTGCAGGCTCTGAGGCACAATACACTGCAGACACTGGGGGCACAATACACTGCCTACTCTGGGGCACAGCACAATGTAGACTCTGGGGCACAGTACAATGCAGACTCTGGGACACAATACACTGCAGTCTCTGGGGCACTATACACTGCAGGCTCTGGGACACAATACACTGCAGGCTCTGGGACACAATACACTGCAGACTCTGGGGGCACAATACACTGCAGACTCTGGGGGCACAATACACTGCAGACTCTGGGGGCACAATACACTAAATACTCTGGGGCACAGTACAATGCAGACTCTGGGACACAATACACTGCAGTCTCTGGGGCACTATACACTGCAGGCTCTGGGACACAATACACTGCAGACTCTGGGGGCACAATACACTGCAGACTCTGGGGGCACAATACACTGCAGACTCTGGGGGCACAATACACTACATACTCTGGGGGCACAATACACTAAATACTCTGGGGCACAGTACACTGCAGACTTTGGGACACACTACACTGCAGATGCTGGGACAAAATACATTGCAGACTCTGGGACACAATACACTGCAGACGCTGGGGCACAGTACACTGCAGACTCTGGGGCACTATACACTGCAGACTCTGTGTACACAGTACACTGCAGACTCTGGGACACAATGCTCTACAGACACTGGGACACAATACACTGCAGAATCTGGGGCACAATATACTGTATACTCTGGGACACAATACACTGCAGACACTGGGGCACAGTACACTGCAGACTCTGTGGCACTATACACTGCAGACACTGGGGAACAGTACACTGCAGACTCTGGGAGAGAATACACTGCAGACACTGGGGCACAGTACACTGCAGACTCTGTGGCACTATACACTGCAGACACTGGGGAACAGTACACTGCAGACTCTGGGAGAGAATACACTGCAGACTCTGGGGCACTATACACTGCAGACTCTGGGGAACAATACATTGCACACTCTGGGACAGAATACACTGCAGACTCTGGGGCAAAATACACTGCACACTCTGCGGCAATATACACTGCAGATGCTGGGACACAATACACTGTAGACTCTGGGACACAATACACAGCAGACTCTGGGACACAATACACTGCACACTCTGAGGCACAATATACTGCAGACACTGAGGCACAATACACTGCTGACTCTGGGGCACTATACACCACAGACTCTGGGGCACAATACACTCTATACTCTCGGACAAAATACACTGCAGAATCTGGACACAATACACTGCAGACTCTGGGAGAGAATACACTGCAGACTCTGGGGTACTATACACTGCAGACTCTGGGGAACAGTACACTGCAGACTCTGGGGAAAATTACACTGCAGACTCTGGGGGAAATTACACTGCAGACTCTGGGACACAATGCACTGCACAATCTGGGACAAAATACACTGCAAATTTTGGGGCACTATACACTGCAGACTCTGGGAGAGAATACACTGCAGACTCTGAGGGCACAATACACTGCAGAATATGGGGGAGAATACACTGCAGACTCTGGGGAACAGCACACTACAGACTCTGGGACACAATGCACTACAGACTCTGGGAGAGAATACACTGCAGACTCTGGGTGGGGATACACTGCAGACTCTGGGACACAATGCACTACAGACTCTGGGAGAGAATACACTGCAGACTCTGGGTGGGGATACACTGCAGACTCTGGGACACAATGCACTACAGACTCTGGGAGAGAATACACTGCAGACTCTGGGTGAGAATACACTGCAGACTCTGGGTGAGAATACACTGCAGACTCTGGGTGAGAATACACTGCAGACTCTGGGTGAGAATACACTGCAGACTCTGGGACACAATGCACTGCAGACTCTGGGTGAGAATACACTGCAGACTCTGGGTGAGAATACACTGCAGACTCTGGGTGAGAATACACTGCAGACTCTGGGTGAGAATACACTGCAGACTCTGGGACACAATGCACTGCAGACTCTGGGTGAGAATACACTACAGACTCTGGGTGGGGATACACTGCAGACTCTGGGACACAATGCACTACAGACTCTGGGTGAGAATACACTGCAGACTCTGGGTGAGAATACACTGCAGACTCTGGGTGAGAATACACTGCAGACTCTGGGTGAGAATACACTGCAGACTCTGGGTGAGAATACACTGCAGACTCTGGGTGAGAATACACTGCAGACTCTGGGTGAGAATACACTGCAGACTCTGGGTGAGAATACACTGCAGACTCTGGGAGAGAATACACTGCAGACTCTGGGAGAGAATACACTGCAGACTCTGGGTGAGAATACACTGCAGACTCTGGGTGAGAATACACTGCAGACTCTGGGTGGGGATACACTGCAGCCTCTGGGGTACTATTTACTGCAGTCTCTGGGGAAAAGCACACTGCAGACTCTGGAACACATTCCACTGTAGACACTGGGACACAATACACTGCAGACTCTGGGACACAATACACTGCACACTCTGAGGTACAATACACTGCCGAGTGTTGGGCACTATTCACTGCAGAGTCTGGCTGCACAGTGCACTGCATACTCTGGGAGAGAATACACTGCTGATTCTGGGAGAGAACACTCTGCAGACTCTGGGGTACTGTACACTGCAGACTCTGGGGAACAGTACACTGCAGACTCTGGGACACAATGCACTGCACAATCTGAGGCACAATACACTGCAGATTCTGGGACACAATACACTGCAGATTCTGGGACACAATACACTGCATACTCTGGGGCACAATACACTGCAGACTCTGGGGGCACAATACACTGCAGACTCTGGGAGCATAATACACTAAATGCTCTGTGGCACAGTACACTGCAGACTCTGGGGCACTATACAATGCAGACACTGGTGCAGAGTACACTGCAGACTCTGTGGGACTATACACTGCAGATTCTGGGGAAAAGTACATTGGAACACAATGCACTGTAGACTCTGGGAGAGAATACACTGCAGACTCTGGCACACAATACACTGCAGACTCTGGGGCACAATACACTGCAGACTCTGGGGGCACAATACACTGCCTACTCTGGGGCACAGCACAATGCAGTCTCTGCAACAAAATGCTCTGCAGACCCTGGGTCACAATGCACTGCACACTCTGAGGCACAATACACTGCAGACTCTGCGACACAATACACGGCAGGCTCGGGGGTCACAGCACACTGCAGACTCTGGGGAACAGTACACTGCAGACTCTGGGGCACTGTACAGTGCAGACTCTGGGGCAGTATGCACTGCAGACTCTGGGGAACAGTACACTGCAGACTCTGGGGAACAGTACACTGCAGACTCTGGGGCAGTATGCACTGCAGACTCTGGGGAACAGTACACTGCAGACTCTGGGGAACAGTACACTGCAGACTCTGGGGAACAGTACACTGCAGGCTCTGGGGAAAATTACACTGCAGAGTCTGGGACAAAATACACTGCAAATTTTGGGGCACTATACACTGCAGACTCTGGGAGAGAATACACTGCAGACTCTGAGGGCACAATACACTGCAGAATATGGGGGAGAATACACTGCAGGCTCTGGGACACAATGCACTACAGACTCTGGGAGAGAATACACTGCAGACTCTGGGAGAGAATACACTGCAGACTCTGAGTGAGAATACACTGCAGACTCTGGGTGGGGATACACTGCAGACTCTGGGGTACTATTTACTGCAGTCTCTGGGGAAAAGCACACTGCAGACTCTGGAACACATTCCACTGTAGACACTGGGACACAATGCACTGTAGACTCTGGGACACAATACACTGCAGACTCTGGGACACAATACACTGCACACTCTGAGGTACAATACACTGCCGAGTGTTGGGCACTATTCACTGCAGAGTCTGGCTGCACAGTGCACTGCATACTCTGGGAGAGAATACACTGCTGATTCTGGGAGAGAACACTCTGCAGACTCTGGGGTACTGTACACTGCAGACTCTGGGACACAATGCACTGCACAATCTGAGGCACAATACACTGCAGATTCTGGGACACAATACACTGCATACTCTGGGGCACAGTACACTGCAGACTCTGGGGCACTATACAATGCAGACACTGGTGCAGAGTACACTGCAGACTCTGTGGGACTATACACTGCAGATTCTGGGGAAAAGTACACTGGAACACAATGCACTGTAGACTCTGGGAGAGAATACACTGCAGACTCTGGCACACAATACACTGCAGACTCTGGGGCACAATACACTGCAGACTCTGGGGGCACAATACACTGCCTACTCTGGGGCACAGCACAATGCAGTCTCTGCAACAAAATGCTCTGCAGACCCTGGGTCACAATGCACTGCACACTCTGAGGCACAATACACTGCAGACTCTGCGACACAATACACGGCAGGCTCGGGGGTCACAGCACACTGCAGACTCTGGGGGCACAGTGCACTGCAGACTCTGGGGCACTGTACAGTGCAGACTCTGGGGGCACAGTATACTGCAGACTCTGGGGGCACAGTATACTGCAGACTCTGTGTGCACAGTACACTGCAGACTCTGGGGGCACAGTACACTGCAGACTCTGGCGGCACAGTGCACTGCAGACTCTGGGGCACTGTACACTGCAGACTCTGGGGGCACAGTATACTGCAGACTCTGTGTGCACAGTACACTGCAGACTCTGGGGGCACAGTACACTGCAGACTCTGGGGGCACAGTACACTTCAGACTCTGGGGGCACAGTACACTGCAATCGCTGGGGGCACAATTCACTGCAGATTCTGGGGGCACAGTACACTGCAGACTCTGGGGGCACAGTGCACTGCAGGCTCTGGGGGCAGGACCGTGCTACTGATAAGTATATGAGGGAACATCCCCCTGACCCGAGAAAGTCTGCTGAGGTCTGCAGCAGAGCTTCCCCTCAGGAGTAATCTCCAGGTAATAGCCAGGATTGCAAACTGCAAGTTTTCTGGAGCCAAACATGTGGGTGCAGGTGCTTGTCCATCGCTCCAGATTAATTTTAATTAACCTTGTGACTAGAACTCTTCAGCATATTTGTTGATCCACATATAAGGGGTGATTTTACAGTGCCTTGCCTATTGGCAGCACTTCATTAATTCAGTTGCGTGTCTTTCATGATTTCCATCCAATATGTGCTTGTGACCTCTGCATTTGTAAAAAGCCATGCACCCTGATTGATTTGTGATATTAACAAATGCAGCATTGAGTTGCAAATTAATTATACAATCCGAAATCTAGGAAAGTTCTCTCATTATGAATGGAAAATCATGGGTTGGTACAAATCCTTCATTCGTTCCTTCATCATCGCTGGGTCATAATCCTAGAACCTAACAGCATTGTGGGTGTAACGTCATCACAAGGACAGCAGCGGTTCAAGAAGGCGTCTCACCACCACCACCTTCTCAAGGGCAATTAGGGATAGACAATAAATGTTGGCCTTGCCAGCGGTGTTCACATCCTGAGAATGAATTAAAAAAACAGCAACATTCTTGATACGCACGCCCAAAGACAAGGCTCCTGGCTAAGAGCACAAACTGACAAAGGTATATTAATAATTCAAATGAATACTAGTAATTACTGTAAATTTCCTTATCATCCTGGAAAGCAAAGATAACCCTTGGCATCCTTTCTCCACTACCAACACCTCTTTAAAGCACTTTGTGATACTAACAGGCACTATGTAAATCCAAGTTGTTGTTGATTTACTCTATAGGTTGCAGCCAACAGAGGACCAACGGAATGGTTGTGTGCAGTTAGCTACACTCCAGTAGTGTAAAAGAGCCTGGTGTCACAAACTCAGTGTTACTGACTCCTAAATATGACACACAACGATCACTGCCTTCACCATCTCACATTCAGAAGTTTTGACTCAAATGTTACACTTTCAGCATGTCATATTCTGGAACTGAATAAAGTTAATTGGTTCATTTTACCAGAATCTGAAATGTTACAAACAGTACTTAAGTGATCAAATAAACCCAAGAAATTGGAAACAGGTGCTCTTCACTGTGGGTCATTCAGCCAATATTGCACAGCATATACCACTTTGACTGGTAAAGAGGTTGCAAACTACAAGTGAGATGTCACAGCTGAATACTATATGATTATAGGGTCTAAAGGTACTACTAACACAATACCAGTGAAGAATAGTAAGATAAGATGAGATACTTATGTATTGGAATAATATTAGAATATTCAAATAATTTGTCAAATATGTCAACCTTAACTGACCAACAGCCTCAAAAAAGCTAGTAACTCAAAAAACAGCCCTGAATATAGATCTACAATGTGTGGTTACACTGGAAGTGCAGTGGGGCACGGGCTTGTTATAAATTAAGCTTTAGGTATACCAAACATTCCATCACTTGTTTAGCAAAAAAAGTGACAAATTTGCAAGGATTTTCTTCAATTTCTTGCATAGAAATCGGCAGCTACTGTGGATGTGTATTGATACTCACTGTTGCTAAATCTGATTAATTCTTTTAAAATTGTTTCCATGGTTGTCACACATGGAGGCACTTTCTCCTCCGTCCCCTCTCCTCCAACATTTCATAGATATACTTCTTCCCCACACATTTCACAGAGGCACTCTTTTTCCCTCGCCGCCTTACCAACTTACAGAGATATGTTTCTTCCTCCAATTCATCCCATTCGGACTACTATTTGCTGCTGTTGCTTTGCTTCAGGATCCAACACCCATTTTCATATGGGGGTGGGAATTCTTGATCTCACAAAACGAACACGAGATCAATAATTTCCACTTACCCATCACAACCATTTTTACTTTCATCAGACATCACTTCCTGTCATAAATTTTTGTCCAACATGGCAACTTCAGCATGCAACAGAATTCAATCGCAAGTCACAGCATCAGAAGCATCAAGTCGGATGTCGCAGCAACAGTGAGCAGTGGAACCATTGCAACTGACTGTGGCGGCTCATGGGGGTAAGCTCAGTGCAGCACGGAAAGTTAAAGTCCTCATTGATATTTACCTGCAAATGTGAATGCATAGACATCAGGGGGTAGAGTTTCCGCTTTAGGTGCAATTGGGAACTTTCGCCCAAAATGCGCTAGAAATTACAGTTACAGTTCAAGTTTCTGCTAAAAGTAATTTGCATAATCACAAACGTAAAATCTGCCATGAACCAGTGCACTTGGGCAGTGTAATAGAATGCAATTGTTTCTTTTTTTCCTTTCCATTAAAAGGTAATCCTTGATGTATTTAAGAGCCGTAAGTTTTATTAATTCAGCTGAAAATGGGTTTATCACCAAAACTAAGCATTTTTAAACAAGGTATACAGTCCTCCACCTGTGAGTAACCTGGTTAAAAATTATTGAAAATGACTTAAAAAAAACCTAAACTGAACCATTTAATAGATTCACACTTGTCAGTTTCTTAGTAAATTAAATACTTTTTGATATGAAAAAACATTTAAAACGTACCTACTAGTGCCTACCTGTGCACCTAAGAAAATGAGTGCAATTTGAAGAGCCTTCCCTAATCAGCGGAATCTCGCAATTTATACCTGGGACCTGGCCAGTTTGTGGGTGGGATTTGATTCGGTCAAATTTGTTAGATCCGTGGTTCAGTGGATAAAGAATTACATGGATGCTGTACATAAACAAACAACAGGTCTTTACTGGAGGAGGGTCATCTCTAGACTGGAGTACAGAGGCATGTGCACAGCTTATATACCGGTGTGGTTACTGCCGGTACTACAGTATACAGGAGCTGTAAAAAGTAGTTCTGACTTAAAGCACATACACTACAATTCCTCCCTTTTTAGATTAATAATACCCCCTTAATATTCAAATAACAATTACATTTTTACATGTACATTCAATAACAGAAAGTTCATTTATAGATTCAGTCTTGGGGCGGCTTCCTGACCCTTTCGGGATAGCGCCTTTCCGGAGGTTCTTGTTCTTGGTGCAGAGGCGATTCTGACCCCTTTTCATTGGGTAGTTCATCGGGTTCCACTGCTACTGGGTCTGAAGTAGATGCTACCGGTATGTCGGGTTCATCCCCAGGCACTCGAGACATGGGGTTGACGCCTTCCTCTGACGCTAAGATCTGATCGACATGGCGTCTCACAATGTTCTCCCCGACATCCACTGTGTACATTAATGGCCCCTGCCTTGTACATATCGTTCCGGGTTGTCACTTCTCTGTTCGATAGTCACGGGCCAAGACTGGTTGCCCTACATTGAAGCTCCTTGTCGGCTTCTCGTTGATGTGCTGGAATTGTTTGTCCTCAACATTTCTTCGCACATTTGGTCTGAGCAAATCCAGACGAGATCTCAACCTTCTGTTAAAGAACATCATGGCCGGTGTCTGGTTGGTAACTGCATGTGTCGCGTTTCAGTAGGCTAATAAGAAATTGTCCATCTTATGCTGTAGTGGAATTTCCTCATTGCACATGGCCTTTATCGCCTTCTTAAAGGTTTGTACGAACCTCTCAGCCAATCTAAATGTATCTTCCGGATCCACTCACGTCCTAGCAGTGGTGGTCCTCCATTTGGCAATACATATATATCCATTTTAGGTATTTCCTGACCTTTATATGTCACTTTCACCCTTATTTTTCCTTTGGGGTAGACTTTTTGCCCCGTATACGTCTTCAAGACAATCTCTGTAGCTTTCAAGGGTATGTGTGAAAATAGTCGCTTGTAGTCTCTTTGATTTATGACTGTTAGAGCTGACCCTGTGTCCAATTCCATTTCCACTTGGACTCCGCCTATCTTGAGTGTAACCCAGATAGTCTGGTGACCCTCTATTTCGGTTACATTATGTAGTTTCAGACAACCCAGCTCCTTGCTTCCGGAGTCTGTGTCACTTTTCTGTTCGTCTGAACCACTGTCCATCACCTGGTGTACCTTTTTGTACTTCTCCTATGGAGATTTCTTACTGTTGGTTTTCTTCCCAGGCCTGCAGACTCTTGCTATGTGTCCTGCTTTCCCACACTGTCTGCACACTTGGTCCTTGAACCAACAATCTTTCTGGTCATGTGTTGTTCTGCCGCAGCGATAGCACTTCCCTGTTCCATAGGTCATTTAGTTGGTGCCGTATTCTTGCGGTCTCCGTTGTATCTCTGCAGCACCCCTTGCAGCTGTTTCGTGTGATACTGCCATATTGAAAGCTTTGTCCAGCGTAAGGTCCTTTTCTGATAGAAGCCGTTTCTGGGTTCCTTCACTTTGTAGCCCACACACAAACTTGTCCCTTAACGTGTCTGCTAGTCCCGCTCCAAACTGGCAGTATTTCGATAGCTTGCGCAGTTCCGTTAGGTACTCAGCATTGCTTTTGTCTTTGTGTTGGTTCCTTTTATGGAACTTAAATTGTTCTGCTATCAGCAGCGGTGTGGGGCTTAAGTGGTCCTGTAGGATTTCTACTATGCTTCCAAAATCCTTGTTTACCGGCTTCTCTGGGGTTATTAGATTCCGCAGTAACCCATAAGTTTTTGCACCCATGGAATTTAACAGAACCAGTGCTTTATTAGCATCTGGCACTTCATTTGCCCTGCAGTACACCTCAATACGTTCCACATATGTCGCCCAATCTTCGACTTCATTGTCGAACGTAGAGATACTGCCACTCTTCGGCATCCTTGGTTGTGCATTAACTATCCCCAATGGCGCCTCCCGCGCTTCCCCTTCTTCTCCGCTGGCACAAAATGGCGTCTCCCGTGCTTTCCTTCCTTCCCGTGCTCACCCGTCTTCTCCGCTGCGGCTTCGCAAAATGGCATCTCCCGCGCTCTTCCTTCTTCTCCGCGGCTCAATGGTGCCTCCCGCGCTCTCCCTGCTTCTCCGCGGCTCAATGGCGTCTCCCGCGCTCTCCCTACTTCTCCGCGGCTCAATGGCGTCTCCCCTTGCTTCGCCCCGCGGACCCTGATCAGCCCGTGATCCCTGGCTGTGCTCTGCGCGTTCTTCTCTTGATATTTGTTGACGCCGCTCGATCTAGAACCCGGCTGTTTCTTACCCTCTCTCTCTCCGGTTTTGCAGTATTTTTCCACGATGACGCTCGGTGATCAACCCCCGGCTGCGCCCTGCTCTCTTCACCCTTTTTCTTACCCCATCGACGCTGCCCGGCTCTCTCTCTCTGCCGTCGGTCGGCTCCAGCCGCCGCTGCTCGGGAAGGGTCTGCTCAGGACCTGTCGTCAGTCTCTTACTGCTCGTTGTGGCTGGGGAACCAAGCCCGGCGCTCCACAGCCTCCCCAGCGAAGTTGGATCTCTGCCTGATTGCTGGGCGGTTGCTCGCGGTCAACGCCCGTGTTCCTGGACTCGACGATTTTTTTTGGGTTTTTTTTGTTTAATGTTGCAGGTAGATTCGCATCAACACTCGTCGCCACTGTGAGATCCGTGGTTCAGTGGATAAAGAATTACACGGATGCTGTACATAAACAAACAACAGGTCTTTACTGGAGGAGAGTCATCTCTAGACTGGAGTACAGAGGCATGCGCACAGCTTATATACCAGTGTGGTTACTGCCGGTACTACAGTATACAGGAGCTGCAAAAAGTAGTTCTGACTTAAAGCACATGCACTACAGAATTGAATCTTGAACCAGTGTAAAAGATCGTGGAAAACACAAACGTAAGAATTTTTGGACATAACTCACGTTTAAAATTCCCCGATCTTTTGCGCTGGTTTGGATGATTGCGCTGGAATTATGGGTGCATAACTAGTGTAAACAAGTGGAAACTCTACCCCAGGGTGCATAACACTGGTACAATAGCAAAATACTGCGGATGTTGGAAATCTGAAATAACAACAGAAAATGCTGGAAACACTCAGCAGGTCAGGCAGCATCCGTGGAGAGAGAAACAGAGTTAACGTTTCAGGTCTGGGACGTTTCTTTCTCCATGGGTGCTGCCTGACCTGCTGAGTGTTTTAAGCATTTTCTGCTGTTATTGCATATCACTGATGTCAGCATAGAATTCGAAATTTGCCATGTATTTATTATTAATGTAGTTTTTTACTTCCAGCTTATTTTTACAAACTGACACAACTTTGTGAAGAGTATAAAAGGGATGTGTTAACTGTCGAGAAAAACAGCAAAAGTCAGACGACAGATTAAATTCTCAAATGTCAACCATTAAGCTGATGTTGGCCTTCTGCTGCCTGTTTATTATTCATGCAACAAAGTGTTACTTATTAAATAGTGGCAAAATGTTGCAGTACACACTTGGCATTTATAAATTGCTGATGCAAACACTTTTGTGTATTCAATCAGCCATTTTCCACATGAGCTGTTATACAAATTGAGGAAATAGTATTGGGATGGACTTGAGAAAGCTTCCAGATCTTGGATCACACTGAAGCACTCATGTAACTTAATCCTATGATTGACTACACAAGCAAATACAAGGTTTACCAATTGAAGTACAGCAATACTAGTTAAATCCAGTTTACATCATGTAAATTAGGATTTCCTGTGAACAGCTGATTTGAGTAAAATAGTGGGTGTTACTTATACCGAGCTTGTGCCTTGGACAGAAGTCTCACTTTTATTCTTGAGAGGTCTGTCTATGCTGGTGCCAATGTTTGACCTATTTCAATACCTCAGTGCACTCTTTTACCTCTTTCATTCAGTGTTGCAAAGGATTATATCAGGCTGGCATATATTATTGAGACAATTTAAATGTATTTCTGGCAGATTTTTGTGCCAATATACCAGAACTTTGTTAGAGAAAGAAATAGCCTCACATGCTGTATGACACATTCACAAGCAATTTATTTCCTGGGATGTGGGGCATTTTTAAAGGAATGCATGGTTCATTGAGGGTAGGTGCAAGTTACTAAGCTTATTTTTATTTCAATTTTGAATTAAAATCTATTTACTTATGAAAATTATTGCAAATACCTCACACAATATGGTTGTGTTCCCCCTTAGAAACCAATGAACTCCCTATGCCGGTACCGTATTAATACAGCTGCACCCTCCTTAACAATAATAAGGTGAACGAAATGCACTGTGGAAAGTCGGAGGATGAAGAATAGGTTCCAGGATTGACATTGAGGTAAAACATGTTTGCACTGCAAAATGTGGAACAAATGCATTTTTGCTGCAGCATGTACTGAATTGAATCCAGTTTCGTGTTTGTTGTGAATTTGGAAAGGAATCCTAGGAACCGGTGAAGTATAAGCATCGTGAAATTATTTGCTCCAATGGGATCGCAAAGTGAGAGATCTGTGGCTGCAAAACAGGAGATTGACTTCAAGCTGTTGTAGATCTTCTGCTGGTTTCAGCTAGAAATCAAAAGCTCAGTGCATGCGTGGGGTTGGTGATTTAATACCAGCCTGATTGGCTCAAGGCCCAGCTGACAGGAGTTAAGTTGGGACATCCCTTAGTATAATCCTCCAGGCATTATACCTGACCAGAATTGAGCGCAGTCTTTGGCAAGCTGTATAAAAAAATCATTAGAAACAGGACTTCAATAGCCATTTGGAGTTTAAGAAACTCTCACCTCCCAGTGTTAAATTCCCAATTAGTCGGGTGCTTGATCATTTGAAATCATACTGAACAATCCCAACCATTTCCAAAAGCAACAGTGTCTTTTCAATACTCCCTACCTCACCACTAGGTATGTGTATCAGCCAAGAGGATAGTTTGATGTTCAGGAATAACATCTCCGTGCTGGACTATTGATTGTCTATATTTTTGCTTGTAGTAAAAAATATAGACAACATAGGTACCTGGAGTTTCCTCAGGGGTTCTCCCAATCTGCCACTGTAACTTCGGCCAAAACCTTGGATAAACCGTGTAAGTGGAATTTCCGCTGATCTTACACCAAAGCTACGGTGACCGATTGAGAGAAAATACCCGGCAAGTGCTTCTAAAGCTAAGGCCTAGATATTGGAGGTATTAGCACTGGCCGTTAAGGCATGTTTTGGTAAAAAAATGGCGACCGCCTCACTTCCACCCGCTTCCGGCGGGTCCCGCGGTGGCCGCCATTTACAGCTAGTCGGCAGCACTGCCGATGTCTGCGCTTGCTGGAGATATGTAGATTATGCAGATTGTGATATCAGTGAGTGTGCAATGCTCACCTGACGCATGATCTGTCATTTTCACATTCGCCGCTCCACTTACTGGTCTGTGTTAATTGCGACCAGCTGACCAAGCGTTCAGCAGCAGGAAGGAGCCTCCAGCAGCATTATTTAAAGGGATCATCATCAACAACATGGAGCTGACGTGGTTTTGCAGTTTGACTGGCTCTATGGAATTTTCTGCAACTCTAGCAGCTTTCTAAACTTGTTTCAAGGTCCTAAGGTGACAGGGTGTGTTGGTGCAAGTGGAGAACACCTTCATTCTCATTCTGCTCACACCACTTGCTCACAGTCATGGGGGCTCTACTTGCAGTTTCCCTCGCGCTTGAGTATCTTCGGGAGACAACAAAGAAGATGAGAAGATGCTCACAGAGGGAGGAGAAGGAGGGCCAGGAGGACTCTCAACAGCAGGCCTTACCCACCTAGGGTCTTCCAAGAGCATTTCTCCTACTTTCACTTAAGGCAGGAGCAGTGTATTAGGAGGCTCTGCTTCACCAAGTAGTTGGTCACAAAACTCTGCCACCTCCTGCAACCAGACCTGCAGCCTCAGAGCAGGGTGAACATGCTCTCCCAGTGGCCCTCACGCTCACCGTGGCCCTCAATTTCTTCACCAGCTAATCCTTCCAGTCTGTAGCAGGAGACATAGCTAACATCTCTCAGTTTTCCATGCATTGCTGCATTTGGATGGTCACAGAGGCTCTCTACACCAGGAGAAGGGATTACATTATCTTATCTCTGAACAGAGAGAAGCAGGGTACCATCGACTGCACCCATGTGGCTTTGCAGGTGCCGTATACCAAACCTGAGAGCTTCCATAACCACAAACTCACCTAATGTGCAGTTGTTGTGCGACCACGCTCAACGCATCCTGATGATCAATGCCCGCTATCCTGGCAGCAGTCATGATGCCTTCATTTCTATGTCAGTTCGGTGCGCCAGCAATCTTCCAGCCACCATGTCAAACCTAAGGGTGGCTGCTCAGAGACAAGGGCTATCTGCTCTTCACCTGGCTCATGACAGCACTCCACAACCCCACCACTCCTGCCCAGCACTTATATTATGAGAGCCATGCTGCCACCAGGAACATCATCGAGCAGACCATCAGGCTGTTGAAGCAATAGTTCCGCTGCCTTGACCACTCGGGAGGAGCCCTCCAGTATACACTGGAGCGAGTGTCTCATTTTGTGGTGGTCTGCTGTATGCTTCACAACCAGCTGTAGCCTGCAACACCTCAGCATGGGCGGCAGCAGTTTGCGCTGGCTGGCTGACAGGCAGCGGTAAGGGCAATAATGGAGTGGCAGTGGTGGGAGTAGCAATGCTGTCATCCTGAGAGGGGACAGCAGGTTCCTGCTCCACAGACCTACTGCCACTCACCTAGGGCGGCGCCTCAGCATTCCTAGCAATCTGTTAGAGGACACCCTACAGGTCTCTTCCGAGTCTCATAAACCCAGCCATGATGGCAGCAGCTTGAACTTCCATTGCAGCACTGAGACGTTGGGTTGCTTCCACCTGTGCTGCAATGGAAGCTGCGACATCGCTCATCACATGCAGCATCATGGCCTCTCCTGGAGTTGTCCATCATTTCCATCCTGGAAATCATGGGCTCCAAGCTCTGCGCAAAGCCCCATCCAATGTTGAAGCCAGACTCCGCCATGTTCCTTGGCACTGACAACAGGCTCTCTGGCAGGCTTGTCATTGCACCTAGGATTTCCGTGTGCATGGCCATCACCCTTCTTCTGAAGGGCACCCCATCGAGCTCATAATCTGAGTCGTGTGCAGCAGAACTCGTGCGCAAACTCGCCCTCTGGGGAGATGGCCCCCGAGCTACCCTTTCCCACTGGCCTTGCTGCTGCCCGCTGCCTCACCCTGTACAGATCCCGTATCTATACTACCCTTTACAGTGTGCCTGCTAGTTTCTGAGCTGGTGTCTGCAAGTGTCAGATGCAGTGACGGTGTGTCTTCTCTTTCATCTCTACTCTCCTTCATGGCTCTGGGGACAGGCAGTGCTGGTGGTAGATCTTGGGTAGCTGAAAGCAGAAAGGCACAAGAGTCGGGTTATGGTGAGGGGAGGGGGTGAAAGCAAGATATCCATGCATACACCATCAGCAGCTTGTAAGTGAGAAGAGATTGTGGGATAATGGGAAGTAGGATGTGAGAAGAAGGATTAGGAATGACCATACCTTTATTGTCCCCAAGGGCTTCAACTTTGCCTGTTGCCACGGCCTCGGTCACTGCCTCTCCTATGATGTCGAGCACCATTTCCTCCAGTTGCTCAATCTGTCTAATGTGGTTTGGCCGCCTCCCATCTGCAATGCTCACAGTGTTCGTGAGCCACCTTGGCCTGCAAGAGAAAGGGAAGTGTGTCAGTGAGTGTGGTGCAATGTGTTTGAGTGTGCCTGCCATAGTTAAATAGCTGTCAGTGTGTGCAAGGTGTGAGATGTTAATGTGAGAATTGCAGCAGTGGTAAGGTTGTGAGGGTGAAGTGAAGCCATAATTGTGAGGTACGAGTGGTGATAGGTAGAGGTTGTTGGTAGGTGTATGATGGGGGTGTGGTGCAGTGTGTGAGGCTTGTGGTCCAGGTGGTGGGGTATGGCATTTGCTGAAGCCTTCACTCACCTTGACCTGCCGTGTGAGGTCATTAAACTTCTTTCGGCACTAGATCCATATCTGCGGTACGACACTGTTGGCTGTGACATACGCAGTTATCTCTTGCCAGAGCCTTCTGCAAGTGGGCTTTGATGGCTTCCTGCCACCCTGCGGAAACAGGACACCCCGCCTTCTCTCCACTGCCATGACCAATGCCTCGTGAGCCGCATCCAAGAATCTTATGGCTGTGTTACTCCTGAGCCATGTCTTCAAACTCCAATTACAATGAGGTGCTGCTGCATCAAAGCACCTCCCCTTTAAGTAGTGGAGAGAGACTAGGTCAAACATTACCAGCCATTAAACTGCACCCAATATTGGTCCACCTGGTGTGTGCTAAGCCAACCAGCAGCGCATTTAGCACTGAGATCAGCATCCAATCATGTAAATGAGCAGGCAGCACGAATTTTATGTGGTGCCTGCACCATTTTGAACGGGCGCAGCCAACTAGCGCTGGCCCATGGCACTGCCTGTTTTCGGGCCATATCCATTTTCTAGGCCTATGTGTATAAAGCAATCTAATTTAAATCAGATTGGTGTAAAGAGTCCAAGTCGATTTGCCTGTCACTATCCTCCCTGAGGAACAGTACTACAGTGCATGTGCGGGTACAGTGATATGATGCCTTCCCCAGAGCAAGAACTGTGAAGTAGAATGTAAGTGCTGAGCTACTACAATAAATTCACAGCAACTTGATCCAAGTGGAAAGTGATCTTCAAGTACAAAAAAGGATTAAAGCACTCTGAAAGACTCTGTATGAAGAATTTTAAATGATCAAAGTCTCTGAGACAAAGGCTGGATTAAATAGTTCTTACACAGATGAAAGCTGTTTTGCCCAATTACAGCTACAAATAAATGCATCCACTGCCAAAAGCAGTGGTCGTGTAAACACAGCCTTACAAATGACTAAGCACCAGCATATTTGATATAGAACCCCTGGGGTAGAGTTTCCCCTTTGGGTGCAATTGGGGTACTTGGCGCAAAATGTGTTTGAAATTGTGCTGGTTAGGTTACAGTCGAAGGCCTAGAAATTCGACTGCGACATGAAAGTTGTCAGTGTCGCCTTGGTCTCGGGTTACCGGCCGCCGAAAATGGTTGCACCTGTAGGAGAGAACAATTTCCGCTGGGGACTAAAGATTATTAACCTAGCGCTGAACAGGATCTCGCACACAGCACTCCAGCTTTGTGCACGGGGTCAACACTGCAAAAGGTCTTCTACCCACATGGGCCAGGAGGCCCTCCAGAAAGAAGGATGTGGGACCACATCACTGAGGCCGCCACTGCCAGCAGTGTTGCCCCTGGCTCCAGTGCCCAAAGAAACTTCCTGACTGCAGACCACTGGTGAAGGTCAGTGAATGCATCTTCAAAAGCTGTCTCCTACCTACTGCATCACTAGCCTCACACACTGTTCAATGCACGACTACCCCCCACCACCACCACCCCCGCCCCCCGCCGGCCCCACGCTGCCCCCCACACCAATCACTCACCTACCAACAATCTGTACCAATCACGAGGCACACCTCCCATTCTTAGCTTCATTTCACCCCCTTGGAAGAGATGGTCGCTGCTGGTCGTTCTTGGTAGGGGCATGGCAGAGCCCTTGGCCAGCAGCGGGGCTGAAAGGATACAAGATACTGGTAACCTCATACGTTATCCTCCTTCTCGCATGCACCTTTTGTTTTCCCACCCTCCCCTCACCACAACTCCACCCTTATGCCTTCCTCATTTCACACACCCCAGAAATGCAGCCTGCCCAGCCAACGGTTGACCAAGAAGAAGGAGAGGAGAGTAAAGAAGAAGAACAGAAGAAGAAGAAACACCATCACTCGATTTCACACTCCCAGCCACCAGCTCCTCAAGGTCAACGAGCAAGGCCATCTGCAGTATCCCCCACTGAAAGTCAGCAGCCTTCCACCAACCATGCTGCAGCCTCTGGGGTAGCACTGCATAGGAGTGCTAGGATAGGCAAACACACACACAAGACACTCACTAAGAGAATGCATAAGGGTGATGAGTTGATTTCTTGATGTCATATTGGATGGATAGATGTGAACTGTGTAAAGCACGAGTTAGGCCACAGCTAGAGTACTGCATGCAGTTCTGGTTACCACATTACAGGAAGGATGTGATTGCACTAGAGAAGTTGCAGAGGAGATTTACAAGGATGTTGCCTGGGCTGGGGAATTTTAGCTATGAGGAAAGATTGGATACGCTGGGGTTGTTTTCTTTGGAACAGAGGAGGCTGAGGGAAGACCTAATTGAGGTGTATAAAATTATGAGGGGCCTAGATAGGGTGGATAGGAAGGACATATTTCCCTCAACAGAGGGGTCATTAACCAGAGGGCATAGATTTAAAGTCATTGGTAGGAGGTTTAGTGGGGATTTGAGGAGAAACCTTTTCACCCAGAGGATGGTGGGGGTCTGGAACTCACTGCCTGAAAGGGTGATAGAGGCAGAAACCCTCATCACATTTAAAAGTACTTGGATATGCACTTGAAGTGCCATAACCTACAAGGCTATGGACCAAGTGCTGGAAAGGGGGATTAGGCTGGATAGCTCTTTGTCGGCTGGCACGGACAAGATGGGCTGAATGGCCTCCTTCTGTGCTGTAAATTTCTATGATTCTATGATTCCATGATTCTATGATGTATAAAGTTGGATTGGAAAGTTTGCTTTGTGGTGGCTTTTATTTCAGCATTGTGGCCAAGAGGGTGCTGTGATGGTAACAGAGGGAAGGTAAGGGTGGAACAAATGTTGAAAGGGGTATTGAGATTGTAGTCACTGGTACTGCAGGTGGATGGTTACATCCCAGATATCCCAGTCAGAAAGGAGGGTTGCATCCTTCCTTCTGCATCCTTCTCTTCTGCGTATTCGTTTTCCTCTTCCCTCTGCAAGTGGATGCTGTAAATCTGAAATAAAAGCATAAAATGCTGGAAATACTCAGCAGGTCAGGCAACATCTCTACCTGAGACGTGAATTCTGTTTCTCACTCCATGGATGTTGCCTGACCTCAGAGGCCTTCCTTTACCAGCCGGGGCCTTGCAAGCATCCAGTCGCACTCCCTGCACACCCTGTACACTTAAAGAACTTTTAACATGTATTGCACCAAGCCACTACTTCAATAAAGTAAAAAAAATCCAGTCCTAAAGCTTAAATGCAAACTTACCTGAAAAAATGTGTGTGTCCCTTTAAGAGGCGCTGACAGCACTAGGGCCACTACGGATGGGCAGTAAATGCAGTGGCAAACATTTAAGGAGATATTTCATAACTCTCAGCAAAGATATATTCCAGTGAGAAAGAAAGATTCTAAGAGAAGGATGAACCATCCGTGGCTAACTAAGGAAGTAATGGATAGTATTAAATCGAAAATTTAATTTGGGAACCTGAGCAGGGGGACAGAGGAAAAGGGAAACGAGGATAAAAGCAAAAGATAGGAAGGAGAAAAACAAAAGTGGCAGTCAGAGAAATCAATGGTTTAAATCAAACATGGCCACAGTAAATAATAATTCTAATAGGTCTAAGAGCGTTAAAAAAACAAGCCTGTGTGGCGACATGCCACCATTGGACATAATCCGCTCACGGCGGCACGGACAGTTTACGCAGGTGCACTGCCGGCAGCAGCCGCCCCCAGCCATGGGCCCTTTCCTCTGGCAGCTTGTTTCCCGTAGGGACAGGCTGCCGGGAGCACTTCCTGTCTGGGGAGTATTTAAGTGGTTGCGCAGGCTTTTTAAGCACTTGTTTTTGCCATGATGTAAATTAAAGCAGTTGTGTTCCATCAACTCTGGTCTCGACTCCCACGTTTGCCGCGGTATCTCAACACTGGTGACCCCGATGCTCAGGACGAATCCTAAGCTAGCATGGCGGATACAAACGCAGTCACGGTTAAACTACCGGACTTTTGGGAGAACCTGGCCGAGGCCTGGTTCGTTCAAGCTGAGTCCAGATTCCGGCTGAGAAGCATTACAGTCGACGCCACGAAGTACGACTACCTCGTCGCCTCTCTCACCTGCGCCACAGTCCCTAAGGTTTGGGCAGCGCTGCAGGATCCACCAGAGGAAGGCAAGTACGAACATCTGAAGGCTGCGCTCCTTAAAAAATTTCAGGCGTCCTCCTACCAGCGCAACTGCCAACTCCTCGACCTTCCAGGCCTTGGTGACGCTTCACCATTAGACCTGCTTTCCCATATACTGTCCCTCTCGGATGACAAAAAACCTGGCGCCCTCTTTTGCACGCTTTTCATTCGGCAGCTCCCCGCCAGCATTCGTCCGCTCATTGTGGAGTCTGGCTCCATGGACCTGAACGAGATAGCCGAAAAGGCCGACCGGCTGCTCTCCGCGCAGACCGCCCGCGACGTCGCGCCCGACCTCACGGCAATGACCACGCGGTCCCCCCGGCTCACTAGGCCCGACCGCCCTTCCACTCCAGGTCACTGCTATTACCACACCCGTTTTGGCACTAGGGCCCAACGCTGCACGCCACCGTGCACTTTTAAACCCCTCCCCGCACTGGCCCCCACGATGGCCGTGGGGCAAAAGGGGCCCCTACTGTACGTCATCGACGACAGCACCAACCGCCGATTCCTGTGCGACACAGGAGCCCAGCACAGCATCACCCCCGCCTCCGCCCTCGAAATCCAACGCGGTGCACGGGGTGGTACGCTGGCTGCAGCCAATGGCTCTGACATCCGCACATACGGCACCCGCATGGTCACGCTTGACCTCGCAGGCCGTCGCTACCGCTGGGAGTTCCTCACAGCCAAGGTCCTCTGCCCACTCATCGGCGCTGACTTCCTACGCGCCCACGGCCTCCTTGTCGACATTCCGAGGCACCGCCTTGTCGACATCAACACTATGGCCCCCATCCCTGGCGCAGTCACCCCGGCCCGTTCGGCCGGCCTGACGACCTACTGCCTCGCCAGAGCCACGGACGACTACTCGGCACTACTAGCCGAGTTTCCCACCCTCACTAACCCGACCTTTTCGGCCAAAGCCGCCAAACACGGTGTGGAGCACTATATCCCCACCACCGGCCCCCCGGTCGCTGCCCACGCCCGCAGACTCGACCCGGCCAAGCTGGAAATCGCGCGGGCCAAGTTCACCACCATGGAGCAACTCGGCATCATCCGCCGCTTCAGCAGCCCTTGGGCCTCGCCCCTCCACATCGCCCCCAAGCCCGGCGGAGGCTGGCGCCCCTGCGGGGACTACCGCCGCCTCAATGATGCCACCACCCCCGACCGATACCCGGTGCCGCACATCCAGGACTTCTCGGCCCGATTGGCCGGACGAACCGTCTTCTCCAAGGTTGACCTGGTGCGCGGTTACCACTAAGTCCCCATACACCCCGCGGACATCCCCAAAATGGCCGTCATCACCCCGTTCGGCCTGTTCGAGTTCCTGAGGATGCCCTTCGGCCTCAAGAATGCAGCCCAGGCTTTTCAGCGCCTTATGGACTCAGTCCTCCGGGACCTGAACTTTCTATTCGTCTATCTAGATGACATTCTCGTGGCCAGCTCCTCCAAACAGGAACACCTCGAACACCTTCGCATCCTGTTCGGGCGCTTAGCCCAACACGGGCTTATCCTCAGCCCGGCGAAGTGCCAATTCGGCCTAGCCGAGATCGATTTTCTCGGCCACCACATCACTCCTGTTGGGGCCGTCCCCCTGCCCAACAAGGTGCAGGCCGTCCAGCAATTCCCCCGCCCTAAAACCATCAAGGGCCTCCAGGAGTTCCTCGGGATGGTGAACTTTTACAACAGGTTCATCCCCAGAGCTGCAGCCCTCATGAAGCCCCTATACGATTCCCTCCGAGGTAAATCCGGCAAGATGGCCGTAGCCTGGACCGCTGACACGTCAGCCGCCTTCGACGCCACCAAAAACGCGCTCGCCGATGCCACCTTGCTCGCGCACCCGAGGGCTGATGCCCGGGTCGCGCTCACCACCGACGCCTCCGACCATGCGGTCAGAGCCGTGTTCAAGCAGTGGGTCAATGGCGCGTGGCAGCCACTTGCCTTCTACAGCCGCCAACTGCGCCCCCCGGAGGTCAAATACTCTACTTTCGACTGCGAGCTTCTCGCGCTCCACCTGTCGGTCCGCCATTTCAGGTTCCTCCTGGAGGGCCGCCCCTTTACCGCATACGTGGAACACAAGCCGCTCACATACGTGATGGCCAAGAACACCGACCCCTGGTCCGCTAGGCAGCAACGCCAGCTCGCGGCCGTGTCCGAGTTTACCACGGACATCCAGCACGTCTCCAGTAGAGACAACGTTGTCGCCGACTGCCTTTCCCGTCCTGCCATCTGCGCGAATCACCTAGCGGTCGACTACGCGCAACTAGCAGCGGCCCAGCTCATGGACCAAGACCTCCTCTCGGCGGCTACCAGCCTGCCAGGGCTACGCCTAGCCAAGGTCGCGCACGGGCCCGAAGCCACAGCAGTCACTTGCGACGTCTCACTCGGCCAACCCAGCCCGGTTGTCCCTGCAACCTGGTGCCGCCGCATCTTCGACGCACTCCACAGGCTCTCCCATCCGGGTTCCCGCGCATCCGTTAAACTCCTCTCCCAGCGTTTCGTCTGGCGCGGCCTCAGCAAAGATGTTCGGACTTGGGCCAACTCCTGCTTTGCCTGCCAACGGGCTAAGGTGCAGCTGCACACAAAAGCACCCCTGGGAGACTTCGAGGTACCCAGCCGTCGCTTCGACCACGTACACGTCGACATCGTCGGTCCTCTGCCGCCATCGCAAGGCCAAACTTATCTTCTCACGATGGTCGACCGCTACACACGCTGGCCTGAGGCAGTGCTGCTGACCTCCACCACCACAGCCGACATCACCAGGGCGTTCGTTAACACCTGGGCCGCGAGGTTCGGCATACCGGCCGACATAACCTCCGACAGAGGCGCCCAGTTCACCTCCGAACTCTGGACGGCCACAGCACGCAACCTCGGGGTGACGCTCCACTGAACCACGGCACACCACCCGCAGGCCAATGGGCTGTGTGAATGCTTCCACAGGTCACTCAAGGCCTCACTTCGCGCCAGCCTGCAGGACAGTACCTGGACTGACCGCCTACCGTGGGTGCTACTAGGCCTACATACCGTGGTCAAGGAAGACCTCCAGTCCTCAGCAGCGGAGTTAGTCTACGGACAACCGCTGCGCGTACCAGGCGAATTCCTTCCGGAGGCTACCACGCCTTGGTCGGCCGAACAGCAGCGGCTCAACTCTTTCTCTTCCGCTCAACAGTTCGCCCCACTTCCGGTCAACCGACACGGCAAACTCGCACCTTACGTCCCGCCAAACTTACAGCAGGCACGCTTCGTCTTCATGCGACACGACGCACACTGCGGAACCCTGCGACCCCCGTACGATGGACCGTACGAGGTACTACAAACCGGGGACAAGGTCTTCAAGCTGCGACTCGGTGACAGGGTCGAAACGGTCTCCATCGACCGACTCAAACCAGCACACACAGAACCAGGGGAACAGGTCCCCGTGGCCCGACCTCCAACTAGAGGCCGTCCCGCCAGCAAGCTAGCACAGCCGGCGGCAAACCGCCCGGCCCCACCAACTAGACCGGCGGCCACTCAGAGCCGCTCCGGCAGAACCATTAGACCACTGTCACGACTCGTCTACTCCTCCTAAGCGGATTCTGGGGGGAGCTCTGTGGCGACATGCCACCATTGGACATAATCCGCTCACGGCGGCACGGACAGTTTACGCAGGTGCACTGCCGGCAGCAGCCACCCCCAGCCATGGGCCCTTTCCTCCGGCAGCTTGTTTCCCGTAGGGACAGGCTGCCGGGAGCACTTCCTGTCTGGGAGTATTTAAGTGGTTGCGCGGGCTTTTTAAGCACTTGTTTTTGCCATGATGTAAATTAAAGCAGTTGTGTTCCATCAACTCTGGTCTCGACTCCCACATTTGCCGCGGTATCTCAACACCTGAAGGCTTTGTGTCTTAATGCGAGGAGCATTCGTAATAAGGTGGATGAATCAGCTGCGCAAATAGAGGTAAACGAATATGATTTGATTGGGATTATGGAAACATGGTTCCAGGGTGGCGAAGGCTGGGAACTCAACATCCAGGGATATTCAATATTCAGGAAAGATAGGCAAAAAGGAAAGGGAGGTGGGGTAGCATTACTGGTTAAAGAAGGGATTAACACAATTTTAAGGAAGGATATTACCTCTGATGATGTGGAATCTGTATGGGTAGAACTGAGAAATACTAAGGGGCAGAAAACGTTAGTGGGAGTGGTATATAGACCTGCAAACAGTAATGCGGAGGTTGGGGATGGCATTCAAAGGGAAATTAGAGAAGCGTGCAAAAAGGGCACAGCAGTCACCATGGGTGACTTTAATCTACATATAGATGGGGTTAACCAAATTAGTAACAATACTGTGGAGGAGGAATTCCTGGAGTGTTTACGGGATGGTTTCCTGGACCAAAATGTCGAAGAACAAACCAGAGATCAGGCCATCTTAGACTGGGTATTATGTAACGAGAAAGGATTAATTAGCAATCTTGTTGTACGAGACCCCCTTGGGTCGGAGCGATCATAATATGATCGAATTCTTCATTAAGATGGAGAATGAAGTAGTTGACTCAGAGACTAGGGTCCTGAATTTAAATAAAGGAAACTACGATGGTCTGAGGCGCGAATTAGGTACGATTGATTGGGGAATGTCACTCAAAGGGTTAACGGTGGATAGGCAATGGCAAACATTCAAAGACCGCATGGATGAACTGCAGAATTTGTTCATCCCAGTTTGGCATAAAAATTTTGAAAAAAAGGTGACTCAACCGTGGCTAACGAGGGAAATTAGGGATAGCATAAGTTCCAAGTAGAGGACATATAAATTGGCCAGAAGAAGCAGTAATCCAGAGGATTGGGAGCAGTTTAGGATTCAACAAAGGAGGACAAAGAGATTAATTAAGAAAGGGAAAATAGAATATGAGAGTAAGCTTGCAAGGAACATAATAACTGACTGTAAAAGCTTTTATAGATATGTGAAGAGAAAAAGATTGGTGAAGTGAAGCGTAGGTCCCTTGCAGTCAGAATCAGGGGAATTTATAATGGGGAACAAAGAAATGGCAGACCAATTAAACACATATTTTAGTTCTGTCTTCACAAAGGAGGACACAAATAACCTCCCAGAAATGTCGGGGAACATAGGGTCTGATGAAAGGGAGGAATTGAAAGAAATCAGTATTTGTAGGGAAATGGTGTTAGGGAAATTGAAGGGATTGAAGGCTGATAAATCCCCAGGGCCTGATAATCTACATCCTAGGGTACTTAAGGAAGTGGCCCTAGAAATAGTAGATGCAGTGCTGATCATCTTCCAACATTCAATGGAATCTGGAACAGTACCCATGGATTGGAGGGTAGCTAATGTTACCCCACTATTCAAAAAAGGTGGTGGAGAGAAAACGGGGAATTACAGACCGGTAAACCTGACATCGGTAGTGAGGGAAATGCTAGAGTCCATTATAAAAGATGTAATAGCAGATCACTTGGAAAACAGCGACCGGATCGGACAAAGTCAACATGGAATTACAAAAGGTAAATCGTGCTTGACTAATCTACTGGAATTTTTTGAGGATGTAACGAGTAAAATAGATAAGGGAGAACCAGTGGATGTGGTGTATTTGGACTTTCAGAAGGCTTTCAATAAGGTCCCACATAAGAGATTATCATGTAAAGATAAGGCACATGGGATTGGTGGCAAGGTATTGACTTGGATAGAGAACTGGTTGGCAGATAGAAAGCAAAGAGTTGGAATAAACGGGTCTTTTTCCGAGTGGCAGGCAGTGACTAGTGGGGTACCGCAGGGATCGGTCCTTGGACCCCAGCTATTCACAATATATATTAATGATCTAGACAAGGTAACTAGATGTAATATCTCCAAATTTGCAGATGATACAAAGCTGGGTGGACGTGTGTGCTGTGAGGAGGATGCCAAGAAACTACAGGATGACTTGGACAGGTTGGGTGATTGGGCAGAAGCATGGCAGATGCAATATAATGTGGATAAATGTGAGGGTATCCACTTTGGTTTCAAAAACAGGAAGGCAGATTATTATCTGAATGGCAATAGATTGGGAGAAGGGGAAGTGCAACGAGACCTGGGTGTCCTTGTGCACCAGTCGCTGAAGGTAAGCATGCAGGTGCAGCAGGCGGTTAAGAAGGCAAATGGTATGTTGGCCTTCATAGCGAGAGGGTTTGAGTACAGGAACAAGGATGTCTTGCTACAGTTGTACAGGGCCTTGGTGAGACCACATCTTGAGTATTGTGTGCAGTTTTGGTCGTCTTATCTGAGGAAGGATGTTCTTGCCATGGAGGGAGTTCAGCGAAGATTCACCAGGCTGATACCTGGGATGGCAGGAATGATGTATGAGGAGAGATTGGGTCGATTGGGCTTGTACTCGCTGGAGTTTAGAAGAATGAGAGGGGATCTCGTTGAAACTTATAAAATTCTGGCAGGACTGGACAGACTAGATGCAGGGAGGATGTTCCCGATGGTTGGGGAATCCAGAACCAGGGGTTACAGTCTAAGGATAAGGGGTAGGCCTTTTAGGACAGAAATGAGGAGGAATTTCTTCACCCAGAAAGTGGTGAACCTGTGGAATTCTCTACCACAGAAGGCAGTAGAGGCCAATTCATTAAATATATTCAAGAAGGAGTTGGATATATTTCTTAATGCTAAAGGGATCAAGGGGTATGGGGAGAAAGCAGGGACAGGGTACTAAACTTGGATGATCAGCCATGATCGCATTGAATGGCAGAGCAGGCTCGAGGGGCCAAATGGCCTACTCCTGCTCCTATCTTCTATGTTTCTATGAAAACAAAGGTACACAATGTTGTGAAGAATAGTGGAAGGCCAGAGGATTGCGAAATTTTTAAAAACCATCAAAGGACGACTAAAAAAATGATAAAGAGAGTGAAGATAGATTATGAGAGTAAGCAAGCAAAAAATATAAAAACAGACAGAAAAAGCTTCTACAGGTATATAAAAAGGAAGAGACTAGCTAAAGTAAATGTTGGTCCCCTAAAGGATGAGTCTGGAAAATTAGTGGGAATCAGGGAAATGGCAGAGACTTTGAACAAATATTTTGTATCGGTGTTCACGGTAGAAGACACTAAAAGCATCCTAATAATGGATAAATGTAAGAAGTCACACAACACCAGGTTATAGTCCAACAGCTTTATTTGAAATCACAAGCTTTCGGAGCGCTGCTCCTTCGTCAGGTGAAGTGGAGAAATGCATAAAGACACAGCTTATATAGTCAGAGAATAATGTCAGATAAAGCTGTTGGACTATAACCTGGTGTTGTGTGACTTCTTACATTTGTCCACCCCAGTCCAACACCAGCATCTCCACACCATCACTAATAATGGATAATCAAGGGGCTATTGGGGTGGGGGGAGGGGAACTTAATACAATCACTATCACTAAAAAAAAAGTACTAGGCAAGCTAATGGGACTAAAGGTGAACAAGTCCCCTGGACCCAATGGCGTGCATTCTAGGGTCTTAGAGTCATTGAGTTATACAGCACAGAAAGAGGCCCTTTGGCCCATCGTGTCCACGCCGGCCATCAAGCCCTATCTGTTCTAATCCCATTATCCAGCACTTGGTCCATAGCCTTGTATGCTATGGCATTTCAAGTGCTCATCTAAATGCTTCTTGAATGTTGTGAGGGTTCCTGCCTCTACCACCCTTTCAGGCAGTGAGTTCCAGATTCCAACCACTCTCTGGGGGAAAAAGTTCTTCCTCAAATCCCCTCTAAACATCCTGCCCCTTACCTTGAAACTATGCCCCCTGGTTATTGACCCCTCTACTAAGGGGAAAAGTTCCTTTCTACCTACCCTATCTATGCCCCTCATAATTTTGTACAATTCAATCAGGTCCCCTCTCAGCCTTCTCTGCTCTAAGGAAAACAACCCCAGCCGGTCCAGTCTCTCTTCATAGCTGAAGCGCTCCAGCCCAGGTAACATCCTGGTGAATCTCCTCTGCACCCTCTCCAATGCAATCACATCCTTCCTATAGTGTGGCGACCAGAACTGCACACAATATTCCAGCTGTGGCCTAACTAGCATTTTATATAACTCCATCATAACCTTCCTGCTCTTATATTCTATGCCTCGGCTAATGAAGGCAAGTATCCCATATGTCTTTTTAACCACGTTATCTACCTGTCCTGCTGCCTTCAGGGATCTATGTACATGCACACCAAGATCCCTCTGATCCTCTGTCCTTCCTAGGGTCCTACCATTCATTGTGTATTCCCTTGCCTTGTTAGTCCTCCCAAAATGCATCACCTCACACTTTTCAGGGTTAAATTCCATTTGCCACTGTTCTGCCCATCTGACCAACCTGAATATATTGTCCTGTAGCCTAAGGCTTCCCTCCTCGCTATTTACCACTCCACCAATTTTCGTGTCATCTGTGAACTTACTGATCATACCTCCTACATTCATATCTAAATCATGAATGTACACTACAAACAGCAAAGGACCCAGTACCAATCCCTGTGGTACACCACTGGACACAGGCTTCCAGTCACAAAAACAACCTTCGACCATCACCCTCTGCCTCCTGCCACTAAGCCAATTTTGGATACAATGTGCCAAATTGCCCTGGATCCCATGGGCTCTTACCTTCTTGACCAGTCTCCCATGCGGGACATTGTCAAAAGCCTTACTGAAGTCCTTGTAGACTACATCAACTGCACTACCCTCATCCACACACCTAGTCACCCCGTTGAAAAATTCAGTCAAATTGGTTAGACATGATCTCCCCCTGTCAAAGCCATGCTGACTATCCTTGATTAATCCTTGCCTCTCCAAGTGGAAACTAATTCTGTCCCTCAGAATTTCTTCAATAATTTCCCTACCACTGATGTTAGGCTCACTGGCCTGTAATTCCCTGGTTTATCCCTACTACTCTTCTTGAATAATGGTCCTACGTTAGCTGTCCTCCAGTCCTCTGGCACCCCCCCTGTGGACAGAGGGGATCTGAAAATTTGTGTCAGAGCCCCTGCAATCTCCTCCCTTGCCTCACACAGCAGCCTGGGATGCATCTCGTCTGGGCCTGGGGATTTATCTACTTTTAAGCCCGCTAAAACCGCTAGTACCTCCTCCCTCTCAATACTAATTTGTTCAAGTATATCACAATCCCCCTGCCTGATTTCTATGCCTACATCGTTCATCTCCATAGTGAACACAGATGCAAAATATTCATTTAAAACCTCACCCACATCTTCCGGCTCTACACACAGATTGCTACTTTGGTCCCTAATGGGCCCTACTCTTTCCATGGTTATCCTCTTGCCCTTAATATACTTATAAAACACCATGGGATTTTCCTTTATTTTGCCCGCCAGTGTTTTTTCATGCCCCCTCTTCGCTCTCCAATTTCTTTTTTAAGTACCCCCCTGCACTTTCTATACTCCTCTAGGACTTCCACTGTTTTTAGTCTTTTGTATCTGCCAAAAGCCTCCCTTTTTTTCCTAATCCATTCTTGTATATCCCTTGACATCCAGGGTTCCCTGGGCTTGTTGGTCTCACCCTTGACCTTTATGGGAACATGTTGGCATTGTACTCTCTCTATTTCCTTTCTGAAAGACTCCCACTGCTCGGATGCGGATTTTCCTACAAGTAGCTGATCCCAGTCCACTTTGGCCAGATCCTGCCTTTTCATATTAAAATCGGCTTTCCCCCAATTTAGAACCTTTATTTCCAATCCATCTTTGCCCTTTTCCATGACTACCTTAAATCTCACCGAATTATGGTCACTGTCACCATAAATGCGCTCCTACTGACACTTCTACCACTTGCCCGGCTACATTCCCTAGAATTAGATCCAGTACCGCCCCCCCTCTTGTAGGACTTTCTACATGCTGGCTCAAAAAGCTCTCCTGGATGCACTTTAAGAATTCTGCACCCTCTAAGCCTTTCACACTCTGACTATCCCAGTTAATATTGGGGAAGTTGAAATCCCCTACTATTATTACCCCATTATTTCCACACGTCTCTGAGATTTGCCTACATATCTGTTCCTCTATCTCCCCCTGGCTGTTTGGGGGCCTATAGTACACTCCCAGCAAAGTGCTTGCCCCCTTTTTGTTTTTAGGTTCTACCCATATGGCCTCATTAGAGGAACCTGCTAAGATATCATCCCTCCTTGCAGCAGTAATTGACTCCTTGATTGATATTGCGACACCCCCTCCTCCTTTACACCCCCCTCTGTCTCGCCTGAAGACTCTATACCCCGGAATATTGAGCTGCCAGTCCTGCCCCTCCCTCAACCATGTCTCTGTGATAGCAACAATATCATACTCCCATGTGTTCATCAATACCTTCAATTCATCTGCCTTACTCGCAAGACTCCTTGCATTAAAATAAATTCCATCCAGCTTTGCCATACTCCCTTGTGCCATTACATATTTGCTCTGCCTTCCAGGCTGACTTGTTTTTTCCTCTATATTTGGCTGTGCATCACCCCCTACTATAGCTCCACTCCGTATCCCATTCCCCTGCCAAGTTAGTTTAAACTCCCCCCCCAACAGCACTAGCAAACCTCCCCGCAAGGACGTTGGTCCCGTTCCGGTTCAGGTGCAACCCGTCCGACCCCAGAAGCAGACCCAGTGATCCAGGAAACTAAAACCCTCCCTCCTGCACCAACTCTTTAGCCACACATACATCTGCTCTAACCTCCTATTCCTATACTCACCAGCACGTGGCACTGGGAGTAATCCAGCGATTACAACCTTTGAGGGCCTGCTTTTTAATCTGCTACCTAGCTCCCTATATTCTTGTTGCAGGACCTCATCCCTCTTTCTACGCATGTCATTGGTACCAATGTGAACCACGACATCTGACTGTTTGCCCTCCCCCTTCAGAATGCCCTGCAGTCGTTCAGTGACATCCTTGACCCTGGTACCAGGGAGGCAACATACCATCCTGGAGTCACGTCTGCGGCCACAGAAATGTCTAGCTGTTCCCCTTACGATAGAATCCCCTATCCCTGTTGCTCTCCCACTCTTTTTCCTCCCCTCCTGTGCAGCTGAGCCACTTGTAGTGCCATGGACTTGGCTCTTGCTGCATTCCCCTGAGAAACCATCTCCCCCATCTTAAAAGACGTAGCTGCAGAGATAGTGGATGCATTGGTTGTAATGTACCAAAATTCCCTGGATTCTAGAGAGGTCACAGTGGACTGGAAAACTGCAAATGTAATGCCCCTATTTAAGAAAGGAGGGAGACAGAAAGCAGGCAACTATAGACCAGATAACCTAACATCTGTCATTGGGAAAATGCTGGAGTCCATCATTAAGGAAGTGGCAGCAGGACACTTAGAAAATCATAATATAGTCAAACAGAGTCAGCATGGTTTTATGAAAGGGAAATCATGTTTGACAAATTAGCTGGAGTTCTTTGAGGATGTAACGAGCAGGGTGGATAAAGGGGAACCAGTGGATGTCGTGTATTTGGATCTCCCGAAGGCATTCGATAAGGTGCCACATGAAAGGTTATTGCACAAGATAAGACCTCATGGGTTTGGTGGCAATATAGTAACATGGATAGAGGATTAGCTAACTAACAGAAAATAGAGAGTCGGGATAAATGGGGCATTTTCAGGTTGGCAGACTGTGACTAGTGGGGTGCCGCAGAGATCAGTGCTGGGGCCTTAGCTGTTTACAATCTATATTAATGACTTGGATGACGGGACCAAGGCCTAGAAATTCAGTTGTTAGTGCCAGCCGCTAGCGCCTTAGGAGGAGGAGAAGTGGGGTGCGAAGCGGCTAGCGCCCGGGCGCGGCGCGATTTGCGCCTCTCGCGAACTTCACTCAAAATTTAGCGGCGGCGCAAAACCGCAGCACCCGCTCAGCTGCGCGTGCAGATCCTGACGTCATTTAATGGTGCAACGCCCTTGGTGCGCCCCGAACCGGAACTTCAGTGGCGCCGCCCTTCTGTGCGCCTGGCGCCCCCAGCGACTGGTAGAGGGGAATGGTTCCCAGTCGTGGCGGGGCGCGGGGGGGCGCTAATTAAAGGGGCCTCCTCCTGCATTATAAGTGGCAGCCATTTTGTTCCACTCCTTCTGTGTGAGAGACAGATATTTGGAGAGAGACAAAGGGAGAGAGCTTTCTGGTTTGACTCAGCGCTCGCACAGGTACTTCTGGCTTCAGGCCAGAGCTTTGCACTTGGATTTAACTTTCAGTGCCATAGCCTTGAGTCGCCACATATAATGGGGGCTGCAGTGGGTGGAAACGTTGGCTTACTGCATTGCATTCAAAGGGCTTAGAGACGCCATGAGAGAGCGCCAGTCATGGCCAGACGGAGAAGGGCCAACAGGCGTCGGCACAGGAGGCCTTAGCCACCCAGGGTATACCGCCAGCAGTTCTCATATCTGAACATGTCTGAGGAGCAGTGTGCTCGGAGGCTGCGATTCAGAAGGGAGGTGGTCACTGAGATCTGCCACCTGCTTCGCAGAGATCTGCAGCCACAGCTGAGGAGCAGGACATCTCTGTCGGTGGCAGTGAAGGTGACGGTGGTTCTCAACTTCTATGCCACCGACTCCTTCCAATCCGCCACTGAGGACATTGCCAACATCTCCCAGTTCGCGGTACATTGCTGCATCCGCCAGGTGACCAATGCCCTTTTCAGAAGGAGACGTCAATACATCTCCTTCCCCATGACCCTGGACAAACAGCAAGAGCGCGCAATGGGATTTGCAACAATAGCGGGCTTCCCCATGGTCCAGGGTGCCATTGACTGCACGCATGTGGCTTTGCAGGCACCTCTACAGAATGCCGAGGATTACCGCGACCGAAAGGGCTACCATTTGCTCAACGTCCAGTTGGTGTGTGACCACAGGCAGCTCATACTGTCAATGCCCGCTTTCCAGGCAGCAGCCACGATGCCTTCATCCTGCACCAGACTTCTGTGGCAGACATTTTCGAAGCCCAGGCTCACCCACGAGGATGGCACACCTGCTGAAGAGCGATACAATGACAGCCATCAAGCAACCAGGAACATCATTGAGCACACAATCGGCGTGCTCAAGCAATGGTTCCGCTGTCTGGATCGTTCCGTGAGAGCCCTACAGTACTCGCCTGAGCATGTCTCCCATTTTGTTGTAGTGTGCTGCATGCTGCACAACCTGGCTATCCTCAGGACTCAGCCACTGCCAGCAGACATTGGAGGACCACCAGAGGAGGAGGAGGAGGAGGAGGAGGAGAAGGAGCACCAAGACGGGAGGGAGGCACAAAGTGCAAGGGCCGTCCGTTGGCAGCTTATTGCAACTCGGTTCTAGGCCCCCTCTCAGGGAATGGCTTGTGCCATGAAAGAAGATGAATGGAGCCGCTCCGCAAGCCCTCAACCAGTCAAGGCAACAAATAGTTCAAAATGCAAACATGGACAATATGATTAAAGAAAATGTTTTACTGTGCAAACTCTGTGCCCTTCCCGCATGACCAAACAATTCAGATAAACCCCCCAAAAAACAGTCAGAGACATAAATGGCTCTCACAACCTTCAGAAAAGGAAAAATACAGTTAAACAAAAATGACCATGATCCTCGCCTTTATAAAAAACAAACACAATAGTCTGGGCCTTCATAAAAAACAAACACAACAGTCTCGGCCTTCATATATCAAAAAACACAACAGTCTCGGCCTTCATATATCAAAAAACACAACAGTCTCGGCCTTCATATATAAAAAACTTTCTCGGCCTCATATATAAAGAAAACATTTGGCCACACCTTCTACTTTTTCCCCTGCGAGGGTGATCCGCCTCGCTTCTGCGAGTGGCCCCTTCCTGCCCTGCAGTTCCTCCTCAATGGGACCCCAGTGGCTGCAGCAAGGCTGGGGAAAGGCTGCTGAGGGTCAGATGGTGAGACAGCAGATGCCCTTGGGGGATGGCCTGGACCAGCTCTGGGCCTGGAGGGCCCGGCTGCTGACTGCTCCAACTCTGCTTGGGCGGCAGCAGTCTGTCCTACAGGTGGTGGCAGCTGCAGTGGAGGAGTGACTGTGTTGGCTGCAGGAATGCCGCCAACCTGACAGAGCACAGGCACTCCCTGGTCAGCTGATACACTGGCATCGCACAGGCCAGCACTGCAGCATGCGCAGCAATCTGCTGAAGCCCAGGCTGCTGGGCTGCTGTGGCACGGCGAGGGCCCCATCGATGCTTGGCTGATCCAGTGAGGGTGGCAGCAGTTAGTGCCCGTGTGGCCCTGGTCTGTGTCTGCATCACACCAGCCAGTGAATGCACGGCACGACTGAGCACTTGGCTGGAAGCCGCCTGTGATGCAGCAAAGTCCTGCCGACTCCTTGCCTGTGCTGCACTGAATTCTTGCAGGCTCCTGGCCTGTGCTGCCCCGAATTCCTGAGCACTCCTTGCCAGTGACGCTACGGAGTCAGGCATCCTTGCCACTGCAGCCATGAGCTCAGTGTGCCTGCGCTCGGCCTGGGCGCCCATTTCAGAAAGGAGCCGCACCTCCTCTGCGCTCACCGTAGCATGACTCGAGGCCAGACTCTCACTCCGGGGAGAAGGCCGCCGAGCTTCCCGACCCCTCCCGCGTGGCTGCAGCCCGCTGGGCCCCGGAGCTTCACTCTCCTCAGACCCTTCCCCACTGCTCCCCTCCAGGGAAGACTGTAATGTATATACCTTTAAGGGGAACTATCGTTTACAGCTCATGTATACTGCAGTACTGGCAGTGACCACACCTGTATATAGCACTGAGTAATAATTTGCACAGATCAGTTCCACTGTGATCCATGTTGAGTAAACACCTGTTGTACCGTTTCTCCTGCAGTCTGTGCCTTATTATACACAGACACAACATTGGCGACAGGCAAGTTCGAACCTACCTGCAACTCTGCATCACCTCCCGGGGATTCGTTCCTGGAGATCAGTGGATTGGAGGTCAAGGCCAGAGACTCGGGTGTCGACCACGGGCAACCGCCCAGTCATCCAGCAGAGACTCGAGAATTGCAGGGGAGGCTGTCGAGAGCCAGGCTTGGCATTCCAGTCGAGGTGGTCCAGTGAAACAGGCTGGCAACAGGTAGTGCGCAGACCCTTCCCGGACAGCGGTGGGCTAGAGCCCGACCGAGCGGCACAGCAAAGGGCCGAGCAGCTTCAACGGGGGAGAGAGAGAGAGGGCAGAGCGCACAGGGTGCAGCCAGTGTTCAGGGGCCGAGCAGTGTCGAAGAGAGGGAGAGAGAGATGCGCAGAAACCCGCGAGGCACCGCCATTACCACGAGGACCACCGAGAGCGGCATTGGCAGCAGCGCAGGAGAAGCGCGCGAAACCTACAGGGTGCCGCCATTGCCATGAGAACCGCCATGAGTGGCGTTGGCAGCAGCGGGGGAGGAAGGAAAGCGCGGGAGACGCCATTTAAAGCCATTGGGAGACGCCATTTTAAACCACACCCAAAATGTTGAAGAGTGGCAGTATCATTGCATTTGACAATGAAGTCGAAGATTGGACTACATATGTCGAACGAATAGAGGTGTACTGCAAGGCAAATGAGGTGTCAGATGACAAGAAAGCGTCAGTATTGTTAAATTTAATGGGTGCAAAGATGTATGGTTTATTACGAAACCTAGTAACCCCAACGAAGCCAATGGAAAAGAGTTTTGAAGACATACTACAGGGACATTTAAACCCCACACCGCTGCTGATAGCAGAAAGATTCCAGTTTCACAAACGGAACCAGCATAAGGATGAAAGCAATGCTGAGTATTTAACAGAACTGCGCAAACTATCAAAACACTGCGAGTTTGGAGCGGGACTGGCAGATACCTTAAGGGACAAGTTTGTGTGTGGGCTTCAAAGTGAAGGAACCCAGAAATGGCTTTTATCTGAAAAGGATCTTACGCTGAAAAAGGCTTTCAGCATTGCGGTATCATATGAAGCAGCAGCACGGGGTGCTGCAGAGATACAACAGAGACCGCAAGAATATGGCACAAATGAAATGTCGTATGGAACAGAGAAGTGCTATCGCTGCGGCAGAACAACACACGACCAAAATGATTGCTGGTTCAAAGACAAAGTGTGCAGACAGTGTGGAAAAGTAGGACACATAGCACGAGTCTGCAGGTCGGGAAAGAAAACCAGCAATAAGAAACCTACCAAAGGAAAGTACAAGAAGGTACATAAGATGTCGGAGAATAGTTCAGACGAACAAAAGAGTGATAACGACTCCGAAAGCAGGGAACTGAGTTGTCTGAAACTGCATAATGTGAGCACAATGGAGGATCACCGAACCATTTGGGTCACTCTCAAGATAGCAGGAGTCCAGGTAAAGATGGAATTGGACACAGGATCAGCCCTAACAGTCATAAACCGACGGGACTATGAGCGGCTATTCTCACACATACCCTTGAGAGACACAAAAATTATTTTGAAGACGTACACGGGGCAAAAAGTCTACCCCAAAGGAAAAATAAGGGTGACCGTTATATATAACGGTAAGGAAACACCAAAACTAGACCTGTATGTATTGCAAGATGGAGGACCACCATTACTGGGACGTGAATGGATCCGGAAAATACAACTGGATTGGCATTCTATACAGGCACTGACTGTGGCTGACAAAAAGGATGATGACGTCACACCTGGGCGACTGTCAAAGATCCTAACTGATGCAAAAGAAGTGTTCCAGCAAGGACTCAGAACACTAAAAGGCATGACAGCGACGATTAAAAGGGAAGAAAACGCAAGTCCAAAATTTTTTAAGGCCAGACCTTGTACCTTATGCGATCCGCCCAGCCGTCGAAGCAGAGCTGGAGAGTCTGGAACGTTCAGGTGTACTGTCCATGGTAGACTGGAGCGAGTGGGCTACACCCATCGTCCCTGTGATGAAAATGTCGTTGAGCAGCACACCTGGGGAACCAAGGAAGGTTCGCATCTGTGGGGACTTTAAGGTAACAGTGAACCTGGTCCTTCACACCGTACAATATCCACTTCCGCGGATTGAAGATATTTTCGCCTCGCTATCTGGAGGGAAACGCTTCACTAAGATTGATCTGGCCCAGGCGTCTCTGCAAATGGAGGTAGAAGAAGCATCAAAAAAATACCTCACAATCAACACCCATAAAGGTCTCTACCAATACAACCGGCTGGTATTCGGGGTAGCATCAGCTCCGGCTATTTGGCAGAGGGCAATGGAACAAGTCCTGCAAGGGATCCCAGGGACCCAGTGTTATTTGGACGACATCCTGGTCACGGCCGAAAAAGACAGTGATCACCTTGCCAACCTGGAGCAGGTGCTCACCAGATTGCAGGAATATGGGCTCCGAACTAACCGCCCCAAATGCGAGTTTTTTAGAAAACAGATCTCGTATTGTGGCCACGTTATCGATAAAGAGGGGTTACATAAGTCCCCAGAGAAGATTGAGGCAGTAGTCAAGGCTCCAGCACCGGAAAATGTGTCACAACTGAGGTCATTCCTCAGGCTAGTAAACTACTACCATAAGTTCTTGCCAAATTTGTCTACAATACTACGCCCACTGAACACCCTACTGCAAACTGGGGTGTCATGGAAGTGGAGTGACGAATGTAGACGAGCTTTCCAGAAGAGCAAAACACTAATCACATCAAAAGAGGTATTGGCCCATTACAACCCAGCATTACCAATTCGGTTGGCATGTGATGCGTCACCCTACGGCATTGGAGCGGTGCTGTTGCACAAATTCTCGGACGGCTCAGAGAGGCCAATAGCCTTTGCGTCATGATCACTAACCTCAGTCGAGCGTAACTACGCCCAGATTGACAGGGAGGCCCTCAGCCTAGTGTGGGGAGTGAAAAAGTTCAAACACTATCTGCATGGACAGAAATTCACCTTGCTGACTGATCACCAGCCTCTTGTCTCCATTTTTAATCCGAAGAAGGGCGTTCCGGTGATGACTGCGCAACGACTACAAAGCTGGTCACTTTTTCTAGGGGCGCACCACTATGAGATTGAATATAAGGGCACAAAACAGCATGGAAATGCTGATGGGCTATCACGCCTGCCACTGCCTACTGCGGAGGAAGCACCAGCAGTGAATCCTGTCGAAATATTCCATTCGACTATCGTTGAATACCTACCGGTAACTAACGCTTGTATCGAAAAGGAAACCCGAAATGACCCGACACTGTCTCGGGTATATGATTTGACGGTGAAGGGATGGCCAGCACATGGCGACTCACTGTTACCAGCATTCTCGACAAGGAGAGAACAGCTGTCAGTGTGCCGGGGGACCTTGATGTGTGGATCCCGAGTGGTAATTCCACCCAAGTTAAGGGATAGAGTGCTCAATGAACTTCATGAGGGTCATCTGGGAGGGGTAAAAATGAAAAGCCTAGCCAGGGCTTATGTGTGGTGGCCGGGAATCGATAAACAAATCGAGGACCTGACCAAGAGCTGCTCAGGATGCCAGAAAGTCCAAAATGCACCACCACAGGCCCCTCTACACCCATGTGAGTGGCCCTCATCTCCATGGCAACAGATGCATATTGATTTTGCTGGTCCATTCATGGACTCAATGTTTTTAATAGCCGTGGATGCGCACTCAAAATGGCCTGAGGTCATCAAAATGTCCTCCACCACCACGGAGAAAACTATTGCAGTCCTACGGACCATTTTTGCCAGGAATGGCTTGCCAGAACAGATTTGCTCCGACAACGGACCACAGTTTGTGTCCGAAGAGTTCCGGAGGTTCTTGAAAAAGAATGGGGTAAGGCATTACACATCTGCCCCGTATCATCCAGCCACAAATGGATTGGCTGAGAGGTTCGTACAAACCTTTAAGAAGGCAATAAAGGCTATGTACAATGACAACATTCTGCTGCAGCACAAGGTGGACAATTTCCTGTTCGCCTACCGGAATGCGACACATGCAGTCACCAACCAGGCCCCAGCCATGATGTTCTTTAACCAATGGTTAAGATCTCACCTGGATTTGCTCAGACCAAACGTACGAAGAGATGTTGAGAGTAAGCAATTCCAGCACATCCATGAGAAGCCAACAAGGAGCTTCAATGTAGGGCAACCAGTCTTGGCCCGCGACTACCGAACAGAAAAATGGCAGCCAGGAACGATATGCACACGGCAGGGCCCACTAATGTACACAGTGGACGTTGGGGAGAGCATCGTGAGACGCCATGCTGACCAGATCCTAGAGTCACAGGAACAAGTCAACCCCATGCCTCGCCCATACGTACCTGGTGATGAACCTGATGCACAGGTCGCATCTACCCCAGAAACAGTAGCATCGGAAGCTGATGAACCAACCGACGACAGGGGGCCAGAATCGCCTCCGCACCAAGAGCAAGACACTCGGGAAAGGCGCTATCCAGAAAGGATCAGGAAGCCTCCCCAAAGACTGAATATATAAATAGACTATTTTCAGCTAATGTTGCATGTTAAAAGTGTTAACTGTAATTAGTTTGATATTTAATTGTTAAATGAGTGTTATGGTACTGTTAATCTAAAAGGGGAGGAATTGTAATGTATATACCTTTAAGGGGAACTATCTTTTACAGCTCATGTATACTGCAGTACCGGCAGTGACCACACCTGTATATAGCACTGAGTAGTAATCTGTACAGATCAGTTCCACTATGAGCCATGTTGAGTAAACACCTGTTGTACCGTTTCTCCTGCAGTCTGTGTCTTATTATACACAGACACAACAAAGACGTGTCCCCATCATGGCCATGGGCTGCCTCAGCTGAGGGTGGCACTGATGGGTTGGCTTCCTCTTCCTCCTCCTCGATTTCAGAATCAGACACAGTGCCAGCTTGAGGGCCCACCTCCTCACCTGGCGATTCAGCATCTGAAAGCAGGGAGGCACAAGAGTTGCTTTAGAGTGAGGACGTGGCGGCAGCGAGGGAGGCATGAGTGCTGCTATGCACTGCATTGGTTCGATAGTGGCAAAGGATGCTGGTGTGAGGCGCAAGTGGAAAGAGAGAGGTCAAAAAGGTGATGACCTTACCATTGCTGCCCAGAACAGGGTCGGCATCTCCACTGGCGACGGGGCCAATCAGCCGGCCTGCCATAATGCGCTCCACATGCTGCTCCAGGTCGCTGAGCTGTTTGAGGTCAGGACAGCCTCCCCCAGTCCGTCGCTGCTGCCTGCGGTTGTGGGCCAGCTTGCCCTGCAAGAGAAAGGACGGCCTCTAAGTACAGTGTCAAGCCCTGATCTTGCCTGCGCTGCCTCTCATGGTGGAATAGCCCTGACAGTGTCAAGCCCTGATCTTGCCTGCACTGCCACCCATGGTGGAATAGCCCTGGCAGTGTGTAAAGTGCTGAATGTGCAAGTGATTTTCATGACAGTCCCATAGCCGCTGGATGAGGGCTGGGCATTGGGGCTTTCAGGTCCCTTTGGCCATAAGGTGAGGTGCACATGCAGGGATGAGGAGCATACTGGAAAGGGTACTCACCCTGACAACCCGAGTGAGGTCTTTGAACTTTTTTCTGCATTGCACAGGAGACCTGCCAACCATGCTGTTGGAGGTCACCCTGTTTGCCACCTCCCTCCAGGCTTTTCTATACTCGCTGGGCAGCGGCCTCCTGCCACTATCAGGGAAGAGGACAAGTCGCCTGCGCTCCACTGCACCAACCAGTAGCTTCAGGGCACCCTTGCTAAAGTGCTGCGCTCGCTCCCTAGCCTTCTCCATACTCGTGGGTGTTGAACTGTTGAAGCAGCTATGTTCAGGCCTTGATTCAGGGCTGCAGTGTACAGGGCGTGGCAGCCAAATAAATCCACCCCCCCCCTTTAAGAGCCAGCGTGTCTGCCTTCAATCTGCAACTTGCCGCACCTGCGCTGCACCCGCCCTCAGTGGTAGCGCCCCGGCTCGCTGGCTTTGCGCCTTATGATAATCATGCATTGTCTGCTTTAGCGCAGCAGCAACCTCTTGGGGCAATGCAACTGAATATCGGCGAAGGTGGCGCTAAGTTGCGCGGGCGCTAAATTTAGCGAACGCCCGGCTGTAGCGCCCCAAACGTGGCTATACTGAATTTCTAGGCCCAAGTGTAATGTAGCCAAATTTGCTGATGATACAAAGATAGGTGGGAAAGCAAATTGTGTGGAGCACGCAAAGAATCTCCAAAGAGATATAGATAGTCTAAGTGAGTGGGCAAAATCCTGGCAGATGGACTATAATGTGGGAAAATGCGAGGTTATCCACTTTGGTAGGAAAAATAAAAAAGCAAATTATTATTTAAATGGGGAGAGATTACAAAATGCTGAGGTACAGAGGGATCTGGGGGTCCTTGTACATGAATCACAAAAAGTTAGCATGCAGGTACAGCAAGTAATTAGGAAGGCAAATGGAACGTTGGCCTTTATTGCAAAGGGAATGGAGTATAAAAGTAGGAAAGTCCTGTTATAACTGTACAGGGCGTTGGTGAGACCACACCTGGAGTACTGCATACAGTTTTGTTCTCCTTGTTTAAGGAAGGATATTCTTGCATTGGAGGCAGTTCAGAGAAGGTTCATGAGGCTGATTTCGGAGGTGAAGGGGTTGTCTTATGAAGAAAGGTTGGGCCTATACTCATTGGAGTTTAGAAGAATGAGAGGGGATCTTATTGAAACATATAAGATTCTGAAAGCTCTTGACAAAGTAGATGCAGAGAGGATGTTTCCCTTCGTGGGGGATTCTAGAACTAGGAGGCATAATTTCAGAATAAGGGGGCACCCATTTAAAACGGAAATGAGGAGGAATTTCTTCTCTCAGAGGGTCGTGAATCTTTGGAATTCTCTTCCCCAGAGAGCTGTGGGGGCTGGGTCATTGAATGTATTTAAGGTGGAGATAGACAGATTTTTGAATGGTAATGGAGTCAAGGGTTATGGGGAGCGGGCAGGGAAGTGGAGTTGAGGCCAAAATCAGATCAGCCATGATCTTGTTGAATGGCGGAGCAGGCTCGAGGGGCCGAATGATCTACTCCTGCTCCTATGCCTTATGTTCTTATGTTCTTAAGTTCTTAAAATGAGCTACCTTCTGTTCAGTTGGTTTACCTCTGTTGTGAAAGCATTTTTCTAATGGAAATGTTTGTCGCAAGGGATTTTAATCATTTGCGTGATATAAATGATGTAAATGTTGGGGATTTGTGCCATTCAAAGTATGATTTGTGCCCTTGGTAGTACCCAAGCAATAAATCAGCTGAATACTTCTGGCATTTAGAGGAGGAATCAGTTATTAATTAAGTGATTTCAGAATACAACTTCTTGTTTATTTACAGTAAAACTTCATTACAGCTGGGGATAGGTAGTCTTAAATGTATAATGGTCCATGGGTTAATATACAAAGCTTTGAAGTTAACAAATACCAACATAGTTAAGAAAAATAAAATTTTTATGCTCTCTTTCTCCTCTACTTTTCTCCATTCTTCTTGTGAATGTGCTGTCTTTTGTTCTAGTAGAATTCGGTAGACATCTCTCCAGAACCTTAGCCAACCAGCGCTTCAGATCATGAGTGTTAGCAGGCAATTTGAGCACAGAAGGGATGTGCTAAGCCTGATCCTGTTCTCATTCAACTTTCACATACATTTACACCGGGAATTTTCTCGGATAGACATGTAAACGGGGTTTCTACCAACCTTCTGCCGAAGTTACAATGGCTAATTGGGAGATCTCGCAAGAAAATTCTCGGCCATGGTTTCCAGCGGGGATAAGGGTACCAATCAGGAGTGGGACTCTGCTTCATTTTTTTTCAGTTCAGGGATGCCCAACTGCTTCAGACTGAGATCAGCACAGAATCAGATCTGGAGCCTCCTGGTCTGCATGACTTTGTGTTATACGTGAAAGATCTAAAATGAAGGTGCCATATTTCACTCGTTAGTTTGCTACCTTCTGTTGTGGACTATTTTATCCTGCAAGCATAGAAGTAATGCTGAGATAGTGTAAGTTTGAAAAGCACATGGACGAATCACAGACAAGTAGCTTGTGTGTAAGTGAACATGCTTTGTGCAGGTTAATTACATGGTAAGCTTGATTTGTAATGGTTGCCTTTCCAAATGATAATGTGGCAATGGTTTCAGTTTGAGTAATAAAGTGTGCCGCACTGTGGTACAGAGATGTGTGTGAAAGCTTTTTTCTGATGGTACAGCATACAGCCTCCATCAGGGTGTAAGAGGAAACTCTCAATGGCCTACACAATTTCCCCATCTATTTGATATAACACAATGCTGGGTTAGTCTTAGCTTGGCAGACTCCTTGAGGCTATTAAACCTTTTGGTCACCTGCTTCGATGTCCTTTCGATGTTTGAGAATTGATTGAACCTGGTAACCACTTCTATGCCAAGCAGCCTGGATATTATTTCTGTGAGAAGGGTGTGCTGGGATTTCAAAGAGGTCAACACTCTTTTGCTATACTTCTTCCAAAGCACCCCTAAACATGCCTCAGAAAATGAAATTGATCTGTACTATTCTCCAGCCATTTCTTCTTGTGTGCCCAGCAAAAAAGGCAGTGCAGAGAAGAGCTATAGTATCAGAAGTCTTCCGACCACATATCTGCTCCATCACCAAGACCGACTACTTCCACCTCTGTAACATTGCCCGAATCCGCCTCTGCCTCAGCTCATCTGCTGCTGAAACCCTCATCCATTCCTTTGTTACCTCGAGACTGGACTATTCCCACACTCTCCTGGCTGGCCTGCCACATTCCACCCTACATGAACTTGAGGTCATCCAAAACTCTGCTGCTCGTATCCTAACTCACACCAAGGCCCGTTCACCCATCACCCCTGTGCTGGCTCCCAGCCCGGCAATGCCTTAATTTTGTAATTCTCATCCTAGTTTTCAAATCCCTCCATGGCCTCTACCTTCCTTATCTCTGTCAGCTCCTCCAGCCCTACAACCAATGTTCCCTTTGAGCTGCGCGGCCACGCAGGCGCACATCACTCTGGAGGTCCCGCGCAGCCAGTGAGCTGGCTTTTAAATAGAAAAACTGCGCATGCGCGGAATTTTGAATGGACCACGCAGCCCAAAAAAAAATTAGCGGGAACATTGCCTACAACCCTCCGAGATGTCTGCGCTCCTCCAATTCTGGCCCTTTGCGCAGCCCTAATTTAAATTGCTCCACCACTGGTGGCCGTGCTTTCAGCTGCCAAGGCCCTAAGCTCTGGATATTGCTTCTCTAACCCTCTCCGCCTCTCGATTTCACTCTCCTCTTTTAAGACGCTTCTTAAAACCTACCTCTTTGACCAAGCTTTTGGTCATCTGTCCTAAGATCTCCTTATGTGGCTCGGTGCCAAATTTTATTTGATAACGCTGCTGTGAAGCGCCTTGGGATGTTTTACTACATTAAATGTGCTATATAAATACAAGTTGTTGTTGTTGTTAAGTTATGAAGAACTACTGGATAGATTTCAGTATTACAACATGGAAGGAGGAATCTGAGTGGTGACCTCACAGAGGTATATAAGATCATTAAGGGTACGGAAAGAGTTCATTCAAAATATTATTTTAAACTGCGAGAGCAAAACAAGGAAACATAGGCCCCGATATTTAATGGGAGGCAGGGAGGACATGGGGATGTCAAAAATAGCCGAAGAACCCGGCAAGGCCAGGGACGCAGCAACTCATTCTCATCTTTTGATCCGTTTCCCGCCTGGCAGCCGACCAGAATGACCCTTTCTCCCGACTGACCCTTTCTCCCGCTTTCAGAATTCCCGTTCTACCTGAACCCCTCCCCCTGGCCTCTTACCCTCTCTAGATCTATTCATCACTAACTGCCGCTGTGACATCGGCCGTCTCCATTTCTCTGCTCCCCTCACTCACTCCAACCTACCTCCCTCTGAACTTGCAGCACTCCTTCTCTTAGATCCAACCCTGACATTGTCATTAAACCTGCTGACAAGGGTGGTGCTGTTGTTGTTTGGCGAACTGACCTCTACCTAGCGGAAGCTGAACGCCCTCTCCGACACCTCCTCCTACCTCCACCTGGACCATGACCCCACTACCGAACATCAAGCCACCGTTTCCAAGACTGTCACTGACCTCATCTCCTCTAGAGATCTTCCCCCCGCAGCCACCAACCTCATAGTTCCCCAACCCAGCACAGCCCGCTTCTACCTCCTTCCCAAGATCCACAAACAGGACTGCCCTGGTAGACCCATTGTTTCAGCCTGTTCTTGCCCCACGGAACTTATCTCTTCCTATCTCGACCCTGTCTTTTCTCCCCTTGTCCAGTCTCTTCCCACCTACATCCGCGACTCTTCGGACGCCCTCCGCCACTTTAACAGTTTCCAGTTTCCTGGCCCCAACCGCTTCCTTTTCACCATGGATGTACAATCCCTCTACACCTCCATCCCCCACCAGGATGGCCTGAGGGCACTCCGCTTCTTCCTTGAACAGAGGCCTAACCAGTCCCCATCAACCACTACCCTCCTCCACCTGGCTGAACTTGTTCAAACATTGAACAACTTCTCCTTTAACTCCACTCATTTCCTCCAAATCAAAGGTGTTGCTATGGGTACCTGCATGGGTACTAGCTATGCCTGCCTTTTCGTGGGATATGTGGAAAACTCTTTGTTCCAGTCCTACTCGGGTCCCCTCCCTCACCTCTTTTTCCAATACATTGATGACTGTATCGGAGCCGTTTCCTGCTCTCGCCCTGAACTAGACAATTTCATTGACTTTGCCTCCAATTCCCACCCTTCCCTCACCTTCACATGGCCCATCTCTGACTCTTCCCTTCCCTTCCTCGACTTCTCTGTCTCCATCTCTGGAGATAGGTTATTGACCAATATTCACCACAAGCCCACTGACTCCCACAGCTACCTGGACTACACTTCCTCCCACCCTGACTCCTGTAAGGACTCTATTCCATTCTCCCAGTTTCTCTGTCTCCGCCACATCTGCTCCGACGATGCCACCTTCCACACCAGTGCTTGCGACATGTCTTCCTTTTTCCTCAACTAAGGATTCCCCTCTACCGTGGTTGACACGGCCCTCGACCGTGTCTGTTCTATCTCCTGCACCTCTGCTCTCACCCCTGCCCCTCCCTCCCGGAACCAGGATAGGGTTCCCCTTGTCCTCACCTTTCACCCCACCAGCCTCCACATTCAACGGATCATCCTCCGCCATTTCCGCCACCTCCAAAGTGATACCACCACCAAATGCATCTTCCCCTCCCCTCCCCTTTCAGCATTCTGTAAGGACCGCTCCCTCCGAGACACCCTAGTCCACTCCTCTATCACCCCCAGCACCCCTTCCCCTTCGCCTGGCACCTTCCCGTGCAAGCGCAGGAGATGTAACACCTGCCCTTATACCTCCCCACTTCCCACTGTCCAGGGCCCCAAACACGCCTTCCAGGTGAAACAGCGATTTACTTGTACTTCTTGCAATCTAGTATAGTGTATTCGCTGCTCACGATGCGGTCTCCTCCACATTGGGGAGAACAAACGCAGATTGGGTGACCGCTTTGCGGAACACCTCCGTTCAGTCCGTAAGGGTGACCCCGAGCTTCCGGTCGCCTGTCACTTTAATTCTCCACCCCATTCCCACTCGGACCTCGCCGTCCTTGGCCTCTTGCATTGTTCCGCGGAAGCTCAACGTAAACTCGAGGAACAGCACCTCATCTTCCGATTAGGCACTTTACAGCCTTCCGGACTCAATATCAAGTTCAAAAATTTCAGATCATAACCTCGGCCCCTTTTACATTTTTACTTATATTTTTTATCCACACCTTTGTTTTGGTTTCTCCCCCCCCCCCCCCCACTTTCCTTTTTTTTTCTCTCTCCCACATGGCAGCTGTCTCCCATTCTGCCAGCGCATTTCACACCGAATCTAGAGCTGTCTTTTGTCTCCACTAGTCCTATCACCATCTCGTCTCATTTTGAATACGTCTTAATGTCTCTTCTCTTTTGTTCTCTCCCAGCCCGGCCTCTTAATCTATTTCATTCCCTGTGCCTCTTTAGTCTTGATAAAGGGTTTTGACCCGAAACGTTGACTCTAATTTCTCTCCACGGATGTTGCCTGGCCTGCTGAGTTTTTCCAGCATTTTCTGTTGTTAGACCAGAATGACAGCCTGGCCGGTGGCCAGGAGGGAAAACCAGTAGCAGAAGGCTGCAGCCGGGGCCCTTGGGGATGGTCCCCAGCAATCGGTTAATTTTAAATTGGGTTCCCAATTACTCTCTGTGAGCTCAATTTAAATATCTTAATGAAGTGTCCCGCCTCTCCACAGTGGAACACTCAAATGCCATGAAACCCGCCGCTGTAAAATTGGCACCGGATTAGTTCACATTTCACACATTTGACGGTTTAACACCAGCCCCGACCCTCTCCCGCCCGTCGTGGGGGAGTTAATGTCGAGGCCATAGATTCAAATAGTGCAAGATAATTTTAGGACTGATATCAGGAAATTCTTCTTCACATAAGACTAATCGGAATAAACTTCCAGATAGCGCAGTGGCAGCAAAAATCCAGGAAACATTGAAGAAACAATTGAATGCAACAAATTGGGGAACATTAGGATCTGTCTGGATGGATGAATTAAAATGAGTCCAATAGCCTTCCTTAGCTGTAATTATTTTGTGATCTTACAAAGAGTCCATAATGTTATGTACGAAAAACGTTGGCCATCTGAATAAAAACAGCAAAACCATTTCATGATTGGATTATTGGTCTTTAGTTATTTTCTGCCCAGGCAATTTGACTTACATAGAAACATAGAAGATAGGAGCAGGAGTAGGCCATTCGGCCCCTCAAGCCTGTTCCGCCATTTAATGAGATCATGGCTGATCATTCAAATTCAGTACCCTGTCCCTGCTTTCTCCCCATAACCCTTGATCCCTTCAGCCTTAAGAAATATATCTAACTCCTTCTTGAATATATTTAATAAGTTGGCTTCAACTGCCTTCTGTCATAGAGAATTCCACAGGTTCACCACTTTCTGGGTGAAGAAATCCTTCCGCATCTCAGTCCTAAATGACTTACCCCTTATCCTGAGACTGTGACTTCTGGTTCTGGACTCCCCCGCCATCGGGAACATCCTTCCTGCATCTAGTCTGTCTAGTCCTGTTAGAATTTTATAAGTTTCAATGAGATCCCCTCTCATCCTTCTAAACTCTAACGAATATAAGCCTAATCGACTCAATCACTCTTCATACGTCATTCCTGCCATCCCAGGTATCAGCCTGGTGGATCTTCGCTGCACTCCCTCCATGGCAAGAACATCCTTCCTCAGATAAGGCGACCAAAACTGCACACAATACTCAAGGTGTGGTCTCACCAAGGCCCTGTACAACTGCAGCAAGACATCCTTGCTCCTGTACTCGAATCCTTTCGCTATGAAGGCCAACATACCATTTGCCTTCTTAACCGCCTGCTGCACCTGCATGCTTGCCTTCAGCGACTGGTGCACAAGGACACCCAGGTCTCGTTGCATTTCCCCTTTTCCCAATCTATTGCCGTTCAGATAATAGTCTGTCTTCCTGTTTTTGCCACCAAAGTGGATAACCTCGCATTTATCCACATTATACTGCAGGCTTCAGAAGGCTGCTTCATGATTCCAAAATCTAAAATGGCGGCTTGGATTGCATGGCCTGTTCAAAAGACATCACAAGCTGATTAAGAGCCTACAATTATACGGAGCTTCTCTGACAGGAGACTGGCAGAACCTCTTCAGAAACAATGTAAATCTCAATTTTCCATCATTGACACCACGGAGGTAATCCTAACCTAGCTCGCCGGGCGGGAAACCCATGGGATCGGCTAGAATGTCGGTTTTACAGGTCTTCCAATATTACTCTCCATTGACTTCAATGGAGAGTAAAATCAGGCAGGGTGTAAAACCAGCGTTGTACCCGATCACATCAGTTTCTCGATGAGAAGGTTAGGTTAAAAGTGCCCGCGTTACAGTGGGAAACTGGGAGAACCCCCACGGACTTTCAGGACCTAAGTACTTAAGGCACATGGAACAGTTTCCATATTTTCTTGAAGTGTTTTCATTTATGGATACATATAGGAAATCATACAAGTAAATGATCCAAGACTCACAGGAAAAATAGAAATAAAAGATGACATGGATCATGATCTGGGAGCACTGTGATAGCTGTCCCATGACCATATCTACTGCAGCACCAGGTAAAAATACAAGTACAACAACAACTTGTACTTATATAGCACCTTCAACGTAGTAAAACAGCCCAAGGCGCTTCACAGGAGTGTTATAAAACAAAATTTGACACCGAGCCACCTAAGGGGAAATTAGGGCAGACTTGGTCATAGAGGTAGGGTTTAAGGAGCATCTTAAAGGAGGAAAGAGAGGTACAGAGGCAGAGAGGTTTAGGCAGGGAATTCCAGAGCTTAGGGCCTAGGCAACAGAAGGCACGGTCACAAATGGTTGAGCGATTATAATCAGGGATGCTCAAGAGGGCAGAATTAGAGGAGTGCAGATATCTCGGGGAGGGGGGTGGGGTTGTGGGGCTGGAGGAGATTACAGAAAGAGGGAGTGGCGAGGCCATGGAGGGATTTGAAAACAAGGATAAGAATTTTTAAATTGAGGCATTGCTTAACCAGGAGCCAATGTAGGCCAAACTAACTTGGCAGGGGGATGGGATACAGAGGGGAGCTGAAATAGGGGGGGATGTGCTGCCAATTATAGAGAAAAAAACAAGTCAGCTTGGTAGACAGGGCAAATATATAAGGGCAAGGCTGGATGGCATCTATTTTAATGCAAGGAGTCTTGCAAATAAGGTGGATGAACTGAAGGTGTTGATAAACACATGGGAGTATGATATTGTTGCTATCACGGAGACATGGTTGAGGGAAGGGCAAGACTGGCAGCTCAATATTCCGGGGTACAGAATCTTCAGGCGAGACAGAGGAGGAGGTATAAGAGGAGGGGGTGTCGCAATATTAATTAAGGAGTCAATTACTGCAGTAAGGAGGGATGATATATTAGCAGGGTCCTCTAATGAGGCCATATGGGTGGAGCTTAAAAACAAAAAGACGGCAAGCACTTTGCTGGGAGTGTACTATAGGCCTCCAAACAGTCAGGGGGAGATAGAGGAACAGATATGTAGGCAAATCTCAGAGAAATGTGCAAATAATAGGGTAATAATAATGGGGGATTTCAACTTCCCCAATATTAACTGGGATAGTCAGAGTGTGAAAGGCTCAGAGGGTGTAGAATTCTTAAAGTGCATCCAGGAGAGCTTTTTGAGCCAGCATGTAGAAAGTCCTACAAGAGAGGGGGCGGTACTGGACCTAATTCTAGGGAATGTGGCCGGCCAAGTGGAAAAAGTGCTAGTAGGTGAGCACTTTGGTGATAGTGACCATAATATGGTAAGATTTAAGGTGGTCATGGAAAAGGACAGGGATGGGCCGGAAATAAAGGTTCTAAATTGGGGGAAGGCCGATTTTAATAGGATAAGGCAGGATCTGGCCAAAATGGACTGGGATCAGCTACTTGTAGGAAAATCCGCATCGGAGCAATGGGAGGATTTCAGAAGGGAGATTGAGATCATACAATGGCAACATGTTCCCGTAAAGGTCAAGGGTGGTTCCAAAAACCACAGGGAACCTTGGATGTCAGGGGATATACGAGAATGGATTAGGAAAAAAAGGAGGGCTTTTGGTAGATACAAAAGGCTAAAGACGGAGGAAGCCCTAGAGGAGTACAAAAAGTGCAGGGGGATACTTAAAAAAGAAATTAGGAGATCAAGGAGGGGCCATGAAATAACACTGGCGAGCAAAATAAAGGAAAATCCGAAGATGTTTTATAAGTATATTAAGGGTGAGAGGATAACTAGGGAAAAAATAGGGCCCATTAGGGACAAAAGTGGCAATCTGTGTGTGGAGCCGGAAGATGTAGGAGGGGTTCTAAATGAATTTTTTGCATCTGTTTTCACTATGGAGAAGGACGATGTAGACATAGAAATAGGGCGGAGGGACTGTGATATGCTCGAACATATTAACATCGAGAAGGAGGAGGTATTGGCGGTTTTAGCTGGCCTAAAAATGGATAAATCCCCAGGCCCGGATGAAATGTATCCCAGGCTGCTGTGTGAGGCAAAGGAGGAGATTGCAGGGGCTCTAACACATATATTCAGGACCTCTCTGGCCACAGGGGATGTGCCAGAGGACTGGAGAACCGCTAATGTAGTACCATTATTCAAGAAGGGTAGTAGGGAAAAACCGGGGAACTACAGGCCAGTGAGCCTAACATCAGTGGTAGGAAAATTATTGGAAAAAATCCTGAGGGACAAAATTTGTCTCCACTTGGAGAGGCAAGGATTAATCAGGGATAGTCAACATGGCTTTGTCAAGGGAAGATCATGTCTGACTAATTTGATTGAATTTTTTGAGGGGGTGACTAGGTGTGTGGATGAGGGTAACGCAGTGGATGTGGTATACATGGATTTCAGTAAGGCCTTCGATAAAGTCCCGCACAGGAGACTGGTCAAGAAGGTAAGAGCCCATGGAATCCAGGGTGCCTTGGCACATTGGATACAAAACTGGCTTAGTGGCAGAAGGCAGAGGGTGATGGTCGAAGGTTGTTTTTGTGACTGGAAGCCTGTGGCCAGTGGGGTACCACAGGGATCGGTGCTGGGTCCCTTGCTGTTTGTGGTCTACATTAATGACTTGGATATGAATGTAAAGGGTATGATCAGTAAGTTCGCGGATGATACAAAAATTGGTAGGGTGGTAAATAGCGAGGAGGGTAGCCTCAGTCTGCAGGACGATATAGATGGGTTGGTCAGATGGGCGGAACAGTGGCAAATGGAATTTAACCCGGAAAAGTGTGAGGTGATGCACTTTGGGGGGACTAACAAGGCAAAGGAATACACAATGAATGGAAAGACCCTAGGCAAGACGGAGGGTCAGAGGGATCTGGGTGTGCAAGTACACAGATCCCTGAAGGCGGCAGAACAGGTGGATAAGGTGGTAAAAAAGGCATATGGGATACTTGCCTTCATTAGCCGAGGCATTGAATATAAGAGCAAGGAGGTTATGATGGAGCTGTATAAAACACTGGTTAGGCCACAGCTGGAATACTGTGTGCAGTTCTGGTCGCCACACTACAGGAAGGATGTGATCGCGTTAGAGAGGGTGCAGAGGAGGTTCACCAGGATGTTACCAGGGCTGGAGTGCTTCAGCTATGAAGAGAGACTGGGCAGATTGGGTTTGTTTTCCTTGGAGCAGAGGAGGCTGAGGGGGGACATGATTGAGGTGTACAAAATTATGAGGGGCATAGATAGGATGGATGCTGAGGAGCTTTTTCCCTTAGTAGAGGGGTCAATAACTAGGGGGCATAGATGCAAGGTAAAGGGCGGGAGGTTTGGAGGGGATTTGAGAAAGAACTTTTTCACCCAGAGGGTGGTTGGAGTCTGGAACTCACTGCCTGAAAGGGTTGTGGAGGCAAAAACCCTCACAACATTTAAGAAGCATTTGGATGTGCACTTGAAATGCCATAGCATACAAGGCTACGGGCCAAATGCTGGAATATGGGATTAGATTAGACAGGGCTTGATGGCCGGCGCGGACACGATGGGCCGAAGGGCCTCTATCCGTGCTGTATTACTCTATGACTCTATGACTAGGTCAGCGAGCACAGGGGCGATGGGTGAACTGGACTTGGTGCATTTTAGGACACTGGCAGCCGAGTTTTGGATGACTTCAAGGTTACGGAGGGTAGAACATGGGAGACCAGCCAGGAGTATGTTGGAATAGTCAAGTCTAGAGGGAACGAAGGCATGGATGAGGGCTTCAGCAGCAGATGAGTTGAGGCGGGCCGGAGATGGGCAATGTTACGTGGAGGTAGGTGGTCTTGGTTATGGCGTAGATATGTGGTCGGAAGCTCATTTCAGGGTCAAATATGACACCAAGGTTGCGAACAGTCTGGTTCAGCCTCAGACAGATGCTAGGGAGATGGATGGAGTCAGTGGCTAGGGAACAGAGTTTGTGGGGGGACCGAAGACAATGGGGTAAAAATTCAGTTGGGGCGCTACCTTCACCGGGGCACTAATGTTAGTGTCCGGAAAAAGTTAGCACCACCACAGCTGATTTTCCCAGGTAGCGCCCCGAGAGGGAGGAGGGGTGCTACTGGAAGCGTCCCGCGTCCCACTTGGGGCGCTGTGAGCCAAAACCGTGGTGCTACGTGCATGTTCAAGGACTTTGGATAGGAAAGGGATGTTGGGGATGGGCGGTAGTTTGCAAGGGCGGAGGGGTCAAGGGTTGGTTTTTGGAGGAGAGGGTGATGACGGCAGAATTGAAGGAGAGGAGGAACAAAACCTGAGGAGAAAGAACCATTAACAATATCAGTTAACATGTGTAGTGTCCGAGTATAAATAATACACGGACTGCAGGAGAACAATAATAACAGGTATTTACTGAACAGAGGGTAACTCTTTTTGTTCTGAACAGAGGGTAATTTAAGACTGACGTACAGAAGCCTGCTATGGTTTTATATACAGGGGTGGTCACTGCCGGTACTGCAGTATAGAATCAGTTCTTCTCTTAAAGGTAAATACACAACAATTCTTCCCCTTTTAGATAAACAGTACATAACATTCATTTAACAACTAAATAATAACTGATTACAATTACAATTTTCTCTGTACTATATACATCAACTGAAATAATCATTTATAAGTTCAGTCTTTGAGGAGGCTTCCTGATCCTGACTGGATAGCGCCTTTCTCGAGTATCCTGTTCTTGCGGCGGAGTTGATTCTGGTTCATTGTCATTGGTTGGTTCGTCAGCTTCCAATACCACTGCTTCTGAGGTAGATGCAATCTGTACTTCGGGTTGATTACCAGGTGCACCTGCTCGTGGTATGGGTTTGGCTTGTTCCTGTGACTCTAGAATCTAGTCAGCATGGCGTCTCACGATGCTCTCTCCAACGTCCACTGTGTACATTAGTGGTCCCTGCTGTGTGCATATCGTTCCTGGCTGCCATTTTTCTGTTCGGTAGTCGCGGGCCAAGACTGGTTGCCCTATCTTGAAGCTCCTGGTTGGCTTCTCATTTATGTGCTGGAATTGCTTATCCTCAACATCTCGTCTTATGTTTGGTTTGAGCAAATCCAGGTGACATCTTAGCCTTCGGTTGAAGAACATTATGGCTGGAGCTTGGTTGGTGACTGCATGTGTCGCATTCCGGTAAGCAAACAAGAAATTATCCACCTTGCGTTGTAGTGGTATGTCGTCATTATTCATTGCCTTTATTGCCTTTTTAAAGGTCTGAACAAACCTCTCAGCCAATCTATTTGTGGCTGGATGATATGGGGCAGATGTGTAATGTTTCACCCCATTATTCCTCAGAAACCTCCGGAAATCCTCGGACACAAACTGTGGCCCATTCCATTGTCGGAGCAAATCTGTTCTGGCAAGCCATTCCAAGCGAAGATGGCCCGTAGGACTGCAATAGTTTTCTCCGTGGTGGTGGAGGACATTTTGATGACCTCTGGCCATTTCGAATGGGCGTCCACAGCGATTAGGAACATTGAGTCCATAAATGGACCAGCAAAATCAATGTGTACCCGTTGCCATGGAGATGAGGGCCACTCCCATGGATGTAGCGGGGCCTGTGGTGGAGCGTTTTGGACCTTCTGGCATCCTGTGCATCTCTTGGTCATATCCTTGATTTCTTTATCGATTCCCAGCCACCACACAAATGCCCTGGCTAGGCTCTTCATTTTTACCCCTCCCACATGACCCTCATGAAGCTCATTGAGCACTCGATCTCTCAACTTGGGTGGAATTACCACTCGGGATCCACACATCAAGGTCCCCCGGCACACTGACAGCTGTTCTCTCCTTGGCGAGAATGCTGGCAACAGTGAGTCGCCATGTGCTGGTCATCCCTTCACCGTTAAATCATAGACCCGAGAGAGTGTCGGGTCATTTCGGGTTTCCTTCTCTATACTTGAGTTTGTAACAGGTAGACATTCGACTATGGTCGCATGGAATATCTCAACAGGGTCCACTGCAGGTGCTTCCTCTACCGTAGGCAACGGTAGGCGCGACAGCCCATCAGCGTTTCCATGCTGTTTTGTACCCTTGTACTCTATGTCGTACTGATGTGCCCCAAGAAAAAGTGACCATCTTTGCAGCTGTTGCACCGTCATCACCGGAACGCCCTTCTTTGGGTTAAAAATGGAGACCAGGGGCTGATGATCAGTCAGTTGGGTGAATTTCTGCCCGTGCAGATAGTGATTGAACTTCTTCACCCCCCACACCAGGCTGAGGGCCTCCCTGTCAATCTGGGCGTAGTTACGCTCGGCTGAGGTTAACGAGCGCGACGCAAAGGCTATTGGCCTCTCTGAACCGTCAAGGAATTTGTGTGACAGCACCGCTCCGATGCCGTAGGGAGACGCATCACATGCTAACTGAATCGGTAGTGTTGGATTGTAGTGGGCCAATACTTCTTTTGAAGTGATTAGGCATTTACATTTCTGAAAGGCACGCTTACACTCATCACTCCATTTCCATGTTACTCCAGTTTGCAGTAGGGCATTCAGTGGGTGCAGAATTGTAGATAAATTCGGCAAGAACTTATGGTAGTAGTTCACCAACCCGAGGAACGACCTCAGTTGCGACACATTTTCCGGTGCTGGAGCCTTGTCTATAGCCTCAATCTTGTCCGGCGACTTATGCAACCCTTCCTCATCAATCATGTGGCCACAATACGAGATATGTCTCCTGAAGAACTCGCATTTGGGGCGGTTGGCTCGTAGCCCATATTCCCGTAATCTCGTGAGCACCTGCTCCAGGTTGGCAAGGTGTTCACTGTCATTTTCGCCCGTAACCAGGATGTCGTCCAAATAACACTGCGTCCCCGGGATCCCTCGCAGGACTTGTTCCATCGCCCTCTGCCAAATAGCCGGGGCTGATGCTACCCCGAATACTAGTCGATTGTACTGGTAAAGGCCTTTGTGAGTGTTTATCGTGAGGTATTTCCTAGATGCTTCTTCCACCTCCATTTTAGATACGCTTGGGCCAGATCAATCTTTGTAAAGCGTTTCCCTCCAGATAGTGAAGCGAAAATATCTTCTATCCGTGGAAGTGGATATTGTATTGTGTGCAGGACTGGGTTCACAGTTACCTTGAAGTCCCCACAGATGTGAACCTTCTTCGGTTCCTCAGGTGTGCTGCTCAATGATTTCATCATTACAGGAACGATGGGTGTGGCCCACTCGCTCCAGTCCACCTTGGACAGCACACCCGAATGCTCCAGACTCTCCAGCTCTGCTTCAATGGCTGGGCGGATCGTCTGGCCTTAAAAAATTTTGGGTTTGCGTTATCTTCGACTTTTATCATTGCCGTTACTCCTTTTAGAGTCCCAAGTCCTTGTTGGAACACCTCTTTCGCGTCAGTTAGAATCTTTGACAGTCGTCCAGGTATGACGTCATCATCCTTTTTATCAGTCACAGTTAGCGCCTGAATGGAATGCCAATCCAATTGTATTTTTCGGATCCATTCATGTCCCAATAATGGTGGTCCTCCATCTGGTAGTATATATAGATACAGTTTCTGTGTTTCCTTGCCGTTGTATTCAACTGGCACCCTTATTTTTCCTCTGGGGTAGACGTTTTGCCCCGTGTATGTCTTCAATACAATGGACGTGTCCTTCAAGGGTATGTGTGGGAATAGCCGCTCATAGTCTCGTCGATTCATGACAGTTAGGGCTGATCCTGTGTCCAATTCCATCTTTACTGGGGACCCTGCTATCATGAGGGTGACCCAAATGGTTCGGTGATCCTCCTTTGCGATCACGTTGTGTAACTTTAGACAACTTAGTCTCTTGCTCCCGGAGTCCTTATCACTCTCCTGATCTTCCGAACTACTGTCTATCAATTTCTTTACTTTCTTGTACTTTTCCTTAGTAGTTCTTGTAGTGTTGGTTTTCTTTCCCGACCTGCAGGCTCTTGCTATGTGTCCCATTTTCCCACATTGCCTGCATACTTTGTCCTTAACCCAGCAGTCCTTCTGATCATGGGTTGTTCTGCCGCAGCGATAGCACTTTTCTGCTCCATACGCCATTTCGTTAGCGCTGTATTCTTGTGGTTTCTGTTGTATTTCTGCAGCTCCCCGTGCTGCTGCTTCATATGATACTGCCACGCTGAAAGCCTGTTCTAGCGTCAGGTCCTTTTCCGAAAGTAGTCGTTTCTGGGTTCCTTCACTCTGGAGCCTGCAGACAAACTTATCCCGTAAGGTGTCTGCCGGTCCTGCTCCGAACTGGCAGTGCTTCGATAACTTGCGTAGTTCCATAAGGTAGTCAGCATTGCTCTCATGTTTGTGCTGGTTTCTTTTATGGAACTTGAATCTTTCTGCTATCAGCAGTGGTGTAGGGTTTAGGTGTTCCTGTAAGATATTAACAATTTCTTCAAAACTTTTCTCCATTGGTTTAGCTGGGGTAATTAAATTCCGCAATAGACCGTACGTTCTCGCGCCCATCAAATTTAATAATACCGACGCCTTCTTTCCATCGGCCACCTCATTTGCCTTGCAGTACACTTCAATTCTTTCCACATACGTGGTCCAGTCTTCTACCTCGTTGTCGAAAGCAGTGATACTGCCACTTTTCGGCATCTTGGGTGATTTAAAATGGCGCCTCCCGCGCTTTTCCTTCTTCACCAATGGATTAAAATGGCACCTCCCGCGCTTATCCTTCTTCCCCAATGGAATAAAATGGGCCTCCCGCGCTTTTTCCTTCTTCCCCTTGCTGCCACGCTGCTCCTAGCGTTCTGCAGGGTAATGGCGGTGACCCGTGGCTACGGCGCGTCTCACTTTTCCTTCCCCTTGTCTTATTTTCGCTACGCTGCCCGGTTCTTGAGCACTGACCGCGCCTTGTGCGCTCCACCCTCTCTCTCTCTCTTTTCCTCCCGACGACGCTGCATGGTCCCTTTGCAGAGCCACTCGATCGAGCTCGAGCCCGCCGCAGTCCGGAAGGGTCAGCGCACTACCTGCTACCAGCACGATTTGCTGGAACACCTTGACTGGGGAGCCAAGCCCAGCTCTCCACAGCCTCTCCTGCAACTCTCCGAACTCCGATGGATCCTTGGGCGGCTGCCCGCGGTCGACGCCTGTTGTTCTGACTTCGACCTCCAAAAGCTTCTTCTCAGGGAAAGATCCCCGTGAGGTGATGCAGTACTGCAGGTGAGTTCGAACCTGTTCGTCGCCAATGTAGTGGCCGAGTATAAATAATACACGGACTGCAGGAGAACAATAATAAGAGGTATTTACTGAACAGAGGGTGCTCTTTTTGTTTGGACCCCCAAAAAAAACCAATTGGACTGTAAATAAACAAAAGTTCAACTAAAACTTAACAAATCAAATTAAAATTTGGTTTTCCGGGTTGATAGTGCACTCCAGTCCCTGCGGCACCCACCAGTCACGGAAATACTGAAGCGCGCTGGCGGACACCGCGTGCTCCATCTCCAGGGCCACCCGGGCACGAACATGGCCGCGGAAGAGAGGCAGGCAATCCGACTGGACGACCCCCTCGACCGCCCGCTGCCTGGACCAATTGATGGCTCTTTTAGCCAGGCCCAGGAGCAGGCCCACAAGGAGGTCCTCCAACCTGTCCGCTCCCCTCCGCACCGGGTGAACGTAGATCAAGAGCGTGGGACTGAAGTGCAGCCAAAAATCGAGGAGCAGCCCCTTCAAGTAGTGAAAGAGGGGCTGCAGCCTTTCACACTCCATATAAACGTGAAACACGGACTCCTCCAGGCCGCAAAAAATGCAGGCGGCCTGGGAGTCCGTGAACCTACTTAAAACCTTATTGCACGGGACCGCTCCGTGCAACACCCTCCAGGCCAAGTCCCCGATGGAAAAAGGGAGGACTCCCGCGTAGGGAGCCCTCCATTGGGGACCTCCGCCACCACCAGTCGGCAAAACGCCACGCCAAGGCGTGTCCGGACGGTAGACGAAGATGGCAAAGTGGAGAGTGTGCAGGAGCAGCCCGTACAGGAAACCCCTCCGCGCGGAATGAAAAGGCACGGAGGGTATTTCCTCGAGACGGCTCAAGTTATGAGGCGCCGGTTCCCGAGGGGAGTTTCGGGGCCGGGCGCCGATGCGGAATTCCGTCTGAACGGGGGTAAGCTCGGACGGGATCGCCCCACGTGCTTGAGCCGCCTCGATACACCTAGTGGAGTCAGGGCCCAGTGCTGCTTTCACCGATTCGATGGCTTCGACCGCGAGCCGGGCGTTGGCCCAGGACAGGCGCCGCGCCAGCTCCTCCGGCGCCATCCAGCCCGCTCCTCCGCCATCGAGCAGGTCCCCGACTCTGGTCACCTTGCCAGGCACAGCCCTGCCCTCCGCCAGCCGCCCAAACCCGCGTTCGTGGAGGTGCGGATTCCTGAGCAGCGGCTCCAGAAAGAGAGCCGCCGCTCCTGACGGGGGAGAGCTCTGCCTGGAAGCGACGTAGTTCCAAACCCATAGCAGTTCCTGGTAGAAGACAGGCAGCTCCCGCAGGCCGGCACGCCTGCCGCCCACTTTCGCGAACAGGAGCTGCGTGTCGTAATTGAGGCCGTGCAGCTGGCGGAAGAAAAACGTCGCAAGCGCACACCATCTCGGAGGATTCTCGACGTACAGGTATCTCTGCAGCGTCTGAAGACGGGAGACACAGAACCGCAGCAGAGACCCAGTGCTTCCTTTTGTCCCAGAAGAAGTTGATGAGCTTCTTCTGCATCTTGGCGACAAACGCAGGGGGAGGGATCAAAGTGACCAACCGGTACCACAACATGGCGGCCACCAGCTGGTTTATGACCAGTGCTCGACCCCTGTAGGACAACACTTGGAGCAGTCCTGTCCAGCATCCTAGGCGAGCGGTGACTTTGGCCTCCAGCTCTTGCCAGTTCGCTGGCCAGGCATCCTCGGCAGGGCTAAGGTGGACTCCCAAATAGAGGAGGTGCGTGGTGCTCCAGGCGAAAGGCCTGAACTCCTCCGGCAGGGAGTCCACCCGCCACTGACCCACCAGGAGTCCGGAACATTTCTCCCAGTTGACCTTGGCGGAGGATGCGTCCGAGTAAATCTGCTGGCATTCCCGCATCCTCCGCAAGTCAGCGGGATCCGTGACCGTGAGGAGCACGTCATTGGCGTAAGCCGAGAGGACTACCTCCATGCCCGGCCCTTGCAGAGCCAGTCCCGTCAACCTCTTCCACAAGAGGCACAGGAAAGGCTCCACGCAAATGGCGTATAACTGACCGGACATGGGGCATCCCTGACACACACCCCTCCTGAAGCGAAGGGGCGCCGTCAAGGACCCGTTAACTTTAATCAGACACTCCGTGGCGGCGTACAGAAGTCGGATCCGGGCGACGAAATGCGTCCCGAACCCGAATGCGTGCAGAGTCCCGAAGAGATACTCGTGATCCACCCTGTCGAACGCCTTCTCCTGATCCAGGGAGAGGAAGGCGACCGACAGACCAGCCCTCTGGGAGTGGTGGACCAAGTCCCGGACCAGATGGATGTTATCGTGGATGGTCCGGCCCGGGACCGTGCAGGACTGGTCGGGGTGGATCATGTGGACCAGCACGGTGCCAAGGCGAGCAGACATGGCCCTGGCAAAGATTTTATAGTCCATGCTGAGGAGGGAGACCGGGCGCCAGTTCTTAAGGAGGCGGAGATCGCCCTTCTTAGGCAGCAGGACAATGACAACCCTGCGCCAAGAGAGGGGCATCTCCCCGGTCACCAAACATTCCCCCAGGACCCGCGCGTAGTCGCCCCCCAAGACATCCTAGAATGCCCTGTGGAACTCCATGTTCAGCCCATCCAGCCCCGGGGACTTTCCCCTAGAGAGCTGGCGGAGGGCGCCGGTCAGCTCCGCCAGTCTTAGCGGAGCGTCCAATTTTTCGGCGCCCTCTGGGCTGACCTTCGGCAGGTCCTCCCACAAAACTCTGCGCGCATCCTCGCTGGACAGATCCGGAGAGAACAGGGCCCCGTAACAGGCGCGGGTCTCTGCGCTGATTCCCTCCGGATCCGAGACCAGTGATCCGTCGTCAGCCAGCAGCCCCAAGAGCTGCTTACGGACCCCCCGTCTTTTTTCCAGCGAGTAGAAGAAGGGGGAGCCGCGGTCCAGGTCCAGCAGGAGCTGGATCCGCGACCTCACGTACGCGCCTCAGGACCTGATGAGCTGCAGGTCCTTCAGCGTGCCCTTCTTCTCTTCGTACACCTTCCGCAGGGCCGGGTCCTTGACGACCTGACCGAGACGGGACTCCAGGTCGAGTACCTCCTTCTCCAACCGCCCGACCCGGGCCTCCCGCCTCTTGGTCGACCCCTTCGTGTACTCCTGACAGAAGAGACGGATGTGAGCCTTGCCCATGTCCCACCATAGCCTCAAGGAGGGGAAGCCCCCCCACTTCCTGCTCCAGTCGGCCCAGAACCGACGAAATGAATCCCGGAACCGCACGTCCTCCTGCAGCAGGTTGTTAAAATGCCAGTACGCGGACCCCCTCCACGCGCGCAGCGGAGTGAGCTCTGCCCACATCAGGTGGTGGTCCGTGCACGGCACCGGCCGCATGGAAGCCGCCGGAACGCAGGAGACGTACGCCCGGGAAATGTAGAGGCGGTCGATTCTGGACCTTCCTCCCCCAGACCTCACGCTAGTGAAGGCGCTGGAGTCGGGGTGGAGATTTCGCCAGACGTCCACCAAGTCGAAGGACCCGACCAGGTCCCTCAACTTCTCCATCGCCGCCGGGCTTCACGGGGGACCCGAACGGTCCCTCGCCTCGAGGGTGCAGTTAAAATCTCCCCCGAGGATGACGCACTCACCCGCGTCGACGGAGCCCAAAAGAGCGGACACTTCTTCGAAGAAACGCACTTGCTGCGCACCGGTCTGAGGGGTGTACACGTTCACTAGATGGAGCGGCACGCCCCCCAGGCGAACAGTGACCTGGAGCAATCGGCCCGGCACGTGCTCCTTGACCCCCAAGATCTCCGGCTGAAAATGCGGGGCCAGCAAGATAGCCACCCCGCTAGAATTGTTGGAGAGGTGACTCATGCTGACCCCTCCTTGCCACTCCAGGAGCCATGTGGCTTCGTCTCCCGGAACGGTGTGGGTTTCTTGCAGGAAACACACCGCATACCTCCTGTCCCGAAGGACCGAGAAGTTGTTGAATCTGCGGCGCGCCTCCCTGCTGCCGTTGATGTTGAGGCTGGTTATGGTTATCTTCATGTCAGAAGCATAGTGCAACCTCTACCTACACCTAATGGGGGGAGGGAGCGCAGCTGCTGGTCAGCCGCCACTTCCTCAGCAGCCCAGTGAGAAACGTTCTGAGCCGACGTAGCTCGAGTGGGTCCACGCCCTCGTCCGTGCCCATGATTTTAACGGTGGCGCGGACGGACACGATGAGCAGCGCCAGCTCCGACCACCTGTCAAGGGCCAGCCGGATCTTATTTTGCCGACCCTGGCACATGGCCATAAAGTCCCGGAGTTCACTTATGGGAATGAGGAGAGACTCGGCGAGGGGCACGAGGTCATCCAGCGCCTCGTGGACGGTGGAGTCCAAATCGTCCTCCGTGCCCATCACCGAGTCCCCATCCTCCTCCAGGGGGTCATCACCAGCGGCCGACCCGTCCGTCGCGCAGTGCGCAGCGAACGGCTCGGCCGCACCAGCCGGCCCCGCCTCCGCCCGGATCCCACCCCCAGGATCGGCGGCAGAGGATTCCTCCCTGGGCTCCTCTAGAGGCACCGGGCCAGAAGACGGCGGCGGTTCGGTGTCGCCCCCCCCCCCGCCTCAGACGCCAGAACGACCGGAGAAACCGGGGAAGAGAACAATTCCCAGCTCCTCCAGTACGTCCGGCACCAGAGACGCAGCCAGGGGGCCATCCTCCTCCCCGCCACCAGCCTCCGACCCAGCGGATGGGGTGTTTTCAATTAAAACCACCACTGGGACGAGCAGCCCCTGGGAGATGACCGGGTCGCATTGGGCGAGCTCATTTTCCTCGAGCTCGCCCGACCCAGACCCCAGGCCGCCCGACCCGGCGAGGGGTAACAGCACCGATAAAATGTCAATAGCCGCGGGTTGTTCCGCGACCCCCCCCACGGGCAGGGTCTCATCCCCATCCCCGGGAGTCACGTGCCGGAAAGACACATCTGCCTCAGCCTCCCGAGGGACAGGCAACCCCTGCCGATCGCTGGTGATGACGACAGCGGTGAGGGGGTGCGCAGTACCCGCGGCGGGCAACGACTCCCCCTGCTCGGAAGGAATTCCTCCTCCCGGTCCTCCTCCTCTTCCAGGGGGTCGCGCCTTCTTTTTAGCACGGAGGGAGCGAGGGAGACCTCCATGTCTGCAGAGGCCTCCTCCTCTGCTCCCTCCAGCGGAGCAGGTTTGTCGGGTTCCTTGGGCCCGAGCCCGGCCGCAGGTATTGGCGTTACCGCTGCGGCGGTTGCGGCCACAGGCTTGGGCACGAGGCCCCTCCCACTCGCGTCTGCCCCGATTAACTCCGCGAGGAGCGCGGGTGTAAGGGGCGCAAGGGGCAAGGGCTCGCCATCCACGGGGGGACCCGCCCTAAGGTGTTTATTTTTCCGCCGCGCCTTCTTTCCGGCTGGACGCGCTCCCTCCCCCCCGCCGGAGGCCTTGGTGGCATCGGCCCCCGACGTCGACCGCGCATCAGGCGTTCCCGGCGCGCGGGCAGATCCGGGGGGAGGAGCGGCGGCGGTGCCAGCCTCGGCCGCACGAGATGATCCGGCGGCCTTGGAGGCGGGGCAGTTTTTCCGGATGTGCCCCACGTCCTTGCAGGCGTGGCACCGCACACCGTCCGACGTCCAGAAGACGCGATAGGCGGTCCCCTCGTGGTGGACGACAAACGCCCCGTCGGTGTCCTCCTCCCATGCCAGCTGGCGCCGGAAGGAGAAGACGTGGCGAAGGCTGGCTTCCCGGAAGCCGAGCGGGATGGGCGTAATCCCCGACCTCACCTCCCCAAGTTGGCATAAATGGGGGAGGAGGAGCTCACCAGGAACATAGGGCAGGACGTTTAAGATAACGATCCTATGCGCGGTGGCCTCGAGAGGATCCACCGGCAGGAAGGTCCCGCCCATGGTGAGCCCCTTGGCGACGGCCAGGGACACTGCCCGCTCCGACCCCAGGAAGAACACAGCCTTCCTGTACATTTTTGAGGCTGTGACGATGGCTGAGGGGCCGACAACCCCAGCCATGGCTTTAACGCAGGCCTCAATGGTCATAGTGGGGTGAGTGTAACTCTTCACCCCAAGCTTTTTTGTCATAAGTTTAAAAGGTGATGGGGCAGCAGAAGCAGCGGGAGCAGCTGTGGCTGTGGCTGCCACTCCCGCATAAGTCCTGGCTGGCCCCGCCACCGGCGAAGATGCAGTCGCCATTAAGGGCTACACTCACCCCAAGTCACAGGCCTGAAGGTGTTAATGGCCTCAGGTATGTTTTGGTCCTCTATTGAGCAGAGGAAGTTGTTTAAAATGAAGACACACCTCTCTGTAAAGTCTGTGGGTTGTCCAGTTAATAACGACACAGACTTCAGGAATAACAAACAAACAGGTCTTTACTATTCGAAGGTCAGGACGAATCTGCCCCAGCAATCCTGCCACAACACTTATATACTGGTGTGGTCACTGTCGGTATTACAGTATACAGAAGCCAAACAAGTAGTGCCACACCTAAAGTAGTTCTCTTAAAGGTGAACGGTTACATACAATAGTTTCCTTAAAGGTAGACGGGTACATACACTACAATCCTTCCTTTTTAGCTTATTACTTACAGAGTCCCATTAACATACATATCTTCAACTTCATATAAAACACTTTACAGATATAATCTCGGTGGGAAACAGTCCACAAAGTCAGTCTCTGCGGGAACAGTTCACAGATTCAGTCTCCGATCTTGACTTGGTCCGAACAACATCTCTTTGGTGTAACCGGTTCACATGGATAGTGTGACTCCTCCATAGCCTTTTCCTTGCCGTAACAGCTTGAACTTTCGTCCTGTTGAACCGGCAGTGCCGACTTTTATAACCAACTGGCTGTCTTGATAATTTCCCACTTTTCAACTAATTTAGCTCCTTTCGTAGGTCCCCTCCTGAGCTGGTAGAAGTGATAATATTTTAGATAGTTATTGTCTTCTGCCTCTTCTTTTTCTTTTCTGCCTTTTTGAGACTCTCGGGGCTCCTTTATCGGCTGCCAGCTGTAGCGCCACCAACTCTCTATGTTCCTTAGACCTTAAATGTTTCATCCTGATTTCAGCACTTTGGGAGTTTTCCTCACAACTTGGGCAGACCACATCCTCGTAATATTCAGTGTCACTCAACAGGTCATGGTAATATTCGGGTTCGTCCTGAGTTAGGCCAGCGAGAGGGCCTTCTACTTCCTCCTTACCCATCTGGACGTTAGCTGACTGTGGTTCCTTCCCTAGACATCTTTCTTGAAAAGACTTCTTCATGCATTCACCTTCATCCCGCTCTTCCTGGGTTTCCTGCAAATCCTTCACTAATGACCTCATTTGTGATTTCAATACTTCCCCTTCCCTCAGGGATTGATTGATCGGGCTATTCAATCCTTCTACTGGAGCAGCTGTTTCAACATTCTGTTGTTCACATAGACGCGATTCAGCGTACTTTTGGCATCCCAGTAAAGTCTGTTTTGCAACCTCAGCTATTTCCCAAACTTTTGAGAGCTCCGAACTCCTTCCCGTTGAAGATTGAAGCTCGTGTTCAGATTGTTCCCATTGCAGAGTCTTTTCCCTCAGCATATGAAGGAGTTGGCTGACCATTAACTCTTCCACGGGAACACTGTGGATCAGAGTCTTCTCCATTTCATCCACCTTTTCCTCCAATGCTTTCACCTTCTGTTCCTCTTGTACTTTGGCTTTCAGCGCTCGGAAACGTTGCGCCCTGATGCTTTCTAGCTCATGTTCAGGGACCATTCTTACAGTCTCTGTGTTTCTTACAGTTTCCTTTTCTTCCACTGAAAGGATTCCCAGTTGAATCTGTTCTTCAAGTTGTTGAACCTTGGACATTGCCGCCTCATATTTGTCTTGGGTTTCCTTCAATATTTTTATGAGTTCTTGGACATCTTGTCTTTCATGTTCTGCCATGTCTTTCACCTCTAATTTCTCATCTATGGATGGAACTTCTACCGATGAGTCTGTCTTGGCCTTGAGCTCATCAAGAATTTCCTGCAGCCTTTGGACTTCTTGCTCATGTTCAACCTTTAGTTGTTCATATGCTTCTACTGAAACAAGCTTTTCGGAGGTTGCCGAGTTAACCCCCTCCAGAATTGTAGCCTGGGCCTGTTCATACTGTTCTTTCAACTTCTCACACTCTGCTTGTAAGGAGTCGTAGAGAAGAACTGGAATAACATCCTGGCTTCCTGAAGATTCCTCTTCATTTGCTTCTTTCGCAATTTCCTGTTGGAGTTCAGCCAAGGCTGCTATGCTATCTGCCTCTCGAAGTCTCACTGCCATCAAATCTTCTTTATTCTTGCAGTCTATCTCAGCCATTTTCCGATTACTTTCATTTAACTGAGTGAGTAGTCCCTTATTCTGGGCTGAGAGATATTGCACCTTCTCATGTAGACCATAGCACTCCTTCTCTGCTCGACATAGCTGGTTACTGCTGATTTGGTTCTGTGTTTCAAGTTCCAACATCCTTTGCTTAGCTTCTTTCAGTTTCGCCCCTATAAGCTCCTCTTGCAACATGGCCACATTATTCACATCAGTTAAAGAAGCGTTTCTCTTTTCCATGTCCAAGATTTTTTTCTGCATATCTTTAAGTGCACACTGCAATTCAGCTTCTCTTAACCTTGCTTGCACTAGCTCCGTCTCCAATTGCAGAACAAAATCCTCAGTGTAGCGTGGTTTGCCTTTATGCTGTATCTCTAGATCATGCAAATATTCTAACTCCTGAACATCATAAGGGAGATGTGATCGGTAATTGGTCACGATGGCTCTATGGTCGCTCTTTGCTTGAGCTAGCTGCCTCTGCTGTCTTTCCAGGTTCTCCCATTCGGTGTCCCAGAACTTTTCCATTGTTTTCATCTCTTGTACGAGACGGTAACTCAACTGTTCTAATTGTTGTCGTACTTTGAAATAAGTTTGAGTCCGAGTTCGGTGTTCTTCCGTCGTGGATAAGTCCTTAACTTGAACAGGCTCAGAATTCTCTGTCAAACTGGAGTTCTGCTCTGAAGCTTTATTCTTCTCGGTAGCATAAGCCTTTATGCATGTCTTCATTTTCTCCACCATAGTCGGCAAGTTCATTTTAGCCTTGTCTTCCATATTTGAGTTGGTCTTATCGTCATCCATTTCAGAATCTGAGCTGATAGCTTGCACCGAGTCCTCACTCATTATGGCTTTTAGATAGTGCCATTCCATGTCTATTTTCTTGATCCACTCTCGTCCTAGAAGTGGTGGTCCTCCCTCAGATAATACGTACAAGTTCATTCTTGGGTGTTCTTTACCCCTATCTCTCACCTTGACTCTTATCTTCCCCATGGGGTATACCTTATGCCCCGTGTATGTCTGTAATACGAACTTGGTATTCCTTAAGGGTATGTGAGAGAATAGCCGGTGGTAGTCCCTTCGATTGATGACTGATAGAGCTGATCCAGTGTCCAACTCCATTCTTACTTGGACTCCAGCTATTCTTAGTATGACCCAGATAGTTTGTAGATCAGCTTCCCTCCCCACATTGTGAATTCTCAGACTACCCAGCTCCTGGTTGTTTGGGTCTGAGTCTGAATTCTGTTCGTCTGAACTCTTCTCAGCCACCTTGTGTACCTTGCTGTACTTTTCTTGTGGTGGCTTCCTTTGGTTGTTGGTCTTCTTCCCTGACCGGCATACCTTTGCGATGTGACCCAGTTTGCCACATTTCCTACATTCTTGGTTCTTAAACCAGCATTGATTCTGGTCGTGCGTTGTCTTCCCACAACGATAGCATTTTGTTGTATTCGAGGTAATTTGGTCCACCCCGAGTGCCGCCGCCTTCAGCTGCATTTCTGCCGTTCCTTTCGCTGCGGCTTCGTGTGATGCAGCTATAAGAACAGCCCTGTCTAGTGTGAGGTCGTTCTCTTCCAGTAGTCGCTTTTGCGTCCCTTCTTTGGACAATCCACATACGAACTTGTCTCGCAGTGCCTCTGTCAGATTCCCTCCGAACTGGCAGCATTTCGCTAGCCTACGCAGTTCGACCAAATATTCCGCGTTGCTTTCGTCTTTCCGTTGCGTTCTTGCATAGAATTTGAATCGTTCAGCCAACATCAACGGTGTGGAGTTCAAGTGGTCCTTCGGAACAGCCACAATCCCTTCGAAAGTCTGATCCGCCGGTTTAGCTGGTGCTAGTAGATGCTTCAAGAGCCCGTATGTCTTTGCGCCCATCGAGTTTAGCAATGTTATCGCTTTGTCGTCTTCCTCTATTTTGTTGGCTTCACAATAGATCTCGATGCGTTCCACGTACGTGGCCCAGTCTTCTATCTCAGAATTAAAATCATTAATATTCCCTCGCTTAGGCATCTTCCTTTCCTTGGGAGCAGCACAAGTATTTCTTTAAATTCTTATTTATTATTTATTTATTTCTAAGATGGCGGTTTTTCCCGCGAAAATGGCGGTTTCCCGCTCTTTCCTTCTCTCCCCGCCCCTTCAATGGCGGTCTCCCGCGTCTGTCGTCTTCTCCGCCTAATGGCGGCTTCCCGCGTTTCTTCCCTGGTGGGAGGGGTACGCTTTCCCCACAGCGGACAGGTTCAGCCGCTGGGCTGGCTTCCGCACAGCTCCCCTTACTCGGCTCTGTCTTTCTCTCCCGCTCGCACGGCTCTACCGGCGCTGGGTACCCCGTTCACGGAGAACAGTTCAGCCGCTGGACTGGCTCTCGCGCAGTCTCTCTCCCCTTGCTCGGCTCTGTCTCTCTCTCCCCCACGTTCGGCTCTACCGGCGCTGGGTACCCTGTTGGTGGAGAACAGTTCAGCCGCTGGACTGGCTCTCGCGCAGCCTCCTTTGGTCGGCTCTGCCTCTCCCACACGCCCGGCTCCCGTTCGCCTCCCAGCCCTCACGCAGTCCGGTGCTTCCCTCCCCAGCTGCGGCTGAGTTTCTCTCTTCCCGCGCCTGCTCCCGGTCTCAGCGCTTCGTGGCTTCGGTCGCTGCCCGGCTTTTCCCGCCGATCGCGGTCCGGCTATCTCACGACGCCATTGGACCCGCCTTCCTGACCAGCTCTGCTCCCCCTCGACCGTGGTCGAGTGCACAGCCCTTATCCTCCGGATTTCGTTACACTTTCCCCTACTCACAGTCTCCGCGGCCGCCTTGTTTCCTGCTGATCGGCTCACTCCGCACCGTGGTAGAAGGGTAGTCAGTGCCTGTTGCTGATGGAAGCTTTTGTTGCTAAAGTCTTCCTCCTTTCTATTGCTGCAGCCTCGTGTTTTCTTCCAGCAGAACGACGAGGGCGGTTGCCTCTCTTCGACGCTCTTCGTTGCTTTGGTAGTCTTGCCGCAGGGTACGATCGGACTCGTCGCCACTGTAAAGTCTGTGGGTTGTACAGTTAATAATGACACAGACTTCAGGAATAACAAACAAACAGGTCTTTACTATTCGAAGGTCAGGGCGAATCTGCCCCAGCAATCCTGCCACAACACTTATATACTGGTGTGGTCACTGTCGGTATTACAGTATACAGAAGCCAAACAAGTAGTGCCACACCTAAAGTAGTTCTCTTAAAGGTGAACGGTTACATACAATAGTTTCCTTAAAGGTAGATGGGTACATACACTACACTCTCCCCTTATCGATTGAAATTAGGAGAGGGGCCTTCTCCCCTCTGCTCAATAGGCAATTAATAAAAAGAGATGAAATTGAGGTGCCTCAGAGAAATAGGCAGAGAGAGACAAAGAGAGAGAGAGAGGGGGGTGGGAAGGAGGGAGGCCGCAAGGGCAGGGTTGCCACTCAGGATGGTGGGTGGGTGGGTGTTGGCAGGGGTGCACTCTCCGATGGGAATTTAAAGTCTTTGAAGGTGGTCTTCTGGCAGGGGGAGAAGATGTCTTCACCTGGGAAAGCTGGAGATGCCCCAGGCTCAGTCCCACACCAGGTCTTAACGATGTAATTGGACTTTACCTAGGCAGCTCCAGCTGTCCCAGGCCAGGCAATAGAAGGGGTGCTTATTAGTGGTGTGTGTGGCCTAGTTTTTAACAAGAGCCACACACACACACAGACACCCCTTGACGATCCAGCCTTGTTTCTTCTTTTCTCCCCCCACCTAAAATACAAAGTCTTTGGGAGAGTGCACCAAATAACACCTACCTGAAAGATGATGTTGTTCTTCCCTCCTTCCAAACAGTTGGTGGTTGTTGGTTGTTTCTCTCCCCTCTCTCCCTCTCCTGAAGTGGAGGCCAATTTGGGGAGGCAGTAATGGAAAGGCCTCTCCCCTGGTTGGTGTTGTTGCTGGCCTCCCTTCTCCTTCTCCTCCTCTGTCCTCTCTCTCCAGGCACCTCAGTTGCTGTGATGATGGTGGAGGTGGAGGTGGTGGTGGTCTATCGATATCCTCCTCTTCCTGGTCAGGCGACCACCACTTTCCACTCTCCTGGTTTGGCTGCTCCTTCTCCTCCTGCTGACTGAGGCAGCTGCACAGCCAGAAATGCTGGAACAGAGGGTAATTTAAGGCTGAAATATAGAAGCCTGCTATGGCTTTATATACAGGGGTGGTCACTGCCGGTACTGCAGTATAGAATCAGTTCTTCTCTTAAAGGTACATACACAACAACATGGGAGCCAGAAAAGGAAGTTGGTTTGTCAGCAGTTTTTTGGGAATGGGGTCGAGGGAGCAGGAAGTGGGTCTCATGGACAAGATGAGCACAGAGAGGTCATGAGGGGAGTTCAGAGAGAAACTGGAGAAAGATGCGAGTTCAGGGCTAGGGTGGGGGGGAACCTTAGAGGAAGTTTGGCCCAGTGGGCTAGGGAAAGGAAGAGAAGTGGCAGAGGCAGCTGAACGGATAGTCTCAATCTTAGAGACAAAGAAGTCCATGAGCTCCTCGCACTTGTTGTTGGAGGTGAGTATCTGTGCTTTTGCTAGGTGTCAATTTTCCTGGGAATGTTACAGCCTGCACACTCATGTAACTCCAAACATCATCAAAGAGTGACAATGTTTAATACAACAGAAAAAGCTTTCACTAAGTGAATATGCAACTGTTGTTGTTTTACGTGTCCTTCGGCTGCTGTCTGGCACTGCTGATTCTTTTGTGTTTTGATGAGGTCATTCCTATCATCTCCATAACTACATGAAGACTGATAGCCTGTCCTCTTGATTAGTTAGTATTTTATGTATTGAGGTTGTCCCAGGCTGTATCTCACATTGAAGTCAGAGTATATGTTGAAAAGATTGGATAATATCTAACACATCCTATCTCACTACTCTTCTGATCTTTGTCTATTTGTGAGCTCATTAACAATTCTTACTATATATTGTTGTTCCCAGTAAAGATTCCTAATAAGATGTCTTTCCATCAATTCCAACTATCTGCAACATCTACCTAGTAATCCTTCAGGCTTCAGTTTGTCAAACACTTTCTCATAATCTATAAAACATAGATACACTTCTCTTTTCAGTTCTATTGTTTGCTTACAATTCATTCTTAAACCGAATATTGCTTTGGCTCAGCAGTAGCATTCTTGCCTCTGAGTTAGGAGATTGTGTGGTTCAAGCCCCACTCCAGAGACTTCAGCATATAGTCCAAGCTAATGCTGCAGTGCAGTACTGAGAGAGTACTGCACTGTGGGAGGTTCTGTCTTTTGGATGAGACATTAAACCATATGAAGTTTGTCTTTTTATGTGAACAGAAAATATCACATGCTGCTATTCGAAGAGAGTAGCAGGGTTCTCCTGCTGTCCTGGCCAGTATTTTTCCCTCAACCAACATCACTGAAACAGAATTTCTGGTCATTATTTCATTGCTGTTTGTGGGATTTTGCTGTGTGCAAATTGGCTGCCGCATTTCCCTGCATTACAACAGTGACTACACTTCAAAAAGTTCTTAATTGGCTGTAAAGCACTTTAGGACATCCTGAGGTCAAAAAAGGCGTTATGTAAATGCAAGTCCCTTCTGAAACCAAAGTGTTCCCGCCTTCATTCTCCAACCTTTTTCCTTTTTATTCTTTTCAACATATACTCTGAATTCATTTATGTTAAGCAGTCAGGATGCTGGATTTAAGATCAATGTAACATTGATAAACAATTTAAGGTATGCCAATGATACAGTACTGATTTTGGATACAAAAGAAAGATTGCAAGAGATATTTGAGAAGCTCAATTAGTTGAATTTGGAATATGGATGAAAATAAATGCTAAGAGGATAAAATCAATAGCAATCATAAAGAAAGAGAAGCTACTAAAAATTGGCCAGGAGTTTTATCCTCAGCCTGAGAATCTGCCAACTGACATAAGTGGAACCCACCTGGAGATCTAGGCCTGGGCCATGACATTAGCCTATTTTCAGTCCTCTTGTAAAGGTCACTGACAGCATCTTTCAATGGAGCCCAGGTCTCTTCCCTGAAGCGGGTACCCCTCACTGGATTTCCCCTGATTGGTGGGCACCTGAGAGGCACACCTGGTGACATGGGCACCTGCCATTGATATTATATGAGGTGACCTATGCCTGAACCCCTCGTGCTCTAGAGGAGCCAACACCAGAGGGTACTGGCTGGTGCTTCCTTGCAATTAAACCACAATGTTGGGCCTGCAGCTTTTCAGCTAGCCTTTCCACTATTTGGACAGCAATTACAAACTTCCCTGCAGCCAAATCCATTTTGTAATTGTCTAGCTCTTTAAGCTGCTGCAGGCCTTTACATCCTACGGCATCATACTATTTCTCACCCCTCCCCCTTCAATAGGAGAGTTCTCAACCAGAGGCATCTACAATGGCAAGAGCTCATCCTAATTATTTAACTAAGCCGGTCCCAGAAATCACAGAAGTTTCACTGCTCATGAGGTCAAGTGAGTGTCATTCCCACCCACCACTTCCAGCGGGGATCACTTCCTAGCAGCAAATCTCTTCTTCCGGGAAGGATCAAATCTGCACAAATTCATGGATTCAAAGGTCAGTGTCTGAAAAAAATCCTAATGTTAAAATTTAGCAGTCCTAAGTGCTGTGCTAGCCATTCTATCTGTGCCCAAATACAAGCTGACATTTTTTGTGGCTGAATCACAGAAACTGCTGAAATATAAATAGTACAGGTATAACAGTTTGCGTTTTGGAAAACTTCCACTGTTGTACCTCAGTAAAACATGAGATTTACATTTGCCTGATAGGAAAATACTTGATGCAAATTTCAAATGACAAACTCAGCATGTGTGTTAGACAGGTAATTTAATATTTCCCAGTACATGCACTGACTTGAGGCAGTCTCATATAAATCAGGGGTAGGGGAGAACATAAGAACATAAGAACATAAGAAATAGGAGCAGGAGTAGGCCAATCGGCCCCTCGAGCCTGCTCCGCCATTTAATAAGATCATGGCTGATCTGATCCTAACCTCAAATCCACTATCACAGAACCATCTCCTGCATCTAACAGAATTAGACACACGAAATAGGAGCAGGATCAGGCTACACGGCACCTGGGCCTGCTCCGCTACCCACAGGGCCATGACCAATCCGAACCTAGACTCATGTCCAATTTCCTGCCCGCTCCCCGTAACCCTTAATTCCCTTTACTTCTAGGAAACTGTCTATTTCTGTTTTAAATTTATGTAATGATGTAGCTTCTACAGCTTTTTGGGACAGCATATTCCATGGACCTACCACCCTCTGAGTGAAGTAGTTCCTCCTCATCTCAGTTTTGAAGGAGCAGCCCCTTATTCTAAGACTATGCCCCCTAGTTCTAGTTTCACCCATCATCGGGAACATCCTCCCCGCATCCACCCGATCCAACCCCTTCACAATCTTATATGTTTCAATAAGATCGCCTCTCATTCTTCTGAACTCCAATGAGTAGAGTCCCAATCTACTCAACCTCTCCTCATATGTCCATCCCCTCATCCCCGGGATTAACCGAGTGAACCTCCTTTGTACTGACTCGAGAGCAAGTATGTCCTTTCTTAAGTATGGACACCAAAACTGTATGCAGTATTCCAGGTGCGGTCTCACCAATACCTTGTACAACTGAAGCAATACCTCCCTCTTTTTATATTCTATCCCCCTAGCAATGAAAGCCAACATTCCACTGGCCTTCTTAATCACTTGCTGCACCTGATTGGGAATCAAAGTATAAACAGCACTTAATTCAGTTTCGCTAATTCAGCAACTTTCAATACTATGCTAAAATAATTCAGGGCAAGTGATTCAACAGAATATTTTTTAAGTTGTGCGTGCTATAGGGTGTTATTGAATACATTTGAGGAAAATATTAATGACATTACGGTAAAAACGGATTACTTATTTGCTTCAGCTGCAGAACACACTCCATTTAATGATAGTGTTTGGTTATGGCAAGCCAGGTATGCAAATAAAAGCATTTTTTGCATACAATCTAATTATTTGTGTGAATCTCATGTTTGTACATGTCACTAAATAATGGAGCGTCTTTATCGCCAGTTTTGGCACATGTGACTAAGATGTCGAAAATCCAGCAGGAAAATTCCCAGCCTCAGACTATAAAGCTTAGTGTAGTTAGCCAAGTGAATGTGCAGACAGGCAGTGTAGAAGGCATGTTCCACGTCCTGAGGCTCGAATTGTGATGGATCTGACTTGGCAGTTACACAATAAAGTCACTTTGATATATTAACTCAATAGAATAAACTTAGTTCTTCTCAGGCATTCTGAAATAAGCCCACAAAATTACAATATGGCAACCTAAAAATTGGGAGAAACACTAAAATGTTATGTGCTACTTGCTATGGACGATGTTAACTTATCACCATCTTAACTGCCGAGAGTAAAGTATAATTGATGAACGCACAGTTGGTATTGCTCAAGAATCTCTCAGTTGGGGTGACCCTAATATAAAGCAACAATATGTAATAACAGACAGGCCTATGCTAATTAACATCTTGACATACAAGAGAACTAAAATGGCCTAAAATATTCCCGCTGTGTCTGGAAAGATATATTGGCCCTATGCTAAAGTGCTGTTTATCAATTACTTCATTTTTTCTACACAAGGAGAAGGTTTTACATGTTTACATTGGAGAAGCACAATTTTTTTTCTATGCAGGAAGTAAGTATGTTATCATCAAATGTCACTGGGTGCTATACATTTCTTCCAATAATTAATCTCTGTCAGGAAATGGGAGTTTTACTCTATGAATTCTGAAATAGCCTTTTAAAGCCTTTAAAGATTGTTACCAAGAATTGCCAGCTTTGATCCCTCTTTAGATAACAATGGGACGTTAATTTTTTTTGTGCTTCATAATTTTCTGCTATTTTCTTGCCTTCTTTCTTAAGAATGCTACTATTTTCTGGGGCACAATTCCGTGCACTGGTAAAATCACTGGGGGAGAATAGGAGAATCATATCTCTCCCAGATTTTTCTGCATTGTGTTTCGTGTTCCCTTCTTCCCCTGCTCCAAATCTTAGAATTCCCCACAACTCTTTGTAGGTGGCTGCCTCTCTGATTCCATAGATGAGAGCAGCTCTCAAATGACTTAGCCAAGGGTTATTAGAGACGCGTGCAATAAGGGTACAGCAGTTATCATGGGTGACTTTAATCTACATATAGATTGGGCTAACCAAATTAGTAACAATACTGTGGAGGAGGAATTCCTGGAGTGTATACGGGATGGTTTCCTGGAGCAATATGTCGAGGGACCAACTAGAGATCAGGCCATCTTAGACTGGGTATTATGTAACGAGAAAGGATTAATTAGCAATCTTGTTGTGCAAGGCCCCTTGGGGCGGAGCGATCATAATATGATAGAATTCTTCATTAAGATGGAGAGTGAAGTAGTTGACTCAGAGACTAGGGTCCTGAATTTAAATAAAGGAAACTACGATGGTATGAGGCGCGAGTTGGGTAGGATTGATTGGGGAATGTTACTCAAAGGGTTGATGGAGGACAGGCAATGGCAAACATTCAAAGATCGCATGGATGAACTACAGAATTTGTTCATCCCAGTGTGGCATAAAAATAAAACAAAAAAGGTGACTCAACCGTGGCTAACAAGGGAAATTAGGGATAACATAAGATCCAAGGAGAGGACATATAAATTGGCCAGAAATAGCAGTAAACCTGAGGATTGGGAGCAGTTTAGGATTCAACAAAGGAGGACAAAGGGATTAATTAAGAGGGGGAAAATAGAGTATGAGAGTAAGCTTTCAGGGAACATAAAAACTGACTGTAAAAGCTTTTATAGATATGCGAAGAGAAAAAGATTGGTGAAGTCAAGCGTAGGTCTCTTGCAGTCAGAATCAGGGGAATTTATAATGGGGAACAAAGAAATGGGTTACCAATTAAATACATACTTTTGTTCTGTATTCACAAAGGAGGACACAAATAACCTCCCAGAGATGTCGGGGAACATAGGGTCTAATGAGAGGGAGGAACTGAATGAAATCAGTATTTGTAGGGAAATGGTGTTAGGGAAATTGATGGGATTAAAGGCCGATAAATCCCCATGGCCTGATAATCTACATCCTAGGGTGCTTAAGGAAGTGGCCCTAGAAACAGTAGATGCATTGCTGGTCATCTTCCAAAATTCTATCGACTCTGGAACAGTTCCCATGGATTGGAGGGTAGCTAATGTTACCCCACTGCTCAAAAAGGGTGGTAGAGAGAAATCGGGGAATTATAGACCGGTAAGCCTGACATCGGTAGTGGGGAAAATGCTAGAGTCCATTATAAAAGATGTAATAGCAGAGCACTTGGAAAACAGTGACAGGATTGGACAAAGTCAACATGGATTTACAAAAGGTAAATTGTGCTTGACTAATCTACTGGTATTTTTTGAGGATGTAACTGATAGAATAGATAAGGGAGAACCAGTGGATGTGGTGTATTTGGACTTTCAAAAGGCTTTCGATAAGGTCCCTCATAAGAGATTAGCATGCAAAGTTAAGGCACATGGGATTGGGGGCAAGATATTGACTTGGATAGAGAACTGGTTGGTAGACAGAAAGCAAAGAGTTGGAATAAACGGGTCTTTTTCCGAGTGGCAGGCAGTGACTAGTGGGGTACCGCAGGGATCGGTCCTATGACCCCAGCTATTCACAATATATATTAATGATCTATACGAGGGAACTAGATGTAATAGCCTAGAAATTGGGTTGGGGCGCCAAAGTGGCGCAAAAGTCGGCGGAGCGCAGGATTTAGCGCAGCGATCGGAATGATACCAATCGCCAGAAATTCAGTTTCAGTGCCCCTCGAGGGACACGGGGCGAGGCTCGAGGTGCTCCGCGTCCCTCTTAGGGCGCTGAAACTGATTATCGCAGTGCAACGTGCCGCAGCGCCACATGCTGCGGCATGGCACGCTGCGGTACTGCAGGCCTTCCTCCCACTGTTAAGGGGGAGGTGCCTGCAACAGCGCGATACCCGATCGCGAGTGCCAGCAAATGAGCCCGGCACCAAGGAGAAGTGCCGGGCTCTCGGGAAACAGCCGGCAATGCCGCGGGGGGGCGGTTAGGAGGCCGGGGACGGAGGTGCTGGCAGGCGGCCGCCGAAAAAGCGGCCGCCCCGCACCTCCACCTTAACTTGTGCCGCTGCTGGCACAGTAAGGCCCCGTGAACCGGGCGTGGGTAGCGAGCGGTGCAACTGCGGCGTTCGCTACCAAATATCGCGAACGGGGCATGAATGAGGCGCTGTGCACACCGATGACGTCATCGGTGGCGGCGCAGCGCAAATGCCTAACGCCACCATTAGTGCCCCTACTGAATATCGCCGCAGACGCAGCCAGTGGTGCTACAGCCACTGACTGCCTCTTTAGGCGCTAACAGGTGGCGCTACTCACCCAATTTCTCCCCCAATATCTCCAAGTTTGCAGATGACACAAAGCTGGGTGGGTGTGTGTGCTGTGAGGAGGATGCCGAGAAACTCCAGTTTCTTGATGAATGATGAGATTTATAACACTCACTTTTCCATTGCAGAGAAGGTCATGAAATCTCTTGTGGCACTTGTTAAGTATGTGTATTGTATTGAACAATTAACACAAAGACTTAAACGTATAACTCAAACAGGTCTTTACTGGTTGGAGGTAGGGACTATACATAGGTCTTTACTTCATGCCCACAGGCGGGAACTGAGGGGGATCAGTACCCACAGTACTATTTATACCCCTATGGCCAGGAGTGGTACTGCGTATCACTACGCCCAACAAGTAGTGCAGTCCTGTCCATAGGTTCAAAGTAGCACACATATTACATACACAACATTCCTCCCTTCCTAGCTTTACAGTCATCTCCCCATTTAACATAACGTAATAACATATATACATATATAACTTCAGGTTTACATAACAGAATAACATAGATACATAGATAACTTCATGTCAAAAACAGATCACAGATTCAGTCTCTGCGGAAAACAGTTCACAGATTCAATCTCTGTGGTGTAGTCGGTTCACGTTGCTAGAGTGACTCATTCAATAGTCCTTCCATGGATTTAACAGTTTGAACTTCCGAACTGAATTGGCTCCGTTCGGAGGGACCACGTGTGTGATCTGGTAGAGGTGATAATGGTTCAGATGGGTCATCTTCTGTTTTTACTTTTCCTTTTCTGCTTCTTGGAGACTCTCTGGGCTCCATTGTCAGCTGCCACAGCTGCCAGCTGCATGCGCAGTTCCTCCTTCTCTTCCTCCTGTTTCCGTCGTAGAGCCAGCTTCTCCCGATGTTCCGTAGACTTTTGGTGCTCCTCCATGATTTCTTCACTTTGGGAGTCGAAGTTACAAGCTGGGCAGGACAGGACATCGTAATATTCGGTGTCGTCCTGAGCTAGACCAGTGAGAGGGTCGTCTATTTCCTCCATACCTAGCTGGACGTTAGCCAGCTCTTGTTCCAAATCCAGACATCTTTCCTGAAGAGACTTCTTCATGTGTACCTCTGCATCCAGCTTTTTCTGGGCTTTCAGCAAGTCGTTTACTAGTGACCTCATTTGTGATTTTAATACTTCAACTTCCTTTGGAGATTGATTGATCGGACTATGCAATCCCTCTACCGGAGCAGCTGTTTCAGCGGTCTGTTGTTCTACGTTGACGTGAGTCAGCGTACTTTTGGCATCCAAGGGCTGCTCTGTTGCAGTCATCTCAGTCTGTGTTGCCACCTCAGCTCTTCCAATAACCTTTGAGAGCTCCGAACCCCTTTCGTTTGAATATTGAAGTTCATGTTCAAGTTTTTCCCATTTCAGAGTCCTGTCCTTCAGCATATGCAGGAGTTGGCTGACCGTTAACTCCTCTGACATCAGACGTTTTGTGTGCTCCTGCTCCATTTTCTCCATCAGCTGCTTCTGTTGTCTTTCCAGATTCTCCAACTCTATATCAAAGAACTCTTTCGTTGCATTCAACTCTTGCTCAAAACGGCGAAGCATTTGTTCTAATTGCTGTTGTAGTTTGAAATGGAGTTGAGTTCGAGCCCGGTGTCCCTCAGAAATGGGCACATCAGTAGACTTGCCAGACTCAGAATCCACAGTTAAACTATGTTGTTGTTGCTCAGTGGAATTCTGTGCTGAAACTTTGTCTTTTGCACCTGAGTTGGGCTTACCATCATCCGTTCCAGAGTCTGGGCCGACTATCTTCACCGAGTTCTCACTCGTTATTGTTTGTAGGAAATGCCAGTCCATATTCATTTTCCTAATCCACTCCCGTCCTAGTAGTGGAGGACCTCCTTCAGATATCACATATAAGTCCATTATTTGACTGTCTTCGCCCTTGTGGGCCACTGCAACCTCTATTTTCCCGATGGGGTACACTCTTTGCCCCGTGTATGTTTTCAATATAATCCCTGTATCCTGTAGGGGAATATGTTGGAATAACTTTCCGTAATCTTTCTTATTTATGACCGTCAATGCCGATCCAGTGTCCAATTCCAGTTTTACTTGGACTCCTTCTATCTGAAGAGTGACCCAAATTGTCTGGAGGTCTGCACCCTTACCAGCGTTGAGTACTCTTAAGCTAGCCAGTTCATTACAGCTTAAGCTAGCCAGTTCATTACTGCTAGCATCTGAATCGGACTCCTGTTCGGTCACCTTGTGTACCTTTGCGTATTTTCCTTGCGGTGACTTCTTGTTGCTGGTCTTCTTCCCTGACCTGCATACTCTAGCTATATGTCCAAGCCTACCACAAGTTCTACATTCTTGGTTTTTAAACCAACACTGGTTCTGATCATGCGTTGTCTTTCCACAACGATAACATTTGCCAGAACTCACACCCAATTTGTGTGCACTGAGCTCCGGTGACCGTAGCTGCATTACTGCCGTGCCTCTCGCTGCGGCTTCGTGTGCTGCTGCCATAGTGACCGCCTTCTCAAGCGTCAGCTCATTCTCCTCGAGCAGTCGCTTTTGTGTATCCTGTTTAAATAAACCACACACAAATTTGTCTCGTAGTGCATCTGTCAATCCCGTTCCAAACTGGCAATATTTCGCTAATTTACGCAATTCCAGCAAATATTCAGCATTGCTTTCATGCTGTAGCTGCCTTCTGTCGTAAAATTTAAATCGTTCCGCTAGCATCAGCGGCGTGGGGTTTAGATGATCTTTCAGGACAGTAACAATCTCATCGAACGTCTTATCCGCCGGTTCATCTGGTGATAACAGGTGTTTCAATTGCCCGTACGTCTTCGCACCCATTAAATTTAATAATGTTAGAGCTTTATCTTGGTCACGAATTTTATTGGCCTTACAATAATTTTTTACTCTTTCAACATATATGGCCCAATCTTCGAGGTCACTATCAAAGGTGCTAATATTCCCGTGTTTAGGCATTGTAGATTTGCAATTTCTCAGATTTTATTTTCTTTACTTGTTATCAAAGATGGCGGCTTCCCGCTCTTGCCGTCGTCCTCCGCCCACAAAATGGCGGTTTTCCCGCGCTTGGCGGTCTTCACCCGTCCCCCGACGCCGTCTCCCTTCAGCCCTCGAGTGCGGCCCTTATCTTCGCCGCGATCGATAGCCCGCGCTGTGCACCGCGACTCTCGCACCTTGAGCTTCTGCAGCCGCCGCGCCTTTCAGTCCGAGTGCGGCTCTTATCTTTGGTCCCGATCGCTGGCCCGGCTGCGCCCCTCACTTCAAAGCGGCCCGGCCCTTATCTGCCGATCGCTATCGCCCTACCTCTCTCTCTTCCCCAGTCCTGTCTTTACTCCGGTTCACAAGCTGATGGAGGCTTCAGGGTCCTAATGCCTGTCGCTTCCAGTCGCTGGAAGCTGTCAGGATTTCTGCTGCCCTTCAGTTTTGAGTGGGGTGTTGAGGATTGAAACCTCTCTTCAATGTCCTGTCTTTGGACGAAGCCGCCTGGAATAACTGCCGCAGGGTAAGAGCCTGACTCGTCGCCAGTGTTAAGTATGTGTATTGTATTGAACAATTAACACAAAGACTTAAACGTATAACTCAAACAGGTCTTTACTGGTTGGAGGTAGGGACTATACATAGGTCTTTACTTCATGCCCACAGGCGGGAACTGAGGGGGATCAGTACCCACAGTACTATTTATACCCCTATGGCCAGGAGTGGTACTGCGTATCACTACGCCCAACAAGTAGTGCAGTCCTGTCCATAGGTTCAAAGTAGCACACATATTACATACACAACAGCACTGTATCCAGGTTCTGCGGGTGACTCCCAAGGAGTTGACCTCCTCAGCCATCTGCATCCACACTGCCTTGGTCTGCTTGGGAGGCCTCTTCCTCCCTGTAGAAGGGAAAAGCATCACCCTGTTGTCTGTAGCCCCATCTACTAATGCCTGCAGGGCCACCTCGTCAAAATGAGGAGCTGATCTGGGTCTCCCGCTAGTCATCTTTCCTGCAGGTCTCTCACACTCCACAGGCAAAAGGCTTGGCAGTCTGCAGAAGAAGCAAGGCTTGCTGTAGACCTTAAATGCAGCAGCAATGATGACATCATCGGAGGCGACTTTCAGTCAGGAAAAACCCATTTGCCAAGGGCTCCCACACATTGGAAATCAATTGGACAATTAAGTTAAAATTGCATCAATCTCCCACATCCATTTAGATTTGGGTGGATAACATGAAATGCGAATAACACAACACCATCCCGCACCTGAGTTAAAATCCAGCCCAATATCTCCAAGTTTTCAGATGACACAAAGCTGGGTGGGCGTGTGTGCTGTGAGGAGGATGCAGAGAAGCTCCAGTATGATTTGGACAGGTTGGGTGATTGGGCAGATGCATGGCAGATGTAGTATGATGTGGATAAATGCGAGGTTATCCACTTCGGTGGCAAAAACAGGAAGACAGATTATTATCTGAATGGCAATAGATTGGGAAAAGGGGAAGTGCAAAATGACCTGGGTGTTCTTGTGCACCAGTCACTGAAGGTAAGCATGCAGGTGCAGCAGGCGGTTAAGAAGGCAAATGTTATGTAGGCCTTCATAGCGAGAGGATTCGAGTACAGGAGCAAGGATGTCTTGCTGCAGTTGTACAGGGCCTTGGTGAGACCACACCTTGAGTATTGTGTGCAGTTTTGGTTGCCTTATCTGAGGAAGGATGTTCTTGCCATGGAGGGAGTGCAGCGAAGATTCACCAGACTGATACCTGGGATGGCAGGAATGATGTATAAGGAGAGATTGGGTCGATTGGGCTTATACTCGCTGGAGTTTAGAGGAATGAGAGGGGATCTCATTGAAACTTATAAAATTCTATCAGGACTAGACAAACTAGATGCAGGAAGGATGTTCCTGATGGCGGGGGAGTCCAGAACGAGGGGCCACAGTCTAAGGATAAGGGGTAAGCCATTTAGGGCTGAGATGAGGAGGAATTTCCTCACCCAGAGAGTGGTAAACCTGTGGAATTCTCTACCACAGAAGGCAGTTGATGCCAATTCATTAAATATATTCAAGAAGGAGTTAGATATATTTCTTAAGGCTAAAGGGATCATGGGATATGGGGAGAAAGCAGGGACAGGGTATTGAATTTGGATGATCAGCCATGATCGCATTGAATGGCGGAGCAGGCTCGAGGGGCCGAATGGCCTACTCCTGCTCCTATCTTCTATGTTTCTATGCTTCTATGTTAATACAACCAATTGAAGTAGCTAAGAAATGCATGGTGGCATAGTGGTTAGCACTGTTGCCTCACAGCGCCAGGGACCCGGGTTCAAATCCGGCCTCAGGTGACTGTCTGTGTGGAGTTTGCACATTCTCCCCGTGTTTGCGTGGGTTTTCTCCGGGTGCTCCGGTTTCCTCCCACAGTCCAAAGATGTGCGGGTTAGGTTGATTGGCCATGATAAAAAAATTGGCCCTTAGTGTTAGGGGGGATTAAATACGTGGGGTTACGGGGTTATGGGGATAGGGCTTGGGTGGGATGGCTGTCGGTGTAGGGACCGGGTGCTAGGGTTTGGATGATCAGCCATGATCTCGTTGAATGGCGGAGCAGGCTCGAATGGCCTACTCCTATCTTCTATGTTTCTATGTTAATACAACCAATTGAAGTAGCTAAGAAATGCATCGAACACCCGAGTTGAAGTGTTTTTGATTTTCATATTGTAAAAGGTACAAACAGAAGACTTTGTAGATATGATATCAATAGATGCACCAAACAATCACATTGTGTTTGTATTGAACTTGGAACAGTTAGGAGACACTAAGTCTGGCTTATAACCAGCTAAGATGATTTAATAATTGAATGAACGAACTTCATAAGAATGGCATCAAATAGATACATCTGTCGTAACCATTTTTTGTGATAAAATTTGAACACCTAAAGGTAGAGACAGGATTCTGCAAGTTAACAGTTGAACTGACAGTAAGAGTAGAAAAAAAGTCAACAGAAATGACTAGAAAGAATTAGCTTACATCAGCAGAAAACGTCAAAGGATATGCCACTGCAAAAAGAGTATAAAATATGGAACTTTCAGATAGGAAGTCAGAAATCACTGGAAGGGGCAAGCGATTCTCAACTTCAGAGGCAGGCTCTGTAAGTTTTTAACTCTTTGAATCTCGGGGATCAAAAGGTACTCTTATTTGATTTTGGTGGATATCTTGGATTAGAAATAAGTAAGAAATGTAAATATGTAACGAAGTTAAGATTTAAGAATAAGGATCTCAGAAAATAAGAATTGTAAGCTAATTGTTTTTGAACTGTTAATGTTGTGACTGAAATCACCAGCTGTTAAATACATGTCGGTTCTTTAATAAATCTATATATTTTTAGAATTGTCTCACAGAGTACTTCTGTATCAAACTCACAAACTCAATCTCTGTACACTCTTTGGTGAGTTTTTACAGAAATCTGGGGGAGTATTCCGGACCTTCATAATATCCGGAGTGTTACAGTCTAGCTAAACTTATTAAAAGTGCTATCTGGAGGACGGTAACATTTTCAAGTCATTCCTTTCCTTTAGGGAGAGATATTCTGAACCTTTAGACCCAATTAAGCGTCTTATAGAATTCGGTTATCTCTAACTTTAGTTGAAGGTGAACGTCTGGGGAATATGCCTGATCCGGGGTAGCCCAAAAAGGGCTAGGACTAATAATTATCCCTTCAATAGTATCCCAAGGCCAATCCTGACCTCCTCTGATGTTCATGCATGCATACTTCCCTCTGTCACTGCGTAGCAGTCAGAAGTAGGTCTCCCTGACTGACCTTTTTCTTTTCCTTAGTTGGGTCACTGAATATACCTATAGCATCCCTACTATTGGCCTGGCAAAGATAAACCTACTCAACATGCAGCAGAAATCAAACTTGGAATTTCCTCAATTGTGTTTTATCCACTGAGCCAGCAAGGCACTCCAAAGTCAGGGTTAATTTGTGAGAAAACAAATCAAGCAGACACAATTGCTGGGAATTTCCATTGGGCCACTTGGCCAAGGTATTTTACTGTTGGGTTTCCCGAGCCCTTGGAAACCCACGTGGAAACTGTTAAATTTAAATCAAGCTCCAAATTGCACTATGGGTTGCTCGCACAACTTGAAACCTGCCATAAAAATGGCAATGGACATGGTGTGTTGGGGACGTTGTGGTGTATGTAACCTGTTCCACCTTAAGAGAACTTAAGCCTGGTCCACCTTAAGAAAGGTACTACTTTCTTTGGCTGCTGTATACGTAATACCGGTGGTGACCACACCGGTATATAAGCACAGTGTAATAATATTGTATTCAGTATAGTCCGACCTCCAACCAGTAAAGACCTGTTGAATTTACTCTTGTGGTCTGTGTAGTAATTCTCACTATAACACACAGACTTAACAGTGGCGACGAGTCCGATTCTTACCCTGCTGCAGTAATTTCCACGGCGACTTCGTCCACAGACAGGACGTCGAAGAGAGGTTTCCACCCTCATCACCTACGGGAAGACACGTCGAGCGGCAGGCATCGAGCAACCGGAGTGCAGAAGACATCCTGACCTCGAAGCCTCCATCAGCGACTGTCAGCTTCTTCTACTACCTCGTGGTGAGTAAGCCGGGCAGCGACACGACAGAAAGTCAACCGCGTTGGCTGTACAGACGGGGCTGGGAAGACGGAGGAATAAGGGCGGTGAGGTCGATCGCGACCAGAGATAAGGGCCGGGCCGCTTTCGAGCGAGAGGCGCAGCGCGGGACATCGATCGCGACCGGAGATAAGGGCCGCATTCGGGCTAAAGGCGCAGCGTCTGGGGAAACTGAAGGCGCGAGAGCCGCGGTGAAGCGGAGACAGCGTCGGGGGACGGGTGAAGACCGCCAAGCACGGGAAAACCGCCATTTTGTGGGCGGAGGACGACGGCAAGAGCGGGAAGCCGCCATCTTAGATAACATTAAAAATACGATAAATTGCTACGATGCCTAAACATGGGAACATTAATGCCTTCGACAGTGATATAGAAGACTGGGCTATGTATGTAGAACGCATACAAAACTATTGTAAGGCAAATAAAATTCCTGAGGCAGAGAAAGCACTAACATTACTAAACTTAATGGGTGCGAAGACATACGGGCAATTGAAACACCTGTTATCACCAGATGAACCGGCGGATAAGACGTTCGAACAGATTGTTACTGTCCTAAAAAATCATCTTAGCCCCACGCCGCTGATGCTAGCGGAACGATTTAAATTTTACGATAGAAGACAGCTGCAAAATGAAAGCAATGCTGAATATTTGATGGAATTACGTAAGCTAGCAAAATATTGTCAGTTTGGAACGGGACTGACAGAGGCACTTCGAGATAGATTTGTGTGTGGTTTATTTAAACAGGATACACAAAGGCGACTGCTCGAGGAGAATGAGCTGTCTCTCGAGAAGGCGGTCACTATGGCAGCAGCACACGAGGCCGCAGCGAGAGGCACGGCAGTAATGCAGCTACGGCCACCGGAACTCGGTACAAACAAATTGGGTTTGAGTTCTGTCAAATGTTATCGTTGTGGAAAGACAACGCACGATCAGAACCAGTGTTGGTTTAAAAACCAAGAATGCAGAACGTGTGGCAGGTTTGGCCACATAGCTAAAGTATGCCGGTCAGGAAAGAAGACCAGCAATAAAAAGTCACCGCAAGGAAAATATGCAAAGGTACACAAGGTGACAAAGAACAGTTTGACTGAACAGAAGTCAGATTCAGACGCTAGCAGTAATGAACTGGATAGCTTAAGAATATACAACGTTGGTAAGGATACAGACCTCCAGACAATTTGGGTCACTCTTAAGATAGCAGGAGTCCAAGTAAAAATGGAATTGGACACTGGATCGGCATTGACGGTCATGAATAAGAAAGATTACAGAAGGTTATTCCAACATATTCCCTTATAGGATACGGAGATTATATTGAAAACGTACACGGGGCAAAGAGTGTACCCCATCGGAAAAATAGAGGTAGAAGTGGTCCACAAGGGCGAAGGAAGCCAAGTAATGGACTTATATGTGCTACCTGAAGGAGGTCCACCACTACTAGGACGGGAGTGGATTAGGAAAATGAATATGGACTGGCACTCCTTGAAAGCACTAACGGTAGATTCTGGGGAAACAGCTGTCAAACCTAAACGATTGTCCAGAATATTGGATGAGGCTAAAGAGGTGTTCCAGCCGGGACTGGGAACACTGAGAGGAATTACGGCAAACATCAAGATTGATGAACATGCACAACCAAAAATTTTTTAAGTCAGACCGGTACCCTATGCAATACGACCTGCGGTTGAAGCGGAGCTGGAAGCACGAGAACGTTCAGGGGTACTGTCTAAAGTAGATTGGAGTGAGTGGGCTACGCCCATTGTTCCCATTATGAAACGTCCTGCGAACAATAAGCCAGGAGATCCAGGGAAGGTTCGCATCTGTGGAGATTTCAAGATCACCGTTAATCCGATGCTTCACACGGTGCAGTATCCGCTTCCACGGATTGAGGATATTTTCGCTTCACTGTCTGGTGGGAAACACTTCACCAAGATAGACCTGGCGCAGGTGTACTTGCAGATGGAGGTTGAAGAAGAGTCACGCCAATACCTCACGATCAACATGCATCGAGGGTTGTACCGGTACAATAGGCTGGTTTTTGGTGTGGCATCGGCTCCAGCAATTTGGCAGAGGGCCATGGAGCAGGTATTACAGGGAATTCCAGGCACACAATGTTACCTGGACGACATTCTGATCATAGGTGATGGTGATGAACAGCATCTCGCTAACTTGGAACTGGTGCTCAACAGACTGAAAGAGTATGGACTTAGAGTAAATCGGCAGAAATGTGAGTTCTTCCAGAAGCGGATCTCGTACTGTGGTCATGTCATTGACTGGGAGGGGCTTCATAAGTCTCCTGACAAGATAGTGGCAGTTGTAAAGGCTCCCGCTCCGGAGAATGTCTCTCAGTTGAGGTCGTTTCTAGGATTAATTAACTATTACCATAAATTTCTGCCAAATCTATCCACGGTGCTGCATCCGTTGAACGCTCTTTTACAGAAAGGGGTACCATGGGACTGGGGCGAAAACTGTAAGAAGGCATTTCGCAAAAGCAAAGAATTGATCACCTCAGAGGAAGTGTTGGCTCACTTCAACCCGACACTGCCTATTCGGTTGGCTTGTGATGCTTCTCCATATGGTATTGGGGCAGTACTCTCACATAAATTGCCAAATGGCACGGAAAGGCCAGTCGCGTTTGCATCCAGATCATTGACCTCCGCTGAGTGCAACTATGCGCAGATCGATAGGGAGGCCCTTAGCCTTGTATGGGGAGTGAAGAAGTTTAATCATTACCTACAGGGCCAAAAATTCACACTTCTGACGGACCATCAACCGTTGGTGTCCATTTTTAACCCTAAGAAGGGTGTTTCGGTGATGACAGCACAGCGTCTCCAGAGATGGTCTCTTTTCTTAGGGGCACATCAATATCAGATAGAATTCAAAGGTACGAAACAGCATGGCAATGCTGATGGCCTGTCGCGCCTGCCACTACCTGAAGATGAAGACACGACGGAAGTTGACCCTGTTGAGTTATTTCATTTGACCATTATCGAGTGTTTACCTGTCACCAACGCAAGTATTGAAAGAGAAACCGGGAACGACCCGACACTGTCCAGAGTCTATGAGGTGACAGTGAAAGGATGGCCAACACGGGGTGATCCTCTGTTACCGGCATTCTCGGCAAGGCGAGACCAGCTGTCCGTCTGCCATGGTACTTTGATGTACGGGACAAGAGTGATTATTCCTCCCAAGTTAAGGGAAAGAGTTTTAAAAGAACTACATGAAGGTCATCTGGGGGGAGTTAAAATGAAAAGTCTTGCTAGGGCTTACGTATGGTGGCAGGGTATTGACCAACAGATTGAGGAGTTAACGAAAAGCTGCGCTGGGTGTCAAAAAGTGCAAAATGCACCTCCGATAGCACCGCTACACCCATGGGAATGGCCTTCAGCCCCATGGCAACGCGTACACATTGACTTTGCTGGTCCATTCATGGACTCCATGTTCCTAATCGCTGTGGACGCACATTCCAAATGGCCAGAAGTCATCAAGATGAATACCACTACTTCAGAAAAGACAATTGCGGTGTTAAGAACAATATTCACAAGGAACAGATTGCCAGAACAGATCTGTTCGGACAACGGACCACAGTTTGTATCGGAAGAATTCCAACAATTCTTAAAGAAGAATGGAGTTAAACATTATACCTCTGCCCCATATCATCCGGCGACAAACGGGTTGGCTGAAAGATTTGTCCAGACATTCAAAAAGGCTATTAAGGCCATGAATGATGATCAGATTCCGCTGCAACACAAGGTCGATAAGTTCCTGATGTCATATAGAAACGCCGATCATGCCGTGACTAACCAAAGTCCTGCTATGATGTTTTATAACAGAAGGTTGCGGTCCAAGTTGGACTTGTTAAAACCAAATGTGCGGAGGGAAGTGGAAAACAAACAGTTTCGGCATATTAACAGCAAGACCACTCGAACTTTCGATGTAGGACAACCAGTGATGGCAAGGGGCTATAGAAACGACAAATGGCAGTCCGGAACAATCCGGGCCAGACAAGGACCTCTGATGTACACCGTAGATATTGGTCATAATGTGATAAGGCATCATGCGGATCAACTGGTAGAGTCGAGAGCAAGGGTCGAACCCATGGTTGTGACAGAGACAGCTGTGGAAGACGTTCATGAACCTGAAGCATCTACCTCGGCCAAGAATGTATTTGATGATGATGACACCCAATACATTGGCAACCAACTAGAGGAGGCACCTCAACAACAAAAATCAGAGACCACTGAAAGGCGTTATCCAAGCCGAATCAGAAAGCCTCCTGAGAGACTGAACCTTTGAACTGTTATACCTGAAGTTATATTTGTATATATGTTATGTTTATTTGGGGATATGACTGTTAAGCTAAAAAGGGAGGATTGTGGTGTATGTAACCTGTTCCACCTTAAGAGAACTTAAGCCTGGTCCACCTTAAGAAAGGTACTACTTTCTTTGGCTGCTGTATACGTAATACCGGTGGTGACCACACCGGTATATAAGCACAGTGTAATAATATTGTATTCAGTATAGTCCGACCTCCAACCAGTAAACCCCTGTTGAATTTACTCTTGTGGTCTGTGTAGTAATTCTCACTATAACACACAGACTTAACAGACGTGTTTCCCCTTTTAACATTTTTAACCCCCCCCCCCCGCCACCGACCCTTTCCCACCCATCGTGGGAGATTAATATTGAGGCCAAATTATATGAAAGGCAAAGAGAGACAGAGGGAGACAGAAAGAGTGTAACATGAAACTGAAACCCAAGAGAAAAAAATAAGGAGTATGAGACAAGCAGAAAAACACATAAGATCAAGACTATTATACAATGATATATTGTACATTACAAAGCAATATACAGTATACCCTAACTGATCATAAACAATGTCTTGGGAGACCAACTAACATTTACAAATGTCCTAGGGGGAGAAATTCAGTTGGCAGCGACTCCAATTAGCGCCTAAAGAGGCCGAGAAGTGGGGCATTAGCCAATTTTCGGCCGGGTGCAGTGAACCCAGCGCCTCCTCCCATATTGAGTGGGCATTTTGCGCCTGCGCTAAACCTTAGCACCCGCTCGCGGGCGCAGGCAGATCATGACGTCATTTCAGTGTGCAATGCCTTTTGGGCGCCCCGGACCGGAAATTCAGTGTTGCGCCCCTCCGTTCCGCCTGGCGCTAATAAGGACTGCTTACTTGGAATGTTCCCCAGTCGCTCTCAGGCTGGGGGAGCGCTCTTTAAAGGGGACTGCACTGGTATAAAAGCGACAGCCATTTTGGGAGCACAACTTCCTCGAGACTTTCACAGAATTGCTGAGCTGCACTCTGAGAGCCATTGCACCAGTGAGCCAGCGCTGGCCAGAGGAACTTCAGCCTTCTGACCATCACCTTGCTGCTGGTGAGCATTTACAATGGGAAAACTTTCTTGTGTGCTATTATTATGGGGGCTGCATTGGAGGGGAACGTCCTGCTGCTGAACCATCTGGAAAGGGCACAGAGACGCAGGGAGAGAGGGGCAGGAATGGCCAGACGGAGGAGGGCCAACAGATGTCGCCACATCACACCTTACGCTGCCAGGGTTTTCCGACAGCAGTTCTCTTACTTGAACATGTCAGAGGAGAAGTGTCTTAGAATGCTGCGCTTCAGAAAGGAGGTGGTGACTGAGCTGTGCCACCTGCTTCAGCCAGATCTGCAGCCTCAGATAAGGTGCAGGACCTCTCTGTCGGTGGCTGTCAAGATGACTGTTGCCCTGAATTTCTATGCGAGCGGCTCCTTTCAGGCCGCAACTGGGGGCATCGCCAACATATCGCAGTTTGCGGTGCATTGCTGCATCCGTCAAGTAACAGATGCCCTATTTAAAAGGAGGCGGCAGTACATCTCCTTCCCTGTGACACTGGAGAAGCAGCGGGAGCGCGCAGAGGGCTTCGCAGCAATAGCGGACTTCCCCATGGTGCAGGGCGCCATTGACTGCACGCACGTGGCTTTGCGGGTGCCTGTTTTGAATCCGGAGGAGTTCTGCAACCACAAGGGGTTCCATTCCTTGAATGTTCAGCTAGTCTGTGACCACTGGCAGCTGATCCTCGCAGTCAATGCGCAGTTCCCTGGCAGCAGCCACGACGCCTTCATCCTGCGCCAGACTTCAGTTGCAGACCAATTCGAGGCCCCGGCTCACCCAGGAGGCTGGCTTCTCGGTGACAAGGGCTATCCTCTGTGCCCATGGCTGATGACCCCACTCCGTTCGCCCAGCACTCCTGCTGAAGCGCGCTTCAATGCGAGCCATCAGGCGATGAGGAACATTGTGGAGCACACAATTGGTGTGCTGAAGCAGTGGTTCCGCTGTCTCGACCATTCCGGAGGCGCCTTGCAGTACTCACCAGAGCGAGTCTCCCACTTCATGGTTGTCTGTTGCATGCTGCATAACCTCGCCACCCTACGCACCCAGCCAATGCCACCAGACATTGAAGCACCAGCGGAGGAGGAGGAGGAGGAGGAGGGGGAGGAGGAGGACCAAGACGGGAGGGAGGTACAAACTGGAAGGGCCGTCCGTCAGAGGCTGATAACAAGCCACTTCTAGGCCCCTCTGACGGAATGCTTGGAGCCATTCGAAGAGCAGGAATGGAACCGTCCGGATAACCCAAAGCCTATGAAGGGCAGTGAATGTAAATAGCAGACATGGCCAATGTAAATAAAAAAACTTGTTTATTTTGCAAAATGTGCTTCCTTCCAACATGACAAAGCAATGGCTACAGAAAGCAAAACTAATATTCTAACGCATAAGTACCTCGCACACCCGGGAGACTATCCAAAACATTACTAACATTCAGACCAGCATCCACAGCCTTGATTTCTACAAATAAGACGTCTCAGCTGCACCTTCTACTCTTTCCCCCTTGATGGTGATCTACTTCTCTTGCGAGATCGGCCCCGTCCCTCCTTGCAGTTCCTCCGTAATGGGACCCCAGTGGCTGCATCAAGGCTGGGGGAGGCCTGCTTGTAGTGTATGTACCTTTAAGGGGAGAACTACTTTTTACAGCTCCTGTATACTGTAGTACCGGCAGTGACCACACCTGTATATAAACCCTGAGCAGGGATCTGTACTTTAGTTTTAGAGCAACCCTCATCCAGTAAACACCTGTTCATTGCTCCTCTGCAGTCTCTGTCGATTATTTGAAGGAGACACTCCCTAAAGATTCACGGATTTAACAGTGGCGATGAGTCAATTCGAACCTACCTGCAACTCTGAAGAAGAAGGCCGATTCCACCAGTGCGGGCGTCGACCATCCAGAGAGGACTTGAGCATCGCAGAGGTGGCTGTGGAGAGCTGGGCTTGGTTCTCCAGTCACGACGATCCAGCGCCGCGGGCTGACAGCAGGTACGGCGCAGACCCTTTCCGGACGGCGGCGGCTGGAGCCGACCGACGGCACAGAAAAAGGCCGAGCAGCATCGACGCGGTAAGAGAGAGGGTAAAGCGCACAGGGCGCAGCCGGGGTTGAAGAACGAGCGGCGTCGACGAAAAAAAAAAAATAGAGAGAGGGTAAAGTGCACAGGGCGCAGCCGGGGTTCAGGACTGAGCGACGTCAACGAGTGAGGCGCGCAGGAAAACGCGCAGAGCGCGGCCAGTGTTCAAGGGCTGAGCAGCGTCCGCGGGGGAAGAAAGGAAGCGTGGGAGACGCCATTTGAGCCGCAGCGGAGAAGAAGGGAGAGCGCGGGAGACGCCATTTTCGAGCCGCAGCGGAGAAGAAGGGAGAGCGCGGGAGACGCCATTTTAAGCCAGCGGAGAAGAAGGGAGAGCGCGGGAGACGCCATTTTAAGCCAGTCTAACCACACCCAGGGATGCCGAAGAGTGGCAGTGTCACAGCGTTCGACAATGAAGTCGAAGATTGGGCGACATATGAAGAATGCATAGAAGTGTACTGCAAGGCGAATGAAGTGCCAGATGTCAGGAAAGCACTGGTATTGTTGAATTCCATGGGTGCAAAAATATATGGCTTACTGCGAAACCTAGTAACACCAGAGAAGCCAGTGGAAAAGGATTTTGAAAGCATAGAGGCAATCCTACAGGACCACTTAAACCCCACACCGCTGCTGATAACAGAAAGATTTAAGTTCCACAAAAGGAACCAGCATAAAAACGAAAGTAATGCTGAGTATTTAACGGAACTGCGCAAGCTATCGAAACACTGCCAGTTTGGAACGGGACTAGCAGGTACTTTAAGGGACAAGTTTGTGTGTGGGCTTGAAAGTGAAGGAACCCAGAAGCGGCTTCTATCAGAAAAGGATCTTACGCTGGACAAGGCTTTCAGCATGGCAGTATCACACGAAGCAGCCGCACGGGGCGCTGCAGAGATACAACGGAGACAGCAAGAATATGGCACAAATGAAATGTCATATGGAGCAGGGAAGTGTTATCACTGCAGCAGAACAACACACGACCATAAGGATTGTCGGATCAAGGACCAAGTGTGCAGACAGTGTGGAGAAGTAGGACACATAGCAAGAGTGTGCAGGTCAGGAAAGAAAACCAGCAGCAAGAAATCTCCACAGGAGAAGTACAAAAAGGTATATAAGGTGATGGAGAGTAGTTCAGACGAACAGAAAAGTGATACAGATTCCAGAAGCAAGGAGCTGGGTTGTCTGAAACTACATAATGTAATCAAAATGGAGGATCACCAAACTATCTGGGTCACGCTCAAGATAGACGGAGTCCAAGTAAAAATGGAATTGGACACAGGATCAGCCCTAACAGTCATAAACCAAAGGGACTACAAGCAGCTATTCTCACATATACCCTTGAGAGATACAGAGATTGGCTTGAAGATGTACTCGGGGCAAAAAGTCTACCCCAAAGGAAAAATAAGGGTGAACGTTATATATAACGGCAAGGAAACACCAAAAGTGGACCTATATGTATTGCCAGATGGAGGACCACCACTACTAGGACGTGAATGGATCCGGAAGATACAGCTAGATTGGCATTCCATACAAGCACTGACTGTAGATGCCAAAAAGGATGACGACGTCACACCTGGCCGACTGTCAAAAATGCTAACTGATGCACAAGAAGTGTTCCAGGAGGGACTCGGAACACTAAAAGGCATAACAGCAATGATCAAAGTAGAGGATAATGCAAGCCCAAAGTTTTTTATGGCCAGACCGGTACCTTATGCGATCCACCCAGCCGTCGAAGCAGAGCTGGAAGTTTTGGAACGTTCAGGAGTACTGTCCAAAGTGGACTGGAGCGAGTGGGCTACACCCATCGTTCCTGTAATGAAGAGGTCGTTGAGTAATACGCCTGGGGAACCAAAGAATGTTCGCATCTGTGGGGACTTTAAGGTGACAGTGAACCCAGTCCTTCACACTGTACAATATCCGCTTCCGCAGATTGAAGATATGTTCGCCTCGCTATCTGGAGGGAAACGCTTCACTAAGATTGATCTGGCCCAGGCATACCTGCAAATGGAGGTAGAAGAAGCCTCGAAACAATACCTCACGATCAACACTCATAAAGGTCTCTACCAATACAACCGGCTGGTGTTCGGGGTAGCATCATCTCCGGCTATTTGGCAAAGGGCAATGGATCAAGTCCTGCAAGGGATTCCAGGGACCCAGTGTTATTTGGACGACATCCTGGTCACGGGCGAAAATGACAGTGATCACCTCGCCAACCTGGAGCAGGTGCTCACTAGATTGAAGGAATATGGGCTCCGAGCTAATCGCCACAAATGCGAGTTTTTCCAGAAGCAGATCTCGTATTGTAGGCACGTTATTGATGAAGAGGGGTTACATAAGTCCCCTGAAAAGATTGAGGCAGTAGTCAAGGCTCCAGCACCGTAAAATGTGTCACAACTGAGGTCGTTCCTCGGGCTGGTGAACTACTACCATAAGTTCTTGCCGAATTTGTCTACAGTACTACACCCACTGAACACCCTACTGCAAAAGAGGGTACCATGGAAGTGGAATGACGAATGTAAACGAGCTTTCCAGAAGTGCAAAGAATTGATCACATCAAAAGAGGAGTTGGCTCATTTCAACCCAGCACTACCAATTCGGTTGGCGTGTGATGCATCACCCTATGGTATTGGTGCGGTGCTGTCGCACAAATTCCCGGACGGCTTGGAGAGGCCAGTAGCCTTTGCGTCTCGGTCACTAACCTCAGCCGAGCGTAACTACGCCCAGATTGACAGGGAGGCCCTCAGCCTAGTGTGGGGAGTAAAAAAGTTCAACCACTATCTGCACGGGCAGAAGTTCACCTTGCTGACTGACCACCAACCACTTGTCTCCATCTTTAATCCAAAGAAGGGCGTTCCGGTGATGACTGCGCAACGGCTACAAACATGGTCCCTTTTTCTAGGGGCAAACCAATATGAAATAGAGTATAAGGGCACGAAACAGCATGGAAACGCTGATGGGCTATCACGCCTGCCACTGCCTGCTGCGGAGGAAGCACCAGCAGTGGACCCTGTCGAAATATTTTATTCGACTATAATTGAACGCTTGCCAGTAACTAACGCGGATATAGAGAAGGAGACCTGGAATGACCCGACACTGTCTCGGGTATATGATTTGATGGTGAAGGGATGGCCAACACATGGCAACTCACTGTTGCCAGCATTCTCATGCAGAAGAGAACAGCTGTCAGTATGCCAGGGGACCTTGATGTGTGGATCCCGAGTGGTAATTCCACCCAAGTTAAGGGAGAGAGTGCTCAATGAGCTTCACGAAGGCCATCTGGGAGGGGTGAAAATGAAAAGCCTTGCTAGGGCTTATGTGTGGTGGCCGGGGATCGATCAGCAAATCGAGGACCTGACAAAGAGCTGCTCAGGATGCCAGAAGGTCCAAAATGCACCACCACATGCCCCTTTACACTCATGGGAGTGGCCCTCCTCTCCATGGCAACGGGTGCATATTGATTTTGCTGGTCCATTCATGGACTCAATGTTCTTAATAGCCCTGGATGCGCACTCAAAATGGCCTGAGGTGATCAAAATGTCCTCCACCACCACGGAGAACACGATTGCAGTCCTACGGACCATATTTGCAAGGAATGGCTTGCCAGAGCAGATTTGCTCTGATAACGGACCACAGTTTGTGTCCGAAGAGTTTCGGAAATTTATGAGAAGGAATGGGGTAAGGCATTACACATCCGCCCCGTATCATCCAGCCACAAATGGATTGGCTGAGAGGTTCATACAAACCTTTAAAAAGGCAGTAAGGGCCATGTGCGATGACGACATTCCACTGCAGCATAAGGTGGACAATTTCCTGTTAGCCTACAGAAATGCGACACATGCAGTTACCAACCAGACCCCGGCCATGATGTTCTTTAACCGAAGGTTGAGATCTCGTCTGGATTTGCTCAGACCAAATGTACGAAGAAATGTTGAGAATAAGCAATTCCAGCACATCAATGAGAAGCCGACAAGGAGCTTCAATGTAGGGCAACCAGTCTTGGCCCGCGACTACCGAACAGAGAAATGGCAACCAGGAACGGTATGCACACGGCAGGGGCCACTAATGTACACAGTGGATGTTGGGGAGAACATTGTGAGACGTCATGTCGACCAGATCCTAGCGTCACAGGAACGAGTCAACCCCATGTCTCGCAGACCTGGTAATAAACCCAACATACAGGTAGCATCTACCCCAGAAACAGTAGCATCGGAAGCTGATGAACCAACCTACGACAGGGGGGCAGAATCGCCTCCGCACCAAGAGCAAGACACTCAGGAAAGGCGCTATCCAGAAAGGATCAGGAAGCCGCCCCAAAGACTGAATTTATAAATGGACTATTTTCAGTTAATATTGCATGTTAAAAGTGTTAATTGTTAAATGAATGTTATGGTACTGTTACTCTAAAAGGGGAGGAATTGTAGTGTATGTACCTTTAAGGAGAGAACTACTTTTTACAGCTCCTGTATACCGTAGTACCGGCAGTGACCACACCTGTATATAAACCCTGAGCAGGTATCTGTACTTTAGTTTTAGAGCAACCCTCATCCAGTAAACCCCTGTTGATTGTTCCTCTGCAGTCTCTGTCGATTATTTGAAGGACACACTACCTAAAGATTCACGGATTACACACTGCTGGTTGTCCGAAAGCGCAGATGCCCCTCAGGGACATCCTGGATGACCTCTGGCCTTGGAGGGCCCGGATGCTGACTGCTCCAACTGTGCATGGGTGGAAGCAGTCTGTCCTGCAGGTGGTGGCAGCTGCAGTGGAGATGTGCCAGCGGTGGCATCAGGAATGCTGACATCCTGAGAGCGGACAGCAGCTCCCTGGTCGACCGACACACTGGCACTCTGACGGGGCAGCACTGCAGCATGCGCACCAATCGGCTGGTCCACAGATTGATGCCCTGCTGTGGTGCTGCAATGGCCCCAGGTAATCCCGCCTGATCCAGCGAGGGTGGCAGCAGTCATTGGTCGCGTGGCCTCAATATGCGTCTGCATGAGACCAGCGAGTGACTGCGTGGCAGCACTCAGCACTTGCGTGGCAAGTGCCAGTGCTTCGGTGAAGCCCTGGACAGTCCTTTCCAGTGCTGCCCCAAAGCCGTGGACAGTCCTTTCCAGTGCTGTCCCGATGCCCTGGACAGTCCTTTCCAGTGCTGCCCCAAAGCCGTGGACAGTCCTTTCCAATGCTGCCTCAAAGCCCTGGACAGTCCTTTCCAATGCTGTCCCGATGCCCTGGACAGTCCTTTCCAGTGCTGCCCCGAAGTCCTGGACAGTCCTTTCCAGTGCTGCCCCAAAGTCCTGCGCACTCCTTGCCTGTGCTGCCCTGAAGTCCTGCGCACTCCTTGCCTGTGCTGCCCTGAAGTCTTGGACACTCCTTGCCAGTATCTCGATGGATTCAGGCATCCTTGCCACTGCAGCCATGAGCTCAGTGTGCCTGAGCCGAGCCTGGGCACTCATTTCTGCGAGGGAACGCACCTCTTCTGCGCTCTGTGCAGCAGTACTCGTGGCCTGACTCGTCCTCCGGGGAGACGACCCCCGAGCTTCCCGACCCCCCTTGCGTGGCTGCAGCCCGCTGGTTCCTGGAACTGCTTCCTCCTCAGAGCATTCCCCCCCCGCTCGCCTCCAGGGAAGTAGTCTCCCCAGTCTGCAGAGCGGCTGGCTCGCCTGAGCATGGCAGGGATGGTCCGGCTTCCTCCTGCTCGTCGCCTCCGGAGTCAGTGGCAGTGGCAGCTTGAGGGCCCGTCTCCCGAGCTGGTGATGCAGCATCTGAAAGCAGGGAGGTTGAAGAGTGGCTTTAGCGAAAGGACAGGGTGGCAGTAAGGGATGCATGAGTGCTGCAATGCTCTGACATGGGTCCAGAGTGAAAAGGCATGCTGGTGGGGGGAACAAGTGGAAGGAGAGCGTTTAAAAGGTGATGACCTTACCATCGCTGTGCACAATGGGGTCGGCAGCTCCAATGGTGACAGGACCAATCATCCGGCCTCCAACAATCTGGTGGACTCGTTCTTCCAGGTCCGTCAGTGTCTGCAGCTGAGGAGGGCCTCCTCTGGTACTAAGCTGCTCCCTCCGGTTCCTGGCCAGCTTGGCCTGCAGGAGAAAGGACGGGAAGTGATGAAACATGCTGGCCTGAGCCGACATCACATGCCCCCCATGGTAGAATAGCCCTTCCATTATGCATTGAGCTGAATGTGCATGTGCGTTTCCAGAAAGGGCCATGGGTGCTGGCTGACAGATGGCCATTGGGGCTTCGCGCACCCTCTGGCCATAATGTCACTTGCAGATGGAAGGATGAAGAAGATGGCGAAAAAGGCACTCACCCTAACAACCCGAGTGAAGTCGTTGAACTTCTTCCTGCATTGCACAGGAGTCCTGGGCACCACGCTGCTTGTGGTGACTCTTTGACAAACTTCCCTCCAAGCCCTGCGGTACTCGCTCTGATGAGGCCTCCTGCCATTGTCGGGGTACAGCACAGCTCGCCGGCGCTCCACTTCGCCAACCAAAGCATCCAATGCCCCATCGGTAAAGCGCTCCGCTCTCTGCCTCACCCTCTCCATATGTTCAAAGTCTGGAACGCCACAGAAAGCACAGCGCCGATTTTGAGGCCTACAAGGCGCAGAGTGTGGCTGCAGCTCCTAATTGACCCGCCCCTTTAAGAGCTGGCTGGCGCCAGCATGTCTCGGGGTAATCGATTATTGACAGCACCTGCGCTGCGCCCGGCCGCCGACATATTGAGTAGCGCCGCTGGGTTAGCGCCTTAAGACTCCCGTGCAGTGCCTGAATTAACGCCGCAATCACCTTTAGGGGCGCAGCAACCCAATATCGCTCGAGGTGGCGATAAGTTGCACCTGGCGATAAAATTTGCGCAGCGCCAATTCTAGTGCCCCAAACGGGGCTATACCCAATTTCTCCCCCCAGCCTTTTAGAAATTGACAAAGTGAATCCTTTTCAATATGCACAATACCGTCTTCCAATTGTACCACAAATCTCTTAGCAAGAAGGTGAATGGGGACAATAACCTAAAGAAAGCTTGCAGCCATGTCAATCTTGGCTTAGCGGTTATTTGGCTTGGAATCTGGCAGATTGTGGGTTCAAGCACCTCTCCAAGACTTAAGCACATAATCTAGGCTGACACTTTAATACTGATTTCAGGAAGTGCGGTGTTATCATTAGGATAAGGCACGAAACCAACGCCCCATTTGCTGCTTAGGTGGACATAAAAAATACCCTGGCACTATTCCCAGTGTCCTATCCAACATTTATCCTTCAAACAACACCACAAAAAATAAATTAACCGGTCATTTATCTCATTGCTGTTTGTGGGACCTTGCCATGTGCAAATTGGCTGTTGCATTTGCCTACAAAGCAGTGACTACAAATAAAAATAATTCAATGGCTGTAAGCACTTTGGGATATCCTGAGGACATGAAAGGTGCTAGATAAATTCAAATTCTTTTTTATTGTCTGTCACATTCCCAGAATACCATAAAGCATTTAACATTCAATGAGTCATATTGGAAAGGTCGTTATGGGGGGAATAATTCAGTATCGCCCCGTTTGGGGCACGATTATCAGCCATGCACAAAGTTTAGTGCCTGGCGCTAATTATCGCCTCCGACTGCAAACTTGGTTTTTATCGCCCCTGGAGTTGATTGGAGTGCTAAATCAGGCGCTACACACCTGTCTTAAGGCGCAAAGGCCGAGGAGCGAGGCGCTAACTCAGAGCGCGGGCGCAGTGCAGGTGCTGTCAGTTAGCGATGGAACACAGACATACTGGCGTCGGCCAGTTCTTAAAGGGAAGGGTCGATCTTGCTCTCCAGCCATACCCTACTCATTGGAGCCTTGAATCTCGGCCTGGAGAGACCTGTGGCTAAATATTGCAGCCAAGGACTATGGAGGGGGCCAGGGAGCGAGCACAGCGCTTCAGCGATCGGGCCTTGGAGGCTCTGGCTGGCGCGGTGGAGCGCAGAAGATCAATACTGTACCCAGAGAGTGGCAGGAGGCCTTTGCTGCACGAGTACAGAAGAGTGTAGGAGGGAGGTGGCTCAGAGCGTCTCCTCCAGGAGCATGGTGCCCGGGACCCATATACAATGTAGAAAAAAGTTCAATGACCTCACTCGGATCGTCAGGGTGAGTAGCTTTTGTTCACTACCTCTCCACCACTGCATCTCAACCTCACTCTATGGCCAGAGGGTCTTAAAACCCCAATGCCCAACACTCATCCAACACCTGTGGCCCTTTCATCAAACACACACGCACATTCCACACTTTGCATACAGTAAGGGCTATTCACCTATGGGAGGCACATCAGGCAAGACCATGGCTGCATACAGTAAGGGCTATTCAACTATGGGAGGCACATCAGGCAAGACCATGGCTGTATATTTACTCAGACGCCATCCTTTTTCTTGCCACTGGAGAAGCCGACCCTGTTCTGGACAGCAATGGTAAGGTCATCACCTTTTTGCCCTCTCTCCTTCCACTTGTCCCTCACAACACTAGCCTTTGACACTTTCAATCTGTAGTGTATGTAACCGTTCCACCTTTAAGAGAACTATTTTAAGAGTGGCACTACTTTATCTTGGCTGCTGTATACTGTAATACCGGTGGTGACCACACCGGTATATAAGTGCTGTGTAAGGATTTATTGGGCAGTTCCGCCCTGACCTTCGAATAGTAAAGACCTGTTAAAATTTACTCTTGTGGTCTGTGTAATAATTCTCATTATAACACACAGACTTAACAGTGGCGACGAGTATGATCTTACCCTGCGGCAGAGATACATCCAAGGCAGTTTAACGGGCGTCGAGAAGAGGCATCCGCCCTCATCATTCTGCTGAGAGAAGACTCGGGTCTGCAGAGCAAAGGAAGAATTCTGACACGAAGCCTTCCATCAGCAACAGGCAGTGATCATCCCTTCTATCACGGTGGTGGGTAAGCCGATCAGCGACGAGCAGCAAGTCGGCCACGTTAGCTGTGAAGTAGGGGAGGGAAGAACGGAGGATATAAGGGCGGAGAACTCGACCACGGCCGGGGAAAAGAGCCGGACAGAAGTCGGGGCCAGAGGCGCTGAGACTGGGGCAGCATAAGGCACGGGAGCTGCGGTGAATGCAAACGCAGCCGGTGCGAAAGACCGGGCTGCAAGCGGGCTGGGAGACGCAACAGCGTCGAAAGAGAGCTCGACCGCGACCGGTGAAAAAGGCCGGGCAGCTACCGAGGCCGCGAGGCGCAGCGACCGGGACAGCATAAGGCGCGGGAGAAAATAAAAAACTGCGGAGAACTCAGCCGCAGCCGGGGGGGAAAGGACTGGACTGCAAGAGGGGCTGGGAGGCACAATCGTAAGGCGCGGGAGAAAATTAAAAAACCGCGGAGAACTCAGCCGCAGCCGGGGGGGAAAGGACCGGACTGCAAGAGGGGCTGGGAGGCACGATTTGAAAACCGCTGGGGAGGGCGAACGCAGCAATACGGCAATCGCCATTACAGCCAGCGGGGGAGAAAGACAAATGCGGGAAGCTGCCATTTTCGTAGGCGGGGGAAGAAGACAAGCGCGGGAAACCGCCATTTTGGAAAAAAAATAAATAAAAGGAAAATTTCTTTTTGTTTCTCAAGAAGATTGCGAGGATGCCTAAGTGTGGTAACATCAACGATTTCGATCCCGATGTTGAAGATTGGGCCACGTATGTAGAACGCATAGAGATTTATCGTAAGGCAAATAAAATATCAAAGAATGATAAAGCACTAACCTTACTAAACTCAATGGGTGCAAAGACATACGGGCTATTGAAGCATCTTCTATCACCAGCTAAACTGGTGGATCAGACTTTCGCTAATATTGTTGCTGTCCTGAGAAATCATTTGAACCCCACACCGCTGATGTTAGCGGAACGATTTAAATTTTATGCGAGAACGCAACGGGAAGAGGAAAGCAACGCGGAGTATTTAATTGAACTGCATAAGCTAGCGAAATACTGTCAGTTTGGGGAAAGACTGACAGAGGCACTGAGAGACAAATTCGTGTGTGGATTGTCGAAAGAAGGAACACAAAAGCGGCTACTTGAAGAGAATGATCTTACACTTGATAAGGCTGTCACTATTGCAGCATCGCACGAAGCCGCAGCGAGAGGCACTGTGGAAATGCAGCTGAAGGCAGCGGTACTCAGCGTAGATCAAATGGCTTTGGGTACAACGAAATGTTATCGTTGTGGAAAGACAACACACGATCAGAACCAATGCTGGTTTAAAAACCAGGAATGTAGAAAATGTGGCAAGCTTGGTCACATAGCTAAAGTATGCCGGTCAGGAAAGAAGACCAGCAACAAAAAGTCACCGCAGGAAAAGTACAGAAAGGTACATAAGGTGGCTGAGAAGAGTTCGGATGAACAGAATTCGGATTCAGACTCCAACAGCCAGGAACTGGGTAGTCTGAGAATTCACAATGTGAGTAAGGAAGCTGACCGACAAACTATCTGGGTCACACTGCAGATAACAGGAGTCCAAGTGAAGATGGAATTGGACACCGGATCGGCGTTGACGGTCATGAATAAACAAGATTACAAAAGGTTATTCACACATATTCCCCTACGGGATACGGAGATAGTATTGCAGACATACACGGGGCAAAGAGTATACCCCATTGGAAAGATAAAAGTCAAGGTGAGACACAAGGACAAAGAACACAAAGGAATGGACTTATATGTACTACCTGAGGGAGGTCCACCACTCCTGGGACAGGAGTGGATCAGGAAAATAAATATGGACTGGCACTCCCTAAAAGCAATGACGGTAGATTCCGGAAAAAGAAAAGATGTCAAACCTGAACGATTGTCCAGAATATTGGATGAGGACATAGGCAGCAGTGACAGTGACAAAGCAGAGGGTGAGAACTCGGTGAAGACAATCAGCTCAGACTCTGGAACTGAGGATGGTAAGACCAGCCCATGTGCAAAAGACAAGTCTAAAATGGACTTGCAGACTAATGATGGAAAAACGAAGGAGTGCATAAATGCTTCAGAAGAGAACAAAGTATCAGAACAGAATTCCACTGAACAACAACAACATAGTTTGACAGAGAATTCTGAGTCTGTCCAGTCTACAGACATGCACATTTCTGAGGAACACCGGGCTCGAACTCAACTCCATTTCAAACTACAACAGCAATTAGAACAAATGATTCGCCGTTTTGAGCAAGAGATGAATGCAAAGAAAAAGTTCTTTGACACAGAGTTGGAGAATCTGGGAAGACAGCAGAAGCAGCTGATTGAGAAAATGGATCAGGAACACACAAACCGTCTGCGCAATGAGGCCAAACGAATCCAAGCTGAGCAAGAAAGGGAATATGTCAAATTCATCGATCAGTTGAAAGCTAAGAAGAAAGAGCACCCTTTTGTGAGCAGTGTCAGCAGTAATAAGCCACTCAGGGGATTGGTGGCAGAGGCAAAGGCTGAAGTGATGGAGGAAATAGAAGACAATAGAGAAGAAGCAGAAGATGATGACTCATCTGAACCATTATCACCCCTACCAGGTCACGCACGTGGTCCCTCCGAACTGAGCCAAATCAGCCTGGAAGTAGAAAAACTTCCCAAGGTACTCGAGCCTTTAGAAGTCAGCAATGCTGGTTCTAAAGTTATGAAAGTTCAAGCTGTTAAGTCCAGTGAAGGACTATTAGATGAGTCACCCCAGCAACGAGAACCTACTACACCACCGAGAACTACTACACCACCGAGGCGTTATCCGGACCGAGTCAGGAGGCACAGGAGGCGCCGCCTCAGAGACTGAATCTGTGAACTGTTTTTACATGAAGTTGTGTATATATGTTGTTATGCTATGTTTAATGGGGAATATATACTGTTAAGCTAAAAAGGGAGGATTGTAGTGTATGTAACCGTTCCACCTTTAAGAGAACTATTTTAAGAGTGGCACTACTTTATCTTGGCTGCTGTATACTGTAATACCGGTGGTGACCACACCGGTATATAAGTGCTGTGTAAGGATTTATTGGGCAGTTCCGCCCTGACCTTCGAATAGTAAAGACCTGTTAAAATTTACTCTTGTGGTCTGTGTAATAATTCTCATTATAACACACAGACTTAACACAATCCAACTTACTAAATTGCTGCACTCATTCCTTCCTTACTGCCACCCTGTCCTCACGCTAAAGCCACTCTTGTACGTCCCTGCTTTCAGATGTGATTCACCAGCTGAGGAGACGGGGCCTCAAGCTGCCAGTGGGAGTGAAGCTGCAGGCGAGGAGGAAGATGAAGCCGGAAAATCAGCACCACCCTCTCCTGAGGAAGCCCATGCCCACACTGGGAACACGCCTTCCCTGGAGGGGAGCAGGGGGGATGGGTCTGATGAGGGTGAAGCTCCAGGACCCAGCGGGCTGCAGCAACACGGTGAGGGTAGGGAAGCTCGGGGGCCTTCTCCCCGAAGGGAGAGTATACCATCGAGTCCTACTGCACTGGACACAGAGGAGGAGCGGCTCATCGATGAAATGAACACCCAGGCGGTGGACATGCACACTGAGCTCATGTGTGCAGTGGGAGGGGTGCCCGAATGCATTGAATCACTGGCAAGGAGTGTGGAGCACTTCGCTGTAGCACAGGCAGATGCCATGCAAATGTTTAGTGCTGCAATTCAGTGACTGGCTGCCATGACCCCATCTGTGACTGCTCTCATGCAGACTCAGATTGAGGCCATGCGAGCACTGACTGCTGCCATCCTCGCTGGTTCGGACACATTTCCCCGGGGCTCTCACCGCGCCGCAGCAGGCCAGCAATCTGTGCTCCAGCAGATTGCTCCGGATGTTGAAGTGCTGCTCCATGGGAGTGCCAGTGTGTCGGTCGAGCAGGGAGTTGCTGACGAAGGAGCAGTGCTCCGAAAGCTTGTGATTTCAAATAAAGCTGTTGGACTATAACCTGGTGTTGTGTGACTTCTTACATCTCTCTCAAGATGACAGCATTCCTGCTACCACCACTGTCACTTCTCCACTGCACTTGCCACCGCCAGTAGGACAGACTGCTGCCGCCCATGCAGAGTTGGTGCAGTCTGCAGCTGGGCCCTCCAGGCCCAGAGCTGGTTGAGGCCGTCCTTCAAGGGCATCTGCAGTCTCAGGTTCTGTCAATCAGCAGCCTTCCACCAGCCTTGCTGCAGCCACTGGGGTCCCATTACGGAGGAGCTGCAGGGTGGGAAGGGGGGAAGTGCGCAAAGGAAGGAGATCACCCTCGAAGGGCAAAAAGTAGGAGGTGTGACAAAATGTTGTTCAGTTTTTTAATTAAAGGCCGAGGTTTGTGGTCAAACTTTTGTTTAGTGTTTTGGACATTATCTCCAGGTTGTGAGAACCAGTTATGTTAATGACTGTTTTTTTGTGTTTCTTTCTATTAGTTTGTCATGAGGAAATGACACACACAGAGTTTGTAAAATAAATAAGTTTTTGTATTCAAAATGTACATGTTTGGTCTTTGGAATCATTGCTGCCTTGGCCAGCTTAGGAGTTGTGGGTTGGTTTCATTCATGTTGTTCTCAATGGCAGAAGCCATTTCCTCAGCAGGGGCCTAGAAGCGGCTTCCTATCAGACGTTGACGGACGGCCCTTCCAGTTTCTACATTGTGGGCCTCCCTCCCGCCTTGGTGCTGCTGATGATCATCCTCCTCCTCTTCCTCCTCCTCTTCCTCCTCCTCTTCCTCCTCCTCCTCTGGTGGTGCTCCAAGGCCTGGTGGCATTGGCTGAGTCCTGAGGATTGCCAGATTATGCAGCATGCAGCACACAACTACGAAGAGGGAGACTCACTCAGGCGAGTACTGCAGGGCTCCTCCTGAGTGGTCCAGACAGCGGAACCGTTGTTTGAGCACGCCGATTGTGTGTTCAACGATGTTCCTGGTAGCGAGATGGCTCTTGTTGTACCGCAGCTCAGCAGGGGTATTGGGCATACGGAGCGGTGTCATCAGCCAGGTGCACAGTGGATATCCCTTGTCCCCGAGAAGCCAACCACCTGGGTGATGCGGTGCCTGGAAAAGTTCTGCCGCAGTAGTCTGGTGCAGGATGAATGCATCGTGGCTGCTGCCAGGATAGTGGGCATTGACAGCGAGTATCAGCTGTCTGTGGTCACAGACCAACTGGACGTTTAAGGAATGGAAGCCCTTTCGGTTGCGGAAATCCTCTGCATTCTCATGCGGTGCACGCAAAGCCACATGCATGCAGTCAATGGTGCCCTGCACCATGGGGAAGCCCGCTATCCTCGCAAAGCCCAATGCGCATTCATGCTGTTTGGCCCGGGTCATGGGGAAAGAGATGTACTGTCGTCTCCTTTTATGGAGGGCATTTGTGACCTGACGGATGCAGCGATGGACCGTGAACTGGGAGGTATTGGCGATGTCCCCAGTAGCTGCTTGAAAGGAGCTGGTGGCATAAAAGTTCAGAGCCACTGTGATCTTCACTGCCACCGACAGAGATGTCCTGGTCCTCAGTAGAGGCTGCAGATCTGGCTGCAGCAGGTGGCAGAGCTCAGTGACCACCTCCTTGCTGAAGCGCAGCCTTCGCAAACACTGCTCCTCAGACATATTAATGTAGGAGAATTGTTGGCGAAATACCCTGGGGGGGTAAGGTCTCCTGTACAGAGGCCTGTTGGCCCTCCTCCGTCTAGCCGTGATTGCCACTCTCTCTCTTCGTCTCTGTGGCCTCTGATCCTGCTGGCGCAGGATGATGCCCCCAATCAGTGCAGCCCCCATAGTCTCTTGGCAATCAAAGTAATGAAGGTCAAAAACCAAAGTACCTGCAAAGTGATGCTCAGTAGCCAAAACTACTTCACACAGCGTTGACTCAATGCAGAAGAATCTGTTTCTCTCTCTCAGAATCTCTCTCTATCAGGACGAGTGGTGCAAAAATGTCTATCACAGAAAAAGCCAGGAAGAGGCCCCATTTAAATAGTGCCCCCCACCCAGCCCCACAGCAACTGGGAAGCATTCCAGTCTACCTGTCGTTGCTTGCGCCAGGCGGAAAGGAGGGGGGCGCCACTCAATTTCCGTTCCGGGGTGCCACAAGGGCGTTGCACGCTCGAATGACGTCAAGATCTGCGTGTGCAGGAGATCGGGGCGGTATTGTTTAGCGCTGCTGCAAAATGTCTGGCCAATTTTGCGAGAGGTGCAGATATCACCGTGCCTGGGCGCTAGTTGCTTTGCACCCCATTAGCACCCTCTTAAGGCACTAACGGGAGGCGCAAACCAACTGAATTTTTCCCCCATGGTGTTATATGGCCAAAAATGGCAATCCTTTTGCACATAGAAATGTCCCACAAACAGCAAATGAAATGAACAACCATATAATCTGTTTTGGTAGTGTTGGTTGAGGGAATACTGTAGGCCAATACAACTGGAGAACTCCCTGCTCTTCTTTGAATATTTCCATGGGATGTTTATGTCTACTTGAGCAATCAGACAGGGCCACAGTTTAATATTTCCTCCCTTGTAGTAAGGGAAGAAGAGGGGTTGTGTCGGATTCCTGTACCTGTAAAGTGGTTAAGGGTCCATGTCCAGTGGTAAGAGTCCAATTATCAGTGGCCCGGTTGTAAAGTCTGTGGGTTGTGCAGTTAATTACGACACAGACTTCAGGAGTAACATACAACAGGACTTTACTATTCGAAGGTCAGGGCGAATCTGCCCTATAAATCATGCCACAGCACTTATATACCGGTGTGGTCACCGTCGGTATTACCGTATACAGAAGCCAAACAAGTAGTGCCACACCTAAAATAGTTCTCTTAAAGGTGAACGGTTACATACAATAGTCTCTTAAAGGTAGACGGTTACATACACTACAATCCTCCCTTTTTAGCTTACAACATACGTATTCCCCATTAAACATAACATATATTCAACTTCATGTAAAACAATTTACAGATATAGTCTCTGCGGAAAACAGTTCACAGGTTCAGTCTCTGTGGGAACAGTTCACAGATTCAGTCTCTGGTCTTGACTCGGTCCGAACAACATCTCTGTGGTGTAGCCGGTTCACATTGCTAGCGTGACTCATCCAATAGTCTTTCCCTTGACGTAACAGCTTGAACTTCCGTCCTGCTGAACCAGCAGTGCTGACTTTTACAAACAGCTGGACTGCCTTAGTAATTTTTCCCTACTTTCCCATTAGAAGTGATAATGATTTAGATGGTTATCATCTTCGGCTTCGTCTTTTCCTTTTTTGCTTCTTGGAGACTCTCGGGGCTCCCTTCTCAGCTGCCAGCTGTAGCGCCACCATCTCCCTATGTTCCTTAGACTTTAAGTGCTTCATCCTGATTTCTGCACTTTGGGAGTTTTCATCACAAGTTGGGCAGACCAAGTCCTCGTAATATTCCGTGCCACTCAACAGGTCATGGTAATATTCGGTGTCATCCTGAGCTAGTCTAGCGAGAGGGCCTGCTACTTCTTCCTTACCCAACTGAACGTTAGCCGACTGTTGTTCCCTCCCTAGACATCTTTCCTGAAGGGACTTCTTCATGCGTTCATAGTCATCCCGCTCTTCCTGGGTTTCCTGCAAATCCTTCACTAAGGACCTCATTTGTGATTTCAATACTTCCCCTTCCATCGGGGATAGATTGATCGGGCTATTCAATCCTTCTACTGGAGCAGCTGTTTCAACATTCTGTTGTTCACATAGACGTGATTCAGCGTACTTTTGGCATCCCAGTAAAATCTGTGTTGCAACCTCAGCTATTTCCATAACTTTTGAGAGCTCCGAACTCCTTCCCTTTGAAGATTGAAGCTCGTGTTCAGATTGTTCCCATTGCAGAGTCTTGTCCCTCAGCATATGAAGGAGTTGGCTGACCGTTAACTCTTCCACGGGAACACTGTGGATCAGAGTCTTCTCCATTTGATCCACCTTTTCCTCCAATGCTTTCACCTTCTTTTCCTCTTGTACTTTGGCTTTCAGCGCTCGGAGAAGTTGCGCCTTGATGCTCTCTAGCTCATGTTCAGGGGCCATTCTTACAGTCTCTGTGTTTCTTACAGTTTCCTTTTCTTCCACTGAAAGGATTCCCAGTTGAATCTGTTCTTCAAGTTGTTGAACCTCGGTCATTGCCGCCTCATATTTGTCTTGGGTTTCCTTCAATATTTTTATGAGTTCTTGGACATCTTGTCTTTCATGTTCTGCCATGTCTTTCACCTCTAATTTCTCATCTATGGATGGAACTTCTACCGATGAGTCTGTCTTGGCCTTGAGCTCATCAAGAATTTCCTGCAGCCTTTGGACTTCTTGCTCATGTTCAACCTTTAGTTGCTCATATGCTTCTACTGAAACTAGCTTTTCGGAGGTTGCCGAGTTAACCCCCTCCAGAATTATAGCCTGGGCCTGTTCATACTGTTCTTTCAACTTCTCACACTCTGCTTGGAAGGAGTCGTAGAGAAGAACTGGAATAAAATCCTGGCTTCCTGAAGATTCCTCTTCATTTGCTTCTTTCGCAATTTTCTGTTGGAGTTCAGCCAAGGCTGCTATGCTATCTGCCTCTCGAAGTCTCACTGCCATCAAATCTTCTTTATTCTTGCAGTCTATCTCAGCCATTTTCCTTTTACTTTCATTTAACTGAGTGAGTAGTCCCTTATTCTGGGCTGAGAGATATTGCACCTTCTCCTGTAGGCCATTGCACTCCTTCTCTGCTCGACATAGCTGGTTACTGCTGATTTGGTTCTGTGTTTCAAGTTCCAACATCCTTTGCTTAGCTTCTTTCAGTTTCGCCCCTATAAGCTCCTCTTGCAACATGGCCACATTATTCTCATCAGGTAAAGAAGCGTTTCTCTTTTCTATGTCCAAGATTTTTTTCTGCATCTCTTGAAGTGCACATTGCAATTCAGCTTCTCTTAACCTTGCCTGCACTAGCTCCGTCTCCAATTGCAGGACAAAATCCTCAGTGTAGCGTGGTTTGCCTTTATGCTGTATCTCTAGATCATGCAAATATTCTAACTCCTGAACATCATAAGGGAGATGTAATCGGTAATTGGTCACGATGGCTCTATGGTCGCTCTCTGCTTGAGCCAGCAGGTTCTGTTGTCTTTCCAGACTCTCCCATTCGGTGTCATAGAACTTTTTCATTGTTTTCATCTCTTGTACGAGACGGTAACTCAATTGTTCTAATTGTTGTCGTACTTTGAGATAACGTTGAGTTCGAGCCCGGTGTTCCTCCGTAATGCATATGTCTGTAACTTGAACAGACTCAGAATTCTCTGTCTTTATACACGCCATCGTTTTTCCAACCTTAGTCAGTGAGTTCATGTTAACCTTGTTTTTCATACTTGGGCTGGACTTATCGGCTTCCGGCTCAGAGTCTGAGCTGCTTGTCTGCACCGAGTCCTCACTCGTCATTGCTTGTAGGTAGTGCCATTCCATGTCTATTTTCTTGATCCACTCCCATCCTAGAAGTGGTGGTCCTCCCTCAGGTAGTACGTATAAGTTCATTCTTGGGTGTTCTTTACCCCTATCTCTCACTTTGACTCTTATCTTTCCCATGGGGTATACTTTATGCCCCGTGTATGTCTGCAATACGAACTTGGTATCTCTTAAGGGTATATGTGAGAATAGCCTGTGGTAATCCCTTCGATTTATGACTGATACAGCTGATCCAGTGTCCAACTCCATTTTCACTTGGACTCCAGCTATTTTTAGCATGACCCAGATAGTTTGTAGTTCAGCTTCCTTACTCACATTATGAATTCTCAGACTACCCAGCTCCTGGCCGTTTGGGTCTGAGTCTGAATTCTGTTCGTCTGAACTCTTCTCAGCCACCTTGTGTACCTTGTTGTACTTTTCCTGTGATGGCTTCCTTTGGTTGTTGGTCTTCTTCCCTGACCGGCATACCTTAGCGATGTGACCCAGTTTGCCACATTTCCTACATTCCTGGTTCTTAAACCAGCATTGGTTCTGATCGTGTGTTGTCTTCCCACAGCGATAGCATTTTGTTATACTCGAGGTAATTTGGTCCACACCGAGTGCCGCTGCCTTTAGCTGCATTTCCGCAGTTCCTTTCGCTGCGGCTTCGTGCGATGCTGCTATAAGGACAGCCCTGTCAAGTGTAAGGTCGTTCTCTTTGAGTAGTCACTTTTGCGTCCCTTCCTTGGACAGTCCGCATACGAACTTGTCTCGCAATGCCTCTGTCAGATTCCCTTCAAACTGGCAGTATTTCGCTAGTCTACGCAGTTCGACCAAGTATTCCGCGTTGCTTTCGTCTTTCCGTTGCGTTCTCGCATAGAATTTGAATCGTTCAGCCAACATCAACGGTGTGGGGTTCAAGTGATCCTTCAGAACAGCCACTATCTCATCGAAAGTCTGATCCGTCGGTTTAGCTGGTGATAGTAGATGCTTCAAGAGCCCGTATGTCTTTGCGCCCATCGAGTTTAGCAAGGTTATAGCTTTGTCGTCTTCTTCTATTTTGTTGGCCTCACAATAGATCTCAATGCGTTCCACGTATGTGGCCCAGTCTTCTATCTCCGAATTAAAATCGTTGATGTTACCACGCTTAGGCATCTTCCTCTCTTTGGGAACAACACAAGTATTTCTTTAAATTATTATTTCTTTTTTTTTCTAAGATGGCGGTTTTCCCGTGAAAATGGCGGTTTCCCGCTCTTATCTTCTCTCCCCGCCCACTTCAATGGCGGTTTCCCGCTTCTGTCTTCTTCCCCGCCTAATGGCGGCTTCCCGCGTTTCTTCCCTGGCGGGAGGGGTACACTTTCCCCCACGGGCGACGGCCGCTGGCTTTCAGGTTCACAGCCTGCGCGTCGGCTTCAAGGCTTTCCCTTTTTTTTTTATTTTATGGCAGGGCGACCGGCTCTGGGTACCCCGTTGACGGCGAACAGGTTCAGCCGCTGGGCTGGCTCTCGCACAGTTCCCCTTGCTCGGCTCTGTCTCTCTCCCGCTCGCTCGGCTCTACCGGCGCTGGGTACACCCCGTTGACGGAGGACAGTTCAGCCGCTGGACTGGCTCTCGCACAGTTCCCCTTGCTCGGCTCTGCCTCTCTCCCGCTCGCTCGGCTCTACCGGCGCTGGTTACACCCCGTTGACGGAGGACAGTTCAGCCGCTGGACTGGCTCTCGCGCAGTCTCTCTTGGTCGGCTCTGCCTCTCCCGCTCGCTCGGACCCCAATCGCGCCTCCCAGCCCTCTCGCAGTCCGGTGCTTCTCTCCCCGGCTGCGGCTGAGTTTCTCTCTTCCCGCGCCTACGCTCCCGGTCGCAGCGCTTCGTGGCTTCGGTCACCGCCCGGCTTTTCCCGCCGGTCGCGGTCTCTCACGACGCCGTTGGGCCCGACTTTTTTTTTCCGGCTCCTTTTCCCCCTCGACCGTGTTCAAGTGCCCAGCCCTTATCCTCCGGCTATTCTTTTCACTTTCCCTTACTCACAGTCACCGTGGCAGAAGGGACAGTCAGTGCCTGTTGCTGATGGAAGTTTTTGTCGCTAAAGTCTTCCTCCTTTCTATTGCTGCAGCCTTGAGTTTTCTCCCAGCCGAATGACGAGGGCGGTTGCCTCTTTTCGACGCTCTTTCGTTGCTTGAAAATATTGTTGCCGCAGGGTACGATCGGACTCGTCGCCACTGTAAAGTCTGTGGGTTGTGCAGTTAATTACGACACAGACTTCAGGAGTAACATACAACAGGACTTTACTATTCGAAGGTCAGGGCGAATCTGCCCTATAAATCATGCCACAGCACTTATATACCGGTGTGGTCACTGTTGGTATTACCGTATACAGAAGCCAAACAAGTAGTGCCACACCTAAAATAGTTCTCTTAAAGGTGAACGGTTACATACAATAGTCTCTTAAAGGTAGACAGTTACATACACTACACCGGTAATACAAGTATACATGCAATCAGGATTCTACTTGGCCTCAAGGTTTTAAATAAGGAAATATTGGATTCACAGTCTAAAGCCAAAAAAAGCCACATTAGACTTCCTTCTTACTGTTAATATTCTAAGCTAAATGAAGTTGGCAGTGTCAACTACATTCCCAGTGGACATGAATGCGACCATGCATAATACAGTACTGAATGGGTGACAGGAGTCATTATGATGGTTGGTGGGGGGGGTGGAAATATCATACTGACATAATGAAGGAAACGGAGTAATCTGAAGTTCAGGATTGAGCTACGTTGTTAAAGCAGTTCAGAGGCAACTCTAGACTGAATGTAACTGATACTTCATCTAATCTCACAGTACTTGGGCACAATCTTGCCAGCCCTGGGGAGGTGGGTATGGAGATGGGACTGCCGGGAAAATGGCAGAATTTGGGGGCAGGTGCCCAACCCACCTCCATGCCATCTTCCCGAAGTCTCCGAAACCCGCCAGGTCAGCGAGGCGAGTAGTGGGTCTGCGTGGGTTGGGGCAAAAGTGTGTTGTGAAGGTAAGTGATGGGTGCAAGTGTGGAGAGGTGAGTATCTGAGATAAGTGCAAAGTGTTAGTAAAAGTGCACTTACCTTTGTTTCTTCCTGCAGGCTTCAATCGGTGTGCATGCGGAGAGTCTCACACCTCCGTGTTGGAGATGAGAGATGGCTGTTGCATTCTCCAATGCAACAACTATCTCATTTCTGCAAAAGAAAGATGTTTGATGAGGTCTTGATTTGAAGGCCTCATAAGCCAGCCCGCTGGGCAGGCTTAACAAGGTCAATCAAAGGAAAATAGCGTGGGTTCGCCAGAAATTGTTGGAGGTGGGACTGAAACCCGACAAGTGGGAGTCCCGCCTCCAAAAGCTCCCCATTGGCAAAATCACCCCCCTTGATATTAAGATTTGCAGAAAAACAGAAATTTCATTTCACGGCACTAAGCTAAAGGATATTTTTATGAAGAAAACAAACACCAGAAGATTTCAGAGTAGTGCAATCAGTTTTATAGGGTGTAATCTATTGCAACAACTGTTCCTGCACTTATCTGAAGTACAGATTGATTAAAATTGGCTAATTCAGAAAATGCGAATTCAACAGGGATTGTTTTACCCATCATGGCACTTGCAAAATCTGTAACTATTTGTACTGTCAAGGCTCAGCATGACTGGCACGTGAGCAAGATCATGACATGAGTTCATAGTCAAACCATTCTTTTATCTAAAAAATGAACAAGAACTGGTACTGAATAGCACTATGTGTCTCTACCAACCAGAAATGCCACTTGAATTTAAAATATTTTCAAACATTATCATTTGTTTTAAATCAAACATATTCCAAGTGTTTTTACTTTAAAAATTCCACCACTCAGCTTTTGAACAATGAATTGCTTTTAGTAATTGGAATAATTTGGAATACTCTGCCAAATACTTAGGAGCCTGCCAAACATTCTGTTTAGAAGTGGCTGTACATGAAACAAGATTGTTTCTATTTCTATTCTACACATAGAATATTAAAATGCACCCAAAAGTCTGAATGCATTTTAGGTTCTAACTTTCAAATTCTTGGTGTTTTTTATATCCAAAACAAAATAATTATATAGCACAAGAACACCAATTTCTGCTCTCTTTAATTGTACATATGGAACAGCACAATCAGAGAAGTCTGGTGCATGACATCTACAACACCAATTGGCTTAATGCATATTTAGAAACTGCCCTTATAGTGGATGTGATTAATTGAAATTAATTAAAGAAGCAAATTGTAGTTGGTTAATACACAACTGCATGAGAACAGGTAATACACAAGACTGATTGTCACTGCAGGCAATCTCTAATGCTCATTGGCAACATCCTAAACAGAATGTTGAAAATATATAAATCAAGTAAACCCACAGTTGACAGCTAAATAACAGAAGTGCTGAATTCATTCCAACTGAGACAGTCCACTTAGCTGCAGTCTGTTTGTCTGTACATGGATCCCTAGTGCTTTGTATGTTAGTGTAGTAAATTCTCTACTGGAAGACTTCTGCCAAGTCTGCAGCACGATCTTGACAACATCCTTTTCAAGCCAAAAATGAAAGCCTCTCCAGTAAGCTGAGATGACATGCTGTTTTTTTGGCTACATTTCTGCTGTGGCTCTGTCAGTACTGGCAGAGACACTTGTTTATTTGACGTGTTCTGGTTAGCATGACTCACCCACAGAAAGTCTGCATTCTAGTCCAGCCTGTTTCTTGTTACAGGTAAACTTTTTTTTCAAGTGCTCTCTTTTTCATCTCACTTGCTTCAAAATCTGAACTGGATTAAAAGAGTACATGTCAAACCTCAACGCTCATGGGTCCATTTACAAGTGAAATGTTCAGACATAAACAAGTGGTGAGCATTCAACACTCAGCTTTTGCGTGATGCAGTTATACAGCACAATGGAGTACCAATGTGCTGCAACACAGAAGGATGTGTTATAGGTTCTGTTTCTTTGATCCCCCACCACTGTTGGGTACTATAAGTTCTTAACCTCAGCCATGCTGCATGGGACATTGCCAAACAGAGACTAGGTAACTCCTCACAGGAAGGACAAGCAAATCTGAGCAAGATTCATCCCCAAGCAATTCCCATGCTGTTTTCAGAGCAGTATTGGCGGAAGCCTAGGTACAGGATGTCCACCTGTCCTCACACCCACAGTTAGTGCAAGGTGTGGGGAGACCAAGAAGTAGAGGGAAAAATATCTTGAAGAAAGTCGAAAATAATTGTGGTAAACCACTGTTGTTGTTGTTGTTGTTGTTATTACACACTGTTGTACCTATGCATGCCTCAACATGTCTCGGCTGGCTCCACCAACACAGGCCCAGGTATAAAGGTGATTGGCCTGCAGCCCCCTGCCTTCTTGGAACCCAGTCAACCACGAGAGGCATGCTCTGTTCTTTGCTAATAAAAGCCTTTAGTTACTCTCTTAACTCTCAGTCTTTTATGAGGTAATTGATAGCGCATCAATTTTATTAGCAAAAACAAAATGTCGACATTTGCTGAACAGCAGGCTGCTGCACCAAATGCTGAACAGCAGGCTGCTGCACCAAACGCTGAGCAACAGGAGCTGCTGCGAGCCCTCAGACCAACATGCCTGGACCTAGACCCGCAAGAAGCGGGTTCGGCTACCAAATTCGCGCATTGGCTGCGTTGCTTCGAGGCCTACCTGCAAGCCTCAACTGTGACCCTGGACGAAAACAAGTTGGAAATCCTGGCCTCAAAGGTGAGCCACCAAGTTTATACAATAATCCAGGACGCGGCGACCTACGCAGCGGCTATCGATCTGCTAAAAGGGCAATACGCACGCCCGGTAAATACGGTCTATGCCAGGCACCTCTTAAGATCCCGCAGACAGCAGCCCGGGGAATCGGTGGAGGCCTTCCTACGGGCACTACGGATACTCGGCCGAGACTGCGATTGCAAAGAAGCATCAGCCGCAGCACACACGGAGGGACTGATCCGAGATGCTTTCGTTGCGGGTCTAAGGTCCGACTACTCCCTGCAGAGACTGTTGGAAAAGGGAGAAATGGACCTGAGAAAGGCAGTGTCCCTCGCGCTCTCGCTCGACGCGGCCCACAGGAATATGGACGCCTTCTCCCCTAACCGCTCCGCAACGTGGACACCACAACCTTGGGTCATGGGACCGCCACCTTCAACTGCTGCTGCGATGTCCAAGGCACAGAAATGTTATTTTTGTGGCCAGGCAAAACACCCCAGAGCACACTGCCCGGCGAGAAACGCTACCTGCTCTGGCTGCGGGAAGAAAGGACACTATGTCAGCGCCTGCAAAGGTAAAACCGCTAACGCCAGCAGCGCCGCGTGCGAACCGTGGGGGCAGCCATCTTGTCCGCCATCTTGGGCTCCCCCAGCCGCGTGGGGATCGGGACCATGGGCGCCGTCATTTTGTCCGCCATCTCGGACGTCTCCAACTTCAACCACGGGGGACCCGGACTCAACCACCGCCTCATCTGACGACCACATCGACTCGCTCGACCATACGCTGGCCTCCGTGACGCTGGACCAATCTCTCCCTCATCAACTGTCCAGGTCCATGATGGACATTAAGGTAAACGGCCGCGCCACTACCTGCCTTTTTGACAGCGGAAGCACGGAAAGCTTTATCCACCATTTGCAGCCTCTCCACCCTTAAAGTCCCCCCCCACTCCTTGTTCGCTAACCTCACCCGTGACTGTAAGCCCATCGCTACCAAAAGCAGGCGTTACAGTGCCGGGGATAGGAGCTTCATTAAATCCGAGGTAGCAAGACTCCTGAAGGAAGGGATTATTGAAAGTAGCACCAGCCCATGGCGAGCACAAGTGGTGGTAGTGAAGACTGGCGAAAAACAGCGCCTAGTTATTGACTACAGCCAGACGATCAATCGCTACACCCAGCTAGGTGCATACCCACTCCCCCGCATATCTGACATGGTCAATCAGATAGCACAATACCGGGTGTTCTCGACGATTGATCTGAAGTCGGCATACCACCAGCTCCCCATCAGGGCTGAGGACCGCCAGTACACAGCTTTTGAAGCTGACGGTCGTCTCTACCACTTCCTCAGAGTTCCCTTCAGCGTCACCAACGGGGTTTCAGTCTTCCAACGGGAGATGGACCGGATGGTCGACCAGAACGCGCTCCAGGCCACTTTCCCCTATCTAGACAACGTCACCATCTGCGGCCGCGACCAGCAGGACCATGATGTTAATCTAGAAAAATTCCTCCGTACGGCCCAGCGGCTGAACCTAACATACAACAAGGACAAATGTATGTTTCGTACCAAGCGCCTTGCCATTCTTGGCTGTGTAGTGGAGAACGGAGTCATCGGCCCCGACCCCGACAGGATGCGCCCCCTTATGGAGCTCCCCCTCCCCCACTGCCAAAAAGCACTGAAGAGATGCCTAGGGTTTTTCTCGTACTATGCTCAGTGGGTGCCCAACTATGCGGACAAAGCCAGACCCCTCATCAAGTCCACCTCCTTCCCCCTGACAGCAGAGGCCTGTGCAGCCTTCACTCTCATAAAAGGAGATATTGCGAAGGCCACAATGCATGCAGTGGATGAGTCCATCCCTTTCCAAGTGGAGAGCGACGCATCCGACTTTGCCCTAGCTGCAACCCTTAACCAGGCGGGGAGACCCGTGGCCTTTTTCTCAAGGACCCTCCAGGGCCCCGAGATTCGACACTCCTCTGTCGAAAAGGAGGCCCAGGCCATTGTGGAAGCTGTGCGACATTGGAGGCATTACCTGGCCGGAAAACGATTTACCCTGCTCACTGACCAGCGTTCAGTAGCTTTTATGTTTAATAATAAGCAGAGGGGCAAAATCAAGAACGACAAGATCTTGAGGTGGAGAATCGAACTCTCCACCTACAATTACGATATCTTGTACCGGCCCGGGAAACTCAATGAGCCCCCAGATGCCCTATCACGTGGTACATGCGCCAACGCGCAGGTCGATAGACTGAAGACCCTCCACAATGACCTCTGCCACCCGGGGGTCACCAGGTTTTTTCACTTCATCAAATCCCGTAACCTGCCCTACTCCATCGAGGAGGTCAGGACCATGACCAGGAACTGCCAAATCTGTGCCGAGTGCAAACCGCATTTTTATAGGCCAGACAGAGCAAGCCTGATCAAAGCCACGCGCCCCTTTGAACGGCTGAGCGTCGATTTTAAAGGGCCCCTCCCCTCCTCCGACCGCAATGTGTACTTCCTCAACATAATTGATGAGTACTCCCGTTTCCCATTTGCCATCCCTTGCTCAGACATGACCAGTACCACAGTCATTAAATGTCTGAATGACCTCTTCGCCTTGTTCGGTTTCCCTAGCTATATTCATAGCGACAGGGGCTCATCCTTTATGAGCGACGAACTCCGGCAGTACCTGCTCTCGAGGGGTATCGCTACAAGCAGGACCGCCAGCTACAACCCCCGGGGGAATGGCCAGGTGGAAAGGGAGAATGCGACGGTCTGGAAGGCAGTCCTTTTAAACTTGAAATCTAAGGGCCTTCCGACATCTCGCTGGCAGGAAGTCCTCCCTGCGGCACTCCATTCCATTCGGTCACTGCTCTGTACAGCCACCAATGCTACCCCTCACGAGAGAATGTTCTCCTTCCCCAGGAAGTCCACATCGGGGATCTCGTTACCGACATGGCTGACTTCTCCAGGACCCATCCTACTGCGGAAGCACATGAGGTCCCATAAGACGGACCCCCTGGTCGAGAGGGTGAGCCTCCTCCATGCCAACCCTCAGTATGCTTACGTGGTGTACCCAGACGGGCGGGAGGACACAGTCTCCATACGAGACCTCGCACCTTCGGGTGCTCCCGAAACACCCCCCTCGCCATCCACCACTACCCACGCAATTAATTCAGTTCTGCTTCAGCTCCAAGGCTTTGGGGAACTTCAAGATTGAGAGAATTCTGCATGCGGAATTTTCACAGACGTTCTTCCTATTTCTCTCCATAAGATTGGTGGCAATCCTGGGAAAATGGCTGAATTGATCATTTTCAGCAGTTTATGCCACTTCAAGCTGCTTGACTTGGACTGTTGATGGACAACTAGAAGTCACAAGTACAATATTCACAAAACTCAAGAGAAACTAGAGATAGGCCTATCATCAGTTGCAGGTGGCAAGAACGAACATTATGCATTGAAGTTACACACACCTGGGCCTGCCAAATCTTTTAGAATCAGACCTCATCATCCAGGCATAGTGAGTTCCCAGAGATTAGAAGCTCAATGTTTTGGGGCCACATAGCCAGGGCTGCTGCGGGGATTTAAAGGCTGCAGCAGGATTTTAAAAAGAGTGTACATCTTTGGGACCTGGCTGCAAATTCATAGCACCCTTCTTCTTTCTCATCAACTATGGCAAGCACCAGCACAGCTACTTACTCATCATCTGAAGTAGCTAACCCAAACAAACCGCCAGGTTGGGCAGTGGAGGCAAACAACTTTGGTATAATTCAAGAGGCAATTAGATAGTGTGATGGAGGAATTGTAGATTTCAATGGAAGATGAGCTCGGAGAGCCAAATGGACTCCTTCATCTGTACGATCTCTGTTAAAATAGTAGACACAGGAATATCATACAAGCACATTCAGCATTTGTTTACTAACATTGCCAACAGTAATTTCTCTGTTCTGAACTTAATATGAATTACAGATAATATGACAGTATAAAAGTAGCTCTTCATTATAGCTACTACCACAGAGATTACAATCTTCATCAAAAGGTGGCAACCTGCATCGCCTTCATCTTGTGTGACTTTCTATCCAATGCTTTTGGAGACAGAAATTGATGGACCTCTTTGGATTTCACAAGGGAAGAGGTGGTTCATTTAGGTTAAGACGTGCAGTGCTGTTCTATTATCACTACTCTTTATTCTTCATCATTTCATAATGGTTCTATTCCTTCATTAATATGTAACTCTTCAAAATTGTGATTTGATCAAAATTAAAATGGATCAATGAGCTCACTGGATGACGTTATAGAGATTAATTTGAATAAACTATCTTAAATGAGAGCCCTGCCTTCTCAGGGGGCCTGATACAGTCAAGGAAGAGATGTACTTCAGTCATTAATCGAATGTCAGATTTGCCTAATAGGTGAGGACAAATCAATTAGTGGGCCACAAACTATTCATAATTTTCTGTTTACTAGTGGCTGGGGAATTCTTATCAGTTCATGTATAATTAAAGTTATAAAGAGGAAAAAATACTTTGAAAGTATGGAATATTTATGAATGAGTATTATGTGTAGCTTGTAATAGTAATGGAGAATGCATATGAATGCTAATTTTATGAATTTGCACACCTGGCATGAAACTTTGCCCACAGGGATCACATGTTAGCCTCGTGATATCTATCTTTTAAAATTATTTGAGTTGCTCTGAGCCCATTGGGAATCTTGAATGCCTCAGACATTTGCGTTTGATAATACAGGGAGAGGCAGAGGACACTCAAACACTTCAGCAGTTTGGGCGCACACCATTGCATTATCAGTCCCACAATGCTTATATGCATATAGAAAATATATTGATGAGCACTAAGCACAACACCCTGGCTGAAATTGCAATGGCCAGGGAATAGCGTGTGGGTGAATTGGTTGCTGGGGGAAGCCAGAATTTAGGGTGGAACCCAGTTCCACCAGGTTTTTGCCCTGTTTATGTTCCAGCCTAATTTCCAGTGTTGGGGAGCAGCAGGCATGTCTTCCACCTAGGTCCCCTACATGGGGGGCATCTTTAGGGGAGTTCCCAGCTAACTTGGGAATTGTTCCAATCACACCTCTCTTTGGACAAATGGAATTAATTCTTGTCAGCTCAGAGCTGACGAGTTCCACTGAGGGTCTAAGAAAGGCTGTTCTAGGGAAAGGTAACTTATCCCAGAGGAGATCAAGTACCTCTCCAAAAATGGCTGTTTTCTCCCTTAAGTGCATTAAAAAAAAATTTAAACCTTTTTCTCTTCAGCCCTTCCCAAGCCTCAGGCCTGGCCTCGGATCAGCATGCCGCTGCTCCCCATGCTGTTTGAAATTTCTTCCTGGCTGTCAGGAGACACTTCTGGAATGCTCATATAGGTGCAAGGCCATCCCCCATCCTTTCCCATCATTATGTTAATTACCTTGTCCCTGTGATGTGGGATGAGGTCTGCATCCAACTCTGTTGGCAGGCGAGAGTTCTGCTTCGCCACATTGCTACTGGAGGAATGGGGCTCCTGGAATTTCAGTGCCACTATGATTAATCCTCATTCACATCTTGGCCTGCAAAATTAAAAGGCGGGTATACTCTCTGATACATCCTTAGTTTGCCCTATCCAAAAGACTGTACATTACACAGTAACATCGACTGTGCAGTCAGATGCCAAGCGATCTTCAAGGACTGGATTTTCCAATTTTTTGGTATTTCTGTCGGATCTGTGGTGGATGAAAGATCTGCCTGCCCATTTTTCGGGATTGATTTGAATATGGGCTGTTTCCACCTGTGCTACCATATTGGGTGGTAGAAGATTGCTGCTCTTGTAGTTCTCTTGTGTCTGCAGCAGCTTAAAGTGGCCAGCTGCCACCTGGCAGCAAGGAATATTATGCCTCTGTGAATGCTGGCAAAAACTGCTTTGAGAGAGAGAGATCATTGATTGCCCAGCAATTGACTGCACACACTAAAGTGGCCTTTTAAATTTTAAGTGCCCTTCGCTGGACCTAGCAATGCTGGATGTCAATAAAATGCTTGTGTGACTAGTATCCAGCATTGTTAAAGTGATAATAATGGAAAATGTGATATAGGATGTTACTCTGCCTTATTTGAATATGGGCAAGTGTATCTGCCCTTCAATGTAATTTCTGGTGGAAAATTCCAGAGGTAGCCGCAATCGCCGGGGCACTGGTGTAATAACAGTCCAATTGATTTTCATTCTCACATGCAGAAAGACTGCCCAAAACCGGACAATAATTCCATTTGACAGGATCTTCCAAAGGGACACTTTAGCATTGCATTACATTAGCTGGAGTACCCAGCGCAAAAGACATGCCAATGCATCAGACACATTAGCTAGCACTTCATCAGTTTTATCACACACACAGAATGTGTAGTGAGAAGACATTGGCTTGATACACAGGGCATATAAAATATCTTAGAAGTTGTCCTGTCTGCTTTCACTTAGATCACAATGGCATGATAATATTGCATTCCACAATGCAATTTGGCTGGACACAGTTGGCAGAAACCTGCATGTATTTACTTTGTAGTCCCATCTTGACCCCTTTGAAGCACAGCCTGTAGGATTGTCAGGGAAGCATCCAGCTCCAATTTGACTGATGTGGTACCACCTCAGAATCTGACCCTCTGGTCAACCATTTGATTGATGGATCCTCCCAAAACTCACCAGGCATGTTATAAATTATGTTTACAGACAATACATATAACTTTACCAAAAAAATTATAGTGTTAAAATTTATTGAGTTATTCCTTTATTTTGCCTCTATTCTTTTTCCATTTCAATGTCGTATTGGACTGTTTTTTTCATTCCTTTCCAATACCTTTTCATCAGCTGACTGATTTGATCTTGAAGTAGCATTCAGCACTTTTTCACCTCTTTCCAGCTTATTAAAAGATCTATTCAAGGCAATTAAACCCATATACTAATTCTTCGCAAACAGAATTACTTTTACTAATTATTCTCCTTTTCCATCTTTGTTTTGTTTGTTCATATAGTTCTAACAAAAGATCTCCATGTGAAATACTAACTCATCTTTTCTCTTTATAGATCCAGATCTGGATCAGCATTTTCCATTTAAATTTTTTTTACCCTTTTTAAGTATGGTTACTTAAATTTTGTTTATACTTATAGAGTGCTGAACAAACCAGTTTTTGTTCCATGGAATTTAACAAACTTCTTGGTATTTATTTCTCATATTTGGATTGTAACAAATATGTTTTGTAATTATATGTGGCCATTTGCCTGAACAGATTTTTTTAATCACTTCAGTGTCTAGTGCCTTTTTTCACTACATCTAGATTGTTCCTTACCCTTTCATTCCAGATTTTAAAATACTCTGCTGCTTCATGCCAGTTATGCTCCTGTCTACAGTTTCCGAAATTTTCTATCATATGTCTCCTGCTTTGACTAATATATTCATGTAGAAGTCGCTTCACCATGTGCTATTTGAAAGATTTACTTTTTATTTAAATACTGTTGAACCGTACATATTTCATGGGGAGAATAATCAAGCAGATTCAGAATGAGAACCTATATGTGCTGTCATTAACTCATCTGTCTAGGGTGAACTACTTAAACATAACTAGCTTAGTGACAGATTACCTCTAAACCAGTTTGGGACACACTGGAATCTTGCTGAACTGCTTCCATTTCACAAAACATGGACAGAAATTCTGTTGCCGGATGCATCTGACATGCTATTAGCCTAGAACTTCCATTCCTTTTTTGGGTGGTATTATCAGGCTTCCAGAGACCGGTGGGGTGGGAAATTGGGATGAAAATCGTCTGACCCCTGGGTTTCTGCTTCTTCTTCACTACATCTGCAACTTCGGATGGGGGGGGGTGGTGGGGGGGGGTGGTTGGGGGGAAGCAGCGGTAGGTGTCTTTTCCACCTGTTCCTTTCTATGCCAACAATACTTTTGGGTGGAAGTCTGTTGGGTTCCCACAGTCCCTCAGAAATCCTGCCAGTTAAGCCACCTATACAGCCAGCACTATGTACGCCTGTAGGAAGCCGGAGTACCTGCAATAAAAGGCCATAAGCGGGCCCCACAATGCATTTAGAAATGGCATTTGATTGGAGTGACATTAATTGCTAGTTGGAAACAGGCTGATCAGTGAGGGAGAATCTTTTCACTGGCTTCTGGTACTGCAGCAAATTTGGGCAGATAAACCTTTCGACAGAGCAGCAAGGAGCTGCTCCAATATACCGTCAGTTTGGTGGGGCGAGTACACCAGCAGCACAGGTCCTGGCGCAGGTGTCCATCCCAATATGTAAATGACCCCGTCTCCAGGATTTGGATAGGGTGTATGGTGGGGACAGACCAGCAGGCCTGCTGGTCTGTCCCCACCATGGTGCCACTGGAATTTCTAGACTTTTATATTTAATTTATCTGTTAACCCTAAAACACTAACTTGGCTCCTCTCTTTACAGATACTAATAGATCTACTGTGTCTTTCCAGAAATTTCCATTTTTATTAGCAAAAATAGCAATGCAGACCTAAGTGCAGGCTAATGGCACCTTCCAATCTTTTTGGCCAAATCTATAGGCTAAAAACTGCTGTTATTTGGGAGGTAACAATGGGTTATGGTGGGCTTTTAGGGAGAATTATCATCTGGCGCTTATCTCCTCCAATATTCCTGTTTTTAGCAGCATGTGCAAATTGTGAAATCTCCTACCTGCTGTTGAATAGAGCATCAAAATTGATTATACTGAATTGAGCAGGCATAGGCATTTAACCCCTGCATTTGGATGGGGGGGAGCAGGCTAGGGGCTAAGGATAAAATATTCCTCAACAATGGAGGCTACAAAAGAAAGAATCACTAGATTTGAAATCCAAACACTGGACATTCTCATTCAGGAAGTCCTGGAAAGGAAGCCTGTCCTATATGAAACAGAAGATCACTCTCCATAAAAAAGACTCATTCAGCAGACATGGAGGAACATTGCTGATAGTCAATATTATTTGAAGGACCTAGTGGGGCTGAAATTGATGTTCGGCAGTATTGCAAAACATTGGAGTCAATAAAAAAAATTTGGGCAGGATGTAAAGCCGGATGCCGATTCGTTATCGCCTGTTTTGCAATACCGCCGAAGACCAATTCCACCCCCAGTGGACCTGGGTACAGGTCAAGAAGGAAATGGTTGACCTACAGAAAATTACCACGGTGAGTCTACAGTATGAGTTAATAGCTGTCTCAGGTAAGTGTGCCATAAATTGTACCCTCATCATCTGCATCTCATTTTGTGCTGACCCATTCTAAACATTCAAAAGCTTATGCTGTTAATAGATACACCCCTCTCTGTATGTTGAATATGCATGGCTATACTTTAGCGTGTCACAAATACTAGCAGCAACTTAGAACTGAAACTATAGCCAGACAGAAATTTTATGAAATCCATGTAAGACTTTGTAGTGGCTGATGCATGTTCATTTAGCATCAGCCAAGAAATGTTGGAGAATGATCAGCTGTTTGTCACTATATGTACTCCATAAAACAGAAAAATCTGAGGACTATTTATCTTTTGGCAGGAAAACATGACACATAACCAAAGAGAGCAAAGCAAGACAAGGAAATTTTAAGACTTTTGACACCATTTAAATGGGCCACTGGGTAATACAGCATTGCCCCTATTCTAGGTACAAAGTTAAAGTTATATCTTCTGTTCACCAAGGAAACCTCCTGTCTGCTTTTTAATATCCTCTGTATGCCAAATGTTCTGCTTGGGGCAGGTACATAGAGACTTATCAGCATAATAATACTTCAAACCAGAATTTATGTTTTTGTTTTTTTTGGTTTGTTATTCTTCCTCCTTTTTTGGGTTTTGCTGATCTTTCATCTTCATATGCTGAATGACCTGCGATGTGAAATACAGCTACAGGGCTGTTTGCTTTAATGACTCAGGTTCTCATTTCATTTAGCTACAGATTTTAAGCATTGGTTCAAACTAAATAGCAGATAAGAAGCAGAAAAACAGAAAAGAAAAAATAGGTGAATGTTTATGCCTTAAACAACATAAACATTTACACTGACAGCACTGGTCTGACCTAATGTTGAAGCAGAGGCAATAACGTTTTACACAAATAGGGTCATTAATGTCACCAACTTGAGAAAAATCTAAAGGATGTATTACCATTTCATACATTCTCACAGTAAATCCAAACGATCTCCACAGGCTTGGCTGCCAAGACAAGAACTGACAACCTGATTCCCCAGATTAGCAGATTCTTAGTGATGCTGTGTGAAGTTGTCACCAATGCACAATTTTGCACAGGTTTCTATTATTGTTTTCTTTCTGCATCTTCAATGCAGTAACTCTATAGCCTTGAATTAACTCTCCCACCTGGTGGAAACCTGGCTGGGGCAGTTAAAATGAAGCAGGAGACTTACCCACTCCTTCCCCACCCCAAACCAAAGGGGTGCTCTTTAAATATGTGTTGTGCTCCAATAATGTCATCGGGGCTTGCTCCAAATTTATTACAAAAAACTGTACTGATATTTTTGGTGGCAGTCACTGGCTAGCCGCATCCACACCTGGAAAATGCTTGCTCAGCTCAGGGCAGCCCAACTTCCCCGAGGTGTCCTAAATCAGACATTAGGCCCCTCATTGGCATTCAAAATGGGCCTAACATCTGTTTTGGGTGGCCACTCCAGGCGCATGAAAAATGGCTTGACCCAGTTTCTAGTTGGACATTTTTCAGGCATCCTTTGGGCGCAGGACTTTGGTCCCTGAAAGTGGGCCTCATTGAACCTGTTTTACGCTCATAAAATGGGTATAAAACTGCACAACAAGTTCCAATTTCTACCCCACTCAATTCACATGAGTTGAATTTATATTTTCAATTCATTATTCTGCCCTGATATATATGCTCCTATAGCTTTAAATTGAGCATAGTACTACTGAGGGTGTGCTGCATTGAGAAAGGTACCTTCTTTCAGATGAAATGTTAAACTGAAGCCTTGTCTGCATGTTCAGGTAGTCATAAAAGGGGGGAATTTTAACCCCCAAAAACAGGTGGGTTTGGGTTGAGTGAGATGTGAAAATTAAAAAATTCTCAAACCCGACCCCAACTCACCTCCAACTCTCTCACTTCTGGATTTAATGGAGGTGGGATCGGGGTGTGGGCAACCAACTGGCTCCCAGGAGGCGAGGTGGCCATTTAAATATTATAATAAGGCTGAGTACCTCAGGTTTAACCTAGGACTGCTTCATGGAAGAAGTAAGTGCCTTTACAGCACGGCTTGTGGGCCAGGAGGAGCAGGAGTGCTTCCTCCCAGCCCACCAAGCTTACCTGCTTCCCTGCCCGCCATTGGATCAGAACCCCCCCTCCCCCCCCACCCTAGATCACGAACTTCCCCCTCCCAGGATCGGACGTCCCAGGGATCAGCGACTACCTGTCTGTGTCCACCTCCCCACCACCCCCTCCGCCACCCCCCCCACCCCCCGGGGAACAGACCCACTCAAGATCTAGACCCCCACACCCATCACACTACCGCTAATCCGGCTGCAGGCTCCCTACCTGCCCCTGGGCTGTGGCCTCCTCCGTAGCGTTCCACGCCCGCCAATCAGGCTGGCTTCCAGGCGGGAACCTGCTGGAAAAAAATGACGCGCGCTGTGCTGTTAAAACTGCACAGCATGCGGCCTGACCAAAATTCCTCAGCCCTGCTCACAAAGCCCGCCCCAGGCAAGATCTGGACCAAAATATCCCATGGTATTATTCAATGAAGAGTAGGGAATTCTCCCAATGTCCTGGCCAACATGCTGTAGTGTATATGCCTTTAAGAGCCCCAGGTGTGCTGTAATGCCGGTAATGGCCACTCGGGCTATATAAGCCTGTATATTGTGTATATCCGTTAGAACCCCCCCCAGACTTTGCTTAGTAAACACCTATGAACCAACTCCTGTCTTCAGTGTCTTTATCAACACACAGACACTACAGTGGCGACGAAGTGGAAACGGACTTACCTGCAATTCGGCAGCACCTCAAGGGCATCGATTCCTCGGGCGTCCAGAAGACTCAAGAAAGTGAGAGAAGCTGGTGGCAGGTACTGCGCTAATCCTTCCTGGGCATCAGGCTGGGGTTCCAGCGGCTGGCTCTACAGCTGAGACAGGCAGCGAAATCGGAGGCAAGCAATAACGGACTGGGAGGGAGCACTCGGGAGACGGCCGGCGCGGCAAGCAGGTCAGCGTTCAGACCTGCAGAGAAAGTCCGGCGGGAATGAGTCTCCAACTGTAAACAAATAAAATAAAAAAATAAAAAAACAAAGAATGGAAACCGCGGGAAACAGCGTTGTCATCGGCAGCAGCGGCGGGAAAGCGCGGGAAGCACCATATCTTTGCTGCTGAAAAGAAAGAAAAGCGCGGGAAGCGCCATATCTTTTCTGAAATGCCTAAGTCTGGCAATATTGATGCTTCTGATAGCGAACTAGAGGATTGGACCACATACGTGGAAAGAGTAGAGGTATATTGCATTGCAAATGGAATAGAAGATGAAAAAAAAGCTTCAGTACTGCTGAACCTAATGGGCGCAAAGGCATACGGGCTGTTACAAAATGTAGGTCATAGACTTAGGTAGCAGTGGGGGAATTAAAAAACAGAATGTGTCAGGAAGGGACAGAAGGTATGGAGTAAAAAGTAAAGTGCTAAAAAGGGAAAAAACAGGAACTAAGTGTTACAAAACATATTTGAAAGTTCTTTATCTGAATGCACGTAGCATTCGTAACAAAATGGACGAGTTAACGGCACAAATAACGACATATGTGTATGATCTTGTGGCCATTACAGAAACATGGCTGCAGGGTGACCATGACTGGGAATTAAACATACCAGGTTATTTAACAATCAGGAAGGACAGGCAGGAAGGGAGAGGAGGTGGGATGGCTATGTTAATAAAGGAAGGAATCACTATAATACAGAGAAATGATATTGGGTCAAAGGAGCAGGATAGTGAAACAGTTTGGGTGGAGATAAGGAATAATAAGGGGAAAAAAACACGAGTGGGTGTAGTCTGTAGGCCTCCGAACAGTTGCAACTCTGTTGGACGGAGTATTAATCAGGAAATAGTTGAGGCTTGTAATAAGGGAACAGCTATAATTATGGGGGATTTTAATTATCATATTAACTGGACAAATCAAATTGGGCAGAGCAGCCTTGAGGATGAGTTCATTGAGTGTATTAGGGATGGGTTTCTTGAGCAGTATGTAACTGAACCGACCAGGGGGCAAGCAACCTTAGATTTGGTCCTGTGTAATGAGACGGGATTAATTAAAAATGTCCTAGTAAAGGATCCCCTTGGAATGAGTGACCATAACATGGTTGAGTTCCATATTCAATTAGAGGGTGAGAAGGTTGGATCTCAAACAAGCGTGCTGAGCTTGAATAAAGGAGACTATGAAGGTATGAGAGCGGAATTAATTAGAGTGGACAGGGAAAATAGATTAAAGGGTAAGACAGTACATGATCAGTGGTGTACATTTAAGGAGTTATTATACAACTTCCAAAAAATATATATTCCACTGAGGAAAAAAGGGTGTAAAAGAAAAGATAGCCATCCGTGGCTAAGTAAAGTAATTAAGGATAGTATCCGACTAAAAACAAGGGCATATAAGGTAGCCAAATCTAGTGGGAGGATGGAAGATTGGGAAGTCTTTAAAAGACAGCAAAAAATAACTAAAAGATTGATTAAGAGAGGGAAGATAGATTATGAAAGTAAATTAGCAAAAAATATAAAAACAGACAGTAAAAGTTTCTCTAGTTATATAAAAAGAAAAAGGGTGGCTAAAGTAAATGTTGGTCCCTTAGAGGATGAGACCAGGAAATTAATGGTGGGAAACATGGAGATGGCAAAAACACTGAACAATTATTTTGTATCAGTCTTTACAGTAGAGGACACTAAGAATATCCCAACACTGGACAAACAGGGGGCTATAGGGGGGGAGGAACTAAACACGATCAAAATCACTAAGGAAGTGGTACTCGGTAAAATAATGGGACTCAAGGCAGATAAATCACCTGGACCTGATGGCTTACATCCTAGGGTCTTGAGGGAAGTAACGGTAGGGATTGTGGATGCATTGGTAATAATTTTCCAAAACTCACTGGACTCAGCAAAGGTCCCGGCAGATTGGAAAACTGCTAATGTAACACCCTTATTTAAAAAGGGTAGTAGGCAGAAGGCTGGAAACTATAGACCTGTTAGCCTAACATCTGTGGTTGGTAAAATGTTAGAGTCCATTATTAAGGAGACAGTAACGGGACATTTGGATAAACATAATTTAATAGGACAAACTCAGCATGGTTTCATGAAGGGGAAGTCATGTTTGACAAATTTGCTTGAGCTTTTTGAGGAAGTAACATACAGGGTGGATAAAGGGGAACCAGTGGACGTAGTGTATTTAGACTTCCAAAAGGCATTTGACAAGGTGCCACACAAAAAATTATTGATCAAGATAAAAAATCATGGGATTGGGGGTAATATTCTGGCGTGGGTGGAGGATTGGCTCTCTAACAGAAAGCAGAGAGTTGGGATAAATGGTTCATTCTCAGATTGGCAACCAGTAACTAGTGGTGTTCCGCAGGGGTCAGTGCTGGGTCCCCAACTCTTTACAATCTATATTAACGATTTGGAGGAGGGGACCGAGTGTAACATATCAAAGTTTGCAGATGATGCAAAGATGGGATGGAAAGTAGTGAGTGAGGAGGACATAAAAAACCTGCAAAGGGACATAGACAGGCTAAGTAAGTGGGCAGAGATTTGGCAGATGGAATACAATACTGGAAAGTGTGAGGTTATGCACTTTGGCAGGAAAAATCATAGAGCAAGTTATTACCTTAATGGCAAGAAACTGGAAAGTACTGTAGTACAAAGGGATCTGGGGGTCCTGGTGCACGAAACTCAAAAAGTTAGTATGCAGGTGCAGCAAGTGATTAAGAAGGCCAATGGAATGTTGGCTTTTATTGCTAGGGGGATGGAATATAAAAACAGGGAGGTATTGCTGCAGTTGTACAAGGTATTGGTGAGACCGCACCTGGGATACTGCATACAGTTTTGGTGTCCATACTTAAGAAAAGACATACTTGCTCTCGAGTCAGTACAAAGAAGGTTCACTCGGTTAATCCCGGGGATGAGGGGGTGGTCATATGAGGAGAGGTTGAGTAGATTGGGACTCTACTCATTGGAGTTCAGAAGAATGAGAGGCGATCTTATTGAAACATATAAGATTGTAAAGGGGCTTGATCGGGTGGATGCGGTGAGGATGTTCCCAATGATGGATGAAACTAGAACTAGGGGGCATAATCTTAAAATAAGGGGCTGCTCATTCAAAACTGAGATGAGGAGAAACTTCTTCACTCAGAGGGTGGTGGTTTGTGGAATTTGCTGCCCCAGAAAGCTGTGGAAGCTACATCATTAAATAAATTTAAAACAGAAATAGATAGTTTCCTAGAAGTAAAGGGAATTAAGGGTTACGGGGAGTGGGCAGGAAATTGGACATGAGTCGAGGTTCGGAATGGTCATGGCCCTGTGGGTAGTGGAATGGGCCCAGGGGCCATGTAGCCTTGTTCTGCTCCTACTGTGTTCTAATTCTGTGTTAGATTTCAGGAGATGGTTTTATTCCTGTTCCTGGCTGGGGTGGAGATTGCCTTTACAGAAGGTAAGTACTGTAGATAATATAGGGACAGAGTGATCTCCTGGAAGAATTTCGATCGCCTAGATGGGCCGGAGAGGAATTTCCCAGATTTTTTTCTCCCAAATTGGCCACTGGTTTTTCGCCTCTCCCGGGAGATCACATGGGTTCGGGTGGATGCAGAGTGATAGAAGATTTGAGGTTAGGATCAGATCAGCCATGATCTTATTGAATGGTGGAGCAGGCTCGAGGGGCCGATCGGCCTACTCCTGCTCCTATTTCTTATGTTCTTATGTTCTTATGTAATCACTCCAGCCAAACCAAAGACCAAGAATTTTAAAGAAATTGTTGATACCCTGCAGGAGCACTTAAACCCAACACCGCTGCTGATAGCGGAACGATTCAAATTCTTCAAGAGAAATCAACACAAGAATGAAAGTAACGCTGATTACCTAACTGAATTAAGAAAGCTATCAAAGTACTGCCAATTCGGGGCAGGACTAGTAGATTATCTTCGAGACAAATTCGTTTGCGGTCTCTTAAGTGAAGGAACACAAAAAAGGCTGCTTTCTGAAAAAGATTTAACATTGGACAAAGCTTTCAATATGGCTGTATCATACGAAGCAGCAGCAAGAGGAGCTGCAGAGATACAACAAAAGACACAGGACTTCGGCACCCATGAAATGACACAGGGTTTCGAAAGATGTTATCGCTGCGGCAGATCCACCCATAACCAGAAGGACTGCTGGTTCAAGGACAAAGCATGCAGGCAATGCGGAAAGATTGGACACATTGCACGGGTATGCCAATCTGGACAAAATAAATCCACAGACAGAAAAAAAAAAATCAATAAAGGAAAGTACAGGAAGGTACAAATGATGACGGACAGTAGCTCCGAAGACCAGAAGAGCGATAGCGACTCCGAAAACAAGAGACTAAGCTGTCTCAAATTACATAATGTGCTTGCCAAAGATGATTACCAAACCATTTGGGTTACCCTCACGATAGCAGGGTCCCCTGTTAAAATGGAGCTAGATACAGGATCAGCTCTAACCGTAATAAATCGACGGGATTACGAGAGGCTATTTTCGCATATACCTCTAAAAGACACATCCATTATCTTAAAAACATATACGGGGCAGAAAGTATACCCCAAAGGTAAAATAAGGGAGCCTGTTGTATACAACGGCAAAGAAATACAAAAGTTGTATTTATACATTCTACAAGATGGTGGTCCACTGTTGTTGGGACGTGAATGGATCAGAAAGATACGTTTAGACTGGCACTCCATTCAGGCATTGACGGTGACCAGTAAGAAAATAAAACAATGATGACATCATACCTGAACGATTAAAAGACATCTTGGCCAACGCCAAAGAAGTGTTTCAAGAGAAACTAGGAGCCTTGAAAGGCATCATCGCCTCAATAAAAGTGGAAGATGCAGCAATTCCCAAATTTTTTAAGGCAAGACCGGTGCCATACGCAATTCGTCCAGCAGTCGAGGCAGAGCTGGAGAATTTGGAAAAGACAGGCGTATTATCCAAAATAGATTGGAGCGAGTGGGCAACACCCATCGTTCCAGTCATGAAAAAAGCATTGAATAATGATAAATCTGAAGAACAGAGAAAAATTCGCATCTGTGGAGACTTCAAGGTGACTGTAAACCTGGTCCTTCACACAGTACAGTACCCTCTTCCGAGGATAGAAGATATTTTCGCCTCACTATCCGGAGGGAAACGTTTCACCAAAATTGACTTGGCACAGGCATATCTACAGATGGAGGTTGAGGAGGCCTCTAAAAAGTATCTCACGATAAACACACACAAAGGCCTGTACCAGTACAATCGACTGGTTTTTGGAGTAGCATCAGCTCCAGCTATCTGGCAAAGAGCTATGGAGCAAGTCCTGCAAGGGATTCCGGGGACTCAATGCTACCTAGATGACATCCTTGTAACAGGAGAAAACGACAACGAGCACCTTGCCAATTTGGAGCAGGTGCTCACTAGGCTGAAAGAACGGGGCCTACGAGCAAATCGCCCCAAGTGCGAATTTTTCCAAAATCAGATATCATATTGTGGCCACATAATTAATAAGGAAGGGTTGCATAAGTCACCTGAAAAAATTGAAGCGGTCATAAAAGCCCCAGCACCTGAAAATGTTTCACAATTAAGGTCGTTCCTGGGATTAATAAATTACTATCATAAATTTTTACCGAACTTATCAACTCTTCTACACCCTCTTAATGAACTTCTACAAACAGGAGTGATTTGGAAATGGAACGAAGACTGTAAACGTGCCTTCCATAAATGCAAAGACTTAATCACATCCGAAGAAGTTTTGGCTCATTACAACCCATCACTGCCAATCAGACTGGCGTGCGATGCATCCCCTTACGGCATAGGAGCAGTATAATCCCATAAATTCCGTGATGGCTCAGAACGGCCGATAGCTTTTGCGTCACGCTCATTAAACTCAGCTGAGTGTAACTATGCCCAAATCGACAGGGAAGCACTCAGCCTGGTATGGGGAGTGAAGAAATTCAACCATTACCTACACGGACAAAAATTTACCTTGTTGACTGACCATCAACCCCTGATCTCCATATTCAACCCTAAAAAGGGCGTTCCCATTATGACAGCGCAAAGGCTACAGAGGTGGTCCCTTTTTCTAGGGGCACACCAATACAACATAGAATACAAAGGATCAAAACAGCATGGGAATGCTGACGGTTTATCGCGCCTACCGTTGCCAACGGTAGAAGAGGCACCTACAGTAGACCCAGTAGAGATGTTCCACTCTAACATAGTGGAATGTCTACCAGTAACAAATTCTGCCATTGAAAGGGAGACGAGAAATGACCCGACTCTCTCACGGGTCTACGATTTAACAGTGAAGGGATGGCCAGCACATGGCGAACCACTGTTGCCAGCATTCTCGCAAAGAAGAGAACAGCTGTCAGTGTGCCGAGGAACCTTGATGTGTGGATCCAGAGTGGTGATTCCACCCAAACTCCAGGATAAAGTGCTAAAGGAGCTTCACGAGGGACATCTGGGTGGAGTGAAAATGAAGAACCTAGCTAGGGCGTTTGTATGGTGGCCAGGTATCGATGGAGACATCGAAGAAATGACCAAGAGCTGCCTAGGATGCCAGAAGGTCCAAAACGCTCCACCACAAGCCCCTCTACATCCATGGGAGTGGCCCTCATCTCCCTGGCAAAGGGTGCACATCGACTTTGCTGGTCCATTTATGGACTCAATGTTCTTAATCGCGGTTGATGCACACTCCAAGTGGCCGGAGGTAATAAAGATGTCCTCCACCACCACGGAAAAAACCATTACAGTATTAAGGACCATATTTGCCAGGAATGGGCTGCCGGAACAGATATGTTCTGATAATGGACCGCAATTTGTGTCCGAAGAATTCAGAAAGTTCTTAAAAAACAATGGGGTTAAGCACTACACGTCCGCCCCATACCATCCCGCCACCAATGGATTGGCTGAAAGGTTTGTCCAGACCTTCAAGAAGGTCATGAAGGCCATGGGTAATGAAGACATAAAACTTCAGCACAAGGTGGATAACTTCTTATTCGCATACAGGAATGCAACACATATGGTTACCAACCAAACTCCCGCCATGATGTTCTTCAATAGAAACCTAAGATGCTGGCTGGATTTGGTCAAGCCCAACATCAGAAGGGACGTGGAGAACCGGCAGTTTCAAGGCATGAATGAAAGGCCAACTAGAACCTTCCAGATAGGTCAACAAGTTTTGGCCCGGGACTACCGTACCGAGAAATGGCAGCCTGGAACGATCTGCACACGACTAGGACCACTGATGTATACCGTGGACATCGGAGAAAGCATAATAAGGCGCCATGCTGACCAAATCATAAAGTCATCCGAAAAGGGACAACCTACACCACAACTCTATCCGTCTAACGATGAAGTAGAGATACCCACATCTACCTCCGATCCGGTGATACTGGAACCCGATGAACCCGACACTGGCATTCAAGCCGAATCAGCCTTGCCAAAAGAACCTACTACACCACCAGAAACTACTACACCCCCGAGGCGTTATCCGAACCGGGTCAGGAAGCCTCCTGAGAGACTGACTTATAATTAATTAACTACAGCAATGTGTATATTATTTTTCTTATAACATGTAATTAATAATTACTTAAAATATGATGTACTGGTTAGCTAAAAGGGGAGGAATTTTAGTGTATGTGCCTTTAAGAGCCCCAGGTGTGCTGTAATGCCGGTAATGGCCACTTGGGCTATATAAGCCTGTATATTGTGTATATCCGTTAGAACCCCCCCCAGACTTTGCTTAGTAAACACCTATGAACCAACTCCTGTCTTCAGTGTCTTTATCAACACACGGACACTACACATGCCTTTGTTAACTAACACCATCTAAAACAGATTACCTGGTTGTTCATTCATTTGATGTTTGTAGGACCATGCTGTTTGCATATGTGCTGCTGTATTTGCCTAAATAACACCGACTACACATACAAAGTTAATCTATTGGCTGTCAAACACTTTGTGACATCCTTAGTTCATGAAAGATGTGATATAAATGCAAATTTGATACTGAGTGTACAACAGATAATATAAGGCCTAGATAAAGTTATGAGCCTAGAACTTCCTTCTTTTTTGGGGCAAAAGTCAAGCATCGCGAGAACAGAGGAGCTCGACCCTTGGGCCCATCTTATCGCTGCTGGGTTTCTGAACCTTAGTCACAGCCAGGATAACGTCCGACAGGGGACGGTTGGGGGTGAGCACTTCTTCCGCCAGTCCGTTGCTGCTGAAACCCTTTAGGCTTGACTATTCCAACGCACTCCTGGCTGACCACCCACATTCTACCCATCATAAACTTGAGGTCATCCAAAACTCTGCTGCCCGTGTCCTAACTCGCACCAAGTCCTGTTCACCCATCACCCCTGTGCTCGCTGAACTCCATTGGTTCCTGGTTAAGCAATGCTTTGATTTTAAAATTCTCATCCTTGCTTCAAAATCTCTCCATGGCCTCATATAATCATAGAATCATACAAAGTTACAGCACGGAAGGAGGCCATTTCAGCCCATGGTGTCCACACCAGCCAACAAAGATCTATCCAGCCTAATCCCACTTCCTAGCTCTTGGTCCATAGCCCTGCAGGTTACAGCATCCCAAGTGCACATCCAAGTACTTCTTAAATGTGGGTAGGGTTCCTGCCTCTACCATCCTTTCAGGCGGTGAGTTCCGGACCCCCACAACCCTCTGGGTGAAGAAATTTCCTCTCAAATTCCCTCTAAAACTTCCCCCAATTATTTTAAATCTGTGCCCCCTGGTTTTTGACCCCTCTGCTAAGGGAAATAGGTTCTTTCTATCCACTTTATCTATGGCCCTCATAATTTTATACACCTCAAAAAGGTCTCCCGTCAGCCTCCTCTGTTCCAAGGAAAACAGACCCAGCCTATCCAGTCTTTCCTCATAGCTAAGATTCTCTACTCCGATCAACTTCTTTGTAAATCTCCTCTGTCCTCTCTAGTGCAGTATCTTCCTGTAATGTGGTGACCAGAACTGCACGCAGTACTCTAGCTGAGGCCTAACTAGTGTTTTATACAGTTGAAGCATAACCCCCCTGCTCTTGTATTCTATGCCACGGCTAATAAAGGCAAGCATTCCGTATGCCTTCTTAACCACCTTATCTACTTGACCTGCTACCTTCAGGGATCTGTGGACATGCACTCCAAGACCCCTTTGTTCCACTACACTACTCAGTGTCCTACTATTTAATGTTTATTCCCTTTCCTTGTTAGCCCTCCCCAAAGGCATTACCTCACACTTCAGAATCACAGAATCACAGAAACCTCACAGTGCAGATAGAGGCCATTTCGGCCCATCGAGCCTGCACCGACACATATCCCACCCCCGATCCCTGTAACCCCACGTATTTAATCCCCTAACACTAAGGGTCAATTTTATCATAGCCAATCAACCTAACCTGCACATCTTTGGACTGTGGGAGGAAACCGGAGCACCCGGAGGAAACCCACGCAAACACGGGGAGAATGTGCAAACTCCACACAGACAGTCACCCTCTCCGGATTGAATTCCATTTGCCACTGTTCTGCCCACCTGACCAATTTATTGATATCTTCCTGCAGTCTACAGCTTCCTTCTTCAATATCAACCACACAGCCGATTTTAGTATCATCTGCAAACTTCTTCATCATACCCCCCATATTCAAGGCAAGATCATTGATATATACCACAAAAAGCAAGGGACCTAGTACTGAGCCCTGCGGAACCCCACTGGAAACAGCCTTCCAGTCACAAAAACACCCATCAACCATTACCTTCTGCTTCCTGTCTCTGAGCCAGTTTTGAATCCAACTTGACACTTTGCCTTGGATCCCATGGGCTTTTAACTTCGTGACCAGTCTGCCATGTGGAACCTTATCAAAAGCCTTGCTAAAGTCCATATACACTACATCATACGCACTACCCTCATCTACCCTCCTTGTTACCTCCTCAAAAAATTCAATCAAGTTTGTCAGACATGACCTTCCCTTAACAAATCTGTGCTGACTATCCTTGATTAATCTGTGTCTTTCTAAATGAAGAATTATCCTGTCCTTCAGAATTCTTTCCAATAATTTTCCCACCACCGAGGTTAGGCTGACTGGCCTGTAATTACTTGGTCTATCCTTTTCTCCCTTTTTAAACAAGGGTACTCCATTAGCAGTCCTCCAGTCCTCCAGCACCACACCTGAAGCCAGAGAGGATTGGAAAATGATGGTCAGGGCCTCTGCTATTTCCTCTTTTGCTTCGTTTAACAGCCTGGGATACATTTCATCCGGGCCTGGGGATTTATCCACTTTAAAACCTGCTAAACCCCTTAATACTTCCTCTCTCACTATGTTTATTTCCTCTAATATTTCACACCCCTCCCCCCGATAGCAATGTCTGCTTTGCCCCTCTCCAGACGCAAAGTATTCATTAAGAACCCTACCGACGTCTCCCACCTCCACACACAGATTACCCTCATGATCTCTAATAGGCTCTACCCTTTCTTTAGTTATCCTCTTACTCTTAATATATTTATAAAACATCTTTGGGTTTTCCTTGATTTTACTTGCCAAGAATTTTTCATGCTCTCTCTTTGCTTTCCTAATATAATTTTTAATTGCATCCCTCCCTATCTCTGTAATCTCCTCCATCCCTACAACCCTCCAGGATATCTGTACTCCTCCAATTCTGGCCTCTTGAGCATCCTCAATTTTAATTGCCCCACCATTGGCAGCCATGCCTTCAGCTGCCAAGGCCCTAAGCTCTGGAATTCCCTCCCTAAACCACTCTGCCTCTCTACTTCTTCCTTTAAGATGCTCCTTAAAACCTACCTCTTTGACGAAGCTTTAGGGCATCTGCTCTAATATCTCCTTATATGGTTTGGTGTTTGATAATGCTCCTGTGAAGCGCCTTGGGATGTTTTACTCCATTAAAGGCGCTATATAAATACAAGTTGTTGTTGCAATCCCAACATCACTATTGAGGACACCAATTGGAAATATACCCTAAAAAGGAATTGAATAGAAGACAAGGATGACGCCCCTTAGAGGCCAGGTCTGTGCACAGGAAATTGTTGGAGAAATTGAAATATTGGAAGAGTAAGTTTATGATTTTTTTTCTCCTGAATTTTCAACTTTTATATGTTGATGCTCTAACATTTTATTTCTGGGGTGTGTAGTGGGTTGGGTGGAGACCCAACACGATTGCTCAAAGAACATTTTGTCACAATATGATTGATGCCTGTGCTAAGTGCCTTTATGACTCAGTGCCGTCTTTTGAATGAGACGTTAAACCGAGGCCCTGACTGCTCTCTCAGGTGGACATAAACGATCCCATGACACTATTTCGAAGAAGAGTAGGGGAGTTATCCCCAGTGTCCTGGACAATACTTCTCCCTCAACCAACATAACCAAAACAGATTATCTGGTCATTATCACATTGCTATTAGTGGGAGTATGATGTGGAATCTGTATGGGTAGAATTGAGAAATACTAAGGGGAAAAAAACATTAGTGGGAGTGGTATATAGACCTCCCAACAGTAAGGCGGAGGTTGGGGATGGCATGAAAAGGGAAATTAAAGAAGCGTGCAATAAGGGCACAGCAGTCATCATGGGTGACTTTAATCTACATATAGATTGGGCCAAGCAAATTAGTAACAATACTGTGGAGGAGGAATTCCTGGAGTGTTTACGGGATGGTTTCCTGGACCAATATGTCGAGGAACCAACCAGAGATCAGGCCATCTTAGACTGGGTATTATGTAACGAGAAAGGATTAATTAGCAATCTTGTTGTACGAGGCCCCTTGGGTCGGAGCGATCATAATATGATCGAATTATTCATTAAGATGGAGAATGAAGTAGTTGACTCAGAGGCTAGGGCCCTCAATTTAAATAAAGGAAACTACGATGGTCTGAGGAGCGAGTTGGGTAGGATTGATTGGGGAATGGCACTCAAAGGGTTGACGGTGGATAGACAATGGCAAACATTCAAAGACCGAATGGATGAGCTACAGAATTTGTTCATCCCAGTTTGGCATAAAAATAAAACAAAAAAGGTGACTCAACCGTGGCTAACAAAGGAAATTAGAGATAGCATAAGATCCAAGGAGACGACATATAAATTGGCCAGAAAAAGCAATAACCCTGAGGATTGGGAGCAGTTTAGGATTCAACAAAGGAGGACAAAGGGATTAATTAAGAAAGGGAAAATCGAATATGAGAGTAAGCTATCAGGGAACATAAAAACTGACTGTAAAAGCTTTTATAGATATGTGAAGAGAAAAAGATTGGTGAAGTCAAGCGTAGGTCCCTTGCAGTCAGAATCAGGGGAATTTATAATGGGAAACAAAGAAATGGCAGACCAACTAAATTCATACTTTGGTTCTGTCTTCACAAAGGAGGACACAAATAACCTCCCAGAGATGCCGGGGAATATAGGGTCTGATGAAAGGGTGGAACTGAAAGAAATCAGTATTTGTAGGGAAATGGTGTTAGGGAAATTGATGGGACTGAAGGCCGATAAATCCCCAGGGCCTGATAATCTGCATCCCAGATGTGGCCCTAGAAATAGTAGATGCATTGCTGGTCATCTTCCAGAACTCGATAGACTCTGGAACAGTACCCATGGATTGGAGGGTAGCTAATGTTACCCCACTATTCAAAAAAGGTGGTAGAGAAAAAGCGGGGAATTATAGACCGGTAAGCCTGACATCGGTGGTGGGGAAAATGCTAGAATCTATTATAAAAGATGTAATAGCAGAGCACTTGGTAAGCAGTGACAGGATCGGACAAAGTCAACATGGATTTACAAAAGGTAAATCATGCTTGACTAATCTACTGGAATTTTTTGAGGATGTAACTGGTAAAATAGATAAGGGAGAACCAGTGGATTTGGTGTATTTGGACTTTCAGAAGGCTTTCGATAAGGTCCCACATAAGAGATTAGCGTGCAAAATTAAGGCATATGGAATTGGGGGCAAGGTATTGACTTGGATAGAGAACTGGTTGGCGGACAGAAAGCAAAGAGTTGGAATAAACGGGTCGTTTTCCGAGTGGCAGGCTGTGACTAGTGGGGTACCGCAAGGATCGGTCCTAGGACCGCAGCTGTTCACAATATATATTAATGATCTGGACGAGGGAATTGGATGTAATATCTCCAAATTTGCAGACGATACAAAGCTGGGTGGGAGGGTAAGCTGTGAGGAGGATGTCGTGAAACTCCAGTATGATTTGGACAGATTGGGTGATTGGGCAGAAGCACGGTGGCATAGTGGTTAGCACTGTTGCCTCACAGCGCCAGGGACCCGGGTTCAAATCCGGCCTCGGGTGACTGTCTGTGTGGAGTTTGCACATTCTCCCCGTGTTTGCGTGGGTTTCCTCCGGGTGCTCCGGTTTCCTCCCACAGTCCAAAGATGTGCGGGTTAGGTTGATTGGCCATGACAAAAATTGGCCCTTAGTGTTAGGGGGGGATTAAATACGTGGGGTTACGGGGTTACGGGGATAGGGCTTGTGTGGGATGGCTGTCGGTGTAGGGACCGGGTGTTAGGGTTTGGATGATCAGCCATGATCTCGTTGAATGACAGAGCAGGCTCGAAGGGCCGAATGGCCTACTCCTGCTCCTATCTTCTATGTTTCTATGTTTCTATGTTTCAATGGCAAATGCACTATAATGTGGATAAATGTGAGGTTATCCACTTTGGTGGCAAAAACAGGAAGGCAGATTATCATTTGAATGGCAATAGATTGGGAGAAGGGGAAGTGCAAAGAGACCTGGGTGTTCTTGTGCTGCAGGTAAGCATGCAGGTGCAGCAGGCAGTTAAGTAGGCAAATGGTATGTTGGCCTTCGTAGCAAGAGGGTTCGAGTACAGGAACAAGGATGTCTTGCTACAGTTGTACAGGGCCTTGATGAGACTGCACCTTGAGTATTGTGTGCAGTTTTAGTCGCCTTACCTGAGGAAGGACGTTCTTGCCATGGAGGGAGTGCAGCGAAGATTCACCAGGCTGATACCTGGGATGGTAGGAATGACGTATGAGGAGAGATTGTGTCGATTGGGCTTATACTCACTGGAGTTTAGAAGATTGAGAGGGGATCGCATCGAAACCTATAAAATTCTGTCAGGCCTGGACAGACTAGATGCAGGAAGGATGTTTATGATGGCCGGGGAGTCCAGAACCAGGGGTCATAGTCTAAGGATAAGGGGTAAGCCATTTAGGACTGAAATGAGGAAGAATTTCTTCACCCAGAGAGTGGTGAACCTGTGGAATTCTCTACCACAGAGGGCGGTGGAGGCCAGTTCATTAAATATATTCAAGAAAGAGTTGGATATATTTCTTAAGGCTAAAGGGATCAAGGGATATGGGGAGAAGGCAGGGACAGGGTACTGAATTTGGATGATCAGCCATGATCTCATTGAATGGCGGAGCAGGCTCGAAGGGCTGAATGGCCTACTCCTGCTCCTATCTTCTATGTTTCTATGTTTCTATGTGCGCAAATTGGCTGCCGCGTTTCCCACATGACAACAGTGACCCCACTTCAAAAGTACTTCATTGGCTGTAAAGCGCTTTGAGACATCCGGTGGTCATGAAAGGCGCTATATAAATGGAAGTCTTTCTTTCTTTCCAGGAAATGTGACATTTGAGCCAATCAGCATGCTTTGTGTCCTTCTTCTTCTTAGGCAGTCCCTCGGGACCGAGGATGACTTGCTTCCACATTAAAAATGAGTTCGCAGGTGACTGATGAGTCCAATGCGGGAGCTAAAGTCTCTGTCCCAGGTCGGGTAGATGGTGGTTGAAGGGGCGGGTGGGTGGAGTGCTTGGGTTGATGTGCGCTCCTTGCGCTGCCTGCGCTTGGCTTCCTCTTGCTCCCGGCAAAGAGGCTCGAGGTGTTCGGCGCCTTCCCGGATGCTTCTCCTCCACTTTGTGCTGTCTTGGGCCAGGGATTCCCAGGTGTCAGTGGGGATGTTGCACTTTTTCAAGGAGGTTTTGGGGGTGTTTTTGAAGCATTCCCTCTGCCCACCTGGGGCTCTCTTGCCGTGCTGGAGCTCTGAGTAGAGCGCTTGTTTTGGGAGTCCTACCCAATAACTCAATGGCAAGCTATTGAATAAGGGCATATATCACCACACAACACACTCACAACTGAGACTGGGATAAATTCTATATTCAATGGTTGAGGTTGTGTAATCTCTATTGGGTTGATTGCACGATGGTGCGCTGACAAACACACCCTCACATTCCAGGAGCATTCGTTGGTGAATCGGGTTAATAGGTCTGAGTGCCCAGTTCATGAAATGCTGAATAGTGCAACATTAAAATTTAGTTGAAGATTGAAGGCCTTACACAAAGTGTGTAAGAGCCTCATTGGAGCCTTAAAATTAATGCGAATTAATGCTAACAGGTCCCTTGCCAAATGATCATCTCATCTCTCTTTCATCTATTTAAAATGGGCCCTGTTGGGATTTTTTCCTCTAGCCTTCATAGTTTTGATTCTTGAAAACATGAGTGACTGTTTACTGTAGCATTGTAAATTAAGAAAGAAAGAACTTGCATTTAAATAGCATTTTTTACAGTTTTTGTCTTTTAATAATTCTGTGAAGCGCCGTGGGACGTTTTACTGCATTAAAATGCGCTATATAAATACAAGTTGTTGTTATTGTGTTAAGACATCCCAAAACATGTTACAATTCCAGGTGCTCTTCCACTTTCAATCTTAAAACTTCCTGCTATCCCTTCAGCCTTGGCCCTCAGTCCTGCCCCAGATTTTGCTGTTTGTTTCCTTCTCTCTTTCTTGGCCCCCACACATGCTCAGATATTGCTGCTTGCTCTTTTCAGTGAACATATTGTTTGCTTTAAGAAGATCTTGAAGAGATTAATCTAAAGTAAATAATTCAAAAAACATGTCTGCAGATTTTTAAATACACAGATGACTGAAATTTTGCGCAAGTTAATGGGCTGTATATTCCGATCCCTACGGGTGTGTACGCACTGTGTACATGCCCGTAGGGACATCGGAAATGGCAGTTTCAGGCATGCCAAGCGCATGTGCTGAAAACCAGCATTTCTGATCTGTCAAGAATGCTCTTGACAGATCGGATGCCTGCCCTGGAAAAGGGCCTCTGCGGGCAGATAGTTCAGCTTTGTAGGATTTGCAAAATTGTACTTTATATTATAAAGGGTCGAATGGCAGAAGAGGCCATGATTTTAAAGACAGTTTTAAAAGAAGCCCAGGAAAAGGGGCATTCAAAATGGCCGCCAGACCCCGTGATCAGCTTATTGGGACACTTTAAAATGGTTCCTGCAAATCCTCAGACAGCTTTGTGGATTCAGCCCAAAGTAAGTTCTGGAAGCCATTTCTGAGAGAACGAAACCAGACACCCACATATGCATATAGATTGGATACAGATCCAGTCGAGATCGGCCTGTAGATAAAGGCCATCTAAATGCTGACCCAGACAAAAGGGAACAGTTTCATATTCATGAGAAGAGCATCAAGGGCCCGTTAAGGACATCACCAGGACATTAAAAACAATGGAGGTCATTCCAGACCAGAGATGGGCCATTACCGGCCATCCAAGAACAGTTTAAAATATAATAACTACCCCGTTGTGCAACAAGCCCGCCAAAAGTTAAACAAAGACTAACCTGATTTGGCGTGAGATAAGGGCTTCTGGAAAAGAAGTATAATTGTGTGAACACACAGGTAAGGGTTAGCTCTCTCTCGCTCGTCAGCTTGCCAGCTTGCAGGCCTGCCCAGCTTTTGAGCTGGGTGAAGAGGAGTCGCTTCGGGAGAAGATCAGCGGGACTCCTCTCCATCGACGGAGAGGAAGGAGAAGAAGACCAAACCGCCATCAAGAAGACCATTCGAGCCAACGTCCCACCCCGAAGTCAAACATCGGGAGATCATCGACCAACCCCGGGCCGTTGACGAAAATGAGAGGCCCTCTCCCGGTTCGGGAGAAGAGTTAAAATAAAACTGAAGAAACGATGGGGGCCAGCCCAAGGCTCCTCTGACCGGGGTCGAGCCAATGATCCCCGACCCCGCCGACATCCAAGCCAGCCAGTGTCCAGCCGCCCCCGACCCCCACCTCAGGAGAGAGGTGAGGCGCAGCTCGCTGGGGCTCCACGATCCACGTGGAGACGGGACACCTGAAAGGGCCAAACGCAGACTGGTTCAAAACCTTGCACTTCCTAGTTGGATTGATGAGCATGTTTCTGGCCCTCCATAATCAGATCTAGATAGGTTTAAGGGGATGGATATTTAAGGGTATAATTAACATGAGTTGTTATCCCTCGATGTTCCATGTGTTTCCCTATTTCATGATGATTTTTGTAGAGTATAATATGCCTGTATTTGCCTTAGTTAGTTTTGCGTCGTCATGATTTGTTTGTGTTTATCCCTCCCATGTACTCTCGTATTTGCTTGCATTTGATTTGTGTTTCCATTTGCAATAAAATTTCATTTTGTTTCATCAAACTTGGTCTATAAGAGTTTTTTCTACATTGTAGTTCCTGCCCCAAAGTCCAGAGTACAGAATCTAAGGGGCGAGTGGGTCGAACCACTCACGGTTTTACTGTGCAAGAGAGAGAGGCCTCTAGAGAGAGAAACATCTGCGATCTAAAACCCCTTACAGCTTTCTGGAGGACCTCCGCCCGCAGAAAACCCTTAGAAATCTTACGCCTGGGGCCTGCTTTTGCCAGCATAAGATTTGAAAAAAGTTTTTAAAAAATGTTTCACACATTTATCATTTAAAAATACTTTTTAAAAAAAGGTAAGTTTAATTTTAGCCCCTTAAAAAACTTTAATTATTTTTTTCAAAATATTTAACTTTTGTTTAAAATATTTAATGTATTGTAATTTCAACTAATTTTAAAAATGTGATTTAAAAAAAATGTATTTAATGTTTTAGTGTGTTTTCGGGGTGATCTCCATTCATATATTTGACAGGTCTATCTGTCAAGTGTATGAAGGGAGATTCCCTTTTTTGATTGGCTCCCCATGGCCCACGTGATCCCAGGGATGCTTGCGAACCATATGCGCCTCTGGGATACGTGGGCCCTGCGCATTTCGAGTTGGAGAGGCCCAGGAGCAGAACTGTCCGGACCTCAGCAGCCCTCAGGTAAGTCCATAGATTTTTTCCAGATCATAGGCCTCCGCACACAGGAAGCCTCCGATCGGAAAATACGGCCCTGTAGGAACGGAGGTTCCTATCTGAATAAGCTATTCGACTCGATGAATCAAATCAACAGGTTTTAATGAACAACGAAGTTAACAGGGAAACTACAGGAGAAACGGTACACAGGTCTAATCAGCTTGCTGGGCATTCGACGACTACTGGAAGATTCTGGAAGCTGACGTCATGACATCATCGCATTCTTCGCGCCACTGGTGGTCACGTGATCGGTGTCATGATGTCATCATGTGGAGTGCAGGAAAACACAATACAGTACAGTTAACAGGCAGTTTAAAGGTGCAGTCCGCGGCTGCACTACACTGTAGTTAAAGGGATTATTACTAATTGTTCTGAGACCCTTGGTGGCTCTGCCACAGGCGCCCCCCCAGAATCCACTTTAATGGACATTGTCAACCGAGTAGGAGGTTTAATGATCCTGGCCGAACAGCGACGAAACTCAAGCAGCGGAAACGGGGCGTTAGTAGACGAACCAGTGCTGGATTGCGGCAGAAGCGGCGTCTCAGGCGAGGCAGAAACGGTAGTCAGAGGTGCAGGCGCGTCTGAGACTGAATCGGGCTGTTCGACGGTGGGCTGGTGCACGGCTGGTCTGGCGGCCAACGGTGGTCGGCCGCGGCGAGGCGGTTGGGCAGCCACGACAGGCTCACTCCGATCTAGGTGGGCTGGTTTGAGCCAGTCGATAGAGATGGTATCGGACTTTCCACCGACTTCGACTGTGAAAAACTTTTCCCCTGATGAGATGACACAAAAAGGTCCGGTATACGGCGGCTTGAGCGGGTCTCTGTGACCGTCCTGTCTAATAAAGACATAGTCCGAACTCATGAGCTCTGTCAGGACGTGAGGCCTCTGCAGATCATGCTGCGAGGTTGGGATGGGCAGGAAATTCCTAGCCGCCCCCTGATGTAGCAGGAGCTGTTGAGCTGCAGACCATGGTTCGGTGTGTGGAGGGAGAAAGTCACCTGGCACTCTGAGTGTCTGGCCATAAACCAGCTCAGCCGATGAAGACTGAAGATCCTCCTTTGGGGCTGTCCGGAGGCCCAGCATCACCCATGGGAGCCTGTCCACCCAGTTGGGTCCCCTCAAGCTGGCACGGAGGGACGCTTTGAGAGACCGATGGAACCTTTCGCACAGACCATTCGCCTGCGGATGGTATGTGGTGGTACGGTGCAGCTTGGTACCCAGGCCTTGTGCCACTGCGTTCCACAGCTCTGATGTGAATTGCGGACCGCGGTCCGAGGAGATGTCCGATGGCACCCCGAACCGAGCCACCCACGACGAAAGAAACGCCCTGGCGATGTCTGCTGCGGTGGTAGCGGCCAAGGGAATCGCCTCTGGCCACCTGGTGGTCCGGTCTACCACCGTCAGGAGGTGTGTGAATCCACGTGACCCGGGAAGGGGACCTACTAAATCCACGTGAACGTGGTCGAAACGGCGCTCAGGCACCAGGAAGTTGGCCACCGGAGCCTTGACGTGACGGTGGACTTTGGATTTTTGACAATCGATGCAATTGTTTGTCCAGTCCCGGACGTCCAAATGCATGCCTTTCCAAACAAATTTGCGGGACATTAGCCGTTGAGAAGCCCGCATCTCCGGGTGAGATAACCCGCGGATTGCCTGGAATACTTTCTTGCACCATTCGACCAGCACAATGGGCCGGGGCACTCCCATGGATGTGTCACACAAGAGCGTGGTTTCTGCTGCTTGAAACGGCACGTCTGCAACCTGCCAACTGGAAGGCGTGGTCCTAAACGCTTGTACCTTTGGGTCTGCCAGTTGATCCTCCGCCAGTCCGACGAAATCGATGCCCAGGTGGACTGCCTGGACTGGAACCCGGGAAAGGCAATCCGCCACAAGATTATCCTTGCCTGACATGTGCCGCAAATCCGTTGTGAATTCGGATATAAACGTGAGGTGGCGCTGCTGCCGAGCTGACCAAGGTTCCGCCGTTTTGGCCATGGCGAAGGTGAGCGGCTTGTGGTCCACGAATGCAGTGAACGGACGGCCTTCTCGAAGGAAATGGAAATGCCGGATGGCCAAAAACAGGTCTAGCAACTCTCTGTCAAAAGTGCTATACTTTCGCTCGTTCTTGCGCAGTTGGCGGCTGAAAAAGGCTAACGGCTGCCAACCCCCGTTGACCCACTGCTCCTGAACTGCTCCGATGGCGTAGTCGGAGGCATCCGTAGTGAGGGCAACAGTCACGCCCGGGAGTGGGTGTGCTAGCATAGTTGCATCCGCCAACGCTGCCTTGGTATCGCGGAACGCCTGGTCCATTTGCGGTGTCCAAGTGAGAACATCCTTGCCCGACTTTCCTTTTAGTGCTTCGTACAGGGGCTGCATTAACCGGGCCGCCTTGGGGACGAAACAATGATAAAAATTTACCATCCCCAAGAACTCTTGCAGGTGTTTGACTGTGTGAGGCCGCGGGAATGCGGTAACTGCCTCTACCTTGGTGGCTAGCGGGACGGCGCCTTCTGGGGTAATCCTGTGTCCCAGGAAATCAATACTGGATACTCCAAACGTGCATTTGGCCAGATTGATAATAAGGCCGTGTTGGCTGAGCCGGGTGAAAAGTGTACGTAAATGGGCCATGTGAGCTGTCGTATCCTTGCTGGTTATTAGGATGTCGTCCAAATATACAAAAATGAAGGGCAGGTCCCGTAAGACAGAGTCCATCAACCGCTGGAATGCTTGAGCTGCGTTTTTCAGATGGAATGGCATGCGGAGGAACTCAAAAAGGCCGAACGGAGTGATGACTGCTGTTTTGGGGACGTCTGGAGGGTGCACCGGAACTTGGTGATATCCACGAACGAGATCCACTTTAGAAAATATAGAGCTGCCAGCCAGATGTGCCGAAAAATCTTGGATGTGGGGAATAGGATACCTGTCCGGTGTCGTGGCGTCGTTTAAGCATCTGTAATCCCCGCAAGGCCGCCATCCGCCACCTGGTTTGGGTACTATATGCAGTGGGGAGGACCAAGGGCTGTCCGAACGCCGGATGATCCCGAGGCGCTTCATGGTCTGGAACTCAGCCTTTGCGGCTGCCAGCTTGCCGGCTTCTAATCGCCGCGCCCGAGCGTAAACGGGTGCTCCGGTCGTGGAGATATGGTGCTCCACCCCGTGCCGTGTGCCTGCAGCCAAAAAACTAGGCCTGGTGAGCTCCGGGAATTCGCCGAGCAGGCGCGTAAACCCGTCTTGCGACGGAACCGCACAGGCCACCGACCAGGACACGGCGGTGCTGCGGTGGCAGGGCACTGGACGCATTAATGAGTCGGCAGTGTTGGACGTCGACCAGCAGACCGTTGGCATAGAAAAAATCAGCCCCCAGGATGGCCTGTGAGACCTTAGCTGTAATAAAGTCGCAGACAAAACGCTGACCGGCGAAGGTTAAGTTTACCGTCTGTTTACCGAACGTATGCATGGCAGCGCCGTTTATTGCCACGAGGGAAGGCTCCTGGCCACCGGATAGTAGGTCCAGCTTTGAAGCTGGCAGGATGCTGCACTGTGAACCAGTGTCGCACAGGAATCGTCGGCCCGTAACGGAATCCGTAACGTAAATGAGTTTGCCCGCTGAGCCCGCCGCCATAGCTAACTTGCCATGCTTTTCAGACCTTGTCGTCCGTCCGGGAGGACGCGGGCTTGTTGGAGTTTTTTTTCTTTCCTGAGGGAAACTGCAAGGAGGCCGGCAGCATCGAGCTTTGGCGCCAAAACGGGCGTGGTACGCACACCATCCTGCTGGGGGAGGGCTGGGCTTTGCTCGCGTGGGGGAAAGGCGCCTCGTGGCTGCACAACATTGCTGAGTAACAGTAAATATCTTGTCTGCCTCTGCAGCGAGTTCAGCACCGTCTGTGATGGCAGTGTTGGCCAAGGCCGCCTGAACCGGTTCGGGTAGCTGGCAGAGGAAAAGCTCACGGAATAAAAAACATTGGGGTTCCGCGCCCAACAGCGTGAGCATTTGACTCATCAGCTCTGACGGTTTTGAGTCCCCGAGGCCGAGCATGGAAATAAGCTTGCGTGCCCGCTCTGACTTATTAAGATCAAATACCTGTAGCAAACGGGCTTGAAGCGCTTCGTACTTGCCCTCCTCCGGTGGGCTGCCAAGGATGCTGACGACCCGCGAGGCCGTGGCACTGTCGAGAGCGGCAACCACATAATAATAACGGGTCGAATCCGCTGTGACCTCCCGGAGAGCGAACTGTGCTTCTGCCTGGAAAAACCATGCTGCTGGCTGCTGTTCCCAGAACCGCGGCAGTTTAAGGGCGACGGCGTTCGTGTTCATCCTCGACGAAAGTTGTCCTACGAGATCAGGGTCACCAATGTAGGATCGGAGGTTCCTATCTGAATAAGGTATTCGACTCGATGAATCAAATCAACAGGTTTTAATGAACAACGAAGTTAACAGGGAAACTACAGGAGAAACGGTACACAGGTCTAATCAGCTTGCTGGGCACTCGACGACTACTGGAAGATTCTGGAAGCTGACGTCATGACGTCATCGCGTTCTTCGCGCCACTGGTGGTCACGTGATCGGCGTCATCACGTCATCACGTGGAGTGCAGGAAAACACAATACAGTACAGTTAACAGGCAGTTTAAAGGTGCAGTCCACGGCTGCACTACACTGTAGTTAAAGGGATTATTACTAATTGTTCTGAGACCCTTGGTGGCTCCGCCACAGCCCAATATATTTTAAAACAATAGAAGGAATCATAAAAGAAGGAGAATTAAATTGAGTAGAAAAGCAAATTTAGGAAAACAAGCCAAATATTAGGAGGAAAGAGGAATTTTTTTTTAATGCTATGGGGAGCAAACCAAATGCAAATAATTAAGGAATAACATCATAAGTTATTTTTAATATTCTGCTTAATATTTTAAAATTATGTTTAAAATATTTTTGTCTGTTGGCAATATCACGGGAGATCAACTATAAATAACTTGTTATCAGTGTTGACACGGAGCCTTGCAGCTAACTACCATCCCTGCTCCAGTTCCTTCCAGAAATGCCAATTTTCAAATATATTTATATTTACAGTGCCAATGAGTTAAGCAGATAGAAATTTAGTCTAGGTCTGTGACAGATTATTAAAATATACCATTTGCCGTGTATTAACTGAGGCAATTCTGCGGACTGAGTAGAATAGAAATTAGTCCCTGTCTCAACACTGGAATAAATTATGCAAATGAGAGACCATCGAACCGCAAAAAAATGGCAATCTGTTTCTCTACACAAGTGGTATAAATAGGAGATAATTGTTGTACCCAATGGATGTTCAATGTTTATTTTACAGTATGGATATAAGTGGAAATAAATACAAATCCCAAATTCTGAATATTGATAGCGCCTGACAGCACTCACCTGAAGGAAGATTTCCTTTGTGTGTTATTTGTAGTGCAGGCACAGATGTATTTACAAAGAATACATTTAATATTTTGCTACACACAGTGCACAGAAAAAATCTAAAATAATTGACCAGCGAATTGAAGGCACTTATGGAAATAAGCCCCAGTATGGGTCACCATCTGCACCAAAGGACAGGTAATATCTGGGAAAATTACTGCTTTACCATATTTTGTGCAATTTCACTTGTGTTGAAGAGAATAGGAAAGTGCCAACATCACTTTGAGAAATATTCAGCACAGGACTAAGTCTGGGATAGCAAAAGTGAAGCCAGGTCAGCCGAAAGGGAGAGAATAATGCTACACAATGTTACACTACTGAAAATGCTAGCAGTGATTACCCATACTCTTTAGTGATCAGTTTTAGAAGGGTTTCACCTACATTAGGAAGGATTGGTGAACAGACTTTTTTTTTAATTTATAAACCTGCACGCAGACGAGTGTCTTGGCTACAAGTTGATGTTGCATAAAAACAGGTTTGATTACTGCAGGCCTGCGCCAGTCAAGGATAAAAATTGTCTCTGTGCACTGTGAGTTACAAAATTATAAACATGTTCACAGGGATTGTCCCGATTTCCTGCAGTAACTTTGGCAGGAGATCGATGGAAACCCCACAGAAAAGCCGGAAACTGCCATTTACATTGTTTTTCCAGGGTTTCCTCCAATCTCTCACTGACGTCACGATGGGAGATTGAGAGAACCCTCACAAAAATTGCAGGCAGTTCTTGGCAAATATGCTTATGACTGGGCCATACACAGTATCAGACACTATCAATATTTGGGTGAGGTTTGTTCACAAAGGTCCATCTAGGGTTCCAAAAGATCCTGGATTTAATGACTTATTAAAAGGTCCTAGATTTTTTTTGTGGAGTTTAGAAATTTTGATTTTGCCACAAAAGATGGTTTCAAGTTTCTTTTCCTTCTTTTTGACTCCAGTAAACACTGCTGTAGAATGCCCCTGAAGGTCATAGAATCATACAGTATTATAATACAGAAACAGGCCATTTGGCTCATCAAGGGCACCAGCCCTGCAAGAAATATAGCCGATATCGACCAACATTGTATAATGGGTAAGTTAAAGCAGAACATTGGAACTCATCCTTTTTATCATTCATCCAAGTCCTTCTCCATGTCTCCAGCTGCTGATTATATTTTAAGTTTCTTTCCCATAAAAAAGCATCAAAGGATTCTTATATTTTAAGTTTGAAAATAAGGGCCACACGAAAAGCAAATTCCTCCCAGTAAAATATACAGAAATGCAATATTCTATTCTCAATGCTGATGTATGTCAATCAGTGCAATGATCACAGAATAGTGTGATCATATTATCTCGTCAATAGTAATGTGCCAGTTAATGTTAATTGTTATTGACAATCTACACATTTATGACTGAAATCTGAAATGTGTTCATGGAGTAAATCATGGAGCACTTCAATGATGCTGCATGTAACAGGGCCTCCCATGAATAATATTTGATTACCAGAAACAAATAGCACCCTTGTTTAAAGAGTTCTCCTTTTGACATTGAAAATGGGGCTAGGTAAAGTTTACTTGGAGTGAACCAACTTTTAAAATCCACTCATTTCACTGATGAATTTACTTTCAAATTGTCTCTAGTGACAGTCGAAAGATAGCCCTGATTTTGGTTCAGGGCAAGCATCAACCTCACCCCAGCTCGCTGACGTGAGGCTTGGGCCATTTTAACGCCGGAACCTCATTTAAATAGGCATGGTGCACTGCATTTGTGATCCAGAAGCAAATTGGGTAGCCCACTGAACACTTGCATGCCAGTTCCAGCTCCACTCTCTGAACAGTATTTAAACCAGGGGTGCACCTCTTAAAGCAAGGTTGCATCCCTGCTTGCAGTTGCTGCTGTGCAACTTCATTTGACTGCTCTGGGAGCAAACTTTTCTGTAAACTGGCAGAGATAGAAAGAGGGAGAGAGAAAGCACAAGAGCTACCTCCTGATTCTCAGATGCCTCTATGGAGGTTTTATTAAGAAGGTGAAGGCATGGAGGGAGGTCCTCTTCTGCACCATTCACAGGAGCATTTCAAGGCAACATTGGCCTAGGTCTTGACAGGGTCAATGGCACCAGCATCACCCCCAGAACATGGCTACAATGTTAAAATAAGTTCAATGACCTCATGAGAGCTGCAAGGGTGAGTATACCTCTTCCTCTCTCCACCTCTCAGCGGCATTTCACAACAATGCTTCACTTCAACCCCCACCACGCTCAACAGTTCCCTCCCCTCCATCGCACCAATTACCAGGGAACACTCCACCTCTTTTCTCATTACAAGCACACTCCATTCTTCCTTTCCTCTCTTCACACCACACTCTAGTACCATTCTCTTCTCACTTCCTACCACTTGCACAACCATCAGCTCCTCTCACCACTCCTTCCTCACTTCACATTATACACACTTCCCTTTACATTCATCACTTCCCCATCATCATCCCATCATGCTTCTCCTACAGCTCTCAGCACATCCATTATATGCACAAGCATCACACATCTCCACTGACCTTCTCAACACGCACCCACTAAATCTCAACCCTTCTTTCTGTAGGACAAGACAGCACACAACATGAATGAAAGAAACAAGATCGAGGGAGGAACACCCCTCATTGTCCTAAGACATGAAGAGTTGGAAGCACTGGCGATCAGTTGCCTGTTCGCTATGACCATCGGGGAAGGCAGGGTTGCCTGCATATTATTTCTAACCTTTCATTCACTATAGAAAAGATGTAGCATGCTTCACTATTTCAGCCTGCATTCTCAAGACTGTCACCTGCAAATGCCCAGCCTCCATCTACCATCCTAACTTTTATCCCTTTTCTCTTTCCTCTAGGTTCCTCTACAGGAAACTATGGAGGAGGAACATGCTGCTGAGGATGCACTGTGAAGCACTCAATCCCTCATAGGTACCAGCTCAGATACTTGCACTCCAGGTGGGGTAGATCTTCAGACAGAGGGATCTGCACATGGAGACACCGGGCACAAGTGGACAGCAATATGTACTGGTGGAAAAGATGGCCTAGGAGAGAGCTTGCCAGACAACAAGGCCCCTTCCATCTCTGCTGAGGAAGACACAGATGGAGACTTCAGGTACCCAGTGTGATGAAATATATGCCTTCATCAGCCCCTGTGTTTTACCTGCTTTGTATTGTGTGTACCGCCCCCTTTTTCCTATTGTGTGTATTGGCTACGCCCCTGTCTTTTGTCATATAAAGGTCTCAAGAGCTGTATGAGTCATTCTATCAGACGAACCCGATGTGGAAAGACCTGCAATGTTCTTAGTGATTAAAAGCCTTCAGTTGAATCCTTTAAACTCCTTGGCCTAGAAATTCATTGTAGCCACTTTTGCGGCGGTAAAGTCGGGCGGCCGCTAAAGTTTGCGCCCGCCGCCAAATCGAGGCCACTTCTCCGATATTCATTAGCTTCGCCCTAAGAGTTTGCTCGAGCGCTAAAACTGGCGCTGGATGCCTCTCTTTAGGCGCTAAGCCGGAGGTGCTGAGCGAGAGCGCCGAGGCCGGGCGCAGCGTAGGTGCAGCCATCTCGTGATTGACAGCAGACACCCTGGCGCCAGCCAGCTCTTAAGGGGGAAGGGTCGACTTGGTCTGCTGCCACGCCCTGGATAGTGGAGCCCTCCAGCTAGGCCTGAACACTGCTGCTGGACCCAAATAGCACCTGAAGCCATGCAGAAGGCCCGTGAACGAGCGCAGCGCTTCTCAGAGCGTGATCTGAGTGTGCTGGTTGGTGGTGTGGAGAAGAGGCACCATATTTTGTACCCGGACAATGGCAAGAAGGCGCCGGTCCGCGCCTACCGGAGAGCCTGGAGGCATGTCGCCAGCAAGGTGTCAGCCAACAGCGAGGTCCCCAGGACCGGTGTCCAATGCCGCAAAAAGTTTAATGACCTCACTCGGATTGTCAGGGTGAGTACCCTTTCCAGTGACCTCCTCATCCTTGCATGTGCACCTCACATTATGGGCAAAGGGACCTGAAAGCCCTAATGGCCAGCCCTCATCCAGCAGCTATGGGACAGGCATGAACATCAATTGCACATTCTGCACTTAACACACTGGCCAAGCTATTCCACCATGGGAGGCAGTGCACACAAGATCAGGGCGACACACTGGCCAGGCTATTCCACCATGGGAGGCAGTGCACACAAGATCAGGGTGACACACTGGCCAGGCTATTCCACCATGGGAGGCAGTGCACACAAGATCAGGGCGACACACTGGCCAGGCTATTCCACCATGGGAGGCAGTGCACACAAGATCAGGGCTACATACTGTACTTAGAGGCCGTCCTTTCTCTTGCAGGCCAAGCTGGCCAATAATAGGAAGAGCCGGACTGCGACCGGGGGAGGCCGACCACAGATCCAGCCGCTCACCGAGCTGCAACATCGCGTGGAGCGCATCATGGGTGGCCGGGTGATTGGCCCCGTTGCATGTGGAGATGCCGACCCTGTTCTGGGCACCAATGGTAAGGACATCAACGTTTGGACCTCTCTCGTCCCACTTGCGCATCAGATCTACATCCTTTGCCACTGTCCGACCAATGCGCTGAATGCCACCACTCATGCATCCCTCGCTGACGCCCTCTCCTCACTCTAAAGCTACTCTTGTGTCTTCCTGCTTTCAGATGGTGAGGAGGAGGTCCCTGAAGTTGCCAGTGACAGCCCCTCAGAAGAGGAGGAGGAGGAGGAGCAAGAGGAAGGCGGCCCATCAGGGGAAACCTCAGCCGTGGCAACCCATGCGAATGTAGGGGACACGTCTTCCCTGGAGGGGAGCGTGGCGGAAGTGTCGGAGGGGAGGGGAGCACATGGGACCTGCGGCCTGCAGAAATGCGGGAGGGGGCTGCCAGCTCGGCGGCCTTCTCCCCAGAGGGGGGAAGGGTCGGAGGGGAGTCCAATTGCTGGGCCCAGCGGCGTCCAGCAACACAGGAAGGGCCGGCCAGCTCGGCGGCCTACTCCCCAGAGGGACAGTCCGGCCTCCAGTCCAGAGATGGTCTTCGCCGAGGAGATGGAACGCCTCGAGGACTTGTCCGCGGACTCGGAGCGCCGGCACACGGAGCTCATGGGGGTGGTGGCACGGTTGCCTGAGGCCATCGAGTCCCTCTCTCGGAGTGTCACCGACGTCGGGGCCTCACAGGCCATCAGTTTGGCGGAATTCGGGGCAGAGCAGGCAGCGAGTCGGGCGTCATTCGGGGCAGCTCAGGCAGCGAGTGGGCAGCTGATCAGTGGTGCCGTGCAGTCACTGGGTGCTCTGGTGAGGTCACTGAACAGGTCAACACGGGCACTCACTGCTGCCACACTCGCTGTGTTAGCCAGGCATCGCCAGGGCACCCGGCGCGCTGCAGCAGCACAGCGGTCTGTCCCTCGGCAGATTGGTGCGCATGCTGCAGTGCTGGCCCGGGCGAGTGCCAGCGTCTCAGGCGACCAGCGAGCGCCTGCCATCCGCCAGCTTGCCCCCATTCCTCCAGCCGCCACTGCCACTCCCCCAGTGGAGCTGCCAGGAGCTGCTGCAGCGACTGATGCTGGCCAGCCACAGCTGCAGCATTCAACAGCCGCCCGCTCGACGGCCAGACCTCGACTAGGCCGACCCCCAAGGGCATCTGCCGTCACGACATGTGCCCCTCTGGAGCCTGCCCCCAGCCTTGCAGCAGCCAATGGCCTTACTTTGAGGAGGAGCAGCAGGGCGGGCAGGGGCCACACAAAGATGGCCAAGGCATCGCCCTAGCAGGCCAAAAAGTCGAATGTGTGGCCAGTTGTGTTTGTTTTTTGAGGCTGAGAATTGGATGTTTGTTTTTTGAGGCCGAGAATTGGATGTTTGTTTTTTGAGGCTGAGAATTGGATGTTTGTTTTTTGAGGCCAAGAATTGGATGTTTGTTTTTTGAGGCCGAGAATTGGATGTTTGTTTTTTGAAGGCTGAGGATGTGATGTTTGTTTTTTACGAAGGCCGAGGATGACGGCCATTTTAGTTGCACTGTTTTGTTAACCCTCTCCAGGTTGTGGGAGCGAGTAATGTGTTTGAGTGTTTTTTGGGGGTTTCATCTGTTTTTGGTTTTCATGTGGGAAGGGCTCTGAGTTTGTACAATAAAGCATTTTATTTATTAACATTGTCCATGTTTGATCTTTGAAGTGTTTGTTGCCTTAACCGGCTGAGGGCTTGCGGAGCGGCTGCAATCATGTTCTTTCATTGGCACAAGCCATTCCCTGACAGGGGGCCTAGAAGTGACGTTCAATAAGCCGCCGACGGGCGGCCCTTGGACCTTCTGCCTCCCTCCTGGGCTGGTACTCCTCGTCCTCCTCCTCCTCATGCTCCTCCTGCTCCTCCTCCTGAGGTGGGGGTCCAACGTGAGGTGGCAGTGCCTGAGTCCTGCGGATAGCCAGGTTGTGCAGCATGCAGCAAACGACGACGAATTGGGAGACTCGCTCCTGCGAATACTGGAGGGCTCCCCCGGAGCGATCGAGACAGCGGAACCGTTGCTTGAGGACGCCGATTGTTTGTTCTATGATGTTCCTAGTCGCTTGATGGCTCTCGTTGTATGCCTCTTCAGCAGGGGTCGTGGGCGCGCGGAGCGGGGTCATGAGCCAGGTACACAAAGGATAGCCTTTGTCTCCGATAAGCCATCCTCTTGGGTGAGGCTGTGCCTGGAACATGTCAGCCACAGTTGTCTGTCGCAGGATAAAGGCATCGTGGCTGCTGCCTGGAAAGCGGGCATTGACAGCTAGGATGCGCTGCCTGTGGTCACACACCAGCTGTACGTTGAGGGAATGGTAGCCCTTCCGGTTGCGGTAATCCTCGGCATGCTCCAGAGGTGCCCGCAAAGCCACATGCGTGCAGTCAATGGCGCCCTGCACCATGGGGAAGCCCGCTATTCTTGCAAATCCCACTGCACGCTGCTGCTGCTTGTCCAGGGTCATGGGGAAGGAGATTAATTGATGTCTCCTTCTGAAAAGGGCTTCGGTCACCTGGCGGATGCAGCAATGCACGGTGAACTGGGAGATGTTAGCGATGTCCCCAGCAGCGGATTGGAAGGAGCCGATGGCATAGAAGTTGAGAGCCACCGTCACCTTCACTGCCACCAACAGAGACGTCCTGCGCATCAGCTGTGGCTGCAGATCTCTCTGAAGCAGCTGGCAGATGTCTGCAACCACCTCCCTTCTGAATCGCAGCCTCCTTACACACATCGCGGCAGACATGGTCAGATAGGAGGACTGCTGGCGGTATACCCTGGGTGGGTAAGGCCTCAGTTGGCGACGCCTGTTGCCCCCTCTGTGTCTAGCCAGGGCTGCCACTCTCTCACGGCGTCTGTAAGCCCTTCTGGCATAAGGCTGAAAGTCAGCGTTGGCACCCAATGCAGCCCCCATTATATGCTGGCAAACACTGAGCTCTCAATGAAGGCAAAGATAATTGCTAAGCTCTGGCCTGAGCCAAAAATACCTGTCCTAGTGTTGGTCCAAACCAGTAAGCTCTCCTCCTTGGTCTCTCTCCAAAAAACCGTTGCACAAGAGTGAATGCTGCAAAATGGCTGGCCTTTATAGTGCAGGGTAAGTGCCCTTTAATTAGCGCTCCCCGCGGCCCGCCTCGGCTGTGTACCGTTCCACTTCACAGTTGTTAGGGCCGCCCGGCGCACAATGGCCTGGCGCGAGTGAAGTTCTGGCTCGGGGCGCACAAAGGGCGTTGCACTAGTAAATGACGTCATGATCTGCGCGCGCAGCAGGGCGCGCGCTAAGACTTTGTGCCGGCGCTAAATGTGTACTGAAGTTGGGGCGAGGCGCAGATCGCGCTGCGCCCGGGCGCTAAGCGCCTAGCGCTCGAGATCTACTCCTCCTAAGGCGCTAACGGCTGGCGCGCCCAACTGAATTTCTAGGCCCTTGTCTTTGAGTTATTGATGGCACATCAATTTTAATCACTAAAACACCAAGATGGATCGACTCCTGAAACCAGAACGCTTGGATCTGGACCCCCATGCCTCAGACGCAGCCACACAGTTCGGACACTGGTTCCAATGCTTCGAATTTTTCATCGCAAACTCATCCACCGCCATAGCAGCCGCAACCGCCACCGGAGACGTGAAACTGGGAATCCTGCGAAACTGGGTGAGCCATCGGGTCTCCCCTCTCATCCAAGATGCCACCAGCTACGGGGATGCCTGCACCATTCTGAAGGCCCACTACGTGCGGCCAATAAACGAGGTGTACGCCAGGCATCTTCTGACTACTCGCACGCAGCGGCATGGTGAGTCACTAGAGGACTTCATGCTAAGCCTAAAAGTACTGGGCAGAGACTGTAACTGTAAGGCCGTGTCTGCCATCGTGTACACGGAGGAGCTGATCCGAGACTCCTTTATTGCGGGCCTCAGTTCAAATTACATTCGGCAGAAACTGTTTGAAAAGGAGGGACTGGATTTAAAACAGGTTATGGGCATAGCGCGATCGCTGGATATGGCCCAGAGGAACTCTGAATCCTGTTCCTCAGGCCACGCGGCCCACTCCGCCTCGTGCGTGCCGTGGGGGCCTCCATCTTGGAAGCCATCTTCACCTCCCAGGTCTCAGGCCAGCCCAGCCCCAGCCCCCACCCAGGAGCCCCACTACTGCCGCGATGCATCGAGGCCCGAAATGCTACTTCTGCGGCCAGGACAAACACAGAAGGGCACCACCTGTTTTAAATGCGGGAAGAAAGGACATTTCAGCAAAGTCTGCAGAGGGAACCCCGCCTCCAACTCCGCCACCGCCGCGTGCGCGCCGTGGGGGCGGCCATCTTGGACGCCATCTTGTCCACCCTCATGGAGTCCACCATCTTGCCGCGACTACACGGACCTCCAGGACCCACTGGTGGCCTCGATCACAGTGGATCAATCCAGGCCGCATCCGTTGTCTAGATCGATGATGGACATAGAGGTAAACGGGAACAAGGTTAAATGCTTGATTGACTGCGGGAGCACCGAAAGCTTTATTCATCCTAGCCTGGTAAAACGACTTTCACTAACGATAGTCCCCACACAGGGCAAAATCGCCATGGCTGATAAGACTCATACCTCAAAAATTACAGGTTTCTGCGCGGTTATGTTGTCGGTAAAAGGCACTGATTACAGAGATTTTAAACTATTGATAATGCCAGATCTCTGTGTGAGCGTGATCTTGGGTCTGGACTTCCAGTGCCACCACCAAAGTATCACGCTTACCTACGGTGGGTCCCAGCCGCCCCTCACAGTGTGCGGTCTGGCTACCCTGAAGGTCAAGCCGCCCTCTCTGTTCGCCAACCTCGCACCCAACTGTCGACCGATAGCGACCAAGAGTAGGTGGTACAGCTGGGAGGACAGATGGTTCATTGCATCGGAAGTAGAAAGACTCAAGTGGGAGGGTATCATCGAATGCAGTACCAGCCCGTGGCGCGCCCAGGTAGTAGTAGTTAAGGGTAGCGAAAAGAAGCGGATGGTGATAGATTATAGCCAGACGGTTAATCTATGCACCCAGCTAGACGCCTACCCTCTGCCCCGCATAGCGGATATGGTTAACCAAATTGCGCAATACCGGGTGTTTTCCACCATCGACCTTAAATCGGCATACCACCAGCTCCCCATTAGGCCGGAGGACCGTCCATACACCGCCTTCAAGGCGAACGGACGCCTCTACCACTTCCTCAGAGTCCCCTTTGGGGTAACGGATGGGGTCTCGGTCTTCCAGCGGGAGATGGACCGCATGGCCGATGAGAACCAGTTAACAGCCACCTACCCATACCTAGACAACGTCATCATCTGCGGCCACGACCAGCAAGACCACGTCTCGAACCTCGTGAGATTTCTGAAAACCGCCCTCAGACTCAATCTCACCTACAACGAGGATAAGTGTGTCTTTAGCACCACGCGCCTCTGTATCCTGGGCTGCGTGGTGGAAAACGGGGAAATCGGTCCGGACCCTGACCGATTGCGCCCCCTACGGGAGCTACCCCTACCAAACACTCCCAAGGCCCTGAAAAGGTGCCTGGGGTTCTTCTCCTATTACGCCCAATGGGTCCCCAATTATTCCGACAAGGCCCGTCCCCTCCTGAAATCAACGTCCTTCCCGCTCACGGCCGAGGCCCACGCCGCCTTCAACAGCATTAAATATGACATTGAGAAGGCCGCGCTGCAGGCAGTGGATGAAAACATCCCTTTCCAGGTCGAAAGCGATGCGTCCGACTTCGCTTTAGCAGCCACCCTCAACCAGGATGGGCGGCCCGTAGCCTTTTTCTCAAGAACCCTCCAAGGGCCTGAGATCAGGCACTCCTCGGTAGAGAAGGAGGCCCAGGCCATAGTGGAGGCAGTGCGGCACTGGAGGCACTACCTAGCCGGCAAACGCTTCACCCTGCTTACCGACCAGCGGTCGGTAGCCTTCATGTTTAACAACAAACAGAGGGGGAAGATCAAGAACGACAAAATTCTCAGGGGGCGGATCGAACTCTCCACGTTTGAGTACGACATAATATATAGGCCAGGGGCCCTCAATGAATCCCCCGATGCCCTATCACGAGGGATGTGTGCCAGCATCCAGGGGGACAGGCTACAGGGCCTCCACAATGGCCTCTGCCACCCGGGGGTCACCCGGCTATTTCACTTTATAAAATCCCGTAACCTCCCCTATTCCATCGAGGAGGTCCGGTCGATGACCAGGGACTGCCACACCTGTGCGGAATGCAAGCCCCGTTTTTTCAGGCCCGACCGAGCCCACCTGATCAAAGCTACACGGCCATTCGAGCGCCTGAGCTTAGATTTCAAGGGACCACTCCCCTCCACCAACCGCAATGTGTACTTTCTCAACATTGTGGACGAGTACTCCCGCTTCCCATTCGCCTACCCCTGCCCAGACATGACCAGTGCCACGGTCATCAAGTGCCTTGGCAACCTGTTTTGCACGTTCGGCATGCCTAACTACATCCACACTGACAGGGGGGCGTCGTTCATGAGCGACGAACTGCGCCAATACCTGCTGTCGAAGGGGATAGCCACGAGTCGGACCACTAGTTATAACCCCCGGGGTAACGGGCAAGTGGAGAGGGAGAACACGACAGTGTGGAAGGCAGTCACCTTAGCACTAAGGTCTAAAGGCCTCCCCACCTCCCGCTGGCAAGAGGTCCTCCCAGACGTACTCCACTCGATAAGGTCGCTACTGTGTACTGCTACTAATGCCTCTCCTCACGAGAAGATGTTTGTTTTTCCCCGCAAATCAACCTCAGGAGTGTCCCTACCCTCGTGGCTCTCCACCCCAGGGACAGTCCTATTACGGAAGCATGTGAGGGGCCACAAAATGGATCCCCTCGTGGAGGCAGTACACCTACTCCACGCAAACCCACAGTACGCGTACGTCAAGCACGCCGACGGGCGTGAGGACACCGTGTCCATAAAGGACCTCGCCTCGGCAGGAAGCGACGACGACCCATCACCACCACCCCCAGAAGAACCTCCACCATCCCCAGGCTCACCACCCCCAGAAGTACCTGCAACACCCCCAACACATGGGTATGCCCAGGAGGGCACCACGGACTCCCGGTCGGAACCCGAGGTACGGTTGCGACGTTCAGGAAGGACTATCACACCCCCGGACAGACTAAATCTGTAGAAGGGGTGAATGTGATGAGATATATGCCTTCATCAGCCCCTGTGTTTTACCTGCTTTGTATTGTGTGTACCGCCCCTTTTTCCTATTGTGTGTATTGGCTACGCCCCTGTCTTTTGTCATATAACGGTCTCAAGAGCTGTATGAGTCATTCTATCAGACGAACCCGATGTGGAAAGACCTGCAATGTTCTTAGTGATTAAAAGCCTTCAGTTTAATCCTTTAAACTCCTTGTCTTTGAGTTATTGATGGCACATCACCCAGTCCTGCAAAGAAAACTGCCAGCATCACACAAGGAGTTATACAATGCATTGGTCAGCCTGAAAAGGAGTTTAAGCACCATGGCTGAGAGTATGGAGAAATCTGCCTGCAGCCCGTTTGGTGTTATCTCACACACTGCAATTCAAGAGTGCAACTAATTCAAGGGATGCTGCAGCCAAAGGAGGAGTTTACATTTGCACGCTTTGTAGTTTTGTTAGAAGCTATGTAGGCTGCCATGTAGGCTCTGGGCTCCACCTTGGAGATATAGGTATCCACCTTGGACAGAGTGGTAACTACTTACAACAGATATGGACCGCATATGTAGTTGCTTTGAGGAACCCGCTCACCTTCTGCAGTCTGTTCTTCCACAGATGAGTGGTAGTGAAAAGCCCCAACGTCACAGGAGTGGCAATGGTGACATAAGAGTGGAGCTTGTTGGCTTCTCTCAGGATGTCAGTACGTCTCCTTCTTCGCCACCCACCCCAACCAATACCAGCCATGGTGTCAGTAAATCAGCTGGGCCAGACTGCCACAGCAGCAGCCGAGGTTCTGCGGTCTGCCACTAGGCCCTCATAGGTTTGAGCACCCAGAACTCACCGGCCGTGAGCATTCGAAGGATCTGAGATGAGCAACAGTAGCCTTCCATTAGCTTTACTCAGTCCACTGAGGGAGCACCTCATTGAAGTAGTAGGCCATGAAATTCAGCACCTTAGCGCCAGCTGTTAAGGCCAGTTTCAGCAAAGAAATGGCGGCAGCCTCGCTTCCACCCACTTCTGCCACGTCCTGCAGCAGCCGTGATTTTGGGCAGGTCGGCAGTGCGGCCGTTGCCTGCACGCGCTAGAAAAATGGAAATGAGGCAGATTGTGACATCAATCAGTGTACAACGCTGTTTGATGCATGACCTGCCATTTTGGATGTCACTGTTCCATTTCTACAAAACACAAACAGCTGAACACACAAGGGAGCCACCCACTTCCCCCCCCACCACCACCACCAGGGGTATGTAAAGGGATCAGCAACAACTTGCAAATGACTTGCTTTGCTTTTTGATTTCTACTGGCTCTGTGTAAATGTTTGCAAATGTTTGCAGCTGTTTAAAGTTGGCGAGGTGACAAGGAGTGGAGAAAGCCTTGCTTCTGATTTCAAGGATTTTGCTCAGAGCACTTGCTCCCAGTCATGGTGGCTCTACTTGCAGTCCCCCTTGTGCTGTAGTATGATGAGGAGATGGACAGAGGCAGCAAATAAGAGGACAAACTGCTCACAGAGGAAGGAGGAGGAGGGACTGGAGGGCTATCAGCAGAAGGCCTTGGCCATCTAGGGTCTTCCAAGAATACTTTTCCTACCTGCACTTATGCCAGGAGCAATGTCTTCAGAGGCTTGGCTTCACCAAGGAGGTGGTCACAGAATTCTGCCACCTCCTGGAATGAGATCGGCCGATTCAGAGCCGGGTGACGACGGCATGCCAGTGGCCCTCAAGTTCACTGTGGCCCTCAATCTCTTCGCCACCGGATCCTTCCAGTCTGGAGCAGGAGACATAGCTAACATCTCCCAGTTTGTTGCCCATCGCTACATCTGGAGGCCACAGAGGCTCTACACTCCAGAAGAAGGGGCTTCATTGGCTTCTCTCTGAGGAGTGTGCTGTGGCTTTGCCAGGATATCGGGCTTTCCCATGGTGCAGGGCGGCATCGACTGAACACTCATGGCGTTGTGAGCGCTGCATATCAATCCTGAGATGTACCGCAAAGGCCACCACTCACTTAATGTGCAGTTGGTGTGCAACTACGCCCAGCACATCATGATGGTGAATGCCCGGTGACGTAATAAAACTACTAGGCACTTGGTCTAAGCGTTAAACAAAGCTTTAATCAACTGTTTTACACCATAGAGGTCTAGTTGTGTCCTTCACTAGTTCCTGTTAAGAATGTCCTGCGCAAGCTGGGCCCGTGCCCGAGTATTTATACCTTCCCTGGACAGCGCCACCCGCAGGTCACTCAGTATTATTTCATAAGTCTTTCCTTCATGGATGACTGATTCATGTCACCCGGTATCCTGGCAGCAGTCATGATGCCTTCATCCTGTGTCATTACGGTGTACCAGCAATCTTTCAACCACCATGTTAAACCCAAGGATGGATGCTTGGAGACAAGGGCTATCCGCTCCAAACCAGGCTGATGAATGCCCTCGGCAACAGCACCACTCATGGCCAGCATTCATATAATGAGAGCCATGCTGCCACGAGGAACCTCATCGAGCAGACCATCGGGGTGCTAAAGCAACGGTCCTGCTGCCTTGAAAGCTTGGGAGGAGCCCTCTGGTACACTCCGGTGCATTTGCCCCATTTTGTGATGATCTGCTGCAACCTCCACAACTTGGCCATCATGCTGGCACAGCCCTTGCCCCTTGAGTTCCGCGACCACCTCAGGAGGAGGAGGAGGAATCAGAGGAGGAGAAGGAAAAGGAGGAGGAGGAAGAGGAGGAGGAGGAGAAATGGAGGAGGCAAGCAGCAGGTCCCTGTTCCGGACTGGCTCTCCATGAGTGCCTCATCAGAATCTGGTTCCTCTGAATGAAACCCCAGATCCCCATTGCTCACCAATTCCCCACCATACCATGCCTCTGTCATGGGACATCACAGCATCCTCTTGGGCACAAAGCTGAAATGAGATCCACCACAAAACAAACATTAAGAACATAATTTAGAAATGAAACCATGCAAAACTACATAACGTCAACTAACCACCATTCTGCATTCCATTAGTGTCTGTCTATCGAGTCCGTAAGATTTGCAAAATTTCTACATTTACCTGAAGGTTGTTATTAATAAAAGGGACCCTGCGTGGACATTTGAAATCAAAAAGGGTACCCAAGATGGCATCCGTGCCTCGTGACAGAAAGCCTGTGAGATTTTAAAGCTGAGACTCTGCAACACAGACAGCTTGTGGATCGAAACCAAAGCTGCAGTTTCTGTGAAGAGAGACATTGGCCTAGAAATTGAGTGCCCTTAGCGCCGATTTTGCGGCGCTAGAGGGCCTAGCGCTGCATTTGGCACCGGCGCCGAAATTGCCTGGGGCCCTTACGCCGCGGTAGACCGGTAGCGCTGCGCCGGCACCGATGACGTCATCGGTGTGCGCAGCGTCCCGGTTGCCATGCCGACGGGCCCCAGCGCCGAAATTCAGTTGCGGCCGCCTCGCCCGTGACAGCCGCAACTAAGACTCTGGCAACAGAGTCTTACGAGTCTTTGCGCCGGCGCATTAAAGGCCCCGCGGCGGCCGGCCGCTTTCCCGCCGGCCGCCTGGCCGCAGCTCCCTCCCCGGACTTCCCCCCCCCCCCCCCCGGAACAGAAGCAAGCCCGGCACTTGTCCGAGGTGCCGGGCTCATTTTTTAAAAGATTTTCGCGGGCCGCGATCGGGTGCAGGCAGCTCCTCCTTAAGGGAAGGAGGAGGCCTGCACTTCCCGAGCCTGCCGCACCGCATCGGGTGCCGCAGCGCTGGAATTGCGGCGCGAAACGGCAGTTAGCGCCGATTTACCGCCGCAAAGACCCTTCAGTAGCGCCGGCAGCCGTTTGGGCGCGGCCCTGCTGAATTTTTGGCGCGCGCAGGGGGACTTAGCGCCGGCACTAACTTCCGGCGCTAAAGCCCTGGCTAAGCCAAAACTCAATTTCTAGGCCTTTGTATTTTGAAACCAGACAGGACTTTGAATTATGTATTAGATCGAATTGGAGACAAATCTAAATTCAGTTAGGCCTATAGTTAAGGCCATCAAGCAGTTTACATATATAATCGGAAATAGATTAAGAGAGCCATCGAGGCTGGACAGGCCCATCAAAGAACATTCCTGACAAAACAAGTTAATTATCGGGCCGGTAGATGTGATTACCGGCTATCTAAAAACAGTTACATAGTATGGATCGCTATCATTATTTAAAATAGCCCGCCAAGATTAAGACAAAGAACTAACCTGATTTGGCGCACAGATAAGGGTTTTCGAAAAGAGTATAATTGAAGGTCCCGGGTAGCAATCTCTCTCTACTCTGCTCAGCTCTTCTGCCCCTTGCCCTCGTGGCTATCGCTCTTTCCCCGTCCCACGCTTACCCCCTGGCCTTTGCCTGTGCCTTTTGCCACTCCATCTGGAAATCGCCCCGGCACTGCATCGGGCGGACACGGACAATTCAGGCCAGGCGAGGCGGGACGCGATGAGGGAAGGAAGGAAGATCAACTGAGGAAGACCAACTGAGGAAGACCAACTGAGGAGACGAACTGAGGGTAGGCTTCAAATCATTGGGCCTTCAGTCTCAGCCAACCTGCGACTATCTTCATACAAACTCAAACTGTCGGTCGAAGAAGAGGAATCATCCCTGCAAGGTAAAGTACCCAAAGAGAGACTTTAACTTTGGGGTACTCGAACCTGGACCATGCCCTTGCAGTGCCCGGAGACCACGTGATGATGGCAGGCTCGAGAGAGCACCAAGAGCGAACCCCGAACTGTTTTGAGCTCAGCAAACCCTTTTGATTGGTGAGCATAATTTCTGGCCCCTCATAGCTTATTCTAGTTAGGTATAGGGGGTGGGATAAGGATAAGGGGATTGTTAAGATAGTTGTTTTCCCTCGATGTGCCGTGTGTTCCCCATTCGCTGTATAAGTATAGTTATTTGTATTTGCCTGTAATTTTATATACTGGTAACTTCTCATAAGACTGTATTAACTTTTCCTGTTCATTAAATCCTGAGTTTTGCTTACATCCAAACCACCTGTCTACTCGAGTCTTTTCTGTATCGCTACCTGTACCTAAGTCCGGTGTCTAGAATCTCAGGGGCGTGGGAGTGATTCGAACCGCTCACGGGCAGTCAGAGGCATAACTGACTGGGCTCACGCACCACCCACTTCAAGTCCCAGTGTCGGGAGAAGCCGGTGAGTACATATACTCAGATTCGCGGGCATTTTTTGAGAGGCCCAGTGTCGGGAGAAGCCGGTGAGTACTTATACTCAGAATCGTGAGCTTTTATTCAGAGGCCCAGTGTCGGGAGAAGCCGGTGAGTACTTATACTCAGTATCGCGGGTTTTTTTCAGAGGCCCAGTGTCGGGAGAAGCCGGTGAGTACTTATACTCAGTATCGCGGGTTTTTTTCAGAGGCCCAGTGTCGGGAGAAGCCGGTGAGTACTTATACTCAGTATCGCGGGTTTTTTTCAGAGGCCCAGTGTCGGGAGAAGCCGGTGAGTACTTATACTCACCTTCGTGGGCTTTTTTCAGAGGCTTACCAATCTCACAGACTGGCGGTGGCGTTCTAAAGCCACGTCATGATTCAAAAAGTGACACGGGCAAGAGGAAGCAGCTGATTGGTTGAGTACAGCCAGGTGAGTATTTATACTACTCTATAGTTTGACAGTTAAGGTTAATAGTTTATAAAGTTTGTAAGGTCTTAATTTTTGTGGTTATAGTTTGTAAGGTCTCTGTTGTGTAGCGGGAATGCTAGTAAACAAGGGCCCTTGTGTATATCATTTAATTGTAGTGTAATTGGTGGTATTGATTTGATTTAATTTAATTTGAATTAATTAAAGGGTAAGTCACGACAGCACAGCTCGGTCCCATGTCATGCTCCTCCTGCACTATGTGGGAAATCAGGGACACTTCCTGTGTCCCTGACGACCATGTGTGTGGGAAGTGTATCCAGCTGCAGCTACTGGCAGACTGCATTGCAGTGCTGGAGCTGCGAATGGATACATACTGGAGCATTCGCAATGCTGAGGACATCGTGGATAGCATGTTTAATGAGTTGGTCACACCGCAGGTAAAGGCTGCACAGGGAATGGGAATGGGTGACCGCCAGGCAGAGTAGTAGGCACAGGGAGGTAGTGCAGGGCTCCACTGTGGCCATCCCCCTCTCAAACAGATATACCACATTGGATATTGTTGAGGGAGATGGCTTATCGGGGGAAAGCAGCAGCAGCCAACTACCTAGCATCATGTGTGGTCCTGCTGCACAGGACGGGAGGAAAAAGAGCAGGAGAGCTATAGTGATAGGGGATTCTATGAGTATACGGGATGGTTTCCTGGACCAATATGTCGAGGAACCAACTAGAGATCTGGGCAACTTAGATTGGGTATTATGTAATGAGAAAGGATTAATTCGCAATCTTGTTGTGCGAGGCCCCTTGGGAAAGAGCGATCATAATATGGTAGAATTCTTCATTAAGATGGAGAGTGAAGTAGTTGACACAGAGACTGGGGTCCTGAATTTAAATAAAGGAAACTATGATGGTATGACGCACAAGTTGGCTAGGATGGATTGGGGAATGTTACTTAAAGGGTTGATGGTGGATAGGCAATGGTAAACATTTAAAGATCGCATGGATGAACTACAGAATTTGTTCATCCCTGTTTGGCATAAAAATGAAACAAAAAGTGTGACTCAACCGTGGCTAACAATGGAAATTAGGGATAGCATAAGATCCAAGGAGAGGACGTATAACTTGGCCAGAAAAAGCAGCAAACCTGAGGATTGGGAACAGTTTAGAATTCAGCAAAGGAGGACAAAGGGATTAATTAAGAGGGGGAAAATAGGTTATGAGAGTAAGCTTTCAGGGAACATAAAAACTGATTGTAAATGCTTCTATAGATATGTGAAGAGAAAAAGATTGGTGAAGTCAAGCGTAGGTCCCTTGCAGCCAGAATCAGGGGAATTTATAATGGGGAACAAAGAAATGGCAGACTAATTAAATACATACTTTGGTTCTATATTTACAAAGGAGGACACAAATAACCTCCCAGAGATGTCGGGGAACATAGGTTCTAATGAGAGGGAGGAATTGAATGAAATCAGTATTTGTAGGGAAATGGTCTTAGGGAAATTGATGGGATTGAAGGCCGATAAATCCCCAGGGCCTGATAATCTACATCCTAGGGTACTTAAGAAAGTGGCCCTGGAAATAGTAGATGCATTGCTGGTCATTTTCCAAAATTCTATAGACTCTGGAACAGTTCCCATGGATTGGAGGATAGCTAATGTAACCCCACTATTTAAAAAGGGTGGTAGAGACAAAACAAGGAATTATATGCCGGTAAGCCTGACATCGGTAGTGGGGAAAATGCTAGAGTCCATTATAAAAGATGTAATAGCAGAGCACTTCGAAAACAGTGACAGGATCGGACAAAGTCAACATGGATTTACAAAAGGTAAATCATGCTTGACTAATCTACTGGAATTTTTTGCGGATGTAACTGGTAGAATAGATAAGGGAAAACCAGTGGATGTGGTGTATTTGGACTTTCAGAAGGCTTTCGATAAGGTCCCACATAAGAGATTACCGTGCAAAGTTAAATCACATGGGTTTTGTGGGTAAGGTACTGACTTGGATAGAGAACTGGTTGGCAGACAGGAAGCAAAGAGTTGGAATAAACTGGTCTTTTTCTGAGTGGCAGGCAGTGACTAGTGGGGTACCGCAGTGATCGGTGCTAGGACCCCAGCTATTCACAATATATATTAATGATCTAGACGAGGGTACTAGATGTATTGGGCTGGATTTTCAATGGGCCATGGAGGCATGGTTGGAGGCGTGTGGGGGATTAAAATCGCAAAAACTGGCAGGCGGGACACCCCCCCCCCGCCTAGTTCCCGACTCTGAACAACTTTAACTCAGTCGTGTCTAATGGTCCCGACAGGCGGGAAAGGTCGTTAAGGCCCTTCACAAGCACAAAATAGCCTCCATAATCCTACTTTGAAAGGTCCTTGCAAATTTAACCCTTTTCCCACGTGAAACATGCCTGGTGGGAAACACGATGGTGAAACCTTGCGGGAGCACTATTGGATTGCTGACTACCAGCTGTAGGTCAACCATTAAAGAGGAGATTTGATCAGCCATCATTTGCAGGTGGCAGGACTTTGTTTTCTCAGGTCTGGGGGAACATTTAGAAGGCTTAACCACAGCTGTGGAAGTTTGGAGCCTGACACCCGTCTCCAGTGTGACCTCCTGGGAAACAAGTGGAGATTGAGTGAGAATGAAGGAGCGAGTGTAGTGTTATGTATTGTGTGTTCTCCTCCCACCTGTGGTGGCGCTGTCACAGGAGATAAATGGTTGGGTGTTCTCTGTTAAGTTTAGCTCTCTGTTCGGAACTTTCCAGAACTTCCTTTCCTTCCAATAAAGCACTTCATGTTTGAATCTCTGAGTTCTGAGTCCTAAATTGTGTCTAGGTAGAAAGGTACAGACACAACAAGTGGCAACGAGGAGCGGATGAATCTGCATACGTTACGGGTGCAGTGAGTAAACAGAAAATTTAATTTGAAACGTGAGATGGCTACTATATTAGGAAACATCGGTGATTTTGATGAAAATGTGGAGCAATGGAGCGCTTATACAGAACGTTTTGACTATTTTGTATTGGTGAATGCAGTGGCAAATGAAAAGGTCGTGCCTACCTTTTTGAGTGTAATCGGGCCGAAGACATTCAATTTACTTCGCAGCCTCGTGCAACCAGATAAGCCAGGAACTAAAACATATAAGCAACTAGTGGAAATTCTTGGAGCACATTTTTCACCAAAACCTCTGGTTATTGCTGAGAGATTTAGATTGCAGAAACAGAATCAAGAGGAGGGGGAATCAGTGATGATGTTTATTGCTGCTTTAAAAAGGTTGTCAGAACACTGCCAGTTCAAGGAGGTGCTGAATGATACCATTAGAGACAGACTTGTGTGTGGTCTGCAAAATGCAGCCACACAGAAGCGTCTTCTTACTGAGGACAACCTTACTCTTGAAAAGGCCATTGAAGTTAGTGTCTCCATGGAGATGGCGGAAAAGGAGGCTCACCAGTTGTGTTCAACAGGGAGAGTTCACAAGGTGTCATCTGAGCCTAAAGGTGCGCAGAACGGCACATGCTACCGTTGTGGGAAAACAGGCCATCGCGCTAATGACTACTGGTGTACGGAGCTGGAATGCCGAAATTGTGGCAAAAAGGGTCACATTGAACGCGCCTGTAGAGGTAAAAAAAGAACAGACAGAGCTGGGAAGCATGGAAGCAAAATGTCTGTATTTGGACAAGAGAGGAAAAAGAGTGTTCATTCAGTGCAGTATGATGGAACAAGCAAAACAGAGGGGAGCGACACCTCTGAGGAGGAAGAGGTGCACATACTGACGGTTGCAGGTGATTTAAATGGCTACTGGGTGTCACCACTGGTGGAGGGACAATCAGTGCGGATGGAGGTGGACACAGGCGCGGCTGTGTCCCTTGTTTCAGATACTGTCTACAACAAAATGCTAAAGCATCTTACCCTTCAGCCAACAAACATTGTGCTAAAGACGTATACCGGCGAACCTGTGGCCATGAGAGGCGTCATTGAGGTGACAGTTAAATTGAACGGACAGACTGCAAAACTGCCACTATATGTGGTAAAGGGAAATTACCCATCACCACTGGGACATGCGTGGCTAGAGAAAATCATGCTGGACTGGCCTGCAGTCCGCATGATGACAAAGGGGAGTCAGGTCTGACTGCAGTGTTAAACAAACATGCAGAACTCTTCAATGGGGAACTTGGGAGCATGAAAAAGATCAGCGTGAGACTGGACATTAAACCTGACAGCAAGCCAAAGTTTCACAAAGCCCGACCTGTACCCTATGCAATTAGGCCAAAGGTTGAGGCTAACTTGGAGGCCTTAGTCGAGAATGGCATCCTGGAGCCTTTGAGCGTGAGCAAATGGGCCACACCCATTGTTCCTGTCCTGAAAAAGGATGGATCTGTTCGAATCTGCGGGGATTTTAAAGTGACTATTAACCCGGTGCTGTCTGCGGACCAGTACCCTCTTCCCCTCATTGATGATCTTTTTACGGGCCTGGCCGGAGGGCAAAAGTTCAGCAAAGTAGACTTATGCCAGGCTTATCTACAAATGCATGTCGATGACAAATTAAAGGAGCTGCTGACAATTGTGACACACAAGGGGCTATACAGGTACTGCGCCTTCCGTTTGGAATTACGTTGGCCCCTGCTCTATTCCAAAGGGCAATGGATCAGATTTTGAGTGGACTGCCAGGAGTCCAGTGCTACCTGGATGACATCCTTGTCACTGGGACAAATGAGGAGGATCATCTTCTGAACTTGGATGCGACACTACAACGACTGAAAGAGTACGGACTCAGAGTTCGTAAAGACAAATGTGAATTCTTTCAGTCTTCAGTTGAGTACCTGGGGCATGTGATTGACGCTACTGGCCTGCATAAGGCGCCATCAAAGGTCAAGGCGATCGTGGAGGCCCCAGCACCCCAGAATGTGAGCCAGTTACGTTCATTTCTGGGGCTACTTAACTACTATGGGAAGTTTATTCCAGACTTCGCAACATTGCTGAAGACGTTACATCAGTTGCTATGTCAAGGCAAAACACGGAAATGGACTGAACTGTGCAACGAAGCCTTCGCCGAAGCAAAGAAAGCATTGCTGAAATCGGAGGTCCTGACACACTTTGTTCGGAACTTGCCAGAACTTCCTTTCCTTCCAATAAAGCACTTCATGTTTGAATTTTTGAGTTCTGAGTCCTAAATTGTGTCTAGGTAGAAAGGTACCGACACAACACGTAGAGATTCCATAGCATCGATATGTAGAAGGAGACAAAGATGGAGTGAGGTGGCAAGACCAAGGGCTCTCCCTGTGTGTTGCCAATTGTTTGCATAGCATCACAGTGATAGGGAGTGTGAAAGCTGCATAGTCGAATAGTTATGTGAATGTGACCATAGAGAGAAAGGGAATGGGTAAGGGTGCATGGATGTCAGTGTCAAGTGGGATGTGGAGGAAGAGATTGCTGAAGCTGAGTGCTGGTGAGGAAAGGCAATGGGGATCAGATTGAGGGTGATGGGAAATTCATACTCACTGACGTAACAAAACTCACTACGCACTTGGTTTGAGCATAAAGCAAGGCTTTAATCAACTTGTTTCAGAACATGGAGGTCTAGTTGTACTTCACTAGTTCCTTGTCTTACAATATGTCCCTGGCAAGCTGGGGCCGACGCCCGAGTATTTATACTCCTTGGACGGCGCCACCAGCTGGCCGTCCAGCATTATTTCACGAGTAGTTTCTTGATGAATGATGAGATTTATAACATTCTTCCAGCCTAAAAGATTTGGAAGTCCGACGACTTCCTCTTAACGGATCAGGTGGACCACGAATAGCCGCAGTCTTTTAGATTTTTGTTTATGGCTAGAAGGCACGTCTCCCCGGACCGTGTCTTGGTCCCTAGGCCGCTTGATCCATACCGGTGGATCGACAGGGCCCGTGTTGCTCTGATCGACCTGAGGGAGGCTGGGGAGATCGTGACTCCGGGTGTGGGTCCCCACAGGCGCAGAACAGGCTTCATCCTGTTGGATAGCCGGGGATTGACCGGCGTCCTGGCCTCGGGTGGCCATCTCACGGGGAGTGCTCGGCTCCCAGAGTGGATCCGGTGGGGCAGCTGGCAGACCTCTCGATGCCCCAGGTAGGGCATCATCTTCGGGGGAGTGCAGAGTGTCTGCATCATCCCCGTGGGTCCCTCTATCGGTTGGGTCCGTGAAACCGGCCAGACATGGAGCCAGGTCCCGGAGTGAAATGGTGGACTCCCGGCCATCCGGGTACCGCACATGCGCATACGTGGGGTCGACGTCCGTGAGTTTTCCTCGTTGACAAGAGGATCGGTTTTAGATGATCGGACGAATCTTCGAAGCAGCACGGGGCCAGGAGCTGCCAACATGACGGGTAGAGACATCCCATGGGTGGAGCGACGCTGGAAGCTGAAGAATCGCTCGTGAGGTGTGACATTGGTAGACGTAGAAAGGAGAGACCTGATGGAATGCAACACATCAGGGATCATAGTTCCCACTGCTGGTCTGGTAGGTTGCGTGACCTCAGCGCAAGACGAATAGCATTCCAAATGATAGCGTTGTATCTCTCAACCTGTCCGTTACCGATGGGATGGTACGATATCGTTTTACTTATGGCGATTCCCTGTTGAGAGAGATAACTTTTGAGTTCGCTTGACATGAAGGAGGGACTCTGATCAGAGTGGATGAAATTGGCCATACCGCAAAAGGAAAAGGCTTGATCAAGGCATTTGATCACTGTGGAATTAAGCATATTGGGACAGGGGAAAGCAAAGGGAAAGCATGAATATTCGTCCACCATAGTCAGTAAGTAGGTGTTTCGCGTTGAGGAAGGCAATGGCCCTTTAAAGTCAATGCTGAGTCGCTGCATAGCGTGTATGAGCAAGCCATCCGATGGACGGAAGAATTGCAGTTTTAATTCCGCACAAATTCTACAGGAGGAGCACGTTCTTTTCAAATCTTCCATAGAAAATGGGAGATTTTTAGATCGCACAAAGTGCAACATACGGGTAACGCCAGGATGGCATAAGTCAGTATGAAGATCCGCCAGAGTCAAAGTTGACATAGAAGAGCAGAATGCACGTGTGAGGGTATATGGGGCCACATTCTCTTTGCCGGGTGGATAATGTATGGTGTACCCAAAGGCAGCCAATTCCATCCTCCAGAGTTGTATTTTGTTATTCTTGATCTTAGTGCGTTTCCGGTTATCCAGCATAAAGGCCATGGAGTGCTGATCGGTTATGAGTGTGATATGGGGACGAGCGACAAAATGACTCCATTTATGTACCGCTTCGATGATGGCCGTAGCCTCCTTCTTGACAGGAGGATAATGGAGCTCGCTACCCTGCAAAGTTCTGGACAGAAATGCAACGGGTCGACCTCCTTGATTCAAGGTAGCAGAGATCGCCACATCCGACGCATCGCACTCGACCACGATGTGTGGAGTTTGCACGTTCTCCCCGTGTTTGCGTGGGTTTCCTCCGGGTGCTCCGGTTTCCTCCCACAGTCCAAAGATGTGCGGGTTAGGTTGATTGGCCATGATAAATTGACCCTAAGTGTAAAGGGGATTAAATATGTGGGGTTACGGGGATAGGGTGGGATATGTGTTGGTATAGGGGTTACGGGGATAGGGTGGGATATGTGTTGGTATAGGGGTTACGGGGATCGGGTGGGATGTGTCGGTGCAGGCTCGATGGGCCGAAATGGCCTCTATCTGCACTGTGGGGTTTCTGTGATTCTGTGATTCTGTGAAAGGAAGATTTTCATCAATGGAACGAAGCATGGCTTTTTCCAGTTGTCGCTTGAGGAGGTTGAAAGCTGAAATAGCCGTTGCCGCTAATGGAAATGACTTTGCGTGAAGCAGGGGCTGGATCTTGTCGGAGAAGTGAGGTATCCACTTCGCATAATAGGCGAACATGCCGAGTGCCCGACGAAGAGAGTCGAGATTCGTAGGGGGAGGGAGCTCCTGAAGCAGATGAAGTCGCTCCGGATCCAGTTTGATGACACCGTTGCCCACCCAGTAGCCAACGATGTTGACTGATGTTACTGATTTCACAGATTTGGACTCATTTAAGGTTAAGTTGCGACGACAGGGAACGTCAAAAAATTTCTGGAGGTTGGCATCATGCTCCTTCTGGTCATGACCAGCAATGGTGATATTATCCAGATATGGAAAAGTGTCCGTTAAGTTCTCCTGTTTGACTAGGCTATCCATTGCCCGTTGAAAGACAGCCACCCCATTGGTGACCCCAAATGGAAGGCGACAAAACTGGTAAAGCTGGCCATTGGCTTCAAAGGCCATATACTTCTTGTCAGAGTCCTTTAACAGCACTTGATGATATGAGCTCTTTAAATCAAAAGTTGGAAATGCCTTGTAGTTGGCAAGGTTATTGACCATGTCATCGACGCGTGGTAGTGGGTAGGCATCCAGGTTGGTATACTGGTTAATAGTTTGCGAGTAATTGATGCAAAGGCATTTCTTGTGTTGCTTCAGAGGATTTTTAACAATGACGACTTGAGCCCGCCAGGAAGATGAACATGGCTCAATGATACCGTCAGCTAGAAGGCGAGAGATTTCTGTATCGATAAAGGATCGATCATCTCGGCTGAAATGTTGTGATTTAGTGACGATGGGCTAACATCGGGGGGAAAGGTTGGCAAACAAGGAGGGCTCATCGAATGAAGCCGCCGAAAGCGCACAAAACGGCACTTTGGAAATAGTAAGCTCCGGTTTTGACCCTCCAAACTTGAAAGTGAGTCTTTTGTGTTGTTTCTGGAAATCCTGTCCCAGGAGCACATCACTGCATAGGCTCTTGAGCACCCCGAGCCAGGTGGAGAAATAAGTGCGGCCATTGAGAATAAGGTTGACAAGACAAAAGCCGGAAGAATCGGTGGTCAGTGTCCTCAGAGCTATTGCAATTTCCCTGTCCGAGGGGTAAATACGCAGTTTTAACTTACTGACAGCCCACTCACTAATGAAGCTGTCAGAGCTGCATGAGTCAATTAGTCCACTCAAAATGTGTCCATTTACCGAAACCGTCGTGGCTGCATGGGACAGACTTTGGGGAAAAACAGCTGTGATGGGAGGAGGGGCAGTTTTACCCTTGACAGCTGTAACCTTAGTAGTGATTCTTGGGGGAGAAGCAGTTTTATAGATTGCAGCTGTAACCTTAGTAGTGGCTCTTGGGGCAGGAGCAGTTTTATAGATAGTAGCTGCAAAACTAACAGGAGCTCTCGACCGGTATACCTTAGAAAAGTGGCCTTTCTTACTAACAGCAGCTCTTGACTGGCATACCTTAAAAAGTGACATTTCTTGCTGCAATGATTGCAGGCCATGTTACGAGCAGGACAAAATTTCCTATAATGGAACGCACCTCCACAGAAGAAACACTTCCTTACAGATTCCCAAGATGCTGCTAGGGTGGGGTCGTCATCAGTGTAAGTTTCTAGGGTAGGGTTGTCATCAGCTGGTTTGGAGTCGTCATCCGTGAGGGCTTCCGCCCGAGGCCTATCAAAAGAGTCACTAAAAGTGATAGCAGCAGCCCGTGCACGTGGTGAAAGATAGGTGTCTGCATTCCTCTTTGCTAAGTCCAGAGAACATGCCTGGTCATAGGCAGCCTGTAACTTGAGGGTTTTATTCTCCAACAGATGCTGATGCATGAAGGGAGACACAATCCCATTAATAAAGGAATCACAAATTAACTCCTCCTGGTACTGCTCAGCTGTAACAGCTTTAAGATTACAATCCTTGCTGAGCCTGCGAAGTTTCTGAAGGGATTCGTCAAGTGATTCCCTGGGTTGTTGTTGAATTGTGGCCAGTAGATGCCAAGTAAAAATTTCATTTGGGGACTTGACATATAGCTGCTGTAGTATTTGGATAGCAGTGTCATAGTCTACACAATCTTCGATATAATCAAACACATGAGGGGATACATAATTAGCAAGTGTCTCTAATTTATCAGGAACATTTTCACCACACACCCTGAGGAAGTTGCTGAAAGTACGCTACCAGTGTTTCCATACCTTAGCGTCTGTAAGTGAATTAAGGTCCAGGTCGAGATGGGCGGGTCTGAGTAGTTTCTCCATGATGGATCGATTACTTGTCTGAGTTCCCTTCTATGGTTCAAGTCATAGCTGGCTGTTCCTGAATCACCCAAAGCGTGGAGTCGATATCAAGTTGATTAAATTGACGTAATAAAACTCACTACGCACTTGGTTTGAGCATAAAGCAAGGCTTTAATCAACTTGTTTCAGAACATGGAGGTCTAGTTGTACTTCACTAGTTCCTTGTCTTACTAAATGTCCCTGGCAAGCTGGGGCCGACGCCCGAGTGTTTATACTCCTTGGACGGCGCCACCAGCTGGCCGTCCAACGTTATTTCATGAGTAGTTCCTTGATGAAAGATGAGATTTATAACACTCACTTTTCCAGTGTGGAGAAGGTCATGAAATCTCTTGTGGCACTGTATCCTGGTTCTGCGGGTGACTCCCAAGGAGTTGACCTCCTCAGCCACCTGCTTCCACACTGCCTTGGTCTGCTTGGGAGGCATCTTCCTCCCTGTAGAAGGGAAGAGCAACACCCTGTTTTCTGTAGCCCCATCTACTAATGCCTGCAGGGCCACCTCGTCAAAACAAGGAGCTGATCTGGGTCTCCCGCTAGTCATCTTTCCTGCAGGTCTCTCACACTCCACAGGCAAAAAGCTTGGTAGTCTGCAGAAGAAGCAAGGCTTGCTGTAGACCTTAAATGCAGCAGTAATGATGACATCATCAGAGGCGACTTTCAGTCAGGAAAAACCCATTTGCCAAGGTTTCCCACACGTTGGAAATCAATTGGACAATTAAGTTAAAATTGCATCCATCTCCCACATCCATTTAGATTTGGGTGGATAACATGAAATGCGGATAACACGACACCACCCCGCACCTGAGTTAAAATCCAGGCCAATATCTCCAAGTTTGCAGACGACACAAAGCTGGGTGGGCGTGTGTGCTGTGAGGAGGATGCAGAGAAACTCCAGTATGAGTTGGACAGGTTGGGTGATTGGACAGATGCATGGCAGATGCAGTATAATGTGGTTAAATGCGAGGTTAACCACTTCAAAAACAGGAAGACAGATTATTATCTGAACAGCAATAGATTGGGAAAAGGGGAAGTGCAACGAGACCTGGGTGTCCTTGTGCACCAGTCACTGAAGGTAAGCATGCAAGTGCAGCAGGTGGTTAAGAAGGCAAATGGTATGTTGGCCTTCATAGCGAGAGGATTCGAGTACAGGAGCAAGGATGTCTTGCTGCAGTTGTACAGGGCCTTGGTGAGACCACACCTTGAGTATTGTGTGCATTTTTGGTCACCTTATCTGATCAGCGAAGATTCGCCAGACTGATACCTGGGATGGCAGTAATGACGTATGAGGAGAGGTTGGGTCGATTAGGCTTATATTCGCTAGAGTTTAGAAGAATGAGAGGGGATCTCATTGAAACTTATAAAATTCTAACAGGACTAGACAGACTAGATGCAGGAAGGATGTTCCCGATGGCGGGGGAGTCCAAACCAGGGGTCACAGTCTAAGGATAAGGGGTAAGCCATTTAGAACAGAGATGAGGAGAAATTTCTTCACCCAGAGAGTGGTGAATCTGTGGAATTCTTTACCACAGAAGGCAGTTGAGGCCAATTCATTAAATATATTCAAGAAGGAGTTAGATATATTTCTTAAGGCTAAAGGGATCAAGGGATATGGGGAGAAAGCAGGGACAGGATACTGAATTTGGATGATCAGCCATGATCTTATTAAATGGCGGAACGGGCTTGAGGGGCCAAATGGCCTACTCCTGCTCCTATCTTTTATGCTTCTATGTTCTATGTTTGCTTACTCTAGTGCTCCTACGCAGTGCTACCCCAGTTGCTGCAGCATAGCTGATGGAAGACTGCTGACTTTCCGTGGGGCAGACTGCAGATGACCTTGCAGGATGTCCTTGAGCAGCTCTGGGCCTAGAAGGCCCAGGTGTAGACTGCACCTCCTTGGCATGGGAGGCAGCAGTCTGGGCTGGCCAGCTGACAGGCAGCGACAAGGGCACTGGCAGGATCACAGTGCTGGGAGTAGCCATCATTTTTTTTTATAGCCCTTGCTGGATAAATGGATCTATCTCATTGAATGCACTGTCAGTGATTTTATTGAAGTAGTGGCTTGCTGCAATAGATGTGAAAAGATTTTTAAGTTGTAGGGAGTGCTGATGGATGCTTGCAAGGCCTCGAATGGTAAAGGAAGGCCTCTGGCAAGACAGAACAAGTCAGGCAACATCCGTGGAGCAAGAAACAGTGTTCATGTCTCAGGTCAAGATGCTGCCTGACCAGCTGAGTATTTCCAGCATTTTATGCTGTTCTTTCAGATTTACAGCATCTGCTCGCAGAGGGAAGAGGAAGACACAAAAGAGGAAGAAGCCGAAGAGGAGGAAGCAGAAGGAAGGATGCAACCCAGACAGCCCCTTTCTGACCGGGATATCCGGGATGGAATCATCCGCCTGCGATACCAGTGAACAAAACCTCAATTCCCCTTTCCACATTTGTCCTATACCTTACCTTCCCTCTGTTACTGAATATTGGCCATAATGCTGAAATAAAAGCCACCACAAAGCATACCTTCCAATCCAAATTTATACATCTGTTCATCCAATATGACATCAAGAAAGCAACTCATCACCCATATGCATTCTCTTAGTGACTGTCTTGTGTGTGCCTTTGCCTATCCTACTGATGTCATGCAGTGCTACCCCAGTGGCTGCAGCATGGCTGGTGGAAGGCTGCTGACTTTCAGTGGGGGGACACTGCAAATGGCCTTGCTGGTCGACCTTAAGGAGCTGGTGCCTGGGAGTGTCAAATCGAGTGTCAAATCGAGTGATGGTGTTCCTCTCCTCTCCACTTTTTGGTCCACCATTGGCTGAGCAGGCTGCATTTCTTAGGTGTGTGAAATGAGGAAGTCACAAGGGTGGAGTTGTGGTGAGGGGAGGACGGGAAAGCAAGAGGTGCATGCGAGAAGGAGAATAACATATAAGGATACCAGCATCTTGCATCCTTTCAGCCCTGCCAAGGACTCAGCTATGCCCCTGCCAAGAATGGCCAGCACCATCTCCTCCAAGGGTGAGGATAGAAATGGAAGATGTGCCTCGTGATTGGTGCAGATTGTTTGTAGGTGAGTGATTGGCGGTCCTGCATTGAGTAGTGTGTGAGGGTAGTGGTGCAGTTAGTAGGAGACGGCTTTTGAAGATGCACTCACTGACCTTGACCAGTGGTCTGAGGTCATGAAGCTTCTTTGGGCACTGCTGCTGCTGGCAGTGATGGCCTCGGTGATGTAGTCCCACATCTTTCTTTCTGGAGGGCCTCCTGTTCCCTGTGGGTAGAGGACTTATCTTACAGTGTTGACCCCCATGCCCAAAGCGGAACGCTGTGTGTGAGACCCTGGGTGCCCCTTCCCTGGCTTGCTGAGCCATTTGTTTTAGTGCTGAAGCAGTTTTCTCATTTTTCAGGTTCAGAAGGGAATCCAGGTTTAGAAGCTGAATAATCACATTTGGGACTTCTTTTTAATGTTAATTTTTTTTGAAAGGCAGTAAGGGCTGAAAACTGCATTTTTTCACTGCATTTTAATTTGTATTCATTCTGACTGCATTGTCCCTTTAATTCATAGCCCTTTTAATTGCCCACAATTGCTTGCGAGCTCCACAGCTCGCTTTCAGAAGCTGTGCAAAGCTCAAACACCACTTCAGGATGGGAACTTCGTCTCGGAGATCTCCACTAATGCCACCAGGAGGGCGTTGCACAGAAGGTTAGCGCAGCGCCACCAATCTCCAGCCCCCCAGATGAATTTATTCTCCTTAGCGTTGCAGCCATTTTCAGCAGCCATTAACTCCAGTTGCAGGTGACAATGGCAACTATCATGGCGAACACAAATTTCTCAGCCAAAGTCTTGGTTTACAGATTTTATTAGAGAAGATGATACTCACAGACAACACACATGACAATGCAAAGGCTGCGGAAGACATCACGTTACAATTGCTGAGCTCAGTCACAGGGCATTTAGCCCCCCAGGTCTCTGTAACTTCCTTATAATGGTCTTGCTTTTTATCCTCAGCAAAAAGCCATTGCATCAGGCCCTTTACCCTTGGCTTACGTTAACTTACATCAAATCAGTGTTTCAGCGAGTGTGTCTCGTAACAAAAGCTGTTCTGAACATAACATAAGAACATAAGAAATAGGAGCAGGAGTAGGTCAGTCGGCCACTTGGGCCTGCCCCGCCATTCAATATCATGGCTGATCTGATCTTGGCCTCAATGCCACTTTCCTGCCCACTCCCCGTAATCCTTGACTCCCCCGTAGCTCAAATATATGTCTATCTCCGCCTTGAATATATTCACTGACTCCGCCTCCACGGCACTCTGGGGTAGAGATTCCAGAGATTCACAACCCTCTGGGAGGAGAAATTCCTCCTCATCTCCGTTTTAAATGGGCGACCCCTTATCCTGAAGCTATGCCCCCAAGTTCTAGATTCCCACACGAGGGGAAACATCCTCCCTTCATCTACGCTGTCGAGCCCCCACAGAATCTTATATGTTTCAATAAGATCCCCTCTCATTCTTCTAAACTCCAATGAGTATAGGCCCAACCTGCTCAACCTTTCTTCATAAGACAATCCCTTCATCTCAGGAATCAACCTCGTGAACCTTCTCTGAACTGCCTCCAATGCAAGTATATTCCTCCTTAAATAAGGAGATCAAAACTGCACACAGTACTCCAGGTGTGGTTTCACCAGCCCCTGTATAGTTGTAGCAAGACTTCCCTACTTTTATACTCCATCCCCCTTGAAATAAAGGCCAACATTCCATTTGCCTTCCTAATTACTTGCTGTACCTGCATGCTAACTTTTTGTGTTTCATGTACGAGGACCCGCAGATCCCTCTGTACCGCAGCATTATGTAGTCTCTTTCCATTTAAATAATAATTTGCTTTTTTATTTTTCCTACCAAAGTGGATAACTTCATATTTTCCCACATTATACTCCATCTGCCAATATTTGCCCACTCACTTAACCTATCTATATCCCTTTGCAGACACTTTGGGGTCGATTTTCCTGGAGCCATCAGGCGGGGTTTCAGGCGTGTGTGGGGGGAAAATCCCGAATTTGGGGGTCCCAACACCATCCCGCCCAAAACCCCGCCCCACGCAAGTTTCAGGGACGGCGGGTACCCGCCCCGCACTGGGAACCGCTGAAACCAGGCGGGAAGGGATTAGTGCCAATTAACTGCCTCTTAACAGGTAGTTAACAAGCAGTTTATAGCCTAATCCCTATTTTGAGGGGTTTTGTGTGGGATTCCCGATGGCTCCAAACCACGCCAGGTTAGAGCAGGCGGGCTGTCGGGTTGAAGGAGTTGGAGGGGTCGCGATGTCGGTGCTCAGGTGAGTGATGGGTGCATGAGTGCAAAGGTAAGTGTGTTTGGTGTGTCTAAAATGTCTAAAGAACTTTTACTTACCTGTACTTACCTCAACAGCCTTTCTTCCTGTAGCCGTCAGGAGCCCATCACTCAGCCGGCACTTAAAGCTGAGCGGCTGCAATCTGTGAAAAGTGACAGCCTTCAGCTTTGAGTGCTGCTGAGAGTTCTAACTGAGTCTGTGCAGAAGGACTCATGTTAGAACTCAGACTGTCAGTGTTTCACAGCTTCAAACAGCTGTAAAAAACTGATATTTCATCTGTCAAGAACTCTTGACAGATGAAATTGCAGTCTGTGACGTCACCTGTTGCCGGGTGGCCCTTAATTGGCCTGCTGAGCCCGCTGGGCGGGCTCAACAAGATCAATCAAGGGAAAATCACGCGGAATGGCCGGATGTCGAAGTAGGCGGGTCTAAAACCCAAAAGTTGTAGTCCCGCCTTCTTCCGACAGCTTCAGGAAAATCGACCCCTTTGTGTCCTCCTCACAACTTGCTTTCCCACCTATCTTTGTATCATCAGCAAATTTGGCTACATTACACACGGTCCCTTCATCCAAGTCATTAATATAGATTGTAAATAGTCGAGGCCCCAGTACTGATCCCTGTGGCACCCCACTAGTTACAGTTTGCCAACTTGAAAATGACCCATTTATCCTGACTCTTTGTTTTCTGTTAATTAGCCAATCCTCTATCCATGCTAATATATTACCCCCAACACCGTGAACTCTTATCTTTTGCAGTAACCTTTTATGTGGCACCTTATCGAATTCCTTCTGGAAATCCAAATACACTACATCTACTGGTTCCCCTTTATCCACCCTGCTCGTTACATCCTCAAAGAACTCTGGTAAATTTGTCAAACATGATTTCCCTTTCATAAAACCATGTTGACTCTGCTTGACTGTATTATGATTTTACAGACATGTACAGAAAAGGTAAACATATAGGCCTAGAAATTGAGTGCCCTTAGCGCCAATTTTGCGGCGCTAGAGGGCCTAGCGCTGCATTTGGCGCCGGCGCCGAAATTGCCTGGGGCCCTTACGCCGCGGTAGACCGGTAGCGCTGCGCCAGCACCGATGACGTCATCGGTGTGCGCAGCGTCCCGGTTGCCATGCCGACGGGCCCCAGTGCCGAAATTCAGTTGCAGCCGCCTCGCCCGTGACAGCCGCAACTAAGACTCTGGCAACAGAGTCTTACGAGTCTTTGCGCCGGCGCATTAAAGGCCCCGCGGCGGCCGGCCGCTTTCCCGCCGGCCGCCTGGCCGCAGCTCCCTCCCCGGACTTCCCCCCCCCCCCCGGAACAGAAGCAAGCCCGGCACTTGTCCGAGGTGCCGGGCTCATTTTTTAAAAGATTTTCGCGGGCCGCGATCGGGTGCAGGCAGCTCCTCCTTAAGGGAAGGAGGAGGCCTGCACTTCCCGAGCCTGCCGCACCGCATCGGGTGCCGCAGCGCCGGAATTGCGGCGCGAAACGGCAGTTAGCGCCGATTTACCGCCGCAAAGACCCTTCAGTAGCGCCGGCAGCCGTTTGGGCGCGGCCCTGCTGAATTTTTGGCGCGCGCAGGGGGACTTAGCGCCGGCACTAACTTCCGGCGCTAAAGCCCTGGCTAAGCCAAAACTCAATTTCTAGGCCTAAAGGTTCCACAGAAAGATGGTTAAATTGAGAGATATTGCTTCACGCAAACATTAAATCTTGTGTATAATACTGTGGAAAAGCAGTAACCAGGACCTTAAGGCCTATGCATTTTCAAGGCCAAAGCAATCATTTGTTCCTGTCTTTGAAATTTTTCAAAATTTCCACTTTATCAGCTCTGCTCCAATTACAGGGAAAAATAGTTTATCTCCCACACAACAGTGCCATGTTTCCTCTACACCACTGCAGTGAAGTATGCACAGAATACATATATGAATTTTTCCTGAATTGAACCTTTGTTCAGCAAGTAGGTCAAGGATAGAAATAAGCAAAGTTTTCCAGATTCAACTCATCTGATCTCAGTTGCTCTCAGTCTTACAAATAAATAGACTTTTTATTAATGTCAAAACTTTACTGTTGTCTGTAGGTCAGCTCTGTTTCCAAGGTCAGATACACAGAGAAAAATCAATGTATTGCACAACACATAACATTGGTAGTAACAGCAGATCAAATGGTACCAGCCTAGCTATAGACTGGTAATATTTGACGAAGTTAAACTTCCCATTGTTTTCAAACAGCAATAAGACGTGACCCGTGATTTCAAATCGAGACATATTGGGATTGACGTGAGAGTATTTGTGACATTAAACAAGTGGGATTTTTGCATTATTTTAGTCATGGCTCAGTTGGTAGCACTCTTGCCTACTGAGTCCAGCAGGTTGTGGGTTCAAATCCCACTCCTAAGAGTTGAGCACATAAATCTAGACTGACACTCCAGTACTGAGGGAGTGCTGCACTGTTGGAGCTGCTGTCTTTCAGATGAGATTTTAAACCGAGGCCCTGTCTGCTCTCAGGTGGATATAAAAGATCCCATGGCACTATTTTGAAGAAGAGTGGTGTCCTGGCCAATATTTATCTCTCAATCAACATCACTACAAAAAAAAGCAGATTAAAAGGTAGTTATCACATTGCTGCTTGTGGGAGCTTGCTGTGCACAATTTGGCTGCTGCGTTTCCCACATTACAACAGTGACTGCACTTTGAAAGTGCACCTTAAGGTAGAGACATAATTATGCATGCAGCAGCTAAATTGACAGTAAGAATAGAAAATAAATTTATATATTTTTAGAATTGTCTCAAGTAGTATTTCTGTATCAATCTCACAAACTCAATTTCTGTACTCTCTTTTGTAAGGAGTTGCAGAATTCTGGGAGGTATTCCGGACCGTCATAATATCCAGAAGGTTACAGACTAATTAAACTTATTAAAAGTGCTATCCGGAAGATCGTAACATCTTCAAGTCATTTCTTTCCTTTAGGGAGAGATAGTCTGAACCTTTAGACTCAATTAAGTGTCTTATAGAATTCGGCTATCTCTGACTTTAGTTGAAGGTGAACGTCTGGGGAATACGCCTGATCTGGGGTAGCCCGAAAAGGGCTAGGACTAGTAATTATCACTTCAGTCAAATGCCTTCCTAAAATCCATGTAGACAACATCAATTGCATTCCCTTCATCAGTCTTCCCTGTTACTTCATCAAAAAATTAAATTAGATTAGTCAAACATGATCTGCCTTTTACAAACCCGTGTTGTCTCTCCTTAATTAGCTTAAACCTCTCCAAGTGCCCGTTAATTTATCCTTGATTATTGTTTCTAAATCTTTACCCACACCTGATGTTAAACTGACCAACCTATAGTTACTTGGATTGTCCTTACACCCTTTCTTGAACAATGGTGTCACATTTGCCTCTTTCCAATTCTTCGGCACCTCCCCCGCATCTAAGGAAGATTGGAAAATTATGGCAAGCCCTTCCGCTATTTCCTCCCCCAATTCCCTTAGCAACCTGGGATGCAAGCCATCTGGACCAGGCGACTTATCCACTCTAAGCATACCCAGCCTTTCTAGTACACCCTGTCTATCAATTTTCACCCCTTCCATTGCTTCTACCTTTTTCACTTCTACCGATATGTTGTCAGCATCCACCTCCTTAGTAAACAAAGATACAAAGTACTCATTGAGTATTCTTGCCTTGCCCTGCGCCTCTAAGCATATATCACCTTCTTTGCCCCTAATAGGCCCCACCCCGCTTCTTACTACCCGCTTATTGTTTACATGCCGGTAGAAGATTTTTGGGTTCCCTTTTATGTTAACTGCCATTCTACTCTCATATTCTCTCTTTGCCAATCTTATTTTCATCTTCACTTCCCCTCTCAACTTATTGTATTTGATCTGGTTCTCCCTTGAAGAATTCACCTGACATGCATCATACACCCTCTTTTTTTGTTTCATCCTCTTCTCTATCTCCCTCGTCATCCAAGGAGCCCTTGCTTTGGTTCCCTTACCCTTCCCTCTTGTTGGAATGTATCTAGCCTGTACTTGAAACATCTCCTTCTTAAAGATCACCCATTGTTCCATCACAGTTTTTCCGGTCAGTCTTTGGTTCCATTTTGCCCTGGCTAGATCCTTTCACATCCAATTGAAGTTAGCCCTATTCCAGTTTAGAAGTTCCACTCTAGATTGTTCCTTGCTCCTCTCCATTGCTAAACTAAATCTTATGATACGATGATCACTCGTACCCAAGTGTTCTCTCACAGACACTTGGTCGACTTGGCTCACCTCATTCCCCAATACCAGATCCAGCAATGCCTCCTTCCTAGTTGGGCCAAGAACATACTGGTCAAGGAAATTCTCCTGAACACATTTCAGAAATTCCTCCCCCTCCTTTCCCTTTACCCTAGCATTATCCCAATCGATATTTGGGTAATTAAAGTCCCCCAATATCACCACTCTATAGCTCTTGCATGTCTCTGTGATTTCCCTGCAGATTTGCTCGTCTACCTCCCTCTCGCTATTTGGAGGCCTGTAGAATACCCCCAATAGCGTGACCATACCCTTTTTGCTCCTCAACTCTAACCAAATGGATTCTGTCCTTGTCCCCTCAAGAACATCCTCCCTTTCCAACACTACAATGCCTTCCTTAATCAGCATTGCCACCCCATCTGCCTTTTTTCCTTCCCTATCTTTTCTGAACACTTTGTACCCTTGAATATTAAGTGCCCAGTCCTCACCGTTTTTAAGCCACGTTTCCATTATTGCCACAACATCATATTGCCACATGGCTAATTGTGCTTGTAGCTCACCAACCTTATTGACCACACTTTGAGCATTAATGTACATGCATTCTAAAGCCATTTTTGAATTTTTGTAGTCTTTCTTATTCTGCTCCTATCTAATATGGTACTAATTCCGCCTCCAGCACTACCTTCCCCTCCAGTACCATCCAACACACTCACTATTCCATGCATCCCATTCCTCCCCTCCACTCCTACATGCTGGTGCCCATCCCCCTGCCAAGCTAGTTTAAACCCTCCGCAACAGCACTAGTAAACCTCCCCATGAGAATATTGGTCCTGGCTCTATTGAGGTGTAGCCCGTCCGGCTTGTACAGGTCCCACCTTCCCAAGAAATGGTCCCAATGCCTCAGGAATCTAAAGCCCTCCCTCCTGCACCATCTCTCCAGCCACATATTCATCTGTTTTATCCTCCTATTCCTGTACTCACTAGAACGTGGCACCGGGAGTAATCTGGAGATTACCACCTTTGAGGTCCTGCTTTTTAATCTCTTTCCTAGCTCCCTTTAGTCTGCCTGCAGGGCCTCATCCCTCTTTCTGCCTATGTTGTTGGTACCAATATGGACAACGACCTCTAGTTGTTCACCCTCCCCCCTCAGAATGTCCTGCAGCCCCTCAGTGACATCCTTGACCCTGGCACCAGGGAGGCCACATACCATCCTGGAGTCACGTCTGCATCCACAGAAATGCCTATCTGTTCCCCTAACCAATGAATCCCCTATCACCATTGCTCTTCCACTCTCTTTCCTCTCCCCCTGTGCAGCTGAGCCACCCGTGGTGCCGTGGCCTTGGCTCTGGCTGCCCTCCCCAGAGTAGCCATCACCCCCACCAGTTTCCAGAACTGTGAACCGCGATGCACTCTGGGGATTCCTGCCCTACCTGCCTGGTCCTCCTTCTCTGTCTGGTGGTCATCCATTCCCTCTCTGCCTACATATTCTGAGGCTGTGGGGTGACCACTTCTAGAAACGTGCTTTCCGAGTATTTCTCAGCCTTGCGGATGCACTGTAGTGACTCCAGCTGCTGCTCAAGCTCCGAAGCCTGGAGCTCGAGTTGCTGCAGTTGGCAACACTTCCTGCATACGTGGTCGTCCAGGCCGCAAGAAGCGTCCAGGATTTACCACATGGCACAGGATGTGCAAATCACAGGACTGAGCTGCCCTGCCATGCCTCTATTTACCAGACTATGTTGATGGGTGAAACTAGAACTAGGGGGCATAGTCTTAGAATAAGGGGCTGCTCTTTCAAAACTGAGATGAGGAGGAACTACTTCACTCAGAGGGTGGTAGGTCCATAGAATATGCTGCCTCAAAAAGCTGTAGAAGCTACATCATTACATAAATTTAAAACAGAAATAGACAGTTTCCTAGAAGTAAAGGGAATTAAGGGTTACGGGGAGCGGGCAGGAATTTGGACATGAGTGTAGGTTCGGACCGGTCATGGCCCTATGGGTAGTGGAGCGGGCCCAGGGGCCGTATAGCCTGATCCTGCTCCTATTTCGTGTGTCTAATTCTGTTAGATTCAGGAGATGGTTCTGTGATAGTAGATTGGCGGTTAGGATCAGATCAGCCATGATCTTATTGAATGGCGGAGCAGGCTCGAGGGGCCGATTGGCCTACTCCTGCTCCTATTTCTTATGTTCTTATGTTCTTATGGAGGTAATTTAGCAGAAATAAACTTAACAAGAAACAATCAACAGTTACCCACCAATCAGCACCTCCGTCTATTAGATAGGTATGAACTACTTAGCAGAAATATTCTGAAAAAAGAACAAAAAAACTTACCACAAATACTCAAGCTATACGCACCTCTCAGCTCCCTTGTACCAGCGACACCTTTGAATTCTGACGTCACTCCTTCGTTGTGTCACTTGCCGACTGTCTCCCTCGCAGGCAGTCCGCTCGCTCAGACTCCCAGGTCTCTGCTCCGTGCTGCCTTTATCCCCGGTCTCCGACTCCATTCCTCCCGAAGGTCTGCTTGTCTTGGGGAAAAGGACTGGTCAATCACCAATAGAACTGAAATAACAACAGAAAATGCTGGAAACACTCAGCAGGCCAAGCAGCATCCGTGGAGAGAGAAACAGAGTTAACGTTTCAGGTCTGGGACCCTTCATCAGAACTCATCAGGTCCCAGACCTGAAACGTTAACTGTGTTTCTCCCTCTACGGATGCTTCCTGGCCTGCTGAGTGTTTCCAGCATTTTCTGTTGTTATTTCAGATTTCCAGCATTTGCTATTGTGCCAATAGAACTGGTTGGCTTTAACACTGACCTGTTTCTTTCTCATGGCAGTATGATCATAAGAACATTAGAATGCATGGAATAAGAAAGGGTTCTTTAAACATTCAGCCTGTTCCTTCTAACAGACCACATGCATTTTGAACTCTATAAAAACTTACTTAATCTGTAAAGAAAAGGTGAATAACTACCAGTAAAACCAAAAAGATAAGCCCTTGTGAAATGACTCTCTTACTGCTGAAAGTAATCTCTCAAAACTTCAAAATATCAATCTAACCTTGCAATAGGCATCATTCAATCCTAACCAGTTAGTTTCCACAGATGGCATCACTTAGTGCAGGAACCAATTGCTCCATCGAGTATTTGATAGTTTATGTTTATACTTATCATTAGAACCTTCAAACCAATTCTTAACCAGATAGTCATTCTTTTTTAGATGTGTTCATTGACCTAGTTACTGAATTTCCTCAGACTTTCTGTAGCTGCGACACCGTAACGTAATCGGAAGTACCTTTAACAAGGTTTCTGCAGCTCTTCCAACAAAGTTACAGTGATGCAGCGGCAGAAAGATTGAGGAAGTTAACTACTTTTAAGGGCAGTCTATTCCAGTTTCTACTTACTCTATGGGGGAGAAAAAAGTTCTAATTTTTCATCTCATTTTCAGTTTTCTAATCATGTATCTGCGTCCTTTATATCTGTCGAAATTAGTTCATAACAGAGATCAGGCCGGTTTCATCCCACCATGGTAGATAGGTTCAGCTTCTTGGAGTCCTGTGTATTGCTGAACATACAGTGTAATGTGTTAGAACAAGTATGAAGCTGAGACTTTGATCATACAACACCCTCTATGTACTGTGTAGACCATGAAGTCTGTTCAGCAAACTGTGACATTTTATTCCAGGCACTGTCATGGGAAAGGGAAAATACTGACTTTGAACAAAGTGGTATTTCAAATCAGATAGTCAATTAATAAATTAGTGACCTGGAGAATGTGTGGTCTAATATGTCAACCCCCTGTTTTCTCAATAATTTTGTTTTAACTATCAGATAAGAATAAACTGGTTGCAACAGATTCAATTACTCTCCCAGTTTTACATTTACCATAAAGGTTTGGCATTAAACTGACAACCACTTCCTCTGTGTGCAGCTAAATGAATGTAAGCAATAAAATACATCTGTGTTGAAGCTCTTTGTGAATTGCGGACCTAAATCTGTTAAACATTTTTTTTAAATGTGCTGGGAATACTCTAGCAGTATTGTTGAGATAAAAAGAAAAAGCACAAATGCTGGAGCTGAGCAGCAGGTCAGTCAGCATCTGAAAAAACTGGTTTAATATTTCAGATTTATCAGAACTGATGAGTTTTAAGTTTTAATGAAGGGTCCCATCTGAAAGATTAACCAATCTTTAAGGTAAGTTTTCATCTTCACTGCCGAGGTGGTATTCCAACCAGATTGGATCGCCCGCCTGTTACAGAACCAGTCAATGAAAATCGGGTGGGTTCAATAACGGGCAGGAGCGATCTGCTCAGTCAGATTACTGCTCATGTAGTGCAAATGAAAATTTACCCTTTCTTGCTCAGGTACTAACTGACCTGATGTGCATTTCCAACATTTTTTCTTTTTATTTTGGACAATATTGCTGTTGTGCTGGGTTACTTGTGTAGGTACCATTAACAATCCTTAATGTCTGTTACAGAAAGTATAGGATGAGGATGCCGGGAATTGGATTTCTATCTTATATGTGTGTGATAACCTGATGCTTGATGAGTGATGAAGTTAATAGTCTGTCCTGGTCTGCGCCATGAGTGGGATATAGATTACATCCTATAACTCCTCCTCGTGTATGTAGGGCAAATAATTAAATTTAAAATAATAAATACTAGACATAAATATTCACTTTAAATGAGAATTATATTGGGCTGGATCTTGCTGGAAAAATAAAAGCGTGTTAATGACACACGCCATTATTAATGTGTAAATGGGCCAGGAGGTTCGGGGATTAAGAGATACACCGTGAGATGCGAATCTGCAGAACTTGCTGGTTGATTTATGCCGCTCCACCATTTTCTTCACACAAACGGCATCTCACTCTTAGCCTCTTCATTACTTTTAAGAACTTGCTGGACTTGCACATTAATTGCTCATTAAATTTGCCGCAGAACATTAAGTCTGGTAATTAACAGCCTAAGTACCTTTTTAACAATGCGATAATTGTTAATAACAGCCAATCAACCTCTTTGGCTCAGAAATTGAACAATTTAAAATTCCAGCAAGATCTGGCCCATTGCTGCTTGATTGCAGACACTTTAATGGTTAAATGCTTTAGTCTGGCAGTGACAGCTGTGACATCGTCTCCATGAAATATGAAAACAAGTTCACAAAGATGATGTCATCACATGTGATATAAATTCACAGTGTAATCTCTAAAATCAGAAGCAGTTTCAACTTCTAGCTGCAAAGCATATTTATGAACTGTAACTATTTTGGCAAATTAACTTATGGTCAAAGTGGAAGGTTCTGTTTCACAATATCAGTATTTGCATTGCTCCCCGGCTGTGGGTATTTCTGGACTCTTCTATGCAGTCAGTGAGACATCAGTTGTCTGCAGTATCCTGCAAAACAAGTTAAAAAGGGTATAGTTTACAGTTTGTAATTGAATATCCTGTGGTTTTACATGTTCCTCTAATTTGACTTGCAGCTTTCAAAATGTACACAATACAGTATCTGTTTTGTTGAGATTATGCCATATGACTAATATAAATATGTGTGTGCATTTTGAAAGCAGCAAAGGTTTAAACTACATTTTCTACCCTCAGCTCCCCTCCTGAAAGAGCTGACCCTTTGTTGGATTGCCTCCACGCAAGTGCCCATTATTCATGGGTGACCCTTTGATAGGAGTGTCAGTGAATTATTTAACTGCAAATGGCATCACAACAGAATCAGATCTCATCCTCCCCTGCCATGCATAAATGCACACTTCCAGCATAACAGGATCATGATTAGGAGCTTCAGCCAATTTCCTAGGGCACCGAAGCCCCTGCATTTGTCACTACCCCTGCCCCTCCCCTGCCCCTAGATGAGATCAGCTAACTCAGAACAGAGGTTAAACCGGGGATCTTCCTGCTCTGTAAGGCTCAACTACTGGGTGGGTATACTTGCTGAGGCATCAAAAGATTGACCTAAAGGGGTAGATTTTGGGCTGGCTCCGTTTTTGGGCCCAGACTCAGTGTTACACAACCAGCACACGCCCGAACCTAGAGGTCCAAGGAGCAATGAATATTGATCCGGGATCCTAAAAAGAGAGCCCCACAAGTTTAGCAGTGGGACCAATGCCTGCACAGATTGGGCCCAGGCCATCCCACTGCTAAATTGGCTTGCTTTGCTCCATTTTACACCCAAAAATCGGGTGCTCAACATATTAATTTCTACCCCAAAATGTTTTCAAGTAAGTTCTAATATTTGATGTCCTGAAGATAAAATGGAAACATCAGTCAAGTTTCTAGAAATATTCCCCAGGTTATAATTGTAAAAAGCAGGCTTGTGAACCATAATGGAAGTACATTCACACAAACTGACTCAGCTCACATAGCACAAGAACCTAAAGTTGCTTTATGGTCACAACGACCATGACAGTATTTTTGACATAATGTTCTGTTCTCCGAACATTTTTATTCTCAGCTAAACATATAAATGCCAAACATAGAAATACACAGAGGCCACACACAGATATCAGACAACAGGTCAGAAGCCAAAGAAATATATTATTATGTACTCTGAGATGACTGTTTAGGAACGTGTTACTGCGTTATGGCTTTTAGTACCATCTTCTCTTTCAGTGACCTAACAACAGTTTCCATAGTGGATCTTGTCCCCTATGGTCTGAAGGCTTTATATTTTCTATACTTTGTTCTCATGGAGATATATATCAGAGAGGCCATCAATTACCCCACTTTCAATCTTTTTCATATGATATCACAGACCATAGATTTACAGGCTAAAACACTGATATAAAGAAAGAACAACTTGCATTTAAATAGCACCTGTTATGACCTCAGGATGTCCCAAAGCACTTCACAGGCAATTAATTACTTTTGAAATTCAGCCACTGTTGTAATGAAATGCGGTAGCCAATTTTCACAGAGCAAGACCCCACAAACAGCAATGAGATATATGACCAGATAATCTCTAAACTAATGGTTGGTTGAGGGATAAATAATGGCAAGCACAGTGGGATAGCTACCATGCTCTTCTTCAAATAGTACCCAAAACTTATCCCTCTGGCTCCTTCTCTAACCCCCCCAGCATGGATGCCTCTGAGCTGGTTCTTGGGAGAGATTGAGTGGGTGAGTGAGTGATGGCCTGTGGTGTGAAGTTCTGGCAGAGCTGGATGTACTGGGACCCATGTATTCTTCCTCAGGCACCTCAAGAGAAAGAAAAGAGAAGACGATTTCCTGATGAGAAGAGTTCACATGTTTAACAGTAAAAGGAGAGTTTCATGATAGAGTTTCCTGATTTTTCTGATGGTTAATGTAGGATACAATTGATTAGAAGGAAGACAAGCAAAGGTTCATCACAAACCCACATGCCCTTCTACTTCCCCATCTTTAGCACACTCTATGGCCTTCCTTCCCTGGATTTGCAGTGTTTCTTCCTCATGGGGATGACAGGTTAGAGTTCTGGGAGGTCACCACCTATCACAGCTCTCTCTCTCGGGTGTTATGGATTATCCTGTCCTTGAAAAAGAATGCAAAAGGTGAGAATTACCTTTTGTTATCACAACATGCAGTAAAACCCAGATGTTAGCTGTGGTAAACCACTGTTATACCTGTTTGTATGTGTATGTGTATTCCACTAGGTACAGGTCTGGACATGCCTCGGCTGACTCCTCCCACTATTCCAGGTATATAAGTGACTACCTCCCAGTCCCTTAGTATTCTGGACGGGTCGACCACTCGAGACTAGACCTTCATTCTTTAGTTAATAAAAGCCTGGTTGTTACTCGCTTAACCTCAGTCTTTTGAGTAATTGATGGCGCATCATTAGCTGATAATGGTTGTGATGACAAATGCTTGCAACAAGCAAATACATTCCAGGCGAGGCTTTTTGTGGCATGATTGGCTTTAAGGATGTCACTTAAGGAACACTTCCAGGTGAAGGCTGCCTCATGAACAATGATGATAAGCAATTAAAGTATTTTAACACAGTTTCAAGGGAAGCCATTTTAAGTAACAAATATGCTTAGTACAGTGTATTCTTGGCTGAACCGACCATGCCTGACCTGGTAAGATCACTGAACTTCTGCCTAGACTGTGTGGTCATGCATAAGATGGTAGAATTGGCACTGGCCAGCTCTTTCCATTGCCCCTGAGCAGCTTTCCTTGGGGCCCTTCAGTGCTCTGTGACAAAGAGTGATGGAAATGAGTCTGTCTGTTATGTAGGACTGTTGTTTCCCTTTACTGTGTTATTTGTTTCTTGTATGTGCATAAGTCACACTTCACACTTTATTATCTGGTTTCTCGGTTTCAGATCCCTTAAAATTCAAATATTGTACCAGCTGAACTCAGAGGATTCATAACTGCAAAAAGGGGGGCACGGTGGCATAGTGGTTAGCACTGTTGCCTCACAGCGCCAGGGACCCGGGTTCAAATCTGGCCTCGGGCAACTGTCTGTGTGGAGTTTGCAGGGGGGCACGGTGGCATAGTGGTTAGCACTGTTGCCTCACAGCGCCAGGGACCCGGGTTCAAATCTGGCCTCGGGCGACTGTCTGTGTGGAGTTTGCACATTCTCCCTGTGTCTGCGTGGGTTTTCTCTGGGTGCTCCGGTTTCCTCCCACAGTCCAAAGATGTGCAGGTTAGGTTGATTTGGCTATGATAAATTGACCCTTAGTGTTAGGGGATTAAATACATGGGGTTATGGGGATAGGGTGGGATATGTGTCGGTGCAGGCTCGATGGGCCGAAATGGCCTCTATCTGCACTGTAGATTCTGTGATTCTGTGATTCTTTCCCCAGGTCAGCAAGAATTCTCTGCCTTCACTAGCAGACTTTCAGGGACTACAGATGTGTATTTACCACTAAAATAACAGGATTCAGACATAAGTCCCTCCCTTTGCATTGCCTAGATTTCCAGAACCGTCAAAGAGTTTAAACTCATGAAGAATATAATGAACTTCATTGAAGAACCATCATGAGTTAGTTGTCCCCAGCTTGGCCACCAGCTACACAAAAATATTAAAAAGTTTAGTGGTAACTTCATCCAATCGCTGGTATTGTACCAAGCTATATAGTGAAGAAAGTCCAAGGTACAATTTTCAGTCTGCACTGAGTTAATGAGTTAGTTGGTTATAGTTTAACATTGGGGCTGTTACAATTGACCTCAGCATCTCTGGATGAGAGAGAGTTCCTACTCATTAGCTCAATCCAGTGATTCATGCAGCAAAGTGGCTGTTGATGCTGGGTCAATTGAAATTTTCAAGACTGAGATCGAAGATTTTTATTAGGTAAAGGTATCAAAGGATATGGATCAAAGGCGGGTAAATGGGGTTGAAGTACAGATCAGCCATGGTTTAATTGAATGGTGGAACAGGCTTCAGGGGCTGAATGGCTTAGTCACGTTCCTATGTTTAATTTTAAGTGCTGTGTATCGATTGCACTGACTTCCATGGTTGATTTTCTGCTCCATGTTCCTGTCAAGCTAGCCACCAGCTGGGAACAGAGCATTAGAAAATGTATGTTGCTATCTAGAATCACTCATGCAGAATTGCCAATTGGGAATGCTCCGCAACGCAGCTGGCACCCATGGAACTGTACAGCAATGATGACCTACAGGAGAGGAGAGAAAAAGAAAGGCAGAAAATGCTAGGAAAAATAGACAAAAAAAGTTACATGGTAGAATATGAATAATGACAGAGTGCTCTAGCAAAGGGGTACTTCTTGCTAGAATGTTTGTTAGGTAAATTCAATAAATTAACCTGAACTGGTCTATGTCACAGTTCCAGTTTTTAGCATTTATCTCTAATGCCTAGTTGGCTGAGTTAAAGGCAATGGTATGCATGAGTTTCAGAACAACATACACAGTTGATGAACTGATGCAGAGACCTCAGCCTTTGATGGTTACTGAAACATATGTACATTATGCTCTTTGTATTAATGTGGCATGCAATGATTACAAAACACGACCTATCTATGACAAATTTTGAATTATTGATAGTTTGTTTGATGATTTATTTATAATGTAGATAACATTCATGTTAGCCCTATCACTTATTTGTTACTTGGAGCAGAAAGTGATAATAAACAGATATTTGTCCTTGACATCCATGATATGTTCTTGCAGTATTTCTGAAGTTAAAAATATAACTGATACTACCTGCACAATAATAATGGGACATAAATCAGTTGTCTTCTGTCTCATTTTGCCATCTTCAGTAATGCTGTGGTCAGACTCGGCCTGAGGGTGTGGTGTATTTGGACTTTCAGAAGGCTTTCAACAAGGTCCCGCATAAGAGATTAGCATGCAAAGTTAAAGCACATGGGATTGGGGGTAAGGTACTGTCTTGGATAGAGAACTGGTTGGCAGACAGGAAGCAAAGAGTTGGAATAAACAGGTCTTTTTCCGAGTGGCAGGCAGTGACTAGTGGGGTACCGCAGGGATCAGTGCTAGGACCCCAGTCAGTCACAATATATATAAATGATCTAGACAAGGGAACTAGATGTAATATCTCCAAGTTTGCAGGTGACACAAAGCTGGGTGGGCATGTGTGCTATGAGGAGGATGCAGAGAAACTCCAGTATGATTTGGACAGGTTGGGTGATTGCGCAGATGCATGGCAAATGCAGTATAATGTGGATAAATGCAAGGTTATCCACTTTGGTGGCAAAAATAGGAAGGCAGATTATTATCTGAACGACAATAGATTGGGAGAAGGGGAAGTGCAACGAGACCTGGGTGTCCTTGTGCACCAGTCGCTGAAGGTAAGCATGCAGGTGCATCAGGCGGTTAAGAAGGCAAATGGTATGTTGGCCTTCATAGCGAGAGGATTCAAGTACAGGAGCAAGGATGTCTTGCTGCAGTTGTACAGAGCCTTGGTGAGACCACACCTTAAGTATTGTGTGCAGTTTTGGTCGCCTTATCTGAGGAAGGATGTTCTTGCAATGGAGGGAGTGCAGCGAAGATTCACCAGACTGATACCTGGGCTGGCAGGAATGACTTATGAAGAGAGATTGTGTCGATTAGGCTTATATTCACTAGGGTTTAGAAGAATGAGAGGGGATCTCATTGAAATTTATAAAATTCTAACAGGACTAGACAGACTAGATGCAGGAAGAATGTTCCCGATGGCGGGGGTGTCCAGAACCAGGGGTCACAGTCTAAGGATTAGGGGTAAGCCATTTATGACTGAGATGAGGAGGAATTTCTTCACCCAGAGAGTGGTGAACCTGTGGAATTCTCTACCACACAAGGTAGTTGAGGCCAATTCATTAAATATATTCAAGAAGGAGTTAGATATATTTCTTAAGGCTAAAGGGATCAAGGGATATGGGGAGAAAGCAGGGACAGGGTACTGAATTTGGATGATCAGCCATGATCTCATTAAATGGCGGAACAGGCTCGAGAGGCCGAATGGCCTACTCCTGCTCCTATCTTCTATGTTTCTATGAGATTTTCCAGGGTGTCAGCGGGTGGGATCGGTGGCGGGTCGGGTAGGAATTTTTTTTTTGACAGCGGGTCAGGAACCCGCTGTCAATGCGCCTTTCCCAATTTTGGGTCTGTCTGCACTGAGTAGACCGGACAGACAGTGGCGGGCGACCCAATTAAACTCATTAGCATCTAGTTGACAAATGATTAGCATGCTTTTTTAACTTACCTTTTCACTTTAACTTCATGGCCACGGGAACCACACTGTTCAGGGACCATGGCTGTCAACCTGAGGTGGGAGTTCAGTGGCCATTGCTCCAGCTGATTGCTTGACAGCTTCAAATGTACAGTAAAAGCTCCCACCTGACAAAGCTTCACTTTCCTCAGCCACAAGCTGTTTCTCAGTCTGTTTCCAACACAGATTCTGCAGGCTTTCCACTCTCTACTCTCCATCCACTCTCACCTCATTGGAAAAGCTCCCTCACCATTATCAGAATGCTTCTCTCATCTCTACGTCACCTGCCATCTATTCCATCAACATGGGTGCCCTTTATACTGTCTCACCTTGGTCCTCAGAATCCAACCACGATCAGCCCCAGCACCAGGCACACCAGTAGCACTAACAACAACACCAACGTTATTCGCACTCACCTGATGCTGCACAGGACAGAGTGCATCAGCACCTGAGCACATTGCTGCCCGGGAGGCCAGGGATGGCATCACCATGGCCAGATTTACTTCATTTGACGCTGTACACCCTGGCTGCCACATGATGCGCCAGGTTGGCACCACCGCACACCAACACCATAAAGCATCCCTGCAATGTCCAAACCATTACTTTCACACTCACCACCATTGCGGGTGGTACCGTTATACCTCAGCATTCATTGCAACTCACAAAGGTGCACACAAATCTGTCCAAGAACACAAAGTGTTGAAAATAAAGGTTTCAATGTTTGACAGCATATTAACAGAAACTTTACATGAACATTGGATAAAACACCCAAGTGGCTACTGTGGTGTATGTAACCTGTTCCACCTTAAGAGAACTTAAGCCTGTTCCACCTTAAGAGATGTACTACTTTCTCTGGCTGCTGTATACGTAATACCGGTGGTGACCACCGGTATATAAGTACTGTGTAGTGATATTGCTGTTAGTATAGCCCTGACCTCCAACTAGTAAAGACCTGTTGAAACGTTATTCTTGTAGTCTGTGTCAGTAATTAATCTTAAATACAACTAGAACACACAGACTTAACAGTGGCGACGAGTCCGATTCTTACCTTGTGGCAGTTTATATCCACGGCGGCTTTGTCCACAGAACGGGCGTTGAAGAGAGGCATCCACCCTCATCACCCTGCTGGAAGACACGTCGCGCGGCAGGCATCGAGAACCCGGAGTGCAGAAGATATCCTGAACTCGAAGCCTCCATCAGCGGCAGTCAGCTATCTTCCTTCTACCTCGGTGGTGGGTAAGCCGGTCAGCGACGCGAGCAGAAAGTCGGCCGTGTTGGCTGTACAGATGGGGAGGGAAGACGGAGGAATAAGGGCAGTGAGATCGATCGCGACCGGAGATAAGGGCCGGGCCGCATTCGGGCCGAAAGGCGCAGTGCGGGGACATCGATCGCGGCTGGTGATAAGGGCCGGGCTGCATTCGGGCCAAAAAGGCGTAGCGTCTGGGGCGACTGAAGGCGCGAGAGCCGCGGTGAAGGCGAACGCAGCCGGTGCTAATAATCGGGCTGCAAGAAGGGCTGCGAGGCGCGACATCGGGGAAGCGCGAATGCCCGAGGGAGCCACAGTGAAGCGGAGACAGCGTCGGGGGAGTTACTAACCGCTGGGAAAGGGGAGCAGCAGCGGCACGCCAAACGCCATTGCAGCCAGCGGGTGAAGAAGGCGAGCGCGGGAAAGACCGCCAAGCGCAGGAAACCGCCATTTTGTAGGCGGAGGACGAAGACAAGAGTGGGAAGCCGCCATCTTGGAAAAAGGGAAATCACTAAAAAAAAAAAAATTGCAACGATGCCTAAACATGGGAACATTAATACCTTTGATAGCGACATCGAAGATTGGGCCACGTATGTAGAACGCATACAAAATTATTGTAAAGCAAATAAAATCCCAGATGATGAGAAAGCACTAACTTTATTAAACTTAATGGGTGCGAAGACATACGGGCAATTGAAACACCTTTTATCACCAGATGAATCGGCGGAGAAGACGTTCGAGGAGATTGTTACTGTCCTGAGAAATCATCTAAACCCCACGCCACTGATGCTAGCGGAACGATTTAAATTTTACAGCAGAAAGCAGCTGAAAGATGAAAGCAATGCTGAATATTTAATGGAATTGCGTAAGCTAGCAAAGTACTGTCAGTTTGGAACGGGACTAACAGATGCGCTAAGAGATAAATTTGTGTGTGGATTATTAAAAGAAGATACACAAAAGCGACTGCTCGAGGAGAATGAGCTGATGCTTGAGAAAGCGGTCACTATGGCAGCATCACACGAAGCCGCAGCGAGAGGCACGGCAGTAATGCAGCTACGGTCACCGGAACTCAGTACAAATCAATTGGTTTTGAGTACTGTAAAATGTTATTGTTGTGGAAAGACAACGCACGATCAGAACTAGTGTTGGTTTAAAAACCAAGAATGCAGAACGTGTGGCAGGCTTGGCCACATAGCTAAAGTATGCCGGTCAGGAAAGAAGACCAGCAACAAAAAGTCACCGCAAGGAAAATACATAAAGGTACACAAGGTGACAAAGAACAGTTCGAACGAACAGAAGTGAGATTCAGACGCCAGCAGTAATGAACTGGGTAGCTTAAGAGTACACAACGTTGGTAAGGATGCAGATCTCCAGACAATTTGGGTCACTCTTCAGATAGCAGGAGTCCAAGTAAAGATGGAATTGGACACTGGATCGGCATTGACGGTCATGAATAAGAAAGATTACAAAAGGTTATTCCAACATATTCCCCTACGGGATACGGAGATTATATTGAAAACATACACGGGGCAAAGAGTGTACCCCATCGGAAAGATAGAGGTAAAAGTGGTCCACAAGGGCAAAGAAAGCCAAGTAATGGACTTATATGTGCTACCTGAAGGAGGTCCATCACTACTGGGACGGGAGTGGATTAGGAAAATGAATATGGACTGGCACTCCTTAAAGGCACTAACGGTAGATTCCGGGGAAACAGGTGTCAAACCTAAACGATTGTCCAGAATATTGGATGATGCTAAAGAGGTGTTCCAGCAGGGACTGGGAACACTGAGAGGAAGCAAACATCAAGATTGATGAACATGCACAACCAAAATTTTTCAAAGCCAGACCGGTACCCTATGCAATACGACCTGCTGTACAAGCAGAACTGGAAGCGCTAGAACGTTCAGGTGTACTGTCTAAGGTAGATTGGAGTGAGTGGGCTACGCCCATTGTTCCCGTTATGAAACGTCCTTCGAGCAACAAGCCAGGAGAACCAGGGAAGGTTCGCATCTGTGGAGACTTCAAGATCACCGTTAATCCGGTGCTTCACACGGTGCAGTATCCGCTTCGGCGGATTGAGGATATTTTTGCTTCGTTGTCTGGCGGGAAACATTTCACCAAGATAGACCTGGCGCAGGCGTACTTGCAGATGGAGATTGAAGAAGAGTCACGCCAGTACCTCACGATCAACACGCATAGAGGTTTGTGCCGGTATAATAGGCTGGTTTTTGGAGTGGCATCGGCTCCAGCAATTTGGCAGAGGGCCATGGAGCAGGTATTACAGGGAATTCCAGGCACACAATGTTATCTGGACGATATTCTGATTACAGGAGATGGTGATGAAGAACACCTCGCAAACTTGGAACTGGTGCTCAACAGACTGAAAGAGTATGGACTTCGAGTTAATCGGCAGAAATGTGAGTTCTTTCAGAAGCGGATCTCGTACTGTGGTCATGTCATTGACCGGGAGGGGCTTCATAAGTCTCCTGACAAGATAGAGGCAGTTGTAAAGGCTCCCGCTCCGGATAATGTCTCTCAGTTGAGGTCGTTTCTAGGATTGATTAACTATTACCATAAGTTTCTACCGAATCTATCCACGGTACTGCACCCGCTGAATGCTCTTTTACAGAAGGGGGTACCATGGGAATGGAGCGAAAACTGTAAGAAGGCATTTCGCAAAAGCAAAGAATTGATCACCTCAGAGGAAGTGTTGGCTCACTTCAACCCGACACTGCCTATTCGGTTGGCTTGTGATGCTTCTCCATATGGTATTGGGGCAGTACTTTCACACAAGTTGCCAAATGGCACGGAAAGGCCAGTCGCGTTTGCATCCAGATCATTGACCTCCGCTGAGCGCAACTATGCGCAGATCGATAGGGAGGCTCTCAGCCTTGTATGGGGAGTGAAGAAGTTTAATCATTACCTGCAGGGCCAAAAATTCACACTTCTGACAGACCATCAGCCGTTGGTATCCATTTTTAACCCTAAGAAGGGTGTTTCGGTGATGACAGCACAGAGACTCCAGAGATGGTCCCTTTTCCTAGGGGCACATCAATATCAAATAGAATTCAAAGGTACAAAGCAGCATGGCAATGCTGATGGGCTGTCGCGCCTGCCACTACCTGAAGAAGAAGAGACGACAAAAGTTGACCCTGTTGAGTTATTTCATTCGACCATCATCGAGTGTTTACCAGTCACCAATGCAAGTATTGAAAGAGAAACCAGGAACGACCCGACACTGTCCCGAGTCTACGAGGTGACAGTGAAGGGATGGCCAACACATGGTGATCCTCTGTTACCGGCATTCTCGGCAAGGCGAGACCAGCTGTCCGTCTGCCATGGTACTTTGATGTACGGGACAAGAGTGATTATTCCTCCCAAGTTAAGGGAAAGAGTTCTAAAGGAACTGCATGAAGGTCATCTGGGGGGAGTTAAGATGAAAAGTCTTGCTAGGGCTTATGTATGGTGGCCGAGTATTGACCAACAGATAGAGGAGTTGACGAAAAGCTGCGCTGGGTGCCAAAAAGTGCAAAATGCACCTCCGATCGCACCGCTACACCCATGGGAATGGCCTTCAGCCCCATGGCAACGCGTACATATTGACTTTGCTGGTCCATTCATGGACTCCATGTTCCTAATTGCGGTGGATGCACATTCCAAATGGCCAGAAGTGATCAAGATGAATACCACTACTTCAGAGAAGACAATTGCGGTGTTAAGAACAATATTCGCAAGGAACGGATTGCCAGAACAGATATGTTCGGACAATGGACCACAGTTCGTGTCGGAAGAATTCCAAAAATTCTTAAAGAAGAATGGGGTGCAACATTATACCTCTGCCCCATATCATCCGGCGACAAACGGGTTGGCCGAGAGATTTGTCCAAACATTCAAAAAGGCAATAAAGGCCATGAACGATGATCAGATTCCGCTACAACACAAGGTGGACAATTTCCTAATGGCATATCGAAACGCCGCTCATGCAGTAACTAACCAAAGTCCTGCCATGATGTTTTATAACAGGAGGTTGCGGTCCAGGTTGGACTTGTTAAAACCAAATGTGCGGAGGGAAGTGGAAAACAAACAGTTCCGGCATATTAATAACAAGACCACTCAAAGTTTCGACGTAGGACAACCAGTGTTGGTAAGGGACTATGGAAACGAAAAATGGCAGTCCGGAACAATTCAGGCCAGACAAGGACCTCTGATGTACACAGTAGATATTGGTAACAATGTGATAAGGCGTCATGCGGATCAACTGGTAGAATCGAGAGCAAGGGTCGAACCCATGGTTGTGACAGAGGCAACTGTGGAAGACGTTAATGAACCTGAAGCATCTACCTCGGCAGGGAATGTACCTGATGATGACGTCCAATACATAGGAAACCAACTAGAGGAGTCACCTCAGCAACAAGAATCAGAGACCACTGAAAGGCGTTATCCAACCCGAATCAGAAGGCCTCCTGAGAGACTGAACCTTTGAACTCTTTATACCTGAAGTTATATATGTATATATGTTATTATGTTATGTTAAATGGGGATATGACTGTTAAGCTAAAAAGGGAGGATTGTGGCGTATGTAACCTGTTCCACCTTAAGAGAACTTAAGCCTGCTCCACCTTAAGAGATGTACTACTTTCTCTGGCTGCTGTATACGTAATACCAGTGGTGACCACCGGTATATAAGTACTGTGTAGTGATATTGCTGTTAGTATAGTCCTGACCTCCAACTAGTAAAGACCTGTTGAAACATTATTCTTGTAGTCTGTGTCAGTAATTAATCTTTAATACAACTAGAACACACAGACTTAACAGCTACCCTTGTGTGTTGTTAGCTGGTATGATTACACTAAGATGAGGGTGAGTGTGAGGAGTGGCTAGTGAGATGGGGATGTAATAATGTAGGTAGAGAGAGAGTGGTGGGTGGAGGTGCTAGGTAAGTTGTTGTGAGTCAGGATGTGCAGGAGTAGGGTAGGGAAGGCAGAGTGATGGGGATGTGATGAGAGGCACAGCAGGATGAAGGTGAGTGTGGCTTTGTACTAACGTTTCATGATCTACTGAGATCATTGAAACGTTTGCGGCACTGCACTCCTGGTGACATCCCTGCTTGTGACCTCCTCTGCAATGTGCAACCAGGCTGTGTTGGTCTCCTGGGAAGGTCTCTTCTGCCCATCGGAAGGGAAGAGGACTTCCCTGTGTGCTGTGACTCCCTCCATGAGCATATAGAGGGAGTCATGGTGGAACCTGGGTGCAGCCCTGCACCTCTGTGCAGTTATTGTTAGTGTTTGCAGCACTTCATTGCTGTAGAACATTGACAGCACAAATGTCAAAAGAAAGTTGGCCATGGTCCCTTTTAGGAATCCGGCTGATGACGCGCCATGAATGACATCACCAGACCCGCTTCCTGTAATTGGACCGGGAAATGCGCTGGGTGGGCTTAACAAGCCCCATCAATGGAAATACATTTTCCAGAGCGGGATAGACCTAGCAGCGGGGCCGCGACCCGCCACCGACCCCAGCCACATCGGACCCGCCGAGGTAACGAAAATCTCGGCCCTATAGACAGGTTGAAGCAATTTACAAACAAGCTGTGACTCAACCAAGTTAATAAGCTCGTGGTAAATCATACTTCAATTGCAATTATAGTAGAAAATCCGTAGTACTTATAATAGTACTGTGATCACCTGGATCCTCCTCTGTAACCCTTGGGAGATCTGCTGTTTTATGTGTTTCTTGGCTTTTATTCAATGCTTATTGTTATTCTGTTTGCAGAAGAAAGGCACCATTCAACAAAAAAGCAGCAGCTCCGAACAGGTGCTGTGCATCCCATGCCCACTTCAAAAACACAGTAATGAAGGTTATAGGCTGAGAACTCCTAGAAGGCTTGGGTGACACACAAGGTGGATGACAGAGAGTACTTTCTACAATTATACTCACATTCCTTAACTGTGCTAATAAATATGAGTTTCAGGAGATGTAAAGCAATGATTGCCCTGTACCACAAAAAATAGCAATAACTGGCTGTGCTTTGTGCCTGTACTTAACATATACCAAGAACAGCTGGCTGCTGCTGAGCAAAAGGCCCAGTATGGCTATAGGTCCCTCACTGAGGTGCTTTGTGATTGCGACCTCATGGGACCAGCTATGTAATGGATGACATGTTATGAGTATGAAGAGATGCACCAGTCACCTGTCTCCTTGTAGAACACAGTGAGATCCTACCTGGGCAGTGCTGAGTGCTACTCAGTTTGGCACTGTTATTGAGGAAGGGTTAGCAGTTCTGTAGGTTGAGCAACGACAAAAGCTAACAAACAGCTTCAGAAAAGCTGACAATTCATAATCAGCTGTGAATATAGGCCTAGGTCACATTAGACGAGGAGGATGAATTTCCACGAGGGGATTCTCCTGATCATCCACCATAATTTCAGTGGAAGAGCCATGGAAACCCCATAAAAATTATATAAACGCCCCCAAGCAGTTAGACTGAGAGTGCAACAAGATATGGGCTTGTCATAGCCTAAGTGGTAAGTATACCCAACATTCCTTAACTTTTATTGCAGTACACAAAAGTACAGTTAGCAGCAGTGGTGATTTAGAAATTACTGAAGAAAAAGATGAGTGCTGAAGACATAATGGCCAGGAATTTGCAGTCAGCGGCGGAGCGAGGCATTCGCCACTGGCCCCAAAGAAAGCTGTCCACAGAAATATTGCAATCTCTGTGGTGAGTAGTATGCCTTTTGCGACGCGTAGGAGATTTCAGTGCAGTAAAATGGGGAATCCCTAACGTGATCTGCTAAGATGTCAACAAGCTGTCTAAGCAGCCAATCACATTGCAGAATTCTCATAGACAGGGAAGCAGGAAATGCGTACCTGCTTTTATCCTGACTTTTTAAAAATATTACAGAGAGCAAAACAAAGATTGGAGCTCTCACATGGGGATAAGGTACAACCTAAAATAATCCTGGACAAACTTTTCAAAAATATAATTTATTTCTTAAGTTTCTTAACAATTGTAATTTTTATCATAATGGTGAAATTTACATAAGGACATAAGAACATAAGAAATAGGAGCAGGAGTAGGCCAATCGGCCCCTCGAGCCTGCTCCGCCATTCAATAAGATCATGGCTGATCTGATCCTAACCGCCAATCTACTATCACAGAACCATCTCCTGAATCTAACAGAATTAGACACACGAAATAGGAGCAGGATCAGGCTACACGGCCCCTGGGCCCGCTCCGCTACCCACAGGGCCATGTCCGATCCGAACCTAGATTCATGTCCAAATTCCTGCCTGCTCCCCGTAACACTTAATTCCCTTTACTCCTAGGAAGCTGTCTATTTCTGTTTTAAATTTATGTAATGATGTAGCTTCTACAGCTTTTTGGGGCAGCATATTCCATGGACCTACCACCCTCTGAGTGAAGTAGTTCCTCCTCATCTCAGTTTTGAAAGAGCAGCCCCTTATTCTAAGATTATGCCCCCTAGTTCTAGTTTCACCCATCATCGGGAACATCCTCCCCGCATCCACCCGATCCAACCCCTTCACAATCTTATATGTTTCAATAAGATCGCCTCTCATTCTTCTGAACTCCAATGAGTAGAGTCCCAATCTACTCAACCTCTCCTCATATGTCCATCCCCTCATCCCCGGGATTAACCGAGTGAACCTTCTTTGTACTGACTCGAGAGCAAGTATGTCTTTTCTTAAGTATGGACACCAAAACTGTATGCAGTATTCCAGGTGCGGTCTCACCAATACCTTGTACAACTGAAGCAATACCTCCCTATTATTATATTCTATCCCCTTAGCAATGAAAGCCAACATTCCATTGGCCTTCTTAATCACTTGCTGCACCTGCATACTAACCTTTGAGTTTTGTGCACCAGGACCCCCAGATCCCTTTGTATTTCAGTACTTTCCAGTTTCTTGCCATTAAGATAATAACTTGCTCTACGATTTTTCCTGCCAAAGTGCATAACCTCACACTTTCCAGTATTGTATTCCATCTGCCAAATAAGAACATAAGAACATAGGAAATAGGAGCAGAAGTAGGCCAATCGGCCCCTCGAGCCTGCTCCACCATTCAATAAGATCATGGCTGATCTGATCCTAACCTCAAATCTTCTATCACTCTGCATCCACCCAAACCCATGTGATCTCCCGGGAGAGGCGAAAAACCAGATAAAGACCCAATGGCCGATTTGGGACAAAAAAATCTGGGAAATTCCTCTCCGGCCCATCTAGGCGATCGAAATTCTTCCAGGAGATCACTCTGTCCCTATATTTTCTACAGTACTTACCTTCTGTAAAGGCGATCTCCACCCCAGCCAGGAACAGGAATAAAACCATCTCCTGAAATCTAACACAGAATTAGAACACAGTAGGAGCAGAACAAGGCTACACGGCCCCTGGGCCCACTCCACTACCCACAGGGCCATGACCATTCCGAACCTAGACTCATGTCCAATTTCCTGCCCGCTCCCCGTAACCCTTAATTCCCTTTACTTCTAGGAAACTATCTATTTCTGTTTTAAATTTATTTAATGATGTAGCTTCCACAGCTTTCTGGGGCAGCAAATTCCACAAACCTACCACCCTCTGAGTGAAGAAGTTTCTCCTCATCTCAGTTTTGAATGAGCAGCCCCTTATTTTAAGATTATGCCCCCTAGTTCTAGCTTCACCCATCATTGGGAACATCCTCACCGCATCCACCCGATCAAGCCCCTTCACAATCTTATATGTTTCAATAAGATCGCCTCTCATTCTTCTGAACTCCAATGAGTAGAGTCCCAATCTACTCAACCTCTTCTCATATGACCACCCCCTCATCCCCGGGATTAACCGAGTGAACCTTCTTTGTACTGACTCGAGAGCAAGTATGTCTTTTCTTAAGTATGGACACCAAAACTGTATGCAGTATTCCAGGTGCGGTCTCACCAATACCTTGTACAACTGCAGCAATACCTCCCTGTTTTTATATTCCATCCCCCTAGCAATAAAAGCCAACATTCCATTGGCCTTCTTAATCACTTGCTGCACCTGCATACTAACTTTTTGAGTTTCGTGCACCAGGACCCCCAGATCCCTTTGTACTACAGTACTTTCCAGTTTCTTGCCATTAAGATAATAACTTGCTCTATGATTTTTCCTGCCAAAGTGCATAACCTCACACTTTCCAGTATTGTATTCCATCTGCCAAATCTCTGCCCACTTACTTAGCCTGTCTATGTCCCTTTGCAGGTTTTTTATGTCCTCCTCACTCACTACTTTCCGTCCCATCTTTGTATCATCTGCAAACTTTGATATGTTACACTCGGTCCCCTCCTCCAAATCGTTAATATAGATTGTAAAGAGTTGGGGGCCCAGCACTGACCCCTGCGGAACAACACTAGTTACTGGTTGCCAATCTGAGAACGAACCATTTATCCCAACTCTCTGCTTTCTGTTAGAGAGCCAATCCTCCACCCACGCCAGAATATTACCCCCAATCCCGTGATTTTTTATCTTGAGCAATAATCTTTTGTGTGGCACCTTGTCAAATGCCTTTTGGAAGTCTAAATACACTACGTCCACTGGTTCCCCTTTATCCACCCTGTATGTTACTTCCTCAAAGAACTCCAGCAAATTTGTCAAACATGACTTCCCCTTCATAAAACCATGCTGACTTTGTCCTATTAAATTATGATTATCCAAATGTCCTGTTACTGTCGCCTTAATAATGGACTCCAAAATTTTACCAACCACAGATGTTAGGCTAACAGGTCTATAGTTTCCAGCCTTCTGCCTACTACCCTTTTTAAATAAGGGTGTTACATTAGCAGTTTTCCAGTCTGCCGGGACCTTTGCTGAGTCCAGGGAGTTTTGGAAAATTATTACTAATGCATCCACAATCCCTACTGCCACTTCCCTCAAGACCCTAGGATGTAAGCCATCAGGTCCAGGTGGTTTATCCGCCTTGAGTCCCATTATGTTACCGAGTGCCACTTCCTTAGTGATTTTGAGCGTGTTTAGCTCCTCCCCCCCTATAGCCCCCTGTTTGTCCAGTGTTGGGATATTCTTAGTGTCCTCTACTGTAAAGACTGATACAAAATATTCATTCAGTGTTTTTGCCATCTCCATGTTTCCCACCATTAATTTCCCGGTCTCATCCTCTAAGGGACCAACATTTACTTTAGCCAACCTTTTTCTTTATATATAACTATAAAAACTCTTGCTATCTGTTTTTATATTTTTTGCTAATTTACTTTCATAATCTATCTTCCCTTTCTTAATCAATCTTTTTGTTACTTTTTGCTGTCTTTTAAAGTTTTCCCAATCCTCTATCCTCCCACTAGATTTGGCTACCTTATATGCCCTTGTTTTTAATGAATACTATCCTTAATTTCTTTACTTAGCCATGGATGGCTGTCTTTTCTTTTACACCCTTTTCTTCTCAGTGGAATATTTTTTTTTTGGAAGTTGTAAAATTACTCCTTAAATGTACACCACTGATCATGTATCGTCTTACCCTTTAATCTATTTTCCCAATCCACTCTACTCAATTCCACTCTCATACCTTCATAGTCTCCTTTATTCAAGCTTAGCATACTTGTTTGAGATCCAACCTTCTCACCCTCTAATTGAATATGGAATTCAACCATGTTATGGTCACTCATTCCAAGGGGATCCTTTACTAGGACATTTTTAATTAATCCTGCCTCGTTACACAGGACCAGATCTAAGGTTGCTTGCCCCCTGGTCGGTTCAGTTACATACTGCTCAAGAAACCCATCCCTAATACACTCAATGAACTCATCCTCAAGGCAGCCCTGCCCAATTTGATTTGTCCAATTAATATGATAGTTAAAATCCCCCATAATTATAGATGTTCCCTTATTACAAGCCTCAACTATTTCTTGATTGATACTCCGTCCAACAGAGTTGCAACTGTTCGGAGGCCTATAGACTACGCCCACTAGTGTTTTTTTCCCCTTATTATTCCTTATCTCCACCCAAATTGTTTCATTATCCTGATCTTTTGACCCAATATCATTTCTCTGTATTACAGTGATTCCTTCCTTTATTAACATAGCCAGCCCACCTCCCCTTCCTTCCTGCCTGTCCTTCCTGATCGTTAAATAACCTGCTATGTTTAATTCCCAGGCATTGTCACCCTGCAGCCATGTTTCTGTAATGGCCACAAGATCATACCCATATGTAGTTATTTGTGCCATTAACTCGTCTATTTTGTTACGAATGCTACATGCATTCAGATAGAGAACTTTCAAATATGTTTTGTGACACTTAGTTCCTGCTTTTGCCCTTTTTATTACTTTACCTTTTACTCCATACCTTCTGCCCCTTCCTGACACGCTCTGGTTTTTAATTTCCCCACTGCTACCTAAGTCTATGACCTTCTCTGTTGTCATTTTTATTATTTGCTCTCTAGGAACCTCCCCCCCACTAGTTAGTTTAAAGCCCTCTCTACAGCCCTAGTTATATGATCCGCCAGGATTCTAGCCCCAGAACTGGCCAAGTGAAGCCCGTCCCAACGGAACAGCTCCCTCCTGCCCCAGTACTGGTGCCAGTGTCCCAGGAAGCAAAACCCATTTCTCCCACACCAGTCTTTGAGCCACGCATTTAACTCTCTAATTTTATTTGTCCTAGCCAAATTCGCTCGTGGCTCAGGTAATAATCCAGAGATTATTACCCTTGAGGTTCTGTTTTTTAATTTGACCCCTAGCTGCTCATACTCCTTTAACAGAACCGGCTTCCTAGTCTTATCTACGTTGTTTGTACCAACATGGACCACGACAACTGGATCCACCCCCTCCCACTGCAAGTTTCTTTCCAGCCCAGAGGAGATGTCCTTAACCCTGGCACCAGGTAGGCAACACAGCCTTCGGGACTCTCGCTCTCGGCTGCAGAGAACTCTATCTATCCCCCTAATAATACTATCCCCTACCACTACAACATTTCTATTTACTCCCCCCTCTTGAATGGCCCCCCGTTCCATGGTGCTGTGGCCAGGTTGCTCATCCTCCCTGCAGTCCCTGCTCCTGTCCCCACAGGGAGTAAGAACCTCGAACCTGTTGGACAAGAGCAAGGGCTGCGGCTCCTCCAACACTACCTCCTGGATCCCCGTACCTGCCTCACTCGTAGTCACACCGTCCTGTCCCTGACCATGGGCTACATCTGAATTAATTAACTTCATAGGTGTGACCACCTCCTGAAACACAGAGTCCAGGTACTTCTCCCCCTCCCTGAGGTGTCGCAGTGTCTGAAGCTCAGACTCCAGCTCATCAACACTCCACCAAATTAAAATTAGCTTTTCAGGGCCATAACGTTTGTTTAGCAGTCAATATGCTGTTAAAATTCCAGTAACACCTAATCCAACCATGCCGAACATTTAATGAGGTATATAACAATGATATTACCGCAGAAAAATCCAAGTTCCCGTCAGTTTCACTGATTTCACTGATTACGCTGATTGGTTGGGGGTGGGGGGCACAGCAAAGCCAGTGCCAAAGCATTGAAATACTGACCGCAACGTCATGATTTACATGTTTAGATGCGCATGCGCTACATCCTGACGCGGCGGGCAGTTTCAAAAGAGTAATAACAGCGAACGTTTTTAGCAAAATTCGTGCTGCCTGCTCATTTACATGTTGGAGCGCTGAGCACAGTGCTACACTCACTGCTGGTTGGCTCAGCCCTCTAGAGGGGGGCCAATTTCGGGTGCTGTCTACTGGCCAGTAATATTTTGCCTAGGCTCTCTGCACTTCTTAAAGGGGAGGTGCTTTTTTTGCAGAGGCACCTCATTGTCACTCTGGATGCAGCCATGTCACAACAGGGAAGAGAAAGGGCAAGGTGCTTCTCTGATGCAGCACTGGAGGCCTTGGTCCTGGGGGGTACACAGAAGAAGACAGGTCCTCTATCCACAGAGGGGGCAGGGGGCATTCCAGGCAGAACACCAGAAGGCAGTGGGAGGAAATAGCACAAGCCCGCAAGACCTGAATCCAGTGCCACAAGAAGTTTAATGGCCTCACATGAGTGGTCAAAGTTAGTTAATGCATCATCAAATACCATATCCCACCATCTGCACCACTAGCCTCGCATACTGCTCAATGTACCATAGCCCATTACTCACTTACCAATAATCTCCAGCAATCACAACTCATACTTCACAATCATAGCTTCACCTCACCCTCACACACTTACCACTGCTGCAAGTCTCACACCCACATCTCACACCTTGCACACAATGTCACCTATTCAACCATGACAGGCACATCACCCAAACACATTGCACCACACTCACTGACACACTTCCCTTTCTCTTGTAGGCCAAGGTGAGCAGCAGCAGACAGGTGGGGTTGCAGCACATCTTCAGAAACTTACTGTACTGGAGGAGACAGTGCTGGAGATCATTGGAGAGACTGTCACTGAGGCCGTGGTGAGTGGCAAGGTTGAAAGCATTGCTGATGACGGTATGCTCATACCTAATCCTTCTTCTCACATCCCACTTCCCCCTTATCCCCCACAATCTCTGCTCACTTACAAGCTGCTGATGGTGTAAGCATGCGCATCTTGCTTTCCACTCCTCCTCTCACCACAACCCAACCCTTGTGCCTTTCTCCTTTCAGATACCCAAGAACTGTCACCAGCCCCAACCAAGTACTGACACTCCCAGGAACTAGCTCAGTAAATGGCACTGCAAGAACTTTAGAGGGTAGTGTACACAGTGAGTCACTGGACATGTGTGGGCTGCAACCAGGCCAGGGAGAAAGGGTAGCTCAGGTGCCAGCTCCCCAGAGGAAGGGTTCGCATGAGTTCTGCTGCACAGGACTCAGATGATGACTTTGATGGGTTGGCCTTCAGAAGAAGGGTGATGGGCACACGGAAATGCTTGGTGCAATGGCAGGCCTCTCAGAGAGCCTCTTGTCAGTGTCAAGAAGCATGGAGAAGTCCGGCTCCAACATCACATGGGGCTTTGCGCAGTGCTTGGAGCCCATGATTTCCAGGATGAAAGTGATGGGCATCTCTATTGGAACACTGAAATAAAAACAACATGCTGGAACTCAGCAGGTCAGGCAGCATCTGTGGGGAGAGAAACAAAGTTAACATTCTAATGAAAGGTCATCGACCTGCAACGTTAACTCTGTTTCTCTCTCCACAGATGCTGCCTGACCTGCTGAATGTTTCCAGCATTTTCTGCTTTTATTTCAGATTTCCAGGATCCGCAGTATTTTACTTTTCCATTCGAACATTTGTGGACCCAACCATGATGCTGGCTGTGATGGGCGATGCTGCAGCTTCTATTGCAGCACAAGCGGAAGCAACCTAACGTCTGAGTTCTACAGTGGAAGCTCGGATTGATGCCACCATTGCTGGGTTTACGAGTGTGGAAAGAGGCTCGCAGGGTCTCACAGCAGTCCAGCAATCTGTGCTCCAACAGCTTACTAGGATTGCTGAGGCGCATCCCGGGGAGTGGCAGTGGCTCCGTGGAGCAAGAACCTGCTGTCTTCTCTCAGGATGAAAGCATTCTACTCACACTCCTGCCACTCCACCAGTGCCCTTGCTGCTGCCTATCAGCCAGCCAGCCAGCCTAGACTGCTGCCGCCCATGCCGAGGTGCTGCAGTCTACAGCTAGGCCTTCTAGGCATACAGCTGCTCGAGATTGTCCTGCAAGGCCATCTGCAGTGTCCACAACAGAAAGTCAGCAACCTTCCACCAGCCATGCTGCAACCATTGGGGTAGCACTGCGTAGGAGCATTAGGATAGGCAAAGGAACATGAAAGGGGGTCATCAGCTAGGTGTAGAGTGGATGGCCCTTGTCTCCTAGCAGCCACCCTCGGGATCGACGTGGTGGCTGGCAGATTGTTGGCATACCGGACTGGCGCAGGATGAAGGCATCATGGCTGCTGCCAAGATACCGGGCATTCACCACCACGATATGCTGGGCCTGGTCGCACATAAATGAGTGGTAGCCTTTGTGGTTGGGGTACATCTCAAGATTGATATGCGGCGCCTACAAAGCCATGAGTATGCAGTTGATGGTGCCCCGCACCATGGGGAAGCCCAATGTCCTGGCAAGGCTCCTTCTGCTTCTCTCTATTCAGAGAGATGACAATGAAGTCCCTTCTCCTCGAGTACAGAGCATCTGTGATCTCCTGGATGCAGCGATGGATGACAAACTGAGAGATGTTAGCTATATCTTCTGCTCCAGACTGGTTGGATCCGGTGGCGAAAACATTGAGGCCACAGTGACTTTGAGGGCCATTGGCAGCACCGTTGTCACCCTGCTCTGAGGCTGCAGGTCTGGTTCCAAGAGATGGCAGAGTTCTTTGACCACCTCCTTGGTGAAGCAGAGCTTCTGAATACGCTCCTCCTGCCTTAAGTGAAAGTAGGAGAAGTGCTCTTGGAAGACCCTAGGTGGGTAAGGTTTCCTGCTGAGAGCCCTCCTGCTCCTCCTCCTCCCTCTGCAAGCAGCTTGTCCTCCTCTTTGCTGCTTCTGCTCCATCTCCCTGCTATGCTCCAGCGTGAGGGGGACTGCAAGTAGAGCCCCCCTGACTGGGAGCATGTGGTCTGAGCAGAACCCTTTAATTCAGAAGCAAGGCCTTCTCCACTTGCAGCACCACTCCCTGTCACCTCACCAACTTCAAATAACGCTAGAAAGCTCCAAAGAGTTGCACGAACATTCACAGAGCCAGTAGAAATCATAAAGCAAGTCACCTGCAAGCTGTTGATGATCCCTTTGAATACGGCTGGTGGGGTTCCCTCGTGCAGCTGAATGCACATTCAGCTGTTCGTGGTTTGGAGTGGGCGTGCAGTCGAGCTGCGACATCCAAAATAGCAGGTCGTGCGTCAAATCAGTGTTGCACACTGATTGGCATCACGATGTGACTCATTCGCATTCTTCTGGTGAATGTAGGCAACAGCCGCACTATAGCCTGCCCAAAATGGTGGAAATGGCTGGAAGCAAGGCAGCCACCTTTCTTTGCCTAAACTGGCCTTAACAGCGGGCAGTAAGTTACCGAATTTTGCAGCCTGATTTGGCGCAATAATTAGAATTTGGAGTCTATTTTAATTAAGTACAAGTCTCAGTGCATTGTTTTAAATTAAGCAACATACATCATCATTCCAAACCCACTCCCTGTTTTATTTCCAAACCCTGTTCATTCCACAAGTACAGTAACAGGAATTGTCAAAAAAAGCCAGGTAATACATTCACACTGGAGAATACCCACCTATATCAGAAAATCAGCTGCAAAATCTTTCAGAAATAAAGCTTGACAAATAACAACAACTAGGCATGCCCCAGTATGTTGAAAATCTACCCCAATACGTTAAGGCTGATTTTCCAAATGAGTGACACTGGCAGGGAGTCTCAACCATCAGCTGTGCCTAGAGGCAAATCATGAATGCAGTGCCACCATTTCCCAATATTGGCCCTATTGATTGAAACTTTACAGTCAACGGCCTAGAAATTGGGTTGGTAGCGCCGGCGCTGAGCGCCTAAAGAGACCTAGAATTGGGGCGAAGCCCTATGTTGGGGCGAACGCTATGAAGATAGCGCCAACTCAGATATTGACTATACATTTAGCGCCTGCGCTAAGTGTTTGCGCGCGCCCGCGAGCACAAGCAGCTCATGACATCATTTCAGTGTGCAACGCCTTTTAGGAGCGCCTGAGCGCATATTGGGTGGCGCCCGGAGCCTTAGCGCCCAGCGCTATTAGTGACAGTTCGAGGGAGGGCTAACAGGCCCTTCTCGGAGTAGGGCGGCGCTTTTTAAAGGGGACAGCTCTAGTGCAGAATCTTCTGCCACTTGGCCTGCTCATTGCGATCGCTGCTAGAGAGAGTTGGCGAGCTAATGTGGAGCGGAGTTCTGGGAATTTAGCTTTACAGTACTTGGGACCTTCAACCCTGTCCGAAGCACTTGCAGCACTACACCTAAAAGCCTTTTGACCAATTGGCATCGGAATGGGAGCTTGTTTGGAGGGCGACGGCCTCATCGCCCAACACTGTGAAGGGGCAGAGAGACGGCGGGAGAGAGGGCCGGGATTGGCCAGAATGAGGAGGGGCAATGGAGGTCGGCCAATCTGACGGGATGCTGCGAGGGTCTTTAGGCAGCAGGTGACAAGCCTTGACATGTCGGAGGAGCAGTGTTTGCGAAGGCTCCGAATCTGGAGGGACATTGTTACTGATCTGTGCCACCTGCTTGCTGAGGATCTGCAGCCGCGTGAACGGTGCAGGACCTCTCTGTCCGTGATGGCTAAACTGACTGATGGCCTCCATTTTTATGCCAACGGATCCTTTCAGTCAGCCATTGGGGACAATGCGACTGTCGCTCAGGCTGCAGTCCGCTGTTGCATCCGGCAAGTGACAGATGCACTTTATAGGCGAACGCGTCAATTCATTACCTTCCCTCGGACCCTGCACAAGCAGGCGGAGGAGGAGGAGTATGAGGAGGAGGAGGAGGAGGAGTAGGAAGAGCAGGCGGAGGAGGAGGAGGAGGAGGAGGAAGATGGAAGGGCTGCTGAAAGTGGAAGGTCCATACGTCAGAGGCTCCTCTGGACTCGTGTCGACACCCCTGTGGCGGAATGATGAGAGTCTTAACTCATGCGCACTTTGGATGTTTGAGGGCCTCTGAATGCCAGCATCACTTAAAGTAGTCATATGCCCCATGCAACATTGAAACTTCTGTTTATTGACACAAAAGTCTTTCATTACAGCTAAACAACGTAATGTGAGCAGAAACCATAACTTTCAAAATAACTGTGAACTGTTCGGCAAAGCCGCAAAACTCAACAAACCTTCTGCAAATATAACAGCAGGTGAGGGTGTCCTTGAATTTGGACAAACAAACGTCTCAGCACCTCCCTCTACAACTGGCCCCTTGAGGGAGAATGACTTCTCTTCTGCGCCCGGCCCCTTCCCTCCCTGCTGCTCCTACGTAATTGGACCCCAGTGGCGGGCTCAAGGCTGGGGGACGCTTGCTGACTGTCTGGAAGCGCAGAAGCCCCTGAGGGACGGCCTGGCCGACCTCTGGGCTTGGAGGGTGTGGACGCAGGATGCTTGCTGTGACCATGGCTGGAAGCAGTGTGGCCTGCAGGTGGTGGCAGCTGCAATGCAGGCGTCCCAGCGCTGGCAAGTGCAATGCTCTCCTGCCGAGAGAGGACACCTGCACCATGGTCGGACGACACACTGGCTATCTGAGGGGAGTGGCTCGGCTCATCCGCCACAATCGCATGCTCCACTGATTCCTGGCCTTGTACGGGAGTGGAAGGGCCCGGGGTGATCCTATCTGATGCAGAGAGGGTGGCTGCAGTGAGAGATCGCGTTGCGTCAATCTGGCTGTGGAGGAGCCCAGCAAGTGACTGCGTGGCAACAGTGAGGACCTGTGTGCCAGGTGCCAGTGCTTCGGAGAAGGCCTGGACAGTTCTTCCCATGGCTTCGGACAAGGCAGGTGCCGACCGCTCCACTGCCTCGGACAAGCCCTGCACAGACCTTTCCAGGGATTGTCCGAAGCCCTGAACAGTCCTTTCCATTGCCGACTCAAAGCCGTGGACAGTCCTCTCCATTGTTGGGCCGAAGCCCTGGATAGTCCTGTCCATTGTGGCCCTGAAGCCCTGGATAGACCTGTCCATTGTTTCCCCGAACACCTGGAGAGTCCTCTCCATTGTTGCCCCAAAGCACTGCAGAGTCCTCTCCATTGTTGCCCCGAAGTCCAACATACTCCTAGCCAATGAATCTATTGACTCAGGCATCTTCTCCACTGCAGTTATCAGCTCCGTGTGTCTGACCCGGGCCTGTTTGCTCATCTCAGCCAGGCGACGGACCTCATCTGCACTCTGTGCAGCAGTCATGACGATCTGCCTTGCCCTGCGGGGAGACGGTGGCCGAACTTGCCTATCCCCCGTGCGTTGCTGCATGCCGCTTGGTCCGGCAACTGGTTCATCCTCAGAGCCACCCCCTCTCCCCTCCAGGGGACTACTATCCCCAGTCTGCAGATGTCTCAGCTCCCCGGATTCTGCAGCGGCTGGTCTGGATTCCTCCTGGTCCTCGCCTCCGGTGGCACTGGCACTGGCAGCTTCAGCGCGTTGAGCCCAAGTTGGTGCTGCTTCATCTGAAAGTGGGAGGTGGAAGAGTGGCTTTAGCAAAAGGACAGCTTTGCTGAAAGGCATGCCAGATTGCGGCAAGGCTCTGACATGGCTGCACACTGAGGATGCATGCTGGCGGGGGGACCAAGTGGAAGGCAACAGGTGAAAAAGGTGAGAGTCTTACCCTCGCTGTCGGTAATGGGGTCGGCAGATGCAGTGGTCACAGGACCAGACAGACGTCCTCCAAGTATCTGGTGCACTCTCTCTTCCAGATCCGTGAGAGTGACCACTTGTGCAGGTCCGCCACCGGCTTGACGCTGCTCCTTTCGAATCATCGCCAGCTTGGACTGCAGGGGAAAGAAGGGGAGGTTCTGTTACACGATGCCTTGAGACCTCATCGCATGCCCCCCATGGTGCAAGAGCCCTTACATGAGGCCTTGAGACATCTGTCCATGTGTGTGCCCAGAAAGGGCCATGGGTACATACTGACAGATGGCCATTGGCGCATCATTGCAGCAGGGTGCCCGAAGTCAGCTGCAGATGGAGGGAAGCACAAGTTTGGTAAACCATCACTCACCCTAACGATCCGTGTGAGGTCGTTGAATTTCTTCCTGCACTGAACAGGAGTCCTGGTCGCCATGCTGCTGGAGTTCACCCTCACAGCAACCTCCCTCCAAGATCGTCGCTAAGCCTTCTGATTCGGCCTCTTGCCATTATCCGGATACAAGACCTCTCGACGGTGTTTGACTGCAGCCACCAAGTGGTCCAGAGCCTCAGTGCTGAAGCGCTCTGCTCTCTGCCTAACCTTCTCCATGATGAACAAGTTTGTACCGCCAGACAAGGGCGAGTGCCGAATCTGAGGCCTACAGGGCGTTGGGTGTTGAAGCTCAGGCTGACTAACCCACCCCTTTAAGAGCCGGCCGGCGCCTGGAGGTCTCGTGCTTTCCCGTAATTGAGCTCACCTGCGCTGCGCCCGCCTGCGTCAAAATTGATTAGCGCCTGACCTTCTGCGCCTTAAGAGCACCGTGCAACGGCTGATTTAGCGCCTCAATCCCCTTTGGGGGCGATGCAACCCAATATCGCGTCAGGCGGCAATAAGTTTCGTCTGGCTATAAACTTTGCGCATCGCCAGTTCTAACGCCTCAAGCGGGGCTATACCCAATTTCTAGGCCAACGTTTCATTTCTGCAGCTATCTTTGGATCATAAACAGAAGCAAAAATGAATTGTATTTACATATATATTTCCATAGCAGGAGAGGAATGTGAAGTGATATATAAAAGTTTGAAGTTTATGAAATGATTTGTTTCCAGGCCTCACTAGAAGAATTAATCAATGATAGCCTGCTGGCCCCACACTGCCTCCTGCAGTGGCTCTGCTACTTCAGCTGGCTTGCTCTCAGTATCATGCTCTTCTCTTGATATGCAGCTGTTCCCCATGCTTAATTAGGCATGTGCTACTTTCTATAAAAATGTTGTGCACACTTAGCACGCCTCTACCATTCTGCCAGCTCTAACCGCAGGATTTATTGTATACTACCCTTGATCTGGGCAAAACATCTCAACACCAGTGTTGATGTTACTCATTGGTTATGGTTTTGGTTTCAGGAAATGGTACAATTTCCCTATGGCATCCCTGGTGAGGTGTAGTCTCCTCACACAACATTACTTGGTGATGTCAATATAGCTCTGCCATATGGTGGATGTACAATATCTGGGGTAGCAGTGATTCCTGGTGAGGTTCCTCCTATTGTCTCACACTTCCCTGGTCTTCCTTTCTTCCTGCTGCTGATCCTCCTCTTCCAACAAGTCCAACTATGTTGCTGTGCCCATACTGCTGTGTTCACTGAAACACCCAAACGTTTTTGTTCAATATCTCTTGCTCTGCTCTGTGCTGAACCTTTGCCAGTTTCCTCTGCTGATTAAGTACCAGTTTTTATTTGGCCATCATTAACGTGATGTGTAATTGAAGTCTTGCCAAAGTTAATTCAGTTAATTGCTGCTTAACAAGCAAAGAGAAATTCAATGCAGCATCAATACATTAATGTGCCTCACACCAATTTACTTCTAGGAGTAACTTTAGGAATGTGGGATGTGGGAAAACGTTAGCAACCACTCCATTAACGCTAAGGCGCAATGGCCTAGAAATTCAGTTGCGTTCGCCAGCCGTTAGCTCCATAAGAGGAGTAGATTTCGAGCGCTAGGCACTTTGCGCCCGGGCGCAGAGCGATCTGCGCCTACGCCCAACTTCAGTTGACATTTTGCGCCGGCGCAAAGTGTTTGCGCGCGCTCAGCTGCGCGCGCACCTTATGACGTCATTTCGTCGTGCAACGCCGTTTGTGCGCCCCAAACCGGAACTTCAGTGGCGCCCGCCCAATGTGGGCATGGCGCTGTTAAGAACTGTGAAGTGGAACGCAGCAGAGGCCCTGCGGGCCTCGGGGAGCGCTAATTAAAGGGCACTTAGACTGAGGTATAAAGGCCAGCCATTTTGCTGCAATGACTTTAGTGCTTTGGATTTCTGGACAGAGACCAAGGAACAGACCTTACTGATTTGGGACAACATAGGAGAGGTATTTTTGGCTTCTGGCCAGAGCTTGGAAATTTGACTCATTGTGATTTGACTGTTTGCAAGTATATTATGGGGGCTGCATGGGGTTCCAACCCTCAGTTCCAGCATTATGTGCGAAGGGCTCGCAGACGCTGTGTGAGAGGGGCAGCCATGCCTAGACGCAGAGGGGCCATCAGGCGTCGGCAACGTAGGCCTTACCCACTCAGGGAATACCGGCAGCAGGTGTCCTATCTCACCATGACTGCCGCGCATTGTGTGAAGAGGCTGCGCTTCAGAAGGGAGGTGGTTGCAGAGATCTGCCAGCTGCTTCACAGAGATCTGCGTCCACAGCTGATGTGCAGGACGTCTCTCTCGGTGGAAGTGAAGGTCACGGTGGCTCTGAACTTTTATGCAAGCGGCTCCTTCCAAGCCGCTGCTGGGGACATAGCGAACATCTCCCAGTTCGCCATGCATCACTGCATCCGGCAGGTCACCGATGCCCTTTTCGCAAGGAGACACCAATTCATCTCCTTCCCCATGACCCTAGAGAGGCAGGAGCAGCGTGCAGTTGGATTTGCCAGGATCGCCGACTTCCCCATGGTGCAGGGCGCCATTGACTGCACGCATGTGGCTATGCGGGCACCTATCGACAATTCCGAGGATTACCGCAACTGGAAGGGCTACCATTCCCTCAATGTACAGCTGGTGTGTGACCACAGGCAGCGCATCCTAGCTGTCAATGCCCGCTTTCCAGGAAGCAGCCACGATGCATTTACCCTGCGCCAGACTACTGTGGTTGACATGTTCCAGGCACAGCCTCCCCCAAGGGGATGGCTTATCGGGGACAAGGGCTACCCTTTGTGTACATGGCTCATGACCCCGCTCCGCGTGCCCAGGACCCCTGCTGAGGAGGCATACAACGAGAGCCATCAAGCCACAAGGAACATCATAGAGCAAACGATTGGCGTCCTCAAGCAACGGTTCCGCTGCCTGGATTGTTCCGGTGGATCTCTACAGTATTCGCCGGATAGAGTCTCCCAGTTCGTCGTCGTTTGCTGCATGCTGCACAACCTGGCTATCCGCAGGACTCAGGCACTGCCACCTCACGTTGGACCACCACCTCAGGAGGAGGAGCAGGAGGAGCATGAGGAGGAGGAGGAGGAGGAGGAGGAGGAGTACCAGCCCAGGAGGGAGCCACAAGGTCCAAGGGCCGTCCGCCGGCGGCTTATTGAACGACACTTCTAGGCCCCCTCTCAGGGAATGGCTTGTGGCAATGAACACACCTGAATGCAGCCGCTCCGCAAGCCCTCAGCCGGTTAACGCAACAATCACTTGAAACATGACACATGGACAAGCTGAATAAATAAAAAGCTTTATTTAACAAACTCAGGGCCCTTCCCACATGAAACACAAAAACAGACAAGACCCCCAAAAAACAGTCAAAAACATATCTCACTCCCACAACCTGGGGAGGAATAACAAAACTTGTCCATCCAATTGGCCTTCATCCTCGGCCTTACCAAGACAAACCCCCCCATACAGAACACAAACACCCCCATCTAAAAAAACATTTGCCATCATCTTCGGCCTTACCAAAATAAACCCCCCCCATACAGAACACAAACACCCCCATATAAAAAAACATTTGGCAACACACTCTACTTGGTGTGCCGAGAGGGCGAGTCCTTGTGCAGGCTTCTCCGGCCCCTGCCCGACCTGCTGCTCCGCCTCAACCTGGGCCCTGTGGGCGTTGCAAAGCTGGGGGAAGGCTCCTGAGGGGCACAAAGTGTGACGGCAGATGCCCTTGGGGGTCGGCCTAGACGAGGTCCGGCCCTAGAGGGGCCGGCTGCTGACTGCTGCAGCTGTGGCTGGGCAGCATCAGTCTCTCCAGCAGCTCGTCGCAGCTTTGCTGGGGGAGTGGCAGTGGCGGCTGCAGCTATGGGGGCAAGCTGGCTGATGCCAGGCGCTCGCTGGTCGCCAGAGACACTGGCACTCGGCCGGGCTGGCACTGCAGCAAGCGCAGCAATCTGGTGAAGGCCAGACCGCTGTGCTGCAGCAGCGCGGCGGGTGCCCTGGCGATGCGTCCGTGACACAGCGAGTGTGGCAGAAGTGAGTGCCCGTACTGCCCTGGTCTGTGCCCGCATCAGACCAGCCAGTGTCTGCACGGCACCACTCATGAACTCTCGACTCGCGTCCTGTGCTGCCACGAGTTGTTCGACACCCCTGGCCTGTGAGTCCCCGAAATCGGCCACACTATGAGCCAGGGACTCAATGGCCTGAGGCAACTGTCCCACAACCCCCATGAACTCGGTGTGGCGCCGCTCTGAATCCGCGGACATTTGATCAAGGAGGCGCACCTCCTGGGCGAGGACCGTCTCCGGACTGGAGGCCGGACTCTCCCCCTGGGGAGAAGGCCGCCGAGCTGGCCGACCCTTCCCGCGTGGCTGGACGCCACTGGGCCCAGCAACTGCCCTCCCCTGCAACACTTCCCCCCTCTGGGGAGAAGGCAGCCGTGCTGCCCGACCCTTCCCGCGTGGCTGGACGCCACTGGGCACAGGAGCTACACCCCCCTGCAACACTTCCCCCTGGCTCTCCTCCAGGCAAGACGTGTCCCCTCCATTGCCATCCCCTGGCGCGGATGAGGGTTCCCCCGATGTGCCGCCTTCCTCTTGGTCCTCGTCGTCCTCCTCTTCCGAGGGACTGACACTCGCAGCTTCAGGGACCTCCTCCTCACCAGCTGAAAGCAGGAAGGCGCAAGAGTAGCTTTAGAGTGAGGACAGGGCGTCAGTGAGGGAGGCATGAGTGGTGGCATTATGTGCATTGGTGGGACAGTGGCAAAGGATGTAGATCTGAAGCGCAAGGGGAACGAGAGAGGTCCAAACGGTCATGTCCTTACCATTGGGGCCCAGCACAGGGTCGGCATCTCCAATAGCAACGGGGCCAATCACCCGGGCACGCATGAGTCGAGCCACGCGCTCCTCCAGGTCACTGAGCTGCTGGAACTGGGGACGGCCTCCCCCGGTGACAGTCCGGCTCTTCAGATTCTGCGCCAGCTTGGCCTGCAAGAGAAAGGATGGCCCCTAAGTACAGTGTGGTGCCCTGTTGTTGTGTGCACTGCCTCCCATGGTCGAATAGCTTGGCCAGTGTGGTGCCCTGTTGTTGTGTGCACTGCCTCCCATGGTCGAATAGCTTGGCCAGTATGTCAAGTGCAGAAAGTGCTACTGATGATCATGCCAGTGCCATAGCTGCTGGAGGAGGGCTGGCCATTAGGCCTTTGAGGTCCCTTTGCCCATAATGTGAGGTGCACATGCAAGGATGAGGAGGACACTGGAAAGGGTACTCACCCTGACCAACCGAGTGAGGTCGTTGAACTTCTTGCGGCATTGGTCACCAGTCCTGGGGACATCGCTGTTGGCTGTGACCCTCTGGGCGATTTCCCTCCAGGCTCTCCTGTACAGCCTCTTGGGAGCCTTCTTGCCACTGTCCGGGCACAAGATATCTCTTCTCTTCTCCAAACCCCTAAGCAGCACCCTCAAAGCATGCTCTGAGAAGCGCTGCGCTCGTTCACGGGCCTTCTGCATGGCTTCAGGCACTATTTGGGTCCAGCAGCAGTGTTCAGGCCTAGCTGGAGGGCTCCACTATCCAGGGCGTGGCAGCAGACCAAGTCGACCCTTCCCCCTTTAAGAGCTGGCCGGCGTCAGGGTGTCTGCTGTCAATCAAAACATGACCGCACCTGCGCTGCGCCCGGCCTCGGCGGTATCAGTCTGCACCGCCGGCTTAGCGCCTAAAGATAGGGGTGCAACGCCAGTTTCAGCGCTCGCCCAAACTCCTTGGCCAAAGCTACTGAATATCGGTGAAGTGGCCTCCACTTTCCGGCGGGCGCTAACTTTAGCGCCCGCCCGACTTTACCGCCCCAAAAGTGGCTATACTGAATTTCTAGGCCAATGAGCGTGAAATTCATCTTGGGTGGTCGTGCAAAACAGGCAGTAGTGCATTGGTAGCCCATTTTACACTCCACCACAGATAATTGGGCAGAGTGTAAAACGGGCTGCTGATGTGCTGTTGCCCGTTTGGCACTACCTCCCTAGGCAAATTTTGCCTGAATAATACTGCACCTTAAAGCACACTAAGCATGTGCGCTAGCTCTAAAACACAGACCAGTTTAATCCTGCAAAGAGTACAGGGGACGGATTCATGCCCCCTCACAAGTGAGCTTTTCTTAGGCATCAGTAACACCACTGATGGTGGGAACAAAACTGTAAGATGTCTATGCCTGCATATGCAACATGGACTAGTTTCCTAAGCAGATGGTATGCACTAAACATGAATTTAAGACCTGCTAAGCGAAATGAAGAAACCGTAACAAGAACCTCTAATCCCAGAGGGGCATTCAAGATCTGTTTCTGAGCATGTGGAAACCTACAGCTGATGTTGTGGAAAATATGTCACCAAAAAGAGCTACAAAAGAACATTGAAAACATGGGCCCTAAACCCTGTCTAATATTAGCTAAATGAAGTAGAATTGAACCAATGTTTAGAGTGTCACAGAGATGAAGATTAGAAAATATGGAAGACCAAAACATAAAGCATGGTTTAATGATAAACATCTAAGACATTATCAAACGTGGTTAAGCAGGAGACATGCTGGTGCACATTACAGCGCTTTTATAGTTACGAGGCACTGGATTGATAAGCAAAGTTACCCTTAGGACTGGAATGGCATCAGTTAAGACATTTGGAAAATGGTAAGCATAAGAATAATGCCAAAACATATAGCTCAATGGCGGAGACTTGCATACTCAATAAGCACCTGGTAGCCAAAAGGTAGAATCATAAAATCATAGAATGTTACAGCACAGAAGGCCATTCGGCTCTTCGAGCCCGTGCGGCACTCTGCAAGAGCACTTCAGCTAGTCCCACTCCCCCACCTTTTCCCCGTAGCCCTGCAATTTTTTTCCTTCAGGTACTTATCCAACTCCCTTTTGAAAGCCACCCTTTAGGCATTCCAGATCCTAACCACTCGCTGAGTAAAAAAGTTTTTCCTCATGTCGTCTTTGGTTTTTTTGCTAATCACCTTGAATCTGTGTCCTTTGGTTCTCGACCCTTCCATCAATGGGAACAGTTTCTCTCTATCTACTCTGTCTAGACCGCTCATGATTTTGAACACCTCTATCAAATCTCCTCTCAACCTTCTCTGCTCTAAGGAGAACAACCCCAGCTTCTCTAACTTCCATGTAACTGAAGTCCCTCATCCCTGGAATCATTCTCATAAATCTTGCCTGCACCCTCTCTAAGGTTAATGTATAGGATGGTACTGTCCACATTGCAATTAGAAGGGTGAAGCCTAATTCAATTGGCAAACTTGTTAACATCTTGGTTCATGACAGGCTTTATGACTAAGAGGATACAGATAATAAACTCATCTGAAAGGTTTGAGTTGGAGAAGTCTCCTAAAGTGCCATTAAAGCTAAATCATTTGCATCCAGGAGGAAAAAGAAAGCAGTAAATTCCTCAAAACTCCTGCAAGCAATAATTATAACACTGGAAACAGCTACAAAAATAACTGAGTCAGCCATTAGTGCTATCAATACCTTCTAGTAGTGATCTTTAATTTTCAGAAGCTGGAAACAGTCTGCTGGGAATGATAGGAATGATTGGCTACAGAAATAGTACTATAATGGCTTGCTTGGCTGTAAAGAATCCTCAGGGAACAGATAGGATAGTTGAATTATTGGCGTAGGAAGGAATATATGAAGGAGTATTTTCTCAGGCAACGTCATTTTTGAAATCATCTCCTTAAACTGCTAGAGGAAAGGAATGACAAGACACAAAACTCCTGCCTTTGTAATTCAGATGAGAGAAAAACAGATCCAGAAATGAGTGAATTGTAAACATACACCTTCTCCCTGAGCTTTTCCTCTTCTACAATGTGAACAGTGGATAAGGTGACCCAATGTGATCTTCTGCCTCATATTTTATGCTGTCAAGTGAGGAATTTTTTGGGGGGACTTTTTTTTGCTTTTCTAAATAATTCTGGAAGAAGGTTGCCAGAAGACCCTGGCAAGTGCAGCGATGGAGATCATTCTGAAAAAAATAGGTCAAAATATAAGTATATATATATATACAGTATATTAATTACATGGCCTCCTGGGACAAGATATGGGTACAGGACCTATCTTGGTACTCAATCCTCATGCAGGGCTTTAACTAATTCAATTAAGTTGGTACCATGAGATCCTTTGTATTGAGGGGTAATAGTCATCCTCAATGTTTGAAGTCTTGCAGCAACCAGGAGTAAGGGAAATTGTATGGGGTCCATGGGGGAAGGTGAATAGCTTCATTATTTGTCTGGTTGACTAAGTAAATAGAGCGACCCGCATATAGATTCATCATTCTTAGAAGAAGAATAGCTTTTGTGGCCTGGAGATGTACTATAGTGCATTCTTCTAGTATTATTAGGTTAGGTTTGTTATGTCTTCTATCACCATCATCATCATCATCATGGTTAAATATAAGGATGAGTCTCCCTTTCTTTATGGCAGTCGAAAGAGAGAAGTTTTATATTAGTGGCATTAACTGATATTTTGGGATAGAACTTAGAATGGAAATCAAATATGAATAGACTTGCTTCCCCTCCAGTGTTGGACTCCCAGCTGTCCCCATGGATGAACTGTGTGAAGGTACTGGGAGGGCTGTGAGCTTCAGAGAACTTATGTTTCACACTTCCCCAATTTTTGTGTAGTAGATGGAATTAATCCCAGGTTCTCGTCCTCTCTTCCAGTGATCAGTCTCTTCCAGCTTAAGACATTAATTGTACATTAATTTTTGCTGTTTTTTCCCTTTTCATCTCTTTTTGTTCCTTGATCGGTCTCTAACTTGTCAGACTGCTTGTCTGACATAGAGTTCTGGATGAGCAAAAATGTTCTCCAATTAAATATTGAGAAGACCGAAACCATTGTTTTCGGTCCCTGCCACAAACTCCATTCCCTAGCCCTGAAATGAGCTTCCGACCACATATATGCAGTATAACAAAGACCGCCTATTTCCACCTCCGTAACATCGCCCGTCTCCGCCTTGACTTAGCTCATCTGCTGCTGGAACCCTCATCCTTGCCTTTGTTAACTCCAGACTTGACAATTCCAATGCACTCCTGGCTGGCCTCCCACATTCTACCCTACATAAACTTGAGGTCATCCAAAACTTGGCTGCCTGTGTCCTAACTCGCACAAAGTCCCGTTCGCCCATCACCCCTGTGCTCGCTGACCTACATTGGCTCCCGGTTAAGCAGCGCCTCAATTAAAAAATTCTCATCCTTGTTTTCAAATCCCTCCATGGCCTCACCCCTCCCTATCTCTGTAATCTCCTTCATCCCCATAAACCCCCGAGATATCTGTGCTCCTCTAATTCTGCCCTCTTGAGCATCCCTGATTATAATCGCTCAACCATTGGTGGCCGTGCCTTCTGTTGCCTTGGCCCTAAGTTCTGAAATTCCCTGCCTAAACCTGTCTGCCGCGCTACCTCTCTTTTCTCCTTTAAGGCGCTCCTTAAAACCTATCTCTTTGACCAAGCTATTGGTCACCTGCCCTAATTTATCCTTATATGGTTCGGTGTCAAATTTTTTGTCTTATAATACTCCTGTGCAGTGCCTTGGGATGTTTTATTACATTAAAGGCGCTATATAAATACAAGTTGTTGTTGTTGATTAGGACAAATTCAGTTTGTTTCTCTATTACTTCTCCCTTATTACATAGAGGAATGTATATGGCCAGGCTACTAATGCTTCCTCTGGGCTGATAATGTGAGCTTGGTGCTGGACCACATTGGGCACTGGCCACCTCTGCACCTAAAATGTGATGGCAGCTCATTAACATAATTTGTCCGTGATTCTAGCTTGTAACACATGAGGCACTGGGAATGTGTAGAGATTGGGACAGGATTTCCAGCATCAGTGACTCTTAAAGGGCTGTTAGCTGCCCTTAAAGGAATACCTCTTTTCAGGTTACAAATTAGTAAGCAGCATAACTGTCCCATTCAACAGCCTTGGTGGTCCATCAGAGTGGTTTTATCCAGAGGAAAGCACCTCTTGCAATTAGGAGCACAGCTAGGGTAACATGGTTAGACATGACAGAGCATGTCAAAGCAATCTTATCTGTGGCCCAAATCTGGAAGCATGTGTAGAAGGAGTTTTTTGGCCGATTCAAAGTTGCCATGGTAAGTGTGGAAACATTTCACATCTAATAGGTTGTCGTGCCAAACATTTTTGAATCTTTTTAACATGCTTTAGTTGTTATCAGAAAGACTCAGTGATCACTAAAGGTTAAAATGACCCCCTAATGAGTTTCAATAACTTGCTTTGTCTAACAGGACCAAAACAGTGCAGAAACAACCAGTTGCTAAGAGATACAACAATAACAGTAGTGTACCTTTAACAACAAGCACTCAAATGAAGAAAACAGGTCTACCTAGCAGCATCTGTAAATAGACTCAGCCTATGGGCACCAATTGGATTGTGGGTCGAATTTTTTTTCTAAGTAAAATTGCAGCCTTTAATGAGCCTTAAACACTGTGGGGGTGAAATTGGATAGCTCCAACCTGTCGCCACGAACTGAGCACAGGGAATGTTCCTGCGCCGGAATGGGTAGGCCCGAGTGGCACTGAGCCTCGTTTAAATTAGACCAGCAAGCTGCAGGAGCCTGCTGCACACCCCCAGGCAACTCGCCGCTGAAGTGGATTTAAATTTTGGGCCACTGCATCATCGGCAGTGTAGTGTATGTACCCGTCTACCTTTAAGAGAACTATTGTATGTAACCGTTCACCTTTAAGAGAACTATTTTAGGTGTGGCACTACTTTGTTTGGCTTCTGTATACGGTAATACCGACGGTGACCACACCAGTATATAAGTGTTGTGCCAGGAGTTATTGGGCAGATTCGCCCTGACCTTCAAATAGTAAAGTCCTGTTTTAAGTTACTCTTGGAGTCTGTGTATTAATTAACTAAACAACCCACAGACTTTACAGTGGCGACGAGTCCGATCGTACCCTGCGGCAACAATAAAAAACTCGAGGCTGCAGAACGAGAAAGGAGGAAGAATTTAGAGACAAAGACTTCCATCAGCAACAGGCACTGACTGTCCCTTCTGCCACGGTGAGGAGTGAGCCGATCAGCACGAGAAGCAAGGCGGCCACGGTGACTGTGAGTAAGGGAAAGTAAAAAGAATAACCGGAGGATAAGGGCGGTGCACTCGACCACGGTCGAGGGGGAAAGGAGCCGGACAGAAGTCGGGCCCAGAGGCGCTGAGACTGGGGCAGCGTGGAGCAAGGAAGCCGCGGTACAGACAGGCTGGGGGACGCAACGGCGTCGTGAGACAGCTAGACCGCGACCGGCGAAAAAGGCCGGGCAGCGACCGAAGCCACGAAGTGCTGCGACCGGGAACGTAGGCGCGGGAAGAGATAAACTCAGCCGCAGCCGGGGAGGGAAGCACCAGACTGCGAGAGGGCTGGGAGGCGCGATTGGGAGCCGAGCGAGCGGGAGAAGCAGAGCCGACCAAGGGAGACTGAGCGAGAGCCAGTCCAGCGGCTGAAACTGTTCTCCGTCAACGGGGTGTACCCAGCGCCGGTAGAGCCGAGCGAGCGGGAGAGAGACAGAGCCCGAGCAAGGGGAACTGAGCGAGAGCCAGCCCAGCGGCTGAAACTGTTCGCCGTCAACGGGGTGTACCCAGCGCCGGTTGCCCTGCCGAGAAAAGGGAAAGCACTGAAGCCGACGCGCAGGCTGTGAACCTGAAAGCCAGCGGCCGTCGCCCATGGGTGAAAGTGTACCCCTCCCGCCAGGGAAGAAACGCGGGAAGCCGCCATTAGGCGGGGAAGAAGACCGAAGCGGGAAACCGCCATTTTCGCGGGAACCGCCAACTTGAAAAAAAAAAATTTTAAAGAAATAATTCGTGGTGTTTATCAGGAAGAGAGGAAGATGCCTAAGCGTGGTAACATCAACGATTTTAATTCCGAGGTAGAAGACTGGGCCATGTATGTGGAACGCATTGAGATCTATTGTGAGGCCAATAAAATAGAAGAAGATGACAAAGCTATAACCTTGCTAAACTCGATGGGCGCGAAGACATACGGGCTCTTGAAGCATCTACTATCACCAGCTAAACTGGCGGATCAGACTTACGATGATATTGTGGCTGTTCTGAAGGATCACTTGAACCCCACACCGTTGATGTTGGCGGAACGATTCAAATTCTATGCGAGAACGCAACGGAAAGACGAAAGCAACGCAGAATACTTGGTCGAACTGCGTAGACTAGCGACATACTGCCAGTTTGGAGGGAATCTGACAGAGGCATTGCGAGACAAGTTCGTGTGCAGGTTGGCAAAGGAAGGAACGCAAAAGCGACTACTCGAAGAGAACGACCTTACACTTGACAGGGCTGTCCTTATTGCAGCATCGCACGAAGCCGCAGCGAAGGGAACTGCGGAAATGCAGCTAAAGACAGCAGCACTAAGTGTGGATCAAATTACCTCGACAACAACAAAATGCTATCGTTGTGGGAAGACAACACACGACCAGAACCAATGCTGGTTTAAGAACCAGGAATGTAGGAAATGTGGCAAACTGGGTCACATAGCTAAGGTATGCCGGTCAGGGAAAAGGACCAACAACCAAAGGAAGCCATCACAGGAAAAGTACAACAAGGTACACAAGGTGGCTGAGAAGAGTTCAGACGAACAGAATTCAGACTCAGACCCAAACGGCCAGGAGCTGGGCAGTCTGAGAATTCACAATGTGAGTAAGGAAGCTGACCTACAAACTATCTGGGTCATGCTAAAAATAGCTGGAATCCAAGTGAAAATGGAGTTGGACACTGGATCAGCTCTATCAGTCATAAATCGAAGGGATTACCACCGGCTATTCTCACATATACCCTTAAGAGATACCAAGTTCGTATTGCAGACATACACGGGGCATAAAGTATACCCCATGGGAAAGATAAGAGTCAAAGTGAGAGGTAGGGGTAAAGAACACCCAAGAATGAACTTATACGTACTACATGAGGGAGGACCACCACTTCTAGGACGGGAGTGGATCAAGAAAATAGACATGGAATGGCACTATCTAAAAGCCATAACGAGTGAGGACTCGGTGCAGACAATCAGCTCAGATTCTGAAACGGATGACGATAAGACCAACCCAAATATGAAAGACAAGGCTGAAATGGACTTGCCGACGAAGGTTGGAAAAACGAAGGCATGCATAAAGGCTTATGCTCCAGAGAAGAACAAAGTTTCAGAGCAGAACTCCACCGAACAACGACAACCTAGTTTGACAGAAAATTCTGAGCCTGTTCAAGTTACGGACATATCCATGATGGAAGAACACCGAGCTCGGACTCAAACTTATTTCAAATTACGACAACAATTAGAACAATTGAGTTACCGTCTCGTACAAGAGATGAAAACAATGAAAAAGTTCTATGACACCGAATGGGAGAATCTGGAAAGACAACAGAAGCAGCTAGCTCAAGCAGAGAGCGACCATAGAGCCATCGTGACCAATTACCGATCACATCTCCCTTATGCTGTTCAGGAGTTAGAATATTTGCAGGAAGAAGCAAATGAAGAGGAATCTTCAGGAAGCCAGGATTTTATTCCAGTTCTTCTCTACGACTCCTTACAAGCAGAGTGTGAGAAGTTGAAAGAACAGTATGAACAGGCCCAGGCTACAATTCTGGAAGGGGTTAACTCGGCAACCTCCGAAAAGCTAGTTTCAGTGGAAGCATATGAGCAACTGAAGGTTGAACATGAGCAAGAAGTCCAAAGGCTGCAGGAAATTCTTGATGAGCTCAAGGCCAAGACAGACTCATCGGTAGAAGTTCCATCCATAGATGAGAAATTAGAGGCGAAAGACATGGCAGAACATGAAAGACAAGATGTACAAGAACTCATAAAAATATTAAAGGAAACCCAAGACAAATATGGGGTGGCAATGACCGAGATTCAACAACTTGAAGAACAGATTCAACTGGGAATCCGTTCAGTGGAAGAAAAGGGAACTGTAAGAAACACAGAGACTGTAAGAATGGCCTCTGAACATGAGCTAGAGAGCATCAATGCGCAACTTCTCCGAGTGCTGGAAGCCAAAGTACAAGAGGAAAAGAAGGTGAAAGCATTGGAGGAAAAGGTGGATGAAATGGAGAAGACTCTGACCCACAGTGTTCCCGTGGAAGAGTTAACGGTCAGCCAACTCCTTCATATGCTGAAGGACAAGACTCTGCAATGGGAACAATCTGAACACGAGCTTCAATCTTCAAAGGGAAGGAGTTCGGAGCTCTCAAAAGTTATGGAAATAGCTGAGGTTGCAACACAGATTTTACAGGGATGCCAAAAGTACGCTGAATCACGTCAATGTGAACAGCAGAATGTTGAAACAGCTGCTCCAGTAGAAGGATTGAATAGCCTGATCAATCAATCCCCGAGGGAAGGGGAAGTATTGAAATCACAAACGAGGTCATTAGTGAAGGATTTGCAGGAAACCCAGGAAGAGCGGGATGAATATGAACGCATGAAGAAGTCTCTTCAGGAAAGATGTCTAGGGAGGGAACAACAGTCGGCTAACATCCAGTTGGGTACGGAAGAAGTAGCAGGCCCTCTCGCTAGACTAGCTCAGGACGACACCGAATATTACCATGACCTGTTGAGTGACACGGAATATTATGATGACTTGGTCTGCCCAGCTTGTGATGAAAACTCCCAAAGTGCAGAAATCAGGATGAAGCACTTAAAGTCTAAGGAACATAGGGAGATGGTGGCGCTACAGCTGGCAGCGGATAAGGGAGCCCCGAGAGTCTCCAAGAAGCAGAAAAGAAAAAGACAAAGCAGAAGACGATAACCATCTAAATCATTATCACTTCTATCAGATCATGCACATGGGCCCTACGAAGGGGGCCAAATCAGTTGGAAAGTAGGAAAAATTACCAAGGCAGTCCAGCTGTTTGTAAAAGTCAGCACTGCTGGTTCAGCAGGACGGAAGTTCAAGCTGTTAAGCCAAGGGAAAGACTATTGGATGAGTCACGCTAGAAATGTGAACCGGCTACACCACAGAGATGTTGTTCGGACCGAGTCAAGACCAGAGACTGAATCTGTGAACTGTTCCCGCAGAGACTGAATCTGTGAACTGTTTCCCGCAGGGACTATATCTGTGAATTGTTTTACATGAAGTTGATTATATGTTATGTTTAATGGGGAATAAGTATGTTGTAAGCTAAAAAGGGAGGATTGTAGTGTATGTACCCGTCTACCTTTAAGAGAACTATTGTATGTAACCGTTCACCTTTAAGAGAACTATTTTAGGTGTGGCACTACTTTGTTTGGCTTCTGTATACGGTAATACCGATGGTGACCACACCAGTATATAAGTGTTGTGCCAGGAGTTATTGGGCAGATTCGCCCTGACCTTCGAATTGTAAAGTCCTGTTTTAAGTTACTCTTGGAGTCTGTGTATTAATTAACTAAACAACCCACAGACTTTACAGGCAGCTTCCCTCATGTAGGTCCTGGGAGGGAGGGAGGGAGGTGATTTTTCAGTTCCAGATGCAGGGTGCAAATGAATTCTTCTTCAATCGTAGTTATGCCTTCCTGAGCCTCTACTAAGAGCAAAAATAATTTTCACCGGGGATATATAAATAATAATGCTCTCACTGATCTAGATCAAAGTATATCTAACCTTTTGGATCTAACACAGTTTTTCTCACCTGCAGGAAAAGCAATGTTTAAGTAAGGAGGAGAAGGAGGAAGACAGAACCTGCTTCACTCGGTTTCTTCTGAGTTTACTTCGCTCCCCTTCAGAGTGTAATGTTTATTGCAGTGGGGTAATTTAGTAATTGCTTTATTTTACCTCTAAGGTTAGTTTTAAAGCTGTGTCAATATTCCCAGCGGAGTATGTTTAACATAATGTTTTACTTGAATGAGGCCATTCTATTGCTGTTTGCCTTCTGACCTTTCGTCCGCCATATGTATTTTGCTAATACAACACATTCTGTCCACACCATCACTAATTTCCTTCAATTCCCTTTACACATCTGTATGTGGCTTGGTTCACAATCTTCTCTCTCTACCAAGGACATAACCCTTTCTGCAACACCTAACTCTGCCCTGGTATTGAAAGAGCTTTTTTAAGAGCTCATGACACAGTTGAAAGTTTCTACAATAGAGTAATAAAAGGTACGACTCGTGAATCTAAGAACTCTCCAATGTCTAGTTAAAGAGGTCTGAGTGGAGAATGTGCTGGAATGATTTGCAACTCATTGCATCCTTCTTGTGAGGAGGGAATTCAATTTTCATCCTTATCTGGAAACCTGAGAACTTCAGTTAGTGCAAAGAAGCCAAGACTGCTAAATGCTATATTTATGTTTCATTTTGGCATCAGCACTGAGCGAACTTAAAAATGTAGCATAAACAAGATAAATGCAAGGTGATTTTGAAATTTACAGATTGCAATACGACTAGGAAGCGATGGTATGGCACTGGTGTTGCATATTACTGAAGTATATATGCAGCTGATAGAACATAAGTACCATACCACCTAATATAGCACATGGGGGGTGGGGGGGGGGTGGGGGTGATAGATGCTTTGGGGCCTGTGGAGAGTGAGATTTGGAAGAAGAAGTAGCCATTGCTTGAGATGTGCTGTCTGGGTATGGATGGGTGGGAGTAGAACCACATGAGGGCAGTCCCATAGAGCTGGACAATGGAGGAGATGCAAATGCCACAGTGATGTAGAGGATAATAAGGAGAGATAACACAACATGGTCAGAGTCACAGAGGATTTAATTTGTCCAGAGCCATTCCATTGCTGTGAGAAGGGTAGAAGCGTGACTGGAGAGTATATGGGAAGTTGTGAGAATGATGAACACTGAGCTGGGAGGTGAGACATGTTTAAGGACCTCAAAGAGGAATGTGCGGTTAGAGATGGGGAGGAAGTTTACAGATGGGGAGTGAAGTTAGAGATGAAGAGGGATGCTAGAGATGTTGTCCTTCTTCATCTTGACCTCACTATCCCTCTAATCCCAAATGGAGCTCTCAATCTTATTATTTGCTAAAACTGCCTCCAAGAAGCTCAAGGTCATCTTTTGTGCCAAACACTTCTTTCCCATTCAACTGCTCCCAACTCTTTATCCAGCCCAGGTCTATCCAAGACTTGAGTACTCATCCCAAACCTGGGGGTGCTCTTTCAGCACCTCTCTCACACTTTTGGGTAGAATACAAGAAAAAGCTTCTTGTCAAACAGGTGCGCTCTTTCACCTGTAGCCTCCAACCTTTCTCTATCTGTCGCAATGCTTCTTGTATTTTTATATTTTAATGAAATTGCTAGTGTCAGTGGTTCTCTGAATCTTCCTTTCATGTTCTGTCTAAGTTCCAAATACACCATTCTATACAATCATTACAAAGGTTGCCTGAAACTTTTTTTCTGGGGAGAGTGGTGTGTGTGGTTCAGTAGCCTCCTGCACCCACTGAGCTGGGCCAACTTTGGATGGGATTCCCAGATTCCTGAGACAGGCAGGTGCCTCTAAGGGTGCGGGTGCTTGCTGAGCGCATGCAAAGCAGAGCTTCTCACTATTAAATTTGGCAGGGTCAGCAGTGAAGGTCCAGGTGGGTGCACTCCTGGCATGAATGCCAGGATCGCTGACCTGTGCATTTTCTGGACCGCTGTATATAATTGAAACTCAGGAGATCTGGGGATTCAAGTACAGAAAGACATGATTGTTTTAGCAGTCACTTTAGCTGGGCTTTACAGAGGCTACTCAGTTGGGTTGGCCAGCAAGGGTGCTAGTTCTAATAATTACATTGAGATGAATCTGGTCAGTTCACAAACAAGGTTCCAGAGGATTAGAATAATAGGTCAGATTTTTTTGGCGTCCATGAGGGCAGGATTAGAGGCAGATTGGGAGTGAAAGTTGAAATAACTTGGAGCGCCCCCACACACCTTTCCCTTGGGTGCGTTTGCCAGTGCGGCAGCGACCCGAACGGTAGAGGCAGCCAAGCTAAGTTAGATCATTATCAGGCACTTATCAGACACTTAAGCATCTTTTTAACCCAACCTTTCCAATTGCACTGGATGACCACGGATATCACGCAGCTCAGGAACCACGTCTGTGTACCTGAGGTGAAAGTTCAGTGGCCATTGATCCAGCTCATTAGTGCACAGCATGGAAAGCACAAAAAATACTCCCACCTGACACCTGGTTACTTTGCTAAGGCAGATGCTGTTGCTGAGTGCATTGTCAGCACAGATTTAGCTTTCTAGAGGTTGCAAGTGTCATTGGTAGAACCTATCACATCATTTACAGATTGCTTCTGTCATCTCTACTTGGCCTGCCATCTATTACATAAGCATGTGTGCAATTTATATTGCCTTACCTTGGTCCTCAGAATCGGACCATGATGAGCCCCAACACCAGCAGCACCAGGCACACCAGCAGCACCAACAACAACACCACCAACCCTCTCCTCAACCACCTGATGATGCACAGGACAAAGGGCATCAGCGCAGGGCTGCACCATGCCAGAGGTGATACCCCCAACACAGGGTATACAGGCAGAGGATGAGCTTCCTCGACATGACTGAGCAGCAGTGTCAAAGGAGGTTCAGGCTATCGCACCAGGTCGTTGCAGACATTTGCAGATTGCTGGAGCAAGACCTGCAGCCCAGAGGAGCAGGTGGCCATGCCTTTCCAGTAGCTGTCAAAGTCACCCCGTGCCTTCAACTCTTCGCCTCAGGCTGCTTCCAGGGATCTGCGGCACACATTTGCGGCATCTCACAGTCAGCCACTCACAGATGCATCACACAGGTCACCTGTTTGACAAGTCATTCAATTTCTTCAACTTTGCCACTGACGAAGCCAGTGTTACTGAGCATGCGCTGGCCTTTGTCGCTCTGGTTGGCTTCCCACGGCTGCAGGGCGTCATTGACTGCACACATGTGGCCATCAGGGCACCCCAGCATCACCCAGGAGTCATTGTACAGGGTATTGGTGAGACCATACCTGGAGTACTGCGTACAGTTTTGGTCCCCTTATTTAAGGAAGGATATACTTGCATTGAAAGTAGTTTGGAGAAGGTTCACGAGGTTGATTCCTGAGGTGAAGGGGTTGTCTTATGAAGAAAGGTTGAGCAGGTTGGGCCTATACTCATTGGAATTTAGAAGAATGAGAGGGGATCTTATTGGAACATATAAGATGATGAGGGGGCTTGACAAGGTAGATACAGAGAGGATGTTTCCCCTCGTGGGGGAATCTAGAACTAGGGAGCATAGTTTCAGAATACGGGGCTGCCCATTTTAAATGGAGATGAGAAGGAATTTCTTCTCTCAGAGGGTCGTGAATCTGTGGAATTCTCTACCCCAGAGAGCTGTGGAGGCTGGGTTATTGAATATATTTAAGGTGGAGATGGACAGATTTTTGAACAATAAGGGAGTCAAGGGATATGGGGAACAGGGAGTTGAGGCCAAGATCAGATCAGCCATGATCTTATTGAATGGTGGAGCAGACTTGAGGGGCCAGATGGCCTACTCCTGCTCCTATTTCTTATGTTTCTTATGTTTGTCAACTGCAAGGGCTTCCACTCCCTCAATGTGCAGCTCATCTCCAACCATAGGAAGATCATCATGCATGTGTGCGCTAAATTCACTGGCAGCTGCCATGACTCTTTCATCCTACGCCAGTACACCCTCCCTCAGCTCTTCACTCCTCCAAACAAACTTTCCAGCTTGCTGCTTGGAGACAAGGGCTATCCACTGAAGACGTGGCATATGACACCCTTGAGGAGGCCAAGGACTAAGGCCGAGGAGAGATATAATGAAAGCCACATTTCCACCAGATGTATCATAGAGCAGACATTAGGCATGCTGAAAATGTGCTTCAGATGACATGACAGATCTGGAGGAGTCCTTCAGTATGCACATCCAGTATCTACAGAATCGTCATGGTTTGCTGCGCCCTGCACAACATAGCGCAGCAGTGAGGATTAGCGCTGCATGAGGAGCAAGGCACTGAGTGCACAGCCTCTTCAGAGGAGGAGGAGCAGGAGGAGGAGGAGCATCAGCTGGAACATGAGGAAGAGGAGGAGCAGGAGGAACCTGCGGTCCAGAACTCACCAACACCCGAGCACATTGCTGCGCAGGAGGCCAGGGATGGCCTCATCATGGCCAGATTTACTTAACTTTTACGCATTGCAACCATATGGCTGCCATATAGGGTATGGTGGTGTAGTGGTAATGTCACTGGACTAGTAATCCAGAAGCCTGGACTAATGATCCAAAGCCATGAGTTCAAATCCTACGGCAGTTGGGGAATTTAAATACAGTTAATTAAATAAATCTGGAATAAAAAGCTAGTATCAGTAATGGTAACCATGAAACTATCGGATTGTTGTAAAAACCCATCTGGTTCACTAATGTCCTTTAGGGAAGGAAATCTACCATCCTTACCTGGTCTGGCCTATATGTGACTCCACACCCACAGCAGTGTGGATGACTCTTAACTGCCCTCTGAAATGGCCTAGCAAGCCACTCCGTTGTAACAAACCGCTACGAAACAAAATAATATGAATGAAACCAGACGGATCTCCCATCATCGACCTCGGCACCGGACACGGCAACGGCACACCCAGCCCAGTCAACATTGCAAAGACTTCCTCACCAACATCTGAGGACTTGTACCAAAATTGGAAAAGCTGTCCCACAGACCAGTCAAGCAACAGCCAGACATAGTCATACTCACAGCATCATACGTTTCAGCAAATGTCTGAAAATCCTCCATCACCATCCCTGGGTATGTCCTGTCCCACCGGCAGGACAGACCCACCAGGGGTGGTGGCACAGTGGTATACAGTCGGGAAGGAATGGCCCTGGTAGTCCTCAACATTGACTCCAGACCCCATGAAGTCTCATTGGCTTCAGGCCAAGCATAGGCAGGGAATCCTCCTGCTGATTACCACCTACTGCCCTCCCTCAACTAATGAATCAGTACTCCACCATGTTGAACACCACTTGGAAGAAGCACTGAGGGTAGCACGGGCACAGAATGTACTCTGGGTGGGGGACTTCAATGTCCATCACCAAAAGTGGATTGGTAGCCGAGTCCTGAAGGACATAGCTGCCAGTCTGGGCCTGCGACATGTGGTGAAAGAACCAACACGAGGGAAAAACCTACTTGTCCTCACCAATCTACCTGTCGCAGATGCATCTGTCCAATGACAGTGTTGGTAGCAGTGACCACCGCACAGTCATTGTGGAGACAAAGTTCCGTCTTCAGACTGAGGACACCCTCCATCGTGTTGTGTGGCACTATCACCGTGCTAAATGGGATAGATTCAGAACAGATCTAGCAGCTCAAAACTGGGCATCCATGAGGCACTGTGGGCCATCAGCAGCAGAATTGTATTCCACCACAATCTGTAACCTCATGGCCCGGCATATCCCTCACTCTACCATTACCATCAAGCCAGGGACCAATCTTGGTTCAATAAAGAATTTAGAAGAAGCACCAGGCGTACCTAAAAATGTGGTGCCAACTAGGGAAGCTGCAACACAGGACTACATGCATACTAAATAGTGGAAGCAGCATGCTATAGACAGAGCTAAGCAATCCCACAATCAAAGGATCAGATCAAAGCTCTGCAGTCCTGTCACATCCAGTCGTGAATGGTGGTGGACCATTAAACAACTAACGGGAGGGGGAGGCTCCATGAATATCCCCATCCTCAATGATGGTGGAGCCCAGCATGTGAGTGCAAAAGACACGGCTGATGCGTTTGCAACCATCTTCAGCCAGAAGTGCCAAGTGGATGATCCATATCGGCCTACTCCTGAGGTGCCCACCATCACAGAAGCCAGTCTTCAGCCAATTCAATTCACTCCGCGTGATATCAAGAAATGGCTGAGCGCACTGGATACAGCAAAAGCTATGGGCCCTAACAACAGCCCGGCTGTTGTGCTGAAGACTTGTGCTCCAGAACTAGCCGCTCCTCCAGCCAAGCTGGTCCAGTACAGCTACAACACTGGCATCTATCCAACAATGTGGAAAACTGCCCAGGTATGTCCTGTCCACAAAAAGCAGGACAAGGCCAATTACAGCCCCATCAATCTACTCTCAATCATCAGCAAAGTGATGGAAGGTGTCACCGACAGTGCTATCAAGTGGTACTTACTCACCAATAACCTGCTCACTGATGCCCAGTTTGGGTTCCGCCAACACCACTCAGCTCCCGACTTCATTACAGTCTTGGTCCAAACATGGACAAAAGAGCTGAATTCCAGAGGTGAGGTGAGAGTGACTGCCCTTGACATCAAGGCAGCATTTGACCGAGTGTGGCATCAAGGAGCCCTAGTAAAACTGAAGTCAAAGGGAATCGGGGGGAAAACTCTCCACTGGCTGGAGTCATACCTAGCACAAAGGAAGATGGATGTGGTGATTGAAGGTCAATCATTACAGCCCCAGGACATCGCTGCAGGAGTTCCTCAGGGCAGTGTCCTAGGTCCAAAAATCTTCAGCTGCTTCATCAATGACCTTCCCTCCAACATAAGGACAGAAATGGGGATGTTTGTTGATGACTGCACCGTGTTCAGTGCCATTCACAACTTCTCAGATAATGAAGCAGTCCATGCCCACATGCAACAAGACCTGGACGACGTTCAGGCTTGGGCTGATAAGTGGCAGGTAACATTTGCGCCACAGAAGTGCCAGGCAATGACTATCTCCAACAAGCAAGAGTCAAACCACTGCCCCTTGACATTCAATGGCATTACCATCGCTGAATCCCCCACTATCAACATCCACACATACAGGCCAGACCAGGTAAGGACGGCAGATTTCCTTCCCTAAAGGACATTAGTGAACCAGATGGGGTTTTACGAATCCCCCACCATCAACATCCTGGGGGTCACCATTGACCAGAAACTTAACTGGACCAGCCACATAAATACAGTGGCAACAAGAGCAGGTCAGAGGCTAGGTATTCTGCAGCGAGTGTCTCACCTCCTGACTCCCCAAAGCCTTTTTTACCATCTACAAGGCACAAGTCAGGAGTGTGATGGAATACTCTCCACTTGCCTGGAGGAGTGCAGCTCCAACAACACTCAAGAAGCTCGACACCATCCAGGACAAAGCAGCCCGCTTGATTAGCACCTGATCTACCACCTTAAACATTCACTCCCTCCACCACCGGCGTACCGTGGCTGCAGTGTGTACCATCTACAAGATGCACTGCAGCAACTCACCAAGGCTTCTTCGGCGGCACCTCCCAAACTCGCAGCTTCTTCCACCTAGAAGGACAAGGGCAGCAGGCGCATAGGAACACCACCACCTCCAATTCCCCTCCAAGCCACACACCATCCTGACTAAAAGTATATCGCCGATCCTTCATCATCGCTGGGTCAAAATTCTGGAACACCCTACCTAACAGCACTGTGGGAGTACCTTCACCTCACGGACTGCAGATGGCACATAAGATAAGGAACATCTGCCCTCATAAAGATGACATCAAAGGAGGAACACCTGCCCATCACACCGTTCTATATGGTAAACTCAGAACACCTGGAGATGAGACAAGAATCTGGAATATTACAAGCTGATGTGGCAGTAAGAATTTCAGAAGTCGGCAGAAAGATGAATAGGGATAATTGACTTGCATCAGCAGAAAACATTAGAACATAAGAACATAAGAAATAGGAGCAGGAATAGGCCACTTGGCTCCTCAAGCTTGCTCTGCCATTCAGTAAGATCATGGCTGATCTTGGGCTCAAAGCCACTTCCCCGCCTGCTCCCCATAACCCTTCACTCCCTTATCTTGCAAAAATCTGTCTATCTCCACCTTAAATGTATATAATGACCCAGCCTCCACAGCTCTCTGGGGCAGATTTACAACCCTCTGAGAGAAGAAATTCCTCCTCATCTCAGTTCTAAAAGGGTGACACTTTATTCTAAAACTGTGCCCCTGCATTCTAGATTTCCCCACGAGAGGAAACATCCTCTCTGCCATTTCCCCGTTCCCCATTATTAATTCCCCAGTCTCATCCTCTAAGGGACCACCATTTACTTTAGCTACCCTGTTCCTTTTTATATACCTATAGAAGCTCTTACTATCTGTTTTACTATTTCTTGCCAGTTCACTCTCATAATTCATCTTCTCTCTCTTTATTATTTTTTTAGTCATCCTTTGCTGGTTTTTAAAAATTTCCCAATCCTCTGGTCTCCCACCAATCTTGGCAACATTGTATGCCTTCGTTTTCAATTTGATACCATCCTTTACTTCCTTAGTTATCCATGGATGGTGCTTCCTTCTTTAAAATCTTTCTTTCTCAAATATATTTTTGTTGAGAATTATGAAATATTGTAGGAATGTCTAGTTCCTATCCAGAAGACTGAGGTCCACTCAGGCGATCAAATAAACGAGGTTTAATGAAAAGAAACAGAGTTTAACGGATAACTACAGGAGAACATCGAATATAGGTCTAGTCAGTTCGGAGGCTCCATGAGGACTGCTTGGGTGGTCCCGTGGCTGACGTCATGACGTCATCACGTTTTTCTCGCCGGTGCGGGATCACGTGATGAACGGCGTGACATCATCGTGTTTACCCGCGCTATTACAGTGATCGCGCTCTGTACATGTAAACAGTGGAAACAAAGATGCAGACTCAGGCTGTAGCTAACATATTATTAAAGGGAATTATATAATATTGATCGGAGTCCCTTAGTGGCTCCGCCACATGCACCCCCCGAGAATTGTCTTTAATAGCAGAAGTAAAACAGCGAGGAGGCCTGATAAGCCTGTCAGATCGACTTCTGTAGCCTTGAAGTGGAAGCTGATGGACGGCGGGTGAGCTGGCGGGCGGTTGCATTTGATCCGGCACGGCGACTGTGGGCGGTCGGCCACGTTTCGACGGTTGTGCGATCTCGACTGGGCGGTCAAGGTCCAAGTGAGCCGGCTTCAACCGGTCAACCGAAATGTTGTCCGGTTTACCTCCGACATCGAGCGAAAAAGATTTGTCTCCCAGCTCTATCACACGGAAAGGACCAATGTAAGGGCGTTTGAGCAGGTCCCGATGAGCGTCGTGGCGGATAAGCACATAGTCGGCGTTCTTCAGCTCAGCTGGGACGTGGGAGCTCTGCAAGCCGTGCTGTGACATAAGCACTGGAGCAAAACTTCTGGCCGCCTCCTGGTGTCTGATGAGCTGCTGGGATGCGGACCATGGCTCTGTTGGAGTCGGAAGGAAACCCCCTGGTACGCGTAGCGGCTGGCCATATACAAGCTCCGCCGTGGACGATTGAAGATCTTCTTTAGGCGCCATACAAAGACCCAAAAGGACCCATGGAAGCCTGTCCACGCAGCCCACGCCTTGAAAGCTGGCTCGCAGTGCGGCCTTGAGCGACCTCTGAAATCGTTCGCACAGGCCGTTCGCCTGTGGATGGTAGGCAGTGGTGTGATGTAGCTTGACGCCGAGCCCCTGAGCCACAGCATTCCAGAGCTCTGAAGAAAACTGCGGCCCACGATCAGACGAGATGTCCGCCGGTACCCCGAAACGGGCAACCCAAGAGGAGATGAATGCCCTGGCGATGTCTGCGGAAGTGGTGGATGACAACAGAACCGCCTCCGGCCATCGAGTGGTGCGGTCCACCATTGTAAGAAGATGAGTAAACCCGTGCGAAGGCGGAAGTGGCCCCACCAGGTACACATGCACATGATCAAACCTACATTCCGGAACAGCGAAAGTGGCCAATGGAGCCTTGATGTGACGCTGCACCTTGGCCTTTTGGCAGACCACGCAGGTGCTGGCCCAGTCGCGAACGTCCATGTGCATGCCCCGCCACACGAATTTGGACAACATCAGCCGTTGCGAGGCCTTCATGCCAGGGTGCGACAACCCGTGTATGGCGTCAAACACTTTTCGGCGCCAGGCGACCGGGATGGTAGGGCGAGGATCTCCTACGGAGACGTCGCAGAGTAGCATAGTGCCTGCGGCATGGAATTTGACGTCGGCCGCTTGGAGGCTAGAGGGGTTGGTTCTGTAAGATTGGACCTCCGGATCCGAGGCTTGATCTGCAGCCATGAGGGCATAGTCGATGCCGAGCTGGACTGCATGAACGGTCGCGCGGGAGAGGCAATCCGCCACCAGGTTGTCTTTACTGGACACATGCTGAATGTCAGTGGTGAATTCTGAGATAAACGTCAAATGGCGTTGTTGCCAAGCTGACCATGGTTTGGCGGTCATGGCCATAGCGAACGTTAGTGGCTTATGGTCCACAAAAGCCGTGAACGGACACCCCTCTAGCAAGAACCGGAAATGGCAGATGGCCAGAAAAAGGGCCAGCAACTCCCGGTCGAACGTGCTGTACTTCCGTTCGTTTCGCCGTAGTTGACGGCTGAAAAACGCTAGCGGTTGCCACGTCCCATGCACCCACTGTTCCTGCACTGCGCCGATGGCGTAGTCTGACGCGTCGGTGGTAAGGGCAATGGTGGCACCTGGCAGCGGGTGTGCCAGCATGGTTGCATTGGCTAAAGCGCCTTTTGTGTCAACGAACGCCCGGTCCATGTCGACCGTCCAGCTAATTGGATCCTTGCCGGACTTGCCCTTGAGGGCCTCGTACAGGGGTTGCATGAGCAGAGCTGCATTAGGGACGAACCGGTGATAAAAATTTACCATCCTGAGGAACTCCTGCAGGGCCTTGACGGTCTGCGGCGCGGGAATGAAGTAACTGCCTCCACCTTCGTTTGCAGGGGAATTGCGCCATCCGATGTGATGCGATGGCCTAAGAAATCAATCTGCTGCAGGCCGAACTGGCACTTGGCCGGGTTGATGATCAAGCCGTGTTGACTGAGGTGTCTAAAGAGGGTGCGCAAATGGCAGATGTGCTCCTCTTTATTAGGGCTGGCGATGAGGATGTCGTCGAGGTAGGTGAATAGAAACTTGAGGTCCCGAAGCACGGAGTCCATCAAGCGCTGGAAAGCCTGTGCAGCGTTCTTCAACCCAAACGGCATCCGCAGAAATTCAAACAGGCCGAATGGGGTGATGACTGCAGTTTTCGGGATGTCTTGTGGGTGTACGGGGACCTGGTGGTAGCCACGGACAAGGTCGACTTTTGAAAAAATGGTATTTCCCGCCAAATGGGCAGAGAAATCCTGAATATGAGGGATCGGGTACTGATCAGGAGTAGTGGCGTCGTTCAGGCGTTGGTAGTCGCCGCAAGGCCGCCATCCACCGCCAGGTTTCGGAACAATGTGGAGAGGCGAAGACCAGGGACTATTCGACCGGCGAATAATCCCTAGCCACTCCATCGTGTCGAACTCCGCTTTCGCAGCCGCGAGCTTGCCAGGTTCGAGGCGCCGGGCCCGTGCGTAGACCGGGGAGCCAGTAGTGCTGATGTGATGTTCGACACCATGTTTCATGGCCGTGGAAGAGAAAGTGGGTCTGGTCAGGTCTGGGAAATCTCCAAGGAGGCGAGTGAAGTCATCCGGAGGTGGGAACGCGCAGGAGACAGTGCGCGCCACGGTGTTACCGCGATGGCACGGGATGGAGTGAAAAGTGGCCGCATTGATCAACCGGCGGTGCCGTAAATCCACCAGGAGGCCATTGGCGCACAAAAAATCCGCCCCGAGGATGGCTTGAGAGACTTTGGCCGTGATGAAATCCCAGTAAAACCGCTGGCCACCGAAGCACACCTGGACCCGACGGCTTCCGAAGGTCCGAATGGCCCAACCATTAGCCGCCTGGAGGGAGGGGCCGTGCCCCCCGACTTGAAGATCAAGATTTGACGTGGGTAGGATGCTACATTGCGCCCCGGTGTCGCAGAGGAAATGTCGACCAGATAGGGAGTCGTTGATGAAGAGGAGTTTTCCCGAATTACCGATTGCCATCGCAGCCGCGGGGCACTCGTTATAACCGGCCCTCTATCGACAGGGTGGCTGCTGGTTTTTTTTGAGCAAAAAGCTGCAGGGGGGGCGGCAGCATCTTGCTTTCACGCCAAAACGGGAGTAGTAGAAGCACAACCCCGCAGGTTGAGGGGCTGGAGCAGAGTCTGTGGGGGATGGGCGCCTCGTGGCAATGCAGTACTGCTGTGTCACCACGAAGATTTTGTCCGCTTCGGCAGCCAGCTCTGCGCAGTCTGTGAATTCCGACCTGGCTAGGGCAGCCTGAACTCGCTCCGATAGCTGGCTGAGGAATAGCTCCCAGAAGAGGAAGCATTCCGATTCAGAGCCCAGGAGCGTGAGCATTTGGCTCATGAGCTTGGACGGCTTGGAGTCCCCGAGGCCGGGCATATTGAGCAGCCGGCGGGCGCGCTCTGATTCCGTGAGCCTGAAGACCTGTAACAACCGTGCCTTTATTGTTTCATACTTGCGATCTTCTGGTGGATTATCAAGCAGGCTGACAATCCACGAGGCTGTGGCGCTGTCGAGGGCGGAGACCACGTGATAGTAACGGGTCTGATCCGCAACGATGTTCCTGATTGCAAACTGGGCTTCAGCCTGGATGAACCACACGGCTGGCTGTTGCTCCCAGAACTGTGGTAGCTTCAAAGCAACGGCATTCGATTCCATGTTCAGTAACTTCTGCAAAAACCTTTCGTAAAAGTCGGGGTCAACAATGTAGGAATGTTTAGTTCCTATCCTAAAGACTGAGGTCCACTCAGGCGATCAAATAAACGAGGTTTAATGAAAACAAACAGAGTTTAATGGATAACTACAGGAGAACATCGAATATAGGTCTAGTCAGTTCGGAGGCTCCACGAGGACTGCTTGGGCGGTCCCGTGGCTGACGTCATGACGTCATCACGTTTTTCCCGCTGGTGGGGGATCACGTGATGAACGGCGTGAGGTCATCGCGTTTACCCGCGCTATTCCAGTGATTGCGCTCTGAACATGTAAACAGTGAAAACAAAGATGCAGACTCAGGCTGTAGCTAACATATTATTAAAGGGAATTATATAATATTGATCGGAGTCCCTTAGTGGCTCCGCCACAATATCTCCTTAAATGTTCGCCACTGCATTTCACTGTCTTACCTTTTAATTTATTTTTCCAGTCCACTTTAGTCAGTTCTGCCCTCATGCCATTGTAATTGCCTTTATTTAAGATCAGTACACTGGTTTGAGATACAACTTTCTCACCCTCCAACTGAATTTGAAATTCAACCATGCTATGATCACTCTTTCCTAGAGGACCCTTTACTATGACATCATTTATTAATTCTGTCTCATTGCACAGTACCAGATCCAAGAGAGCCTGCTCCCTGGTTGGTTCCATTACATGCTTTTCTAGGAAACCATCCTGGATGCACACTATGAACTCCTCCACAAGGCTACCATGGCCAATTTGATTTGTCCAATCAATATGGAGATTAAAATCACCCATGATTATTACCGTACCTTTTTTACAGGCCTCCATTATTTGTTGATTTATACTCTGTCCAACAGTATTGCTACTGTTCGGGGGCCTGTAGACTACCCCCACCAGAGATATTTTCCCTTTATTATTTTTTATCTCCACCCAAACCGATTCTATATCTTGGTCGTCTGAGCTAACATCACTTCTCACCACTGCACTGATCCCATCCTTTAGCAACAAAGCCACCCCACCTCCCTTTCCTTTCTGTCTATCCTTCCAAATTGTCAAATACCCTGGAATATTCAGTTCCCAGCTCTGATCACCTTGCAACCATGTCTCTTAAAGGAAATACAACTGGAAAAGGGTATAAATATTGAAGTTTCAAATGGGATATCAGATTCACTTTAATCGGGCAAGGCGATTCTCGACCACAGAGACAGCTCTGTGGTCTACAACTCTTTGTACCTCGGGGATCAAAGGTATTTGATATTGATGGATATCCTGTATAGAAAACTTTAAGAACTGTAATACTGTAGCGAAGTTAAGATTTAAAAGTAAGATTCTCTGTTAAAAAGATTGAATTTTTCTCTTTTTAGAACTGTTAACATTGCGATTGACTGATTCACTAGCTGTCAATTGCATGTCTGTTCTTTTAATAAATCTCTATATATTTTTAGAATTGTCTCACATAAGTCTTCTGTATCAATAACTCATGACCTCAATCTCTGTACACTCTTTGATGAAGAGTTACATAATTCTGAAGGAGTTTTCCAGACCCTCATAATATCTGGGATGTTGCAGTCTAGCTAAACTTATTAAAAGTGCTATCTGGAAGACGGTAAAATTCTCGGGTTGTTCCTTTCCTTTAGGGAGTGATAGCCCGGACCTTTAGAGCCAAATAAGCATCTTTAGGATTCCAGCTACCTCAAACTTTAGTTGAAAGTGAATGTCTGAGAAATACGCCTGGTCCAAGCTAGCCCCAAAGGGGCTAGGACTAGTAAATATCCTTTCCGCTCCTCCTGCGACTGTGCAGGGGCAGACTTGGCCATCGCAATCTGAGAATCCATCTGGGGCTCTCACTGAGGGGGAGGTAATGGGGGAGAAGTGTGAGCGCTTTGAAAGGAGCCCTCACTTCCACACCCCTCTCACCATCCCCCCTCTCATGGGCCACCCGCACTTCCCTACTAGCAAGGAAGTGGAGAGCACCTTGCTGCACAGCTGTGGGGCCATGAGAACCCAGGTCTATTTTTACATCTCTCCTAGAGAGGAGGTCCATGAGCGTCAGCCATCTATTCTCCTTAGATAGTCATCTATTCTCCATAGAGACCATGTGCACCTGTGAGTGGCACATTAGCTGCTCCATGCAGGTGGCTATCCTTTCCATGGAAGAGCATACAGTCGCCATTGCCTGTGACACAGTGGTGCACATGTTGGAAATTGACTCCTCCATTCTCTGCATATTTGCCGACATTGCATTTGCAAAACTTGTCAGAGCCTCCTGCACTTCTTGCTGCACCTCCAGGATTGCCCTCTTTCTGGATGGCACCCAAGGTTTAGCTTCTGCATGCAGCTGAGCAGAGTAAAGAGATGAGTTAGAAATATCATATCAAGAATGGGTAACTATACCATTATGCATAAGATGAACCTTCACTGGCTGCTGACATCAGTCCCCATATGAGTGTCTGCTATATGCCATATGGTTGTATGAGATGTCACCAGGTTGCTGAGATGTCTCCCTCTCTCCATCTCCCACTTCCAGTTGCTCTGCGACTCCTGAGACTTCCAGGATGACCTCCTATGTGGCATTTAAGGTGGCCAGTGATGGAGGGCCACCTCTGGTTCTCTCCCTTTGCCTCTTATTGTGGGCTCTCTTCTTCTGTAAGGAGAGAAAGAAAGGTTTGAGTGAGAGTGATGGAATGAGTGTAAGGAATGGATGCGTAACATCTTAGAGAGTGACTATGATGGAGTGGGGTGCCAATGCCAAAAGGTCTCCTTGTATGTTGTTAGTTGGTATGATTGCATTAGGATGAGGGTGAGTGTGAGGGATGATTAGTCAGATGGGGATGTGATAATGTCGATAGAGAGAGAGGGATAGGTGGACATGCAAGGTATGTTGGTGTGAGTAATGATGTGCAGGAGCAGGCTTGGGAAGGCAGAGTGATGGGGATGTGATGAGAGGCCCAGCAGGATGAACTTGAGTGTGGCTTTGCACTCACCTTTCTTGATCTAATGAGAACATTGAAGCGTTTTCGACACTGCATCCAGGTCCTCCTGACATATCCCTGCTGTTGACCTCCTCTGCAATCTCCAACCAGGCTCCTTTGGTCTGCTGGGGAGGTCTCTTCCGCCCATCCGAAGGGAAGAGGACCTCCCTGCATGCTCTCACTCCCTCCACAGGCATATGGAGGGAGTCATCTGAGAACCTGGGTGCAGCCCTCCGTCTCTGTGCAGTCATGTCTGCAAGTGTTTGGAACACTCCAATGCTGCAGTGCAGTGTCTGCACAATCCTAGACGAACCTCTAAATGCAATGTGGCCATCACCTAATATTTCGCTGAGTTGAATTTCATCTGCCATGTGTCTGCCCATTCCACCAGCCTGTTGATGTCCTGTTGAAGTCTATTACTATCTTCCTCACTGTTTACTACACTTCCAAGTTTCATGTCATTTGCAAATTTCAAAATTGTGCCCTCTACCCCCAAGTCCAAGTCATTAATGTATATCAAAAGCAGCAGTGGTCCTGGTACTGAACCTTGGGGAATGCCACTATATACCTCCCTCCAGTCTGACTAACTACTTTAAATCTATGCCCCCTGGTTATTGATCTCCCTGGTTCCTATCCACTCTATCTAGGCCCTCATCATTTTATACACCTCAATTAAGTCTCCCCTCAGTCTCCTCTGTTCCAAAGGAAACAACCCCAGTCTATCCAATCTTTCCTCATAGCTAAAATTCTCCTGTCCTAGCAACATCCTCATAAATCTCCCCTGTACCCTCTCTAGTGCAATCACATCCTTCCTGTAATGTGCTGACTAGAACTGTACGCAGTACTCTAGTTGTGGCCTAACTAGTGTTTTATACAGTTCAAGCAATAACCTTCCTGTTCTTATATTCTATACCTCAGCTAATAAAGGAAAGTATCTCCTATGCCTTCTTAACCATTTTATCTACCTGTACTGCTACCTTCAGGGATCTATGGACATGCACACCAAGGTCCCTCTGTTCCTCTACACTTCTCAGCATCCTACCATTTATTGTGTGTTCCCTTGCCTGGTTAGCCCTCCCCAAATGCATTACCTCACACTTCTCTGGATTGAATTCCATTTGCCACTTTTCTGTCCACCTGACCAGTCCATTGATATTTTCCTGCAGTCTACAGCTTCCATCCTTACTATCAACCACACAGCCAATAGTTGTATCATCTGCAAACTTCTTAATCATGCCCCCTACATTGAAGTCTAAACCATTGATATATAGCGCAAAAGGCAAGAGACCTAGTACTGAGCCCTGTGGAACCCCACTGGAAACAGCCTTCCAGTCACAATAACACCAATCGACCATTACACATTGCTTCCTGCCACTGAGCCAATTTTGGATCCAACCTGCCACTTTCCCTTGGATCCCATGGGATTTTACTTTTCTGACCAGTCTGCCATGTGGGACCTTGTCAACAGCCTTGCTAAAATTCATGTATACTACATCAAACGCACTACACTCATTGACCACCCCCCCTTGTTACCTCCTCAAAAAATTCAATCAAGTTACTCAGACAAGACCTTCCCTTAACAAATCTATGCTGACTGTCCTTGATTAATCTCAGCCTTTCTAAATTACAATTAATACTGTCCCTCAGAATTTTATCCAATAATTTGCCTAACCGAGGTTAGGCTGACTGGTTTGTAATTACTCGGTCTATCCCTTTCTCCCTTTTCAAACAATGGCACAACATTAGCAGTCTTCCAGTCCTCCGGCACCACATCTGTAGCCAGAGAGGATTGGAAAATGATGGTCAGAGTCTTCGCTATTTCCTCCCTTGCCTCTCTTAACAGCCTGGAATACATTTCATCCAAACCTGGTGATTTATCCACTTTCAAAGATGCTAAACCCCTTAATGTATCCTCTTTCACTATGTTTATCTCACCTAATATTTCACACTCCTCCTCCTTAACTACAATATCTGCATCGTCCCTCTCTTTTGTGAAATATTCATTAAAAACCATACCCACTTCTTCTGCCTCCACACACAACTTCTCTTTTTGGTCTCCAATAGGCCCTACTCTTTCTTTAGTTATCCTCTTGCTCTTTATGTATTTCTAAAACATCTTTGAGTTTTCCTTAATTTTACTTGCCAATAGTTTTTCATGCTCTCTCTTTGCTTTCCTAATTTCCTTTTTTAATTTTACCCCTGCACTATCTATACTCCTCTTGGCTTTCTGCAATATTTAGCTCTTGGTATCTGACATAGGCTTCCCTTTTTTGCCTTATCCTACCTGTATGCCCCTTGACATCCAGAGGGCTCCAGATTTGGGAGTCCCACCCTTTTTCTTTGTGGGAACATATTTGCTCTGGACCCTCACTATCTCCTCCTTGAATGCCTCCCACTGCTCTGACGCTGATTTACCTTCAAGTAGCTGGTTCCAGTCCACTTTTGCTAAATCACATCTCAGCTCAGCAAAATTGGCCTTTCTCCAATTGAGAACTTTTACTCCTGGTCTATCTTTGTCCTTTTCCATAACTATGCTAAATCTAATTGAATTATGATCACTATCACCAAAATGCTCTCCCACCGATACCCCTTCTACCTGCCCAGCTTCATTCCCTAAAACTAAGTCCAGAACTGCCCCCTCCCTTGTTGGGCTTGCTATGTACAGGCTAAAAAAGTTCTCCTGTGTGCATTTTCAGAATTCTGTGCCCTCTTTACCCTTCACACTGATTCTGTCCCAGTTAATATTAGGGTGGTTGAAATCCCCTACTATTACTGCCCTATTGTTTTTGCACTTCTCAGAAATGTGCCTACATATTTGCTCTTCGATCTCCCTCTGATTATTTGGGGGTCTATAGTACACTCCCAGCAGTATGATTGCCCCTTTTTGTTCTTCAGTTCAACCCATATGGCCTCATTTGATGATCCTTCCAATAATCATCCCTCCTCACAGCTTTAATTGCTACTTTAACCAATATTGTGACCCACCTACATAAGAACATAAGAAATAGGAGCAGGAGTAGGCCAATCGGCCCCTCGAGCCTGCTCCGCCATTCAATGAGATCATGGCTGATCTGATCCTAACCGCCAATCTACTATCACAGAACCATCTCCTGAATCTAACAGAATTAGACACACGAAATAGGAGCAGGATCAGGATCAGGCTACACGGCCCCTGGGCCCGCTCCGCTACCCACAGGGCCATGTCCGATCCGAACCTGGACTCATGTCCAAATTCCTGCCCGCTCCCCGTAACCCTTAATTCCCTTTACTTCTAGGAAACTGTCTATTTCTGTTTTAAATTTATGTAATGATGTAGCTTCTACAGCTTTTTGGGGCAGCATATTCCATGGACCTACCACCCTCTGAGTGAAGTAGTTCCTCCTCATCTCAGTTTTGAAAGAGCAGCCCCTTATTCTAAGACTATGTCCCCTAGTTCTAGTTTCACCCATCATCGGGAACATCCTCCCCGCATCCACCCGACCCAACCCCTTCACAATCTTATATGTTTCAATAAGATCGCCTCTCATTCTTCTGAACTCCAATGAGTAGAGTCCCAATCTACTCAACTTCTCCTCATATGTCCATCCCCTCATCCCCGGGATTAACCAAGTGAACCTTATTTGTACTGACTCGAGAGCAAGTATGTCTTTTCTTAAGTATGGACACCAAAACTGTATGCAGTATTTCAGCTGCGGTCTCACCAATACCTTGTACAACTGAAGCAATACCTCCCTACTTTTATATTCTATCCCCCTAGCAATGAAAGCCAACATTCCATTGGCCTTCTTAATCACTTGCTGCACCAGGACCCCCAGATCCCTTTGTACTTCATACTTTCCAGTTTCTTGCCATTAAGATAATAACTTGCTCCACGATTTTTCCTGCCAAAGTGCATAACCTCACACTTTCCAGTATTGTATTCCACCTGCAAAATCTCTGCCCACTTACTTAGCCTGTCTATGTCCCCTTGCAGGTTTTTTATGTCCTCCTCACTCACTACTTTCCCTCCCATCTTAGTATCATCTGCAAACTTTGATATGTTACACTCGGTCCCCTCCTCCAAATCGTTAATGTAGATTGTAAAGAGTTGGGGACCCAGCACTGACCCCTGTGGAACACTACTAGTTACTGATTGCCAGTCTGAGAATGAACCATTTATCCCAACTCTCTGCCTTCTGTTAGATAGCCAATCCTCTATCCATGCCAGAATATTACCCCCAATCCTGTGATTTTTTAACTTAAGCAATAATCTTTTGTGTGGCACCTTGTCAAATGCCTTTTGGAAGTCTAAATACACTACGTCCACTGGTTCCCCTTTATCCACCCTATATGTTACTTCCTCAAAGAACTCCAGCAAATTTGTCAAACATGACTTCCCCCTCATTTATTATCCCCCTCTCTATCTCATCTGAAAACCATGTAACCAGGAATGTTAAGCTGCCACTCCTGCCCTTCTTTCAGCCATGTTCAGTAATAGCTATGATATCATACTTCCATGTGCCCTCAGCTCATTTGCCTTATTCACTAGATTCCTTGCATTGAAGTATATACCATTAAGCACCGCCAAACCCCTTTGTTGTCTATTTTCTAGCCTTTGTTTCCTCTGCCTTCCAAACTTACTTACTAATTTACTGCCTTCCATTTCCAGCTATGCTTCTCTCCCTTCTGAACTAATGAACCATCCCCCTGCCAAGCTAGTTTAGCTTCTCCACCGCCGACGTTAAACTGAATGGCCTGTCATTGTGGTGTATGTAACCTGTTCCACCTTAAGAGAACTTAAGCCTGTTCCACCTTAAGAGATGTACTACTTTCTCTGGCTGCTGTATACGTAATACCGGTGGTGACCACCGGTATATAAGCACTGTGTAGTAAGATGTATTGCAGATCGTCCTGACCTCCAACCAATAAAGACCTGTTGAACTTTAAGCTTGTAGCCTATGTGTTATTAATTACAACTAGAACACACAGACTTTACAGTAATCGCCAAGTTTATCCTTCTCCCTTTTTTGAACAAGGATGTAACATTGCAATCCTCCAGTCCTTTGGCACCACCCCTGTATCTAAGGAGGATTGGAAGATTGTGGTCAGCACCGCCGCAATTTCTACCCTTACTTCCCTCAGTAACCTAGAATGCATCCCATTCAGACCGGGTAACTTATCCACTTTAAGTACCACCAGCCTGTTTAGTACCTTCTCTTTATCTATTTTTACCTCATCCAGTATCCCAGCATCCTCCTCGTTTACCATAGCTTTGGCAAAGTCCTCTTCCTTGGTAAACACCGATGCAAAGTACTCAGTTAATACCTCAGCCATGCCTTCTGCCTCCGCCAATAGTTCTGCATTTTGATCCCTAATCAGCTTCACCAATCCTCTAACAACCCTTTTACTGTTAATATGCCTATCGAAGACTTTGGATTCCCCTTTTATGTTAGCCGCCAATCTATTCTCATACTGTCAATTTGCCCCTCTTCTTTCTTTTTTCACATGTCCTCTGTACTTTTTATATTCAGCCTGATTCTCCCTTGTATTATCAAACTGACATCTGCCATATACCCCCTTTTTCTGCTTCATCCTACTCGCCAGCGTCTTCATTGTCCAGGGAACTCTGGCTTTGGTTGCCCTCCTTTTCCCCCTTGTAGAACATACCTAGACTGTACCCAAGCCATCTCCTCTTTAAAAGGCCGCCCATTGGCCCATACATAATGGGCGCGATTTTCCCATTGGAGGCGGGTTTCAGTTTGAGTGGGTTCCAAAACCGCCTCCACTGTCAGGTGGGAAAAATTTGCGATTTTCCCCTAATTGACCAATTACTTTCAGAGGTGTGGGTTCCCCTGGGCCAATTAGTGTTTTGGGACTGAAACTCGCCTCTGCTGACGTCACTTATCCAGCTTCATTTAAGGGCTGCTTGCTGCCTTGGCTCATTCCACTGGTTTTTGTTCGATGCTGCACCACCTCCAAACTTTTATCTCCTTGAAGAATGGCCAACTCCAAGGTAAGGGCCTCCCAGAAGTTCTCGGATGAGGCGCTGGGTATCCTAGTTGAGGGGGCGAGAGCCAGCAGGGAGGTGCTCTTCCCCTCATCTGTGAGAATGAGGCCTCCCAAAGAAACCAAGGCTGTGTGGGTCCAGCTGGCAAGGAATATAACCTCCAGATCTGTGTGCAGCAGAACATGGATCCAGTGCCGTAAAAGGTTCAATGACCTTGTAAGATCAGGCAAAGTGAGTAAACCATCAGCTTGATGAGAGGAAAAAAGAGCCCACAATAGAAGGGAAAGGGTGAAAACAGGAGGAGGGCCACCTTCCCTTGCCTTTCTCACCCAGGCTGAAGAGGCGGCCCTGGACATCGCCGGCGCAGAGATGGAGGTGGAAGTGGGGGACGGACAGGCGCGCGATGTAGACCAAGCTGGTGACAGAATAGTTTTGCGTCTCTCTCATTTACACTGCTTGAGTGACTGAAATGGCTGCTGGTGTAAATGATTAAAATGCCACTTGAGCATCTGCACTATTGCATGTGCATACCACACTTCCGTTAAATGTCTAAACCATGCCTTTACTCCCCAACATGACCATCCACAGAGCCCCTCCCACCCCCCCACCCCCCACTATCGACGAGCAGCAAGACTCCTCAGGGGAACCTGCAATCTCTGAGGACGCAGCATCAGCAGATGTCAGCGCACCCAGCACCAGGTGGGACCTTCGGGACATAGAATAGTGTTGTCACTGTGTGTATCACATCTCACAGTTGAGCATCAGCAGGTGGTGGAGACAGGGACAGCATTGGAGTGTCCTCGTCGGAGGTCACAGGACTCTCCTAGCATTGCTCCGCTGCATGTGGACCCTGTGCCTCTGGGTCCATCCAGAAGGAGAGCAGTGCTGGAACTCCAGGAGCAGGTGCAGGGGTCTCTGACAAGTCTTGTCTCCAGGGTCACTGCGAGTGTGGAGAGGATGGAGGAGTCCAACTCTAACATGAGTCGTGCCTTTGTGGAGGCAATGGCGCATCAACGCACCACCACGGAAAGCATGGCAACCTCTGTGGAAAGGCTGGCTATGGCCACGGAGGAAATAAGTCGCCAGAATCAGGAAAACATGGTGAATGTTTCAGAATAGACTGGCATCTCTGGAGGAGCGATGGGCAGCTATTGAGCAGAGAAACCAGAGCTTCATGGAAGTCCTGTTGAGTAGGGCTGCCAGTGCAGATACAGGTCCCCATGGCCCCCCTGATGTGCAGCAAGGTGCTCTCAAGCCACTTGCAAGCGTTGAGGTGGACCTGACCCATGAGAGGGAAGTTAGTGGCAGAGAACAAGGAAGTGGGGGCTCCTCTCCAAGCACTAACACTTCCATACCAATGCGTAGCCCTCGGTCAGAGACCCAGCAGAGTCCACACCCAACTGAGATGGGCGTCTCTGCCTCAGGATGAGCAGACGTTTGGCTAGCCCTCAAAGGCTCATAAACCCAGAGGACGCCCACCAAAGGTGTCGAAGCAGGAACAGCAGGAAAGTGAGCAAGAGGCCTCCACTTCTGCTGAAGCCACAGGGGGAGCACCACGTAGGAGCACGCGTAAGAGAAAAATAAAGCACCATTAGTCACAGGGATAGGAACTTGGGTGATTGTTTCTGTTTATTGGTGAAATGCTATCCCTGTTTGAATGTATTTAAATGAGGTGATGGCAAACTGTTGGCGTGATGGCATCTGTTATTTCACCTTAGGCAGCTCCACATTGCGGGCTCTGCGACACTTGCGTGGTCAGGTTGGTGGTCAGAGTGAAAGGAGGCCAGAGAGTCATGTCCATTGTCTATCATGTGTTAAGAAGGAGCCAAGCACATGTGCCACAATGGGCAACCAATGCAAATCTGACCAGGATAAGTGCATCCCTTGCATCATGGGCAGCCATGTGCTTGCGTGCTGCCGCTGATGCTGATAGATACTATAGTAATCTGGGATGTTCTGATTAAGGTTATCCACCAGGTGGTGCTGTAGCCAATGCTGCTACTAAGGTCAGAGGTTTGCTTCCTGTTAAGGTCAGAGGTTTGCTTCCTGTATAGGTCAGCACAAGGTGGAATGCCAGGATGCTGATGCAGGCTGTCTGTAAACGTGTTTCCCAGTTGTTAATAAAGTACTCGTGTTAATTCTACGATATCGCCTCTTTGAGTCCTTGTTCCACTTAATGGATTTATCACAGATATGCCGCCGCTCGGTCTTCCTCCTCCTCCTCATCTGAGGAGGCCAAGAACTGAGCCACTTGCTCAGCAGGAAGCTGCAAGCCACAACGCTGTGCCATGTTGTGCAGTGCACAGCAGACTACAAGCATTCTGGAGACCCTGGCTGCTGAATACTGCAGGGCTCCACCTGATCTGCAAAGGCATCAGAATCGCATCTTCAGCAAGCCAATGGTTTGCTCGATTATGGGCCTGGTCGAAATGTGGCTGATGTAGCACTCCTCAGCCTCGTTAGCTGGCCTCCTGATCGACATCATTAGCCACTTCTTCAGGGGGTAGCCCTTGTCACCAAGGAGCCATCCATTAAGTTCGTTTGGCAGATTGAGGAGCGGAGGAACACTAGAGTTCCGCAGGATGAATGAGTCATGGCAACTACCACAGAACTTCTTGTGGTTACACACCAGCTGTACGTTGAGGGAGTGGAAGCCCTTGCGGTTGACAAAGATAGCTGGGTTGTGATGGGGTGCCCTAAGGGTCACATGTGTGTAGTCTATGACGCCCTGCACCATTGGCAAGCCTGCCATAATTGCAAAGCCAACTGACCGCGCGGTTACACTTGCTTGATCCCTTGAGAAGTGGATGTAATTGTGGGCCTTTGCGAAAAGGGCATCGGTAACCTGCGTGATGCAACTGTGGGCAGCCGACTGGGAGATGTCGCTGATGTCTGCTGATGATCCCTGGAAGAAGCCTGAGGAAAAAAAGTTGAGTGCAGTGGTGACTTTGACAGCCACTGGTAAGGGGTGTCCACCCACTCCTCTGAGCACCAGGTCTTGCTGCAGCTGTCTGCAGATGTCTCAGACAACCTCTCGCGAAAGTTTCAGCCTCCTTTGGCACTGCTGCTCACTCATGTTGAGGTAGCTCATCCTCTGTCTGTAAACCCTCTGTTGGGGGTATCTCCTGCGGCGAGGTGCCTCAATGAGCTGGCGCCTTCTGCCTTGTGCAGCATCAGGTGGCTGAGCAGGAGGTTGGGGCTCCTGTTGCTGTTGCTGCTGAGCTGCCTGGTTCTGCTGCTGCCGTGGCTGCTCCTCTACGAATCTGAGGTCCATGATGAAAGAAAATAAATGGTTCCCATGCTGCTGGCAGATACCTCCGTTGAGGAAGCGCTCAGTCCAAGCGGGGAGAGGGTCTTCCAAGGAAGTCCCAAAGTTGAGAGATAGAAGCTGCAGCACCTCTGACTTCGGGGAGCTTGCTAAAAGTGCTGAAAGACCTGTGAAACAAAAGTTCTGCCACCTGCAGCTGCTCCCTGATGAAAGCTCCATTTTAATGGTGGAGCTGCAGCTGTGAGGAGGCCACCCACTTGTCAACCTGCCAGGATTAGCTGGCGTGGTTTAGGAGGGTCGTGCAACACACACAAAATGTGGCAAAATAACAAAAGTCTGTCAAAATAGGATTATAGAGGCCCTTAACGACTATTTAAGGGCCTTAACTACCTCTCCCAACTGATGGAGGCGGGACCGAATCGCACACATCAAACCCACCTCCGGCAAATTTGCATGGAGGCGAGTTGGAGGTGGGTTCCGAACTCGCCCTCAGTTTTTGCCATTTTGCCAACTGTCCCACTTCCAAACCCGTCTCCTCGAGGCTGGGAAAATCATCCCCTACATTTTTGCCTGCCAGTCTTTGACTCCAATTTACCTGAGCCATATCCATCTTCAATTCACTGAAATTATCCCTCCTCCAGTTAAGTCTTTTTATTCTAGATTGCTCCTTGTCCTTCTCTGTAACTAATCTAAATCTTACAATACTATGATCAATATTCTTGAGATGCTCTCTAACTGTGACATTCTGCACTTGACCCATTTAATTCCCCAGCAATAGATCCAGCAATACCTCCTTCCTCATTGAGCAGGAAGAATACTGATCAAGAAAATTTATCTGAACACACTTCAGAAATTCCTCCCCTTCTCTACCCTTAACCAAATCATTGCCCCATTCAATATTGGAGTAGCTAATGTCTCCCATTATCACGACTCTATAGTTCTTGCACCTCTCAGTAATTTCTCTGCAAATCTCCTCCTCTTGAATTCTGCAGCAAATGTCTCACCTCCTAACTCCCCAAAGCCTTACCACCATCTACAAGGCACAAATCAGCACTGTGATGGAATACTCTCCTGGATTGATTGCCTGGATGAGTGCAGCTCCAACAACACTCAATAAGCTCAACACCATCCAGGACAAAACAGCTCGCTTGATTGACACCCCATCCACCACCTTAAACATTCAGGCCTCGAAATTCAGTATCGCCACGTTTGGGGCGCTACAGTCGAGCGTGCACTAAATTTAGTGCCCGGCACAACTTAGCGCCACCTTCAGCGAAATTGAGTTGCATCGCCCCAAGAGGTTCTTGCTGCGCTAAAGGGGGAGGGTCAATTTGGCTTGCAGCCACGCCCTGCACATTGGAGCCCTGATTCTAGGCCTGGACAGACCTGCTGCGACATCGTTATGCCTACGACCATGGAGAGGGCCAGGGAACGAGCGCAGCGCTTCAGTGAGGGGGCCCTGAAGGTTATGCTTGGCGCAGTGGAGCGCAGGCAATCTATCCTCTTTCCGGACAGTGGCAGGAGGCCGCTGCCCAACGAATATCAAAAAGCTTGGAAGGAGGTGGCACACAGAGTGACCTCCAGCAGCATGGTACCTAGGACCCCAACGCAATGCAGGAAGAAGTTCAACGACCTCACTCGGGTTGTCAGGGTGAGTACCCTTTCCAGTATCCTCTTCATCCCTGCATGTGCACCTCACTTTATGGCCAAAGGGTCCTGAAAGCCCCAATGCCCAGCCCTCATCCAAGACCTATGGGCCTCTCATGAAAATCACATGCACAATCACCACTTTACACACTGCAAGGGCTATCCCACCATGGGAGGCAGTGCAGCCAAGATCAGGGCTTGACACTGTAAGGGCTATTCCACCATGGGAGGCAGTGCAGCCAAGATCAGGGCTTGACACTGTAAGGGCTATTCCACCATGGGAGGCAGTGCAGCCAAGATCAGGGCTTGACACTGTACTCAGAGCCCATCCTTTCTCTTGCAGGGCAAGCTGGCCCACAATAGGAGGCAGCAGCAATGGACTGGGGGAGGTCGCCCTGAACTTAAAGACCTCAGCGATCTGGAGCAGCGAGTGGAACGGATTATGGCAGGCCGACTGATTGGCCCCATCGCCACTGGAGATGCCGACCCCGTTCTGGACAGCAATGGTAAGGTCATCACCTTTTGGACCTCTCTCTTTCCACTTGTGCCTCACACCAGCATCCTTTGCCACTATCGAGCCAATGCAGTGCATTGCAGCACTCATGCCTCCCTTGCTGCCGCCCTGTCCTCACACTAAAGCAACTCTTGTACCTCCCTGCTTTCAGATGCTGATTTGCCAGGTGAGGAGGCGGGCCCTCAAGCTGCCACTGTGAGTGAATCGGAACGCGAGGAGGAGGAAGAGGAAGCCGGAACATCAGTGCCAACCTCAGCCGAGGCAGCCCATGGCCATAATGGGGACACGTCTTCCCTGGAGGGGAGCAGGGGTGGAAGGGTCTGAGGAGGGGGAAGCTTCGGGGCCCAGCAGGCTGCAGCAATGCGGGGGGGGGGTGGGTAGGGAAGCTCGGGGGCCTTCTCCCCAGAGGGAGAGTGTGGCCTCCAGTCCTGCTACAGTGAGCGCAGAGGAGGTGCGGCTCCATGCTGAAATGGGCACCCAGGCGGAGCGCAGGCACACTGAGCTCATGGCTGCAGTGGCAAGGGTGCCTGACTCCATAGAGTCACTGGCAAGGAGTGTACAGGAATTCGGGGCTTCCAGCCAAGTGCTTAGTCGTGCCATGCAGTCACTGGCTGGTCTGATGCAGACACAGATCAGGGCCACACAGGTACTAACTGCTGCCACCCTTGCTGGATCAGGCAGGATTTGCCGGGGCCCTCACCGCGCCGCAGCAGGCCAGCAGTCTGTGCTTCAGCAGATTGCTGCGTATGGTTCAGTGCTGCCCCGTGCAAGTGCCAGTGTCTCGACTGACCAGGGAGTGCCTGTGCTCTGTCAGGTTGGCAGCATTGCTGCTGCCAACAATGTCACTCCTCCACTGCAGCTGCCACCACCCGTAGGACAGACTGCTGCCACCCAAGCAGATTTGGAGCAGTCAGCAGCCGGGCCCTCCATGCTCAGAGCTGGTCCAGGCCGTCCCCCAAGGGCATCTGCCGACTCACTATCTGACCCTCAGCAGCCTTCCCCCAGCCTTGCTGCAGCCACTGGGGTCCCAGTGCGGAGGAGCTGCAGGGCGGGAAGGGGCCAATCTCGGAAGCGAGGCAGATCACCCTCGCAGGCCAAAAAGTAGGAGGTGTGGCAAAATGCTGTGTTTTTTTTTATGAAGGCCAAGGATCATGGTCATTTTAGTTTAACTCTTTTGTTCATTGTTTCCAGGTTGTGAGAGCCAGTTATGTGTCTGACTTTTTTTGTGGGTTTCTCTGTATTTGTTTGTCATGCGGGAAGGGCACAGAGTTTGTTAAATAATTAATTGTCTTTATTCAGATTGTGCATGTTTGCACTTTGAACTATTTGTTGCTTTGACTGGCTCAGGGTTTGCAGAGCGGGTCCATTCATGTTCTTTCAATGGCACAAGCCATTCCCTGAGAGGGGGCCTAGAACCGACTTGTAATAAGCCGCTGACGGACGGCCCTTGTACTTTGTGCCTCCCTCCCGTCTTGGTGCTCCTCCTCCTCCTCCTCCTCCTCTGGTGGTCCTCCAATATCTGCTGGCAGTGGCTGAGTCCTGAGGATAGCCAGGTTGTGCAGCATGCAGCATACTACAATGAAATGGGAGACTCGCTCAGGCGAGTACTGAAGGGCTCCCCCAGAATAGTCCAGACAGCGGAACCGTTGCTTTAGCACGCCGATTGTGTGCTCAATGATGTTCCTGGTCGCTTGATGGCTGTCATTGTATCGCTCTTCAGCAAGGGTGCTGGGCGCACGGAGCGGGGTCATCAGCCAGGTGCACAAAGGATAGCCCTTGTCCCCGAGAAGCCAGCCTCCTTGGTGAGCCGGGGCTTCGAAAATGTCTGCCAAAGAAGTCTGGCGCAGGATGAAGGCGTCATGGCTGCTGCCTGGAAAGCGGGCATTGACAGCTACTATCAGCTGCCTGTGGTCACACACCAACTGCACGTTCAACGAATGGAACCCCTTCCGGTTGCGGTAATCCTCGGCATTCTCTAGAGGCGCCCGCAAAGCCACATGCGTGCAGTGAATGGCACCCTGGACCATGGGGAAGACTGCTATTCTTGCAAATCCCATTGCACGCTCCTGCTGCTTGTCCAGGGTCATGGGGAAGGAAATGTACTGACGTCTCCTTTTGAAGAGTGCATTCGTGACTTGGCGGATGCAGCAATGCACCACAAACTGGGAGACATTAGCAATGTCCCCAGTAGCGGATTGGAAGGAGCCAGTGGCATAGAAGTTCAGAGCCACTGTCACCTTCACTGCCACCGACAGAGATGTCCTGCTCCTCAGCTGAGGCTGCAGATCTCTCTGAAGCAGGTGGCAGATCTCAGTGACCACCTCCCTTCTGAATCGAAGCCTCCAAATACACTGCTCCTCAGACATGTTGAGCTATGAGAACTGCTGGCGGTATACCATGGGAGGGTAAGGCCTCCTGTGCCGACGCCTGTTGGCCCTCCTCCATCTGGCCATGATTGGCACTCTCTCTCTGCATCTCTGAGCCCTCTCAATGCAATGGAGAAACCCAACATTTCCACCCATTGCAGCCCCCATTATATGTGGCCACTCAAGGCTATGGCACTGAAAAATCAATCCAACTGCAAAGCTCTGGGCTGAAGCCAGAAGTACCTGTGTGAGCGCTGAGTCAAAGCAGAAAGCTCTCTCCCTTTGTCTCTCTGCAAATCTCTCTCTCTCTCACACAGCAGGAGTGGTCCAAAATGGCTACCACAAAGAAGGCAGGAAGAGCCCCCTTTAAATAGCGCTCCCCCAGCCCCACAGTGACTGGGAACCGTTCCACTCAACCAGTCGCTGGGAGCGCCAGGTGGAAAGAAGGGGGGCGCCACTGAAGTTCCGGTTCGGGGTGCACCAAGGGCGTTGCACCATGAAATGACGTCAGGATCTGCGCGCTCAACTGAGCGGGCGTTGCGGTTTTGCGCCGCCACTAAATGTCCACTCAAGTTCGCGAGAGGCGCAGATCGCGCCGCGTCCGGGCGCTAGCAGCTTTGCGCCCCACTTATCGCCCTCTTAAGGCGCTAGCGGCTGGCGCTACCAACTGAATTTCTGGGCCTCACTCCCTCCACCACTGGTGCACTGTGGCTGCAGTGTGTACTGTTGTATCTACGCTTTCATGCGTTCAATCAAGCAAGTAGATACGTCGAATTAAATCAGAGTCAGGCAGACAGGCTTATAACTGCGATGTTCACTTTATTGCATAAAATGGCCGACTGCCTTTTTCCCGGGTAATTCCCACAATGCAATGCACATTACATTACCGTATTGACTGGTGTCAAACTCGCAATCAATACACGACAATACCCTTTTCCTTGGAAACAAACTTGCAGTTTACAAACAGTTGCTTACAATAACACTGCATAACTCATTTGGTTTATAAACTTTTTACAAACTTGTGTCTTACCACACAACTAAATAATTCCCAGGTTTAAACATTTAACATCACCCATGCAGTTCTTGCACAGTTTATGTTGTGACATAATCAGACAGTCTTTTGGGTTTTCTTTTAACCCTTTGAGGTCTGGCTGTATTGGGTATGTCTGACATGTTGGTGTCAGTGGGTATTGCCTGTGTCACAGTGGTATGTGTGTCAGGGTCTACTATACTGTCCTCAGTCCCTTGTGTTTCCTCCTGCTCATGGAGTGTCTCCTTTGGTCCATTGGTTCTGTATTTCTTCACAAACGTAGTGTTTCTCGAGTAGCGTGCTCCGTCTGGAGATTCTACTACTACTTGACTCCCTGTTTTACTAAAAACTTTGTGGGGTGTGGCATTAAAAGGAGTGGTGAACTTGTCCACTTTGTCCTGCCGTACCAGCACCGTGTCGCCAACTTCCACCTCTGAGTATTGTGTTCTCCGCTGTTCATCTGCGTACAGTTTGGACTTGCCTTTTTGTTCTGCGTCCCAGTCACATACTTCCATGTCTGCGCGCAACTCTGTGATGTCTGGCAGCTTTCCTCTCATATTCCGTTTAAAGAGCAGCTCTGCTGGGCTCTTTCCTGTCGTGGCATGGTCAATTCTCCTGTACACAGGCACATATTTTCTAAGTTCACGTTTCCAATCTAGTCCTTCTGACTGAGCAATTCTGATTCTCTTCATCAGCGATGCATTCTGGCGCTCGACTTCTCCGTTAGCCTGAGCCCATTTTGCTGTCGTTTTCAGGTGTTTGATCCTGTTGTTTTCACAGTATTCTTTGAATAATTCAGATCTGAATTGGGGACCATTATCAGATTTGCAGGTGATTGGCAAATCATGACGGCTGAAGATTGACTCTGAATTATCAATAACCTTCTCTGTTGTTGTGGGGGTCATGATGTTGTATTCATAGTAGCGACTATAATAATCAACTACCACAAGAATGGAGTGGTTGGATGGCAAGGGTCCCAGTAAGTCTATAGCTACATCCTGCCAGGGGCCCTCCGGTAATGGTGTTAATCTCAACGGTTCAGCTGGGTCGGGTCTGGCTACTATCTGACAGCCGTGGCACGCTTTACAGTGTTTTTCAGCTGCCTTGTCCATGCCAGGCCACCAAACCTTGGTTCTGAGATGTTGCTTTGTTCCAACTATTCCCAAGTGTCCTTCATGTGCTAACACCAGGGCTCGTGCGTGTAACACTGTGGGTAGCATGATGCGTGTTCCCCGAAAAACTAGGTACCCCACTATGCACAGCTCGTTTGCAATTGCTGCATAAGCTTTACAGTTCTCAAAATGTCCATTTGTGATTGCCTTCCGTACCTCAATCAGCTCTGGGTCGGTAGCAGAGGCTTCCTCCACCTCTCTAGTAGTGAGTGCTTTAGGTGTCGCACTCACAGCTACAAATCTCACGTATTCATCTGAGCCATGAGAATGTCTCTCCTGTTTTGCTGTCTCCCCCAGCAATCGTGACAGTGGGTCTGCAATGTTTTGCTTGCCTGGAATGTGTATCACCTTAAAATCGTACGGCTGTAATCTGAGTACCCATCTCTCTATACGGGCACAGGGTTTAAAGTGTGGGCCGTATATCACTTGTAATGGCTTATGGTCAGTTACCAAGTTAAATTTGCGGCCATACACATATGGATGCAGCCTCTCACAAGCCCATACAAGAGCTAAGGCCTCTCTCTCTGTTTGAGAGTATTTCCTCCCTGACGGGCCTTCAATAACCACAAAACTAGAAGTTATAAACTTAAACAAGTTGGCTTTTAATCACTAAGATCAGAGCTAACATCTCAACACGCCGACTGGTTCACAGGAATGAGTCATACAGATCCTGGGATCTTTATGTAAGAGAAGTCAGGGGCGGAGCCAAGAGCCAAGACCTGGAACCTCCCAGATTAGTCGGGAAAGAGGAAGTGAAACTATACACAGTGGGGGAGGGTAATATACATGAGTGCAAAACTAATACAGGACCAAGACAAACAGATTTCATTACATTCACCCCTTCTATAGATTTAGTCCATCGGGGTGATGTTTCTTAAAAGTTGGTATAAGTGAGTCTGTCAGGAGGTTTTGCAGTTCTCAGTGATCGGTGCAAAGCCAGTTGGGGTGCCTCTAGGGGAGTGGATTCTGGTTCCTCCGCTGTCCGGGCCTCCGCAGTGTCTTCCAGGTTATCTGCAGTGTCCTCCAGGTTAAAGTTGGGTATTGATACCTCTGGGCATCCTGTCTCTTTGTAGTGTAGGTCTTCATCGGGTAGTCTCCCATCGTTCTCTCCGCTCCCTGAGGGAGCGAGGTCTTTTATGGAAACAGTGTCCTCTCGCCCGTCAGAGTATTCGATATAGGCGTACTGAGGGCTTGCATGGAGGAGCTGTACCTTTTCCACAAGGGGGTCCGTTTTATGGCCTCTCACGTGCTTCCGCAATAGTACTGTCCCCGGAGACGTCAGCCATGCGGGTAGAGATATGCCCGAGGTGGATTTCCGGGGGAAAACGAACATCTTTTCGTGAGGGGTAGCGTTAGTGGCAGTACATAACAGAGACCTTATGGAGTGGAGCACGTCTGGGAGGACTTCCTGCCAGCGGGAGGTCGGAAGGCCTTTTGACTTTAAGGCTAACGTGACAGCCTTCCAAACAGTAGCATTCTCCCTTTCCACTTGCCCATTACCCCGGGGGTTGTAGCTAGTGGTTCTGCTAGTGGCTATCCCCTTCGAGAGCAAGAACTGGCGCAGCTCGTCACTCATGAATGACGTCCCCCTATCGCTGTGTATGTAGTTCGGCATGCCAAACATGCAGAATAGATTACAGAGACACTTGATGACCGTGGCACTGGTCATGTCTGGGCAGGGAATGGCGAAGGGGAAGCGTGAATATTCATCAATGCTATTGAGGAAGTATACGTTACGGTCGGCAGAGGGAAGGGGTCCCTTGAAGTCCAGACTTAGGCACTCGAATGGCCGTGTGGCTTTGATAAGGTGTGCACGGTCAGGCCTGTAGAGACGAGGCTTGCATTCCGCACAGATGCGGCAGGCTCTGGTCATTGCCCTGACCTCCTCGATGGAGTGGGGCAGATTGCGGGACTTTATAAAATGGTATAGTCGGGTGACCCCTGGGTGACAGAGGTCGTTGTGGAGACCCGGTAATTTGTCCGTATGAATGCTGGCACACATTCCCCGCGATAGGGCGTCTGGGTTCATTAAGGGCTCCCGGCCTGTACATAATATCATAGTCGAACGTGGATAGTTCGATCCTCCACCTGAGTATTTTGTCATTCTTGATTTTCCCCCTTTGTTTGTTATTAAACATGAAAGCCACCGACCGCTGGTCGGTGAGCAGGGTGAAATGTTTGCCGGCTAGGTAGTGTCTCCAGTGCCGCACTGCCTCCACTATAGCCTGTGCCTCCTTCTCGACAGAAGAGTGCCTGATTTCAGGTCCCTGAAGGGTTCGGGAGAAGAAGGCCACAGGTCTCCCAGCCTGATTGAGGGTCGCAGCTAAGGCAAAGTCTGACGCATCGCTTTCGACTTGAAAGGGAATGCATTCATCCACTGCACACACTGCAGCCCTTTCAATGTCCTGTTTAATACTGGTGAAAGCCTCCCAAGCTTCAGCTGATAGTGGGAAGGACGTCGGTTTAATGAGGAGTCGGGCCTTATCAGAGTAATTGGGCACCCATTGGGCATAATACGAAAAAAATCCCAGACACCTTTTTAAAGCTTTGGGATTGTGTGGCAGGGGCAGTTCCTTTAGGGGGCGTAATCGGTCAGGGTCCGGTCCAATTACCCCATCTTCCACCACACAGCCGAGGATACAGAGACGGGTTGTGTTGAAGACACATTTGTCTTCGTTGTAGGTTAGATTCAGCTTTAGGGCAGTTTTTAAAAATCTCGCAAGATTTAGATCGTGGTCTTGCTGGTTGTGCCCGCAGATAGTGACATTGTCCAGATAGGGGTAGGTAGCTTGTAGTTTATTCTCGTCAACCATGCGGTCCATCTCACGTTGGAAGACCAAGACCCCATTTGTTACCCCGAAGGGCACTCTGAGAAAATGGTAGAGGCGCCCGTTCGCCTCGAAGGCGGTGTATGGGCGGTCCTCCGTTCTAATGGGGAGCTGGTGATACGCGGATTTGAGGTCGATAGTCGAGAAGACTCGGTATTGCGCAATCTGGTTGACCATTTCTGATATGCGGGGTAAAGGGTAGGCGTCCAGCTGGGTATAAATATTAACAGCCTGGCTGCAGTCAATTACCATCCATTTCTTTTCGCTATTTTTAACTATGACTACTTGGGCCCGCCACGGGCTGGTACTGCATTCAATAATGCCTTCCCGCAGGAGTCTGTCCACTTCCGCCTTGATAAAGTGTCTGTCTTCCAGACTGTACCGTCTACTTTTGGTCGCTATGGGCCTACAGTTCGGAGCGAGATTAGCGAATAAAGAGGGTGGGCTGATTTTTAAGGTTGATAGGCCACAGACTGTGAGTGGCGGCTGGGACCCGCCATATGCTAGCGTGACACTTTCGTGGTGGCACTGGAAGTCCAGGCCCAAGATTACATTAACACAGAGTTCTGGCATCACGAGGAGTTTAAAATCCTTGTAGTCCGTGCCTTTTACAGTCAGTGTTACCACACAGTAGCCCAAAATGCCCGAAGTGTGGGGCTTAGCAGCCATAGCAATTCTGCTCTGTGTAGGGGTTACCGTTATTGAGTGCCGCCGTACCAGGCTAGGGTGGATAAAACTCTCGGTACTCCCACAGTCAATTAAACATTTCGTTAAATTCCCGTTTACCTGTATGTCCATCATGGATTTTGTCAACGGGTGTGGCCTGGATTGATCCACCGTGATCGAAGCCACTGTTGGGCCCTTGGCGGCCGTTGAGTCGGGAAAAGATGGCGGATCCCAAGATGGCGGCCCGCACGGCACGCACGAGGCGGTGACGGAGTTGGAAATCGGATTCCCACTGCAGACTTTGCTAAAATGCCCCTTTTTCTTACATTTGAAGCATGTAGCGTCCTTCGCTAGGCATCGTTGTCTGGGGTGCTTGGCCTGGCCGCAGAAGTAGCATTTCGGGCCTCGAGACATTGCCGCTGTAGTAGGACTCCTGGGTGAACTTCTGTGTGGGGACTCCGGCGGCGTAGAGCTGGTCTGAGACCTGGATGGGGAAGATGGCTGATTCCAAGATGGCAGCCCCATCGGCGCGCACGAGGCGGTGAGGGCCGCATGGCCGGAAGAATAAGAGTCAGAGTTTTTCTGGGCCACGTCCAGCGATCGCGCAGTGGCCACTGCCTTTTTTAAGTCCAGGACCTCCTTCTCCAGCAGTCTCTGCCGGATATAATTCGATTTGAGGCCCGTGATGAAGGAATCGCGGACCAATTTGTCAGAGTACGCGTTGGCCGTCAAGGCCTTGCAGTTACAGTCCCGGACCAGGTCCTTTAGGCCCTGTAAGAAATCGTCCATTGGTTCCTCTGGTCGCTGCCTGCGTGTAGCCAGCAGATGTCTGGCGTACACTTCGTTTACCGGCCTCTGGTATTGGGCCTTCAGGATAGTGATGGCCTCCGTGTAAGAGGTGGCATCCCGGATGAACGAATAAATCCGATGACTTACGCGAGTAGTCAGTAGACTCAGTTTATCTACCTCGCTAGCGGATGAGGCCCCCGCGAAGAGTTCGAAGCATTTGAGCCAGTGTCCAAATTGATTTGATGCTTCAGCAGAATGTGGATCCAAGTCCAGACGCTCTGGTTTTAGGAGTCGATCCATCCTAGTATTCTTTAGTGATTAAAATTGATGGGCCTTCAATAACCACAAAACTAGAAGTTATAGACTTAAACAAGTTGGCTTTTAATCACTAAGATCAGAGCTAACATCTCAACACGCTGACTAGTTCACAGGAATGAGTCATACAGATCCTGGGATCTTTATGTAAGAGAAGTCAGGGGCGGAGCCAAGAGCCAAGACCTGGAACCTCCCAGGTTAGTCGGGAAAGAGGAAGTGAAATTATACACAGTGGGGGAGGGTAATAGACATGAGTGCAAAACGAATACAGGACCAAGACAAACAGATTTCATTACACTCTCACAGTCTGTTAAACTACAACTTACATGGCATATTGGCACCGCTTGTCCCTGTTGGTCCTGAACTAGTACTGCGTCTAAACATACAGGACTGGCATCTGCTATCACCTTGGTTGGTGCGTCCTTATCAAAATATGCTAAAGTGCCGGCTCTGGCCAACTCTTCCTTGAGTGCACTGAATGACTGTTTCTGTTGTGACCCAAATTTAAATGGTGTGTCTTTTCTCATCAGGCGTCGCAGTGGCTCTGATAGCGTTGCAAACTGCGGGATGAATCTGCTACTGTACCCAACGAGTCCCAAGAAACTCCTCACCTCTGTAGCATTCTCTGGTTCCCGAGCTTCTGCCACCGCTCGCACTCTCTCTGCTGTTGGTCCGATGCCCTTTTCAGACAACAGGATTCCTATGAAAATCTGAAATTGGCACTTCTCTGAGTTTAGTGTCAGTCCACTTTCCATTAGTCTGGTCATGACAGCGTGCAGGCGTCTGTCGTGCGTTTTCTGGTCGTGTGCATGCACGATAATGTTGTCTGAGATGTTTTTAACACCCTCTATTCCAGCTAAGGCATTAGCTATCTCGTGCTGATATTGCTCACTAGCTGAAGGTACACCGAATATCAGCCTCTTGTACCTGTATACTCCGTCATGTACTGCAAACGTTGTGATTTCTCGTGACTCGGGTCAGTTCTAGCTGGTGATAACCCCATTTCAGGTCTAGCTTACTAAACACCATCGAGCCGTTCATACCTTGGAGTATCTCATCAACGGTAGGGATTGGATATCGTTCCCTCACTATTGCCTGGTTTGCTCATCTCATGTCTAGGCATAACCTTACATCCTTATCCGCTTTTGGTACAATAACCACAGGATTTACCCATGGGGTGGGACCAGTTACAGGTTCGATAATGTCCATGTCCCTCAATTGTATTATTTTGGCCTCTACTGCCCCCCTTAAGTTGAATGGCATACGCCTGAGTGGCTGGGCCACAGGCTTCACTTGTGGGTCGATATACAAACTGATCTGTTTTGTGTTCAGCCTTCCTGCTCCCTGGAACACCTTTTGGATACTGCTGTTCTCGTAGCTGTCTTACATCTACCACAGCTGAGACATCTGCGCCTATTTTTAAAACTCCCAGTTTCATAGCTGTCTCCCTTCCTAGCAATGGCTCTCCATGGCCTTTAACCACAATGAACTCCACCTGCTCAGTTCTCTTACCTATTGTAATCCCACATGTGAATACACCTTTAACTGACAGTGGTCGGCTAGAAGCATAAGAGAATAACTTTCTCTCTGTCTTAGGGACATGTGACTGACACTTAATGTGTTCTGACTTTAATCCTTCCCATGTATTCTCATCTATCACATTACTAGTTGCACCCGAATCAATTAACATTCTCAGGTTTACTCCCCCCACACAAAAGGTAAGTCTCTCTGTCACATTATTTCCAGTAACAGTAAATGCAAAGTCATTTTGTTCCTCTACATTGTTCACACTGTGTTTCTTTGTACCCTTTGTGTGGCATACTTTGGAGAAATGATCCTTTCCCTTGCACTTATGACATGTTTGTCCGCGTTCCGGGCATTTCGGATCTCTGCCCATGTGGTCTGTGTGTCCACATCTGTAACATTTCTTTTTGTTCCTATCGCCATTTCCCTTTGGTTTCTCTGTCGATCTTTTCGCATAATACCCTCTTTTCTGTGTAACACAACGAACAGTATCTGTCTCCGCCTACTCTGTACATGACATGGCTGACATCTGCTTCTCGACGTTTTCACATTGTGAGGCCAATTGTAACGTGCGGGCGAGCATTAGACCATGCCCTTCCTCAACAATTTCCTCCGCACATAGGCTGACGTGCACCTACTCAGGATAGCGTCTCTTATTTGATTATCCGCCACCCCCCCAAAAGCACAGTCTTTAGCAGCCTGCCGCAAGCGAGTAGCAAATTGTTGCACAGTCTCACCTGTCTTCTGGGACAACTTATGAAAAGTCTGTCTAGCAAATGCTACGTTGACCTGGGGCACGAAGTAGTGATTCAAAGCACTAACCGCCGCCGTGTAGTCTGCTGGCTCTCCTGTGTCCAGTGGAGTCGAAAAGATATCCTGGACATCTGGTCCTGCTAGGTGTAGAAGTAGAGCTCTTCTCCTCTGCTTTGTGGTACCTGTAGAGGTATCGTCGATAATGAGTCCTTTGCCGTCGGCATAAGGCTCAAAAGACCTTAACCACCTCGTCCATCTTGGACCCAGCGTGGCTGGCTCGGCGAAGCATGCAAAATTTTGAATGCCGGTCTTCTCCATCCTATCTAACTAAAACTTGGGCAACTACCTAACTAAAATGATTCCGTTTGTTATCCTCGTCGCCAATGTTGTATCTATACTTCAATGCATTCAATCAAGCATGTAGATACGTCGAATTAAATCAGAGTCAGGCAGACAGGCTTATAACTGCGATGTTCACTTTATTGCGTAAAATGGCCGACTGCTGTTTTCCCAGGTAATTCCCATAATGCAATGCACATTACATTACCGTATTGACTGGTGCCAAACTCGCCATCAATACACGGCATGTACCATCTACAAGATGCACTGCAGCAATTCGCCAAGGCTTCTTCGACATCACCTCCCAAATTCGTGACCTCTACCACTTAGAAGGACAAGGGCAGTAGGCACATGGGAACACCATCACCACCAAGTTCCCCTCCAAGTTACATACCACCCTGTCTTGGAAGTATATCGCCGTTCCTTCATCATCGCTGGGTCAAAATCCTGGAACTCCCTCCCTAATAGCACTAGGGGAGTACCTTCACCATGCGGACTGCAGTAGCTCAAGAAGATGGCTCACCACCACCTTCTCAAGGGCAATTAGGGATTGGCAATAAATGCTGGCCTTGCCGGTGACACCCTCATCCCAGGAACAAATTTTAAAAAGTAGCGTAATAGCTCTTTTACTGTTTCTCAACACCAACCAAATAGATTCTGTCTTTGATCCCTCAAGGACATTCTTTCTTTCGAGCACTGTAATATTTTCCTTAATGAAAGCTGCTACCCCTCCTCTTTTTTTTCCTTCCCTATCTTTCCTGAATATCTTGTACCCAGGAATATTAAGCATCCAAACCTCCCCTTTTTTGAGCCAGGTCTCAGTTATCGCTACTACATCATATTCCCACGTGGCTATTTGCACCTGCAGCTCACCAACCTTATTAATCACACTTTGTGCATTTACACACATGCACTCCAAACCTAACCTAGACCCCTTTGTTTTGTCTATGATCCCACCTAATTTTGAATTATTTTTAACTCTAACTGTCTCTCCCAGTCCTCTATGTACCTTGTTTCTACTTTTTAATATCACATCCTGGTGCCGAACCCCCTGGCCAATTAGTTTAAACCCATCCCTACAGCACTAGATAACCTGCCCACAAGGATATTGGTCCCACCTCTGTTCAGGTGCAACCCGTCCATTTGAACAGGCCCCTCCTGCCACAGAACTGGCCCCAATGTCCCAGGAATCTGAAGCCCTCCCTCCTGCACCATTTCTCTAGCCACAAATTAACCTGCCATATCTTCCGACTTCTACTTTCAATAGCGTGTGGCACTGGGAGTAATCCAGAGAGTACTAATCACTCCTGCCTTCCACCCTGTCACAGCCCTTCCCTTTTGTTCTTTCCTCCCCTCCCCCCTTACCCTGCCCCTGCACTTACTTAAAATCTGTTACATCTCTAACATTTTCCAGTTCTGACAAAAGGTCATTGACCTGCGATGTTAACTCTGTTTCTCCTTCCACAGATGCTGCCTGACCTGCTGAGTATTTCAAGCACTTACTGTTTTTATTCCAGAGATTGCTACCTTTGAAGTCCTGCTTTTTAACTTCCTCCATAGCTCTTTAAACTCTGACTGCAGGACCTCAACCTCTTCCTCCCTATATCGTTGGTGTCGGCATGGACCACAACTTCTGGCTGTTCCCCTTCCCCCCCGCAGAATGTTCTGCACCTTCTCCATGATGTCCCTTACCCTGGCACCAGGGAGACAACATACCATACGGGTTTTGCGTCGATGGCAGCAGAACTGCCTGTCTAACTCCCTAAATATCGAATCCCCAATTAGTACTGCATTTCTACATTTTGCAGTAGCCCCTGTGCAGTCCCCTGTGCCTCACAGTGCCAGGCTCGGGTCTGCACTCCTTTGAGGTGTCATCACCCTCACCGGTATTCAAAACTGAATATTGGTTTGAGAGTACCACACTCCAAGAGGATTCCTGTACTGCCTGCCTCTTCCTACCCTTCTGGGTGACTACCCACTTGCAACTCTGAGCTCTATCTGGCTGTGGGGTGACAACCTCCTGGAACCTGCGATTCAGGACTCACTCAGCCACCCGTATGCCCTGCAGTGAATCCAGCTGCCCCTCAAGCTCAGAAACCCTCAGCGTGAGTTTGAGCAGCTGGAGGCACTTCCTGCAAATATGTGCCTCCGGGCCATATGAAGCATCCTGAAGTTCCCACATGGCACAAGAATTGCAGGCTATGGGTTGTAGCTGTCCCTCCATTCTAATTAGAAACTTAAAATAAACTACTTAGATACAGGGGAGTGGGGGGGAAATTCAGTTGGTTTGCGCCTCCCGTTAGCGCCTTAAGAGGGCGCTAATGGAGCGCAAAGCAACTAGTGCCCGTGCGCGGCAATGTTTCCGCCGCTCACGAAATTAACTAGACATTTTGCGGTGGCGCTAAACACTACTGCCACGATCTCCTGCGCCAGCAGATCGTGACGTCAGTCGAGAGTGCAATGCCCCGGGACCAGATATTGAGTGGCGCCCCCTGCCTTACTGCCTGCCGCTAGCAATGACAGGTTGAGGGGAGTGTTTTGCAGTCAAGAAGGGACTGGGGGAGCGCTATTTAAAGGCGACCGCTTCCTGCCTTTTTTTGTTGGTGACATTTTTGCACCACGCATTCTGTGAGAGAGTGAGAGAGACTTCTGGAGAGATTCAACGTTGTGTGAAGGAGTTTTGGGTACTGAGCAGCACTTTGCAGGTTCATTTTGATTTGCCCTTCCTTGTATCGATTTAGAAAAGACTGTGGGGGCTGCACTCTGTGCTCTTTCCCTGGGCCTCTCCATTGTTCTTTCCAGCAGATTTGATGTACAGGTCTCTCCAGGCCGAGATTCAAGGCTGCAATGAGCAGGATGTAGATGGAGAGCAAGATTAACCCTCCCCTTTAAGAATTGGACAGTGCCAGTGTGTCTGTGTTCCATTGCTGACTGACATCACATGAGCTTCGCCAGCACTCTGAGGTAGCGCCTCGCTTGGCCTTTGCGCCTTAAGACAGGTGTGCAGCGCCTGATTTAGCACTCCAATCACCTCCAGGGGCGATAAAAGCCAAGTTTGCAGTCGGAGGTGATAATTAGCGCCAGGCACTAATTTTTGCGCCCGGCCGATAATTGCGCCCCAAATGGGGCGATATTGAATATCTCCCCAAGGTGATTTATATCATTGCTATCAACTAGGTCTGGACAACACTGACATTTTTTTATTTGCTCCTCAAAGCAAACTACCCAAAGACTAAATTATTTACTCAAACTTAATAAGAACCACTGAGATACTAAATACAAAGAACCTAGATATTTAACTTAGAATCCTCGGGTTCTGTGGCTCCACTGCTTCTTTTGAATTGGACGTGAGAAACCGCCTTCCTCCTCTCCACTGAATTCCTACTTAACCAAATTCTCAGCTTTCACTCTGTTTGCGATCCACTGTGATTGCAATTTATCCAGCTCTGTCTCCAAGCTCTGTGTTCAAGCTCTGCAAACTTTTACATTTTCCTCCTACAACCAAGTCCAGGTCATTAATATATATATCAAAAAGAACTGTGACCCTAATACCTACCCCTGAGGAACACCACTGTATGCTTCCTTCCAGCTCATAGTTCTAGTATGAAAGAAAAATAGCATAAATTTTGCTATTTCTCTGTGAGCAAAATGCAAAACAGAATCAAAGTCCTTATTAACATTTTAATAACACCAGGCTATTGAACTCATCATGAATATATGTATCATGTGTCACATCTTGAGATCACAAGGTAGAATATGAAAATGATTTATACAATTTGAATGTTTAATTATTCTACGACAATAACTTGCATTGATATAGCGTCTAACACAGTAAAATGTCCCAGGGTGCTTCACAAAGGCAGGAAGAAAACAGACGGAGAGCCAAAGGGCTCGATTTTGCCATTGGGTGCGGGCTGGGGCGTGTCAGGTGCTTTTCATGTCAGGACCGCGACTCCGATGTGAAGTGGAAAAAAAGTGCAATTTTGCCCTAATTGGGCACTTGATTTCCAGTGTGTGGAAACCCCTGGCCCAATGAGTCTTTTCAAACAGAAAGTCACCTCCAATGACATCATCATGCTGCTGGATTTAAGGCCTGCAAGCAGCCTTGCTTTTTCTGGAGACTTTAAACTTTATGCCCATTGTTGTGACCACTTCATTCAGCAACTATGTCCAGCAGTAGGCCAAAGTGTGTTCCAAGGTTCGATGAAGCCTCCCTCCAAGCTCTGGTGGAGGGAGTAAGATCAAATAAGGAGGTGCTCTTCCCTTCCTCAGGGAGGAAAAAACCTCCCCAGCAGACTAAAGCTATGTGGATGCAAGTGACCCAGGAGGTCAACTCAATCTCTATGTGCCGCAGAACCTGACTGCAGTGCAGAAAGAGGTTTCATGACCTTCTCCGCACAGGAAAAGTGAGTATGACTTTCCCATCACCCTCAATCTGATCCCCATTGCCTCGCTTCGCCAGCACTCTGCTTTGCCAGCCTCTTCTTCCACATCCCACTTGACACTGATATGCCTGCACCCTTACCTATTCCCTCTCCATGGCGACATTAAATAAATTTAAAACAGAGATAGACAGTTTCCTAGCTGATAAGGGAATTAGGGATTATGGGGAGTGGGCAGGGAAATGGACGTGAGTCTAGGTTCGGATCAGCCATGATCCTATTGAATGGCGGAGCAGGCCCGAGGGCCTGTATGGCCTACTCCTGCTCCTACTTCTTATGTTCTTATGTTATTCACTAAACTATTCGCCCATGCAGCCCTCACACTCCCTATCACTGTCATGCAATGAAAACAACTTACAACACACAGGGAGGGCCCTTTGTCCCCTTCTAAGCATCTATGCTATGCATTCTCTACATTCACTCCTTCATTCTCACTCAAACTCCACTTGTGTCCCTCATTGCAGAAAAAGAGAGTCCACAATAAGAGGGAAAGAGCGAGGACAGGAGGAGGGCCACCCTCAGTAGCCCAGCTCACCACGTCGGAGGAGGCGGACCTGGAAATCGCCGAAGTCGAGGAAGATTCGCAAGTGGGGGGCGGACAGACGGGTGCATCACAGCAAGCTGGTGACAGAATAGTTTGGCATCTCTCTCATTGACATTGCATGAGTGACTGATAATGATTCTGATGCTCTAACAGATTGACTTATGATCATCTGCACAATTCAATCTGCATGCAACCTTTATCTCACATCTCTAACTCTTTCCTTTACTCCATCACAGGACCATCGACAGCCCTCGTCCCCACTGTCCAGGAGGAACAGCCTGAGCTTCAAGACTCCTCAGAGTAAGCTGCAACCTCTGAGGGCGTAGCGTCAGCAGAATTCAGCGCACCCAGCACCAGCGCAGACATTCATGCCTTGGTGGGACCTTTGCGAGATAGAGTAGTGTTGGCACCTGGTGTATCACAGCTCACAAGTGAGCACCAGCAGATGGTGGAGACAGGGACAGCAGTGGAGAGTCCTCGCCAGAGGGCGCAGGACTCTGCCAGCTCGGCTCAGCTGCATGTCGAGCCTGTGCCTCCGGGTCCATCCAGAAGGAGAGCGGTGCTGGAACTCCAGGAACAGGTACAGGAGTCTCTGGCAGGTTTTGTCTCCAGGGTCACTGCGAGTGTGGAGTGAATGGAGGAGTCCATCGTGAACATGAGCAGAGCCTTTGTGGAGGCATTGGCGCATGAACGCATCACCACAGAAAGGATGGCAACCTCCGTGGAAAGGATGGCTATGGTAGAGGAGAGGATGGCTATGGCCATGGAGGAGCTAAGTCGCCAGAGTGTAGAAAACATGGTCATTGTTCAGAATAGACTGGCATCTCTTGAGGAGCGATGGTCAGCTATTGAGCATAGAAACCAGACCTTCATGGAAGTCCTCTGGAGTAGGACTTCCAGTGCAGAAACGGGTCCTCATGGTCCCCCTGAAGTGCAGCAAGGTGCTGTCAAGCCACTTGCTGGCTCTGAAGTGGGGCTGACCCATGAGATGGATGTTGGCGGCAGACAAGGAAGTGGGGGCTCCTCTCCAAGCACTCACATGACCATGCCACTGCAAAGCCCTGTCAGAGCCCCACCAGAGTCCTCACCCAACTGAGGTGGACGTCTCATCCCCTGCACAGCCGCAAGAGCAGCAGACTGTTGCCGAGCCCTAACAGGTTCACAACCCCAGGGGATGGCTGCCATAGGTGTCAAGACAGGAGCAGCAAGAAAGTGAGCAAGCGGCCTCCACATCTGCTGAAGCCAGAGGGGAAGTACCACATAGGAGCATGCGTAAGAGGAAGATAATGCACAAGTAGTCACAAGGGTAGTCACTTGGGTGTTATGTCGTGTTTATTTTTGAAATGCCATCAGTTGCTTGTGATAAAAAAATTCTGATGGCAAACTGTTGAAGTTGTGGCCTGTGTCATTTTGCAAATGGGACTTCCACATTGAGGGCTTAGAGCGACTTGCAATTGTCAGTATGGTGGTCAGAGTGATAGGAATCCGCAGGTTCTTGTCTGTTGTCAATGCTCTGGTAAGAAGGTGCGAGGAAAACATGTTTGATTGTGCAGGCTAAGCAAATCTGGCCAAGATGAGTGCGTCCCTTGCATCCCGGGCGGCAATGTGGTCGCACGCTGGCGCCTTCTGGCCTGTGCAGCTTCAGGTGGGTGAGCAGCAGCTTGGCGCTCCTGTTGCTGCTGCTGTTGTTGCTGCTGTTGTTCGTGGTTCTGCTGCTGCCACGGCTGGTCTTCATCTCAATCTTATGTCCAGGAGGAAAGGAAATAAATGGTTCACATGCTTCTGGTATATGCCTCAGTTGAGGAAGTGCTCAGTCAAGGTGGGGAGAGGGGTTTCCCAGGAGGCCACACCGAAGATGGGTGTCAGACTCCAAACTTCCACAACAATAAGTATGCCTGCTAAAAGTTTCCCCAGACCTGAGACAACAAAGTTCTGCCACCTGCAAATGATCATTCGTGAAAACTCCTGTTTAATGGTGGAGCTGCAGCTGTTAGTAAGCAATCCACTTGTGAGGCCGCCAGGATTAACTGGCGTGTTCCAGAAGAGACGTGCAGGATGGGGAAAATGTGTTAAAATCAGAAAGGCCTCTCAAAATGGGATTATAGAGGCGTCGTCGTCGTACGTGTCTTCATACTGTTCCCTTTGGGGAACTGTATGAAGTGGTGGAAGGATTTCTGGCCGCGATTAACGCTCCTTCCGTGACCGTAACCATATTCATACCAGCCATTAGGGTGGTTAGTCCTATGGCGGGAGGGTTTTACGGGCTCCCACAACCCATACGAGGGGGGGGTGCCACCCACACCCACGGACGCAAGTATCCCGCTGGATGTCAACACAGAATTTAGAGCCGGAGCTCTGACTCCACTTGCCGGGACTGTCTGGAGCGGGGTTCGAAACCCTACACCTTCTGGCCCAGCGGCGCGGATGCTATCGCTACGCCAAAGGCCCACTCCCATTATAGAGGCAATTAACTGGTTGTTAAGGGCCTATCCCGCCTCTTGGAGGCAGGATGGAAACGGGGTCTGAAACCCCGATTCTGGGCAAATTGCTCGGAGGCGGGCTGGAGGTGGGATTGGAGCCGCCTACCATTTATTGCGATTTTGACAACTCACACGTCTCCAAACCCGCCTCCTCAGGCCTGGTAAAATCGAGCCCAAAGAATCAGATATCAGGAGGAGTAACCAAAGCTTGGCCAAAGAACTGGAGTTTTAGTGGGCTCCTAAAGGAGGACACAGAGGCAGAGTTTTGAAATTGAGGGAAGGAATTCCAAAGAGTAGGACCCATGTGGCTGAAGGCATGGTGATCAATAGCAAAAGGAAACTGCATGCACAAGAATCTAGAATCAGAGAAATGAGAGTCCAGGAGCAGCTTTAAGAGCTGGAGGAGGCGACGGGGTAGGGGGGAGGTGAGGTCATGGAGAAATTTAAAGACAAGGACAAGAATTTAATGATTTGTAAGGGGTGGTGTGTGTGGTCAGCTTCACCTCTGACTCCCTGAGCAGTTCGAATCGCTCCCATTCCCTCGGTTCTAGACTTTGGACTTATTTGGGGGTTGTAATGAAATTGCAACAGACACCTGAGTTGGTCAAAAGAATTGAGATTTTTATTTTGAGACAGGAAAATGTACAATACGATAAATCTTATACTCTAAAAGGGGGAACACTTCGGAATATGCGAGGGAGAATTACAATAAACAAAAATACCTTACCCTCCCAATCCCACTATCCTAACTAGGTTGAATTCCAGAGGACCAGGAAATGCTCACCAAATGACTTTTTTGACAGATTGTAGAGATTTGCGATTTCGGGGTTCCCTTTAGTTATGGCGGTTGGGGCCTGCCGTACCCCGGACATGGTGGAAGACTGCGCCTGCGTTGAGTTTTCGGTCTTCGCCTGTCCGCTGATGCGGTTGGATGCGTAGTTGGATTTATCGGGTAAGTACCCAATTTTCTTTGGTTAGGTATAGTTTTTAAGAGTCTTTTGTGTCAAATCTTACCCAGGGGTAAGTCAGACTAGCCTGTAGAGTGGAAACAAGTTTGTGAGTTTTCGACTTCTTGGTGGTTGGTTTCTTGTTGGTCGCGGTGGCCCAATATTACCTGGTTGGTGGTAATATTGTTAGTTGTTGGTTTCTTGAGGCCTTTGGTTGCCGCGATTTCCTTTTCCTTCTGTTTCGTTCTTCTTTCCTCAAGTCTTTTATCCTTCGACTAAGTACAGTGATGATGATATCTTTTTCTGAACTGTACTTTCTCTCTCCTGTACTGAACTTGAACCTTCTGGAGCTGTGTCCTCAACTGTGTGAACTGTACTGTCTCTCGAACGCAACGTGATCCGTTTCACTGAACAGGCAGGCTTCAATTATACTGTTTTGAGGCCTGGCTTATCTGACCGCCAAATCTCCTCTGGTCCTTTGTTAATTTTGGCGGGCTCGTTAATTTTAATATGTTTAAATTCTCATCGAGTTTCGGGGATCGTCCCATCTATTTTTAATTGGCTTTTAACTGGTTTCGAGATTGCTTTGAAATCAGGTTAAAATGTGCAAAGTGTTTTGGAAATCTTTCTGAGTGGTTTTAAACTGTTGTTTGATTGTTTTCTCCTGCTGGGGCCAGGTTCTCTTTTGTTGGTTGTTGGCATGTATTGTATTATTCATGTTCTTGGTGGCCCTGTAAGTTTCGGCGGGAACAGTCTTTTCCGTGGGCTTATTGTCTTTATGTAGAATGACTGGGACGGCCCAGAACATTCTCAGACAATCTGGCCCCTTTTCCAATACTCAAACTGTCTGTCCCACCCATTCCTTTAGTCGCAGTTTTTTTCCACAGGCCTGAACATGCCTTTTAAACTAGCCAAATCTTCCTGGGGTTTTGATTTTAGGTCCCCTTTGGCCCAATATTATTTCAAACAGTCCAATATCTCTTCTTTCTTATTTGGGGGAATCTGTATAATTTTGCGAGCCTTACAGTTTTAAACTTGAAGCATTGGGGGACTGAGAGTCAATGTAAATCAGGGAAGACGGGGATGATAGGTGAGAGGGATTTGGATGCAAGGTGGAAGACAAGCAGCCTAAAGTAATAAGGAAATCAAAACATGCTTTAAAGTGTCTAAGCAAAAATGTTAAATGAGTGACCTAACATTATACTTCAAGGTTAATAGATTATATGATGGTCAGATCATGAATTTAGTATTTGGTTGCTTTCAGAGATCCTGCTCCTGATCACTCTATAGTGACCCATAATAGAAATGCAGGCTTTTGCACATCCCGTAAGAGCAGGATCCAGCTCAGCTGCGATACTCTTTTCACTGAAATAACTGTCAACACTTAGGCCTCAATTTTAACCGCATGCTCCCCCCAAATGAGCAGGAAAGGGTTGGGTGAGGCGCTAAAATCCTGAAATTTAATATTCCTGCTGTAATCGCAACCGCCATAATATCAATGGTGCAATGCAAGCCCTGGATGAGGCCCCCGCTAAAGGTAAGCAGGGGCCTACTTAAGGTGCAGAATTCGCAAGCCAATGATGTTATTGGCACTGCAACGTGATATTAATCCCAAGGCAGGGGGAGTGCCACACTATATGCTGCCCAGCAGCAGTAACATGATGTGAGGAGACAAATGGCTAAAAGAGGCCAAGGTAATCTTTACGAACTTCCTTCTCTTTGAACTCCTTGTGGGCCAGGAGGAGCGGGAATGTTCCTCCCAGACCCCGCAAGGAGTACTTGGGCCTTTCCAACCCTGGCCTCCCCCGATCTTCAGGGAATCCTCAGCCCCGGCATCGTCCTGATCACACAAAGCGACTCCCCGGCCCTCCCCATCCTGAATGCAATGTTTGAAGTAATCCCAACCCCCGCCCTCCTCGACCTCTAATCGTGCAAGTGGAATCCACAGCCCTCCCCATCCTTAATGGGATTGTTGCGGGAATTCCCAGCCCACTGACTGCCAGTGACCATTCCCAGGAATCTACGGCTGCGGCATCCTGTGGTCAAATTCCTGATTCTGCTCACCGGCCAGGTAGAACATCTGGCCAGGTGTCTGGCAGGATTCTGGGAAGTTTTATTTAAATAAGGCCATTAAGATTGGCAGGGCCTCCATGTCCTCAACCTTGCTGGGCTGGTGGGCAATCTTCCCTCCCCCCCTGTAAGAATCAAGGCTTTAATGTCAATGCTCACACATGGCCAATTGTGTGGGGTACTAGAGGATGCCTGTGACTGAGTAAGAGAGAAGACATATATAGAAAAATGGAGAGAGTAGACGAATATATCAGTTATAATGAAAGAGAGAAATACATACTTTAAAATAGAGAGTCGGGGCAGGGGGAGAAAACAATCTAGTAATGGATTGGTGGGGCTTTGGAGAAAGAAACAAATCATTTATCTTCCTCTCACAATGACTCTGAAAATTGAATGCTAGGGAACACTCCCAGCATTCATCGATTCTTAACTTCTGTTGAACCCCTGGGATTTTTCTCTACACTGCAGTCAGAGTGCTGTACAGTAGGACTGAAAGCTCAAATGTTTCCTGGTTGTTATAGTTGTTAAGTCTTTTCAGCTGCCAATGTTGTTGCAATATCAGCTCAACCCCTGAGTTTCTCAGAGAGGCTGAAGCCTGGAAATAAAAATGTTAATGAAGGTACTCAAATGCATAACAAAAAAAATTTCACTTGGATTTAATTATATTATTTTTATGTCTTTATTATGTTACAATTTTCAACTTTAAGTTGCTAAGAAAAAAAAGATGGTGGCTGAAAGGATTTTCAACTGAATAGAAACCAGGAGGTCTCCTTGTTGTGTATGGATTAATATTGCGCAACCAGAAACTAAAAGTATCAAAAATAGCAATCATATGAAAGCTATGTAACTTTGGCCCTAGGCAAAGCTTTGGTATGTAGGTCACATATTTTATCAGCTAAGTAACATTTGCTTAAACAAATCAGCGCACATTAAATACACACCTGACTGAATATTTTCAACTCACCTTGGTAAGTAAAGGTGCCAACAGATTCAATCACTTGTTTTTGCAATTTGAATAATGTTTTAGTCATTTTACAGTTGATGAGTTTTGGAAGCTGAAGTTTGGTTCAAACACTCATCTATTATGATTTCTACTTTACACTGTAGCCAGGTTAATGATTTTTATACATATCACTTACAGTGGATACTGAATTTTGGCCTCTCACAAAAAACACCAGTACTGCCTAACACATGTACAGCCAAGTTCTAGCAGGGTTATTCCACTTGTGGAAAGAAAACAGATACATTTTACATTGTTTCATCCTTCAATACATGCATTTAATATTAAAAAATACTTCTAAATTAGGAACTATTCATACTAGAAGCTGATTACAGATCTATTCAAGAAAAATATTTTCCCCATGTATTTAAGGCCAAAAATTAATTGAATGTAAAATTAAAATTTGCGCTACCATTTAACTCGTCCTTACATAGAAACTTATTATGGACCTCGCTATCGCAGCATCAAGTGGGGTTGGGGAGGGGTACAGTTTTGGGGGGAACCCATCTTTGCTGAGTTTCCACCCTTTGCAACTTCCTCGGAAAGTTGCACTTTCAGGCCCGGCCCTAGTATGTCGATAGCCAGTTTTGGGGCATGACTAGAGGCATCCCTAGGCTGCCCAGTAAAATTACCTAGATTACCGTCTGATAGGTCCAGTGGGTCTTATACTTGCTGAGAGTAGGTGTAGGTCCAATTCTGAGCCTACTGAAGGCCCTAGCAGTGAAGAGAACAGTATTCCCAGAGGGATTGATTACTATTTAAGCTATGTCTTGCAGATCGCCTGGAAAATTTGTAAATGTTTACATCTTCAGCCAAATTCAGGTCTCAGGTGTCACCTTTCAGAGCAGTAGGATATTACTCTTCAGCAGGACAGGCACCTCTGATGCCCCGTGTCAGGCACAGGCGCCCACCCTGAATAGTCAAGTGATTCCATCCCAAGATTTAGAACAAGGTCAGTGGCAGACCAAAACTGCGACCAAAAATCACACTCCATTGCATTTGAGTCCACTTAAAAGAGTTTGTGGAATTTTTATGCTAGTATTTTATGTACCCCTGTAAAGTCCACGCTCATTTATCTCCTTTCAAGGCCGAGGAGTTCACGTTTTTCCTAACCTTTTCTTGTAGCTGAGTTCTCTCCACATCACTATCGGGGCTTGGTTGATTTCCTTGTCCCCTGGTGAACTGAATGCTGTATACAAGGTGTGACCTGACCAGGGGCCTACACAACTTCAGCATGACACCCTCAGACTATGCTATCAATTTGGCAATATAGCTCAGCATTCAGTTTGCTTTGTTGATTGCTGCTACTCCAGTGGAGTATTTTGCAATCACATGTTGTCACATCAGAAGATTTTCTTCACAACATGCATGTTATCATGACGTAAATAAAGCAGGAAACCATTTGGTTTCTCTGTTATTGTTGAATCATGCCTGTTTTGAAAATACATTACATCATCTTCTGACACATGCCATAGTTACTGTTACTCTTGGCTGCAATTGATCTGTGTTGAATTGATACTGTTTTATGCTCATTTATAAAAAAGCATTTATTAAAACTAAAAATATTTCCTGATTTATCTCTGCTTCTTAAAGGAAAACAAAGGTATTTTTGGTACGTATTCTGTAGTGTCCACATATCAATAACACACGGACTGCAGGAGAACGGTAATAACAGGTGTTTACTGAACAGAGGGTATGCTGGAACTAACTGTACAAAATACTACACGGTGTTATATACAGGTGTGGTCACTACTGGTACTGCAGTATACAGGGGCTGTAAAAGATAGTTCCTCTCTTAAAGGTACATACATTACAATTCCTCCCCTTTTAGATAAACAGTACATAACATTCATTTAACAATTAAATAATAACTAATTACAATTACAATTTTCTTTGTACTATATACATCAGCTGAAAGTAATCATTTATAAATTCAGTCTTTGAGGAGGCTTCCTGACCCTGTCTGGATAGCGCCTTTCTCGAGTATCCTGTTCTTGCAGCGGAGTCGATTCTGGCTCATTGTCATTGGTTGGTTCGTCAGCTTCCAATACCACTGATTCTGAGGTAGACGCAATCGGTACTTCGGGTTCATCACCAGGTGCGTATGATCATGGTATGGGTTTGACTTGTTCCTGTGACTCTAGAATCTGGTCAGCATGGCGTCTCACGATGCTCTCTCCAACGTCCACTGTGTACATTAGTGGTCCCTGCCGTGTGCATATCGTTCCTGGCTGCCATTTTTCTGTTCGGTAATCGCGGGCCAAGACTGGTTGTCCTATCTTGAAGCTCCTGGTTGGCTTCTCATTGATGTGCTGGAATTGCTTATTCACAACATCTCGTCTTATGTTTGGTTTGAGCAAATCCAGGTGACATCTTAACCTTCGGTTAAAGTACATCATGGCTGGAGCTTGGTTGGTGACTGCATGTGTCGCATTCCGGTAAGCAAACAAGAAATTATCCACCTTCTGTTGCAGTGGTATGTTGTCGTTATACATCGCCTTTATTGCTTTTTTAAAGGTTTCAACAAACCTCTCAGCCAATCCATTTGTGGCTGGATGATATGGGGCGGATGTGTAATGCTTTACCCCATTATTCCTCAAAAACCTCCGAAAATCCTCGGACACAAACTGTGGTCCATTGATGGAGCAAATCTGTTCTGGCAAGCCATTCCTGGCGAAGATGGTCCGTAGGACTGCAATAGATTTCTCCATGGTGGTGGAGGACATTTTGATGACCTCTGGCCATTTCGAATGTGCATCCATGGCGATTAAAAACATTGAGTCCATAAATGGGCCAGCAAAATCAAAGTGTACCCGTTGCCATGGAGATGAGGGCCACTCCCATGGGTGTAGCGGGGCCTGTGGTGGAGTGTTTTGAACTTTCTGGCATCCTGTGCATCTCTTGGTCATTTCCTCGATTTCTTTATCAATTCCCGGCCACCACACAAACGCCCTGGCTAGGCTCTTCATTTTTACCCCTCCCAGATGACCCTCATGAAGCTCATTAAGCACTCTATCTCTCAACTTGGGTGGAATTACCACTTGGGATCCACACATCAAGGTCCCCCAGCACACTGACAGCTGTTCTCTCCTTGGCGAGAATGCTGGCAACAGTGAGTCGCCATGTGCTGGCCATCCCTTCACCGTCAAATCATAGACCCGAGAGAGTGTCGGGTCATTTCGGGCTTTCTTCTCTATACTTGAGTTTGTAACAGGTAGACATTCGACTATGGTCGAATGGAATATCTCAACAGGGTCCACTGCAGGTGCTTCCTCCACTGTAGGCAGCGGCAGGCACGACAGCTCATCAGCGTTTCCATGCTGTTTCGTGCCCTTATACTCTATGTCGTATTGATGTGCCCCTAGAAAAAGGGACCATCTTTGCAGCCGTTGCGCCGTCATCACCGGAACGCCCTTCTTTGGGTTAAAAATGGAGACAAGAGGCTGGTGATCAGTCAGTAAGGTGAACTTCTGCCTGTGCAGATAGTGATTGAACTTCTTCACCCCCCACACCAGGCTGAGGGCCTCCCTGTCAATCTGGGTGTAGTTACGCTTGGCTGAGGTTAATGAGCGTGACGCAAAGGCTATTGGCCTCTCTGAACCGTCAAGGAATTTGTGCGACAGCACCGCTCCAATGCCGTAGGGAGACGCATCACATGCCAACCGAATCGGTAATGTTGGATTGTAGTGGGCCAATACTTCTTTTGAAGTGATTAGGCATTTACATTTCTGAAAGGCACGCTTACACTCATCACTCCATTTCCATGCTACTCCAGTTTGCAGCAGGGCGTTCAGTGGGTGCAGAATTGTAGACAAATTTGGCAAGAACTTATGGTAGTAGTTCACCAACCCGAGGAACGACCTCAGTTGCGACACATATTCCGGTGCTGAAGCCTTGACTACTGCCTCAATCTTGTCTGGGGACTTATGTAACCCCTCTTCATCAATCACGTGGCCACAATACGAGATTTGTTTCCTGAAAAACTCGCATTTGGGGCGGTTGGCTCGTAGCCCATATTCTTGTAATCTAGTGAGCAGCTGCTCCAGGTTGGCAAGGTGTTCACTGTCATTTTCGCCCGTAACCAGGATGTCGTCCAAATAACACTGGGTCCCCGGGATCCCTTGCAGGACTTGTTCCATCGCCCTCTGCCAAATAGCCGGAGCTGATGCTACCCTGAATACCAGTCGGTTGTACTGGTAAAGACCTTTGTGAGTGTTTATCGTGAGGTATTTTCTAGATGCTTCTTCTACCTCCATTTGTAGATACGCTTGGGCCAGATCAATCTTCGTAAAGCGTTTCCCTCCAGATAGTGAGGCAAAAATATCTTCTATCCGCAGAAGTGGATATTGTACTGTGTGAAGGACTGGGTTCACAGTTACCTTAAAGTCCCCACAGATGCGAACCTTCTTCGGCTCCCCAGGCGTGCTGCTCAGTGATTTCTTCATTACAGGAATGATGTGTGTGGCCCACTCGCTCCAGTCCACCTTGGACAGCACACCCGAATGCTCCAGACTCTCCAGCTCTGCTTCGACGGCTGGGCGGATCACATACGGTACCAGTCTGGCCTTAAAAAATTTGGGGTTTGCGTTATCTTCAATTTTTATTGTTGCCGTTACGCCTTTTAGAGTCCCAAGTCCTTGCTGGAACACCTCTTTCGCGTCAGTTAGAATTTTTGACAGTCGTCCAGGTGTGACGTCGTCATCCTTTTTGTCAGCCACAGTTAGTGCCTGAATGGAATGCCATTCCAATTGTATTTTTTGGATCCATTCATGTCCCAATAATGGTGGTCCTCCATCCTCCATCTTGTAGTATATATAGATACAGTTTCTGTGTTTCCTTGCCGTTGTATTTAATGGGCACCCTTATTTTTCCTCTGGGGTAGACCTTTTGCCCCATATATGTCTTCAAGACAATGGGCGTGTCCTTCAAGGGTATGTGTGAGAATAGCCGCTCGTAGTCTCGTCGATTCATGACTGTTAGGGCTGATCCTGTGTCCAATTCCATCTTTACTTGGGACCCTGCTATCCTGAGGGTGACCCAAATGGTTTGGTGATCCTCCTTTGCGATCACGTTGTGTAACTTTAGACAACTTAGTCTCCTGCTCCTGGAGTCATTATCACTCTTCTGGTCTTCTGAACTACTGTCCGTCATCTTTTGTACTTTCTTGTACTTTTCCTTAGTAGTTCTTTTAGTGTTGGTTTTCTTTCCCGACCTGCAGACTCGTGCTATTTGTCCCACTTTTCCACATTGCCTGCATACTTTGTCCTTAAACCAGCAATCCTTCTGGCCATGGGTTGTTCTGCCGCAGCGATAGCACTTTTCTGCTCCATATGCCATTTAATTGGTGCTATATTCTTGCGGTTTCTGTTGTACTTCCGCAGCTCCCCGTGCTGCTGCTTCGTAGGATACTGCAACGCTGAAAGCCTTTTCTAGCGTAAGGTCCTTTTCCGAAAGTAGTCGTTTGTCTTCCTTCACTCTGGAGCCCGCAGACAAACTTATCCCTGAAGGTATCTGCCAGTCCTGCTCCGAACTGGCAGTGTTTCGATAACTTGCGTAGTTCCGTAAGATAGTCAGCATTACTCTCGTCTTTGTGCTGGTTTCTTTTATGGAACTTGAATCTTTCTGCTATCAGCAGCGATGTAGGGTTTAGATGTTCCTGTAAGATATTGACAATCTCTTCAAAGCTTTTCTCCGTTGGTTTAGCTGGTGTAATTAAATTCCGCAATAGGCCGTATGTTCTCGCGTCCATCAAATTCAATAATACCGACGCCGTCTTTTCATCGGCCATCTCATTTGCCTTGCAGTACACTTCAATTCTTTCCACATACATGGTCCAGTCTTCTATTTCGTTGTCGAAAGCAGTGATGCTGCCACTCTTCGGCATCTTGGGTGGTTTAAAATGGCGCCTCCCACGCTTTTCCTTCTTCCCCAATGGTTTAAAATGGCGCCTCCCGCGCTTTTCCTTCTTCCCCCTGCTGCCAATGCTGCTCCTAGCATTCTAAATAGTAATGGCGGCACCCCGCGGCTTTCTGCTCATCTCTCTTTTGTTACTTAATTTTCTTAGTTTTATTATTCTTCGACGCTGTCCACTGCGCGTCTCTTTTCCTTCCCCTTTTTTTTTCTTTAACGCTGCCCGGCTCTTGAGCACCGGCCACGCCCTGTGCGCTCCACCCTCTCTCTCTCTTTTTCTTCCTGACGACGCTGCTCGGCCCCCTTGCAGAGCTGCTCGATCGAGCTCTAGCCCGCCGCAGTCCGGGAAGGGTCAGCGCACTACCTGCTACCAGCCCGATTTGCTGGGACTCCTTGACTGGAGAACCAAGCCCAGCTCTCCACAGCTTCCTCTGCGATTCCCTGAACTCCGATGGATCACTGGGCGGTTGCCCACGGTCGACGCCTGTTGCTCTGGCTTCGACCTCCAAGAAGCTTCTTTTTCAGGGATGGATCCCCGTGAGGTGATGCAGTACTGCAGGTGAGTTTGAACCTGCTCGTCGCCACTGTAGTGTCCGCGTATAAATAACACACGGACTGCAGGAGAATGGTAATAACAGGTGTTTACTGAACAGAGGGTATGCTGGAACTAACTGTACAAATTACTACACGGTGTTATATACAGGTGTGGTCACTACTGGTACTGCAGTATACAGGGGCTGTAAAAGATAGTTCCTCTCTTAAAGGTACATACATTACATATTCCTGTGTAGATTACTTATCCTTCATTTCGAGCATTTTTTGTTCCCTTACTTAAGCGTGCCAGGATGCTATGATTATTTTTCTGCTAAGGATTATGGATAATTGATGTAGTTGAGAAGCCAAAGCTTTTGTGTCATCCTTTTTCATTCTCCAGTGACAACAGTTGAGTGAGAATATTTCATATTGTAAGGAGCTTTACCTGGGAATTGTGAGTCTGAATTGCACAATTCATTCATAATCTGTGGAGATGAAGTGGAGTAACTAAATGAGTACTGAGTACTCTGACAAGTGAAGGTCATTTATAGTAATCAGTGGACAAAAAGATGAGTACTGTAATGAAGGCAATTACTAAATCACTGGGGTTTAGCTTACCTTAGACCTCTCAGGAAAAAGCCACTATACAGGATTGCATCATCATCGGATATAAATCAAAGCACAGCTGATGCCAACTTGTAACAGTAAATAACACTGTGAATACCTCAATAATTACCCAAATTGTTATACTGAGTAAAGTTGGGAATTCTTGGGCAAAAAAAAATGAGCAAAATGTTTAGCAAAAATGAGTGCATTTCACTTCCAAAGGATGAATATTTGTCTTCTTCTTACTTCTGGGTTCAGAAGGTCCAAAATGTTACTGCTTCCCAGCTGTGAACTGAGCAGTTCCCTTTAATTCTGGTTATGCTCCTGTGAAGTACCTTCGGACGTTTTTCTACATTTTATATAAATGCAAGTTGTGATCATCATTGCCATCATCGTTTTGGGCTGTTTCTTGTAATGTATAGCAAAAATCTAATTTGTGATCCCCATGTTAGTCAAATTGCTTTTTTTGAAACATTTGTTTGGAAAATGCCATTTCTAACTACTTTAAGCTCATATGCCTCCACCCTTTTTTAATAAAAAACAATAGTGGCACAGAAGTTCAGGGGCACATGTACCTTTGCATTTGTATGATGCCATTTTTGACATCTTCATAGAAAGGTTACAGCACAGAAGGAGGCCATTCGGCCCGTCGAGCCCGTGCCAGCTCTCTGCAACAGCACCTCAGCTAGTCCCACTCCCCTGCCCTTTCCCCGTAGCTCTGCAAAAAAATTCTTGCAAGAACTTGTCCAACTCCCTTTTGAAAGCCATGATTGAGTCTGCCTCCACCACCCTTTCTGGCATTGCATTCCATATCCTAACTACTCACTGCATTAAAAAGTGTTTTCTTCTGATGCCTTTGGTTCTTATGCCAATCACCTTGAATCTGTGTCCTCTGGTTCTTGACCCCCCTGCCAATGGGAACAGTTTCTCTCTATGTACTCTGTCTAGACCCCTCATGATTTTGAACACCTCTATCAAATCTCATACAGTTATACAGCACAGAAAGAGGCCCTTCGGCCCATCGTGTCCACGCCGGCCATCGTCTATTCTAATCCCATTTTCCAGCACTTGGTCCATAGCCTTGTATGCTATGGCATTTCAAGTGCTCATCTAAATGCTAAATCTCCTCTCAATCTTCTCTGTTCTAAGGAGAACAACCCCAGCTTCTCCAGTTCATCTACGTAACTGAAATCCCTCATCCCTGGAATCATTCTCATAAATCTTTTCTGCACCTTCTCTAAGGCCTTCCTAAAGTGCGGTGCCCAGAATTAGACACAATACTCCAGCTGAGGCCGAACAAGTTTTTTATACAGGTTCATCATAATTTCCACGCTTTTGTACTCTATCCCTCTATTCATGAAGCCCAGGATCCCGTATGCTTTTTTAACTGCTTTCTCAACCTGCCCTGCCACCTTCAATGATTTGTGCACATATACCCCTAGGTCTCTCTGTTCATGCACCCCCCGCCCCCCCCCGTTAGGATTGTACCCTATAGTTTACATTTCCTCTCCTCATTCTTTCTACCAAAATTGATCACTTTGCATTTTTCTGCATTGAAGTTCATCTGCCAAGTGTCCGCCCATTCTGCCAGCCTGTCTATGTCCTCTTGAAGCCCATCACTATCCTCCCCACAGTTCACTATACTTCCTAGTTCTGTGTCATCTGCAAATTTTGAAATTGTGCCCCGTACTCCCACATCCAAGTCATTAATATATATCAAGAAAAGCAGTGATCCTAGTACCGACCCCTGGGGAACACCACTGTATACCTTCCTCTAGTCCAAAAATCAACCGTTCACCGCTACTCTCTGTTTCCTGTCACTTAGCCAACTTTGTATCCATGCTGCCACTGCCCCTTTTATTCCATGGGCTTCAACTTTGCTGCCAAGCCTTGATGCGCTATCAATTACTCAAAAGACTGAGGTTAAGCGAGTAACTAACAGGCTTTTATTAACAAGAGAATGAAGGTGTGCCTCGAGTGGTCGACCAGTCCAGAATACAGAGGGACTGTGGAGCAGTCACCTTTATACCTGGACTCGTGAGAGGAGTCAGCCGAGGCATGTACGGACATGTACACAGTGGAATACAAACACCCACACAGGCAGGTATAACAGTAGTTTACCACATTCACCCCTTGTTTAAAAATGAGTCCGGCGGGGTGAAGTGTATTAAAAGTTTGTGTATTGGAGTCTCTCCGGAGGTCTTGTCTGCCGCTGTGATCGACGTGGCGACGGCAGGGGTAGTGAAGCTTCCGGCGTCAGGTCCTGCGTAGGCTGGGGCACTGGTGTGTAGTCCTCGTGGGTGTCGAGCGGGTCGCGGGGCCCAGGCGTGCCGTCTGCTGGGGTTGGATATTGGATCGTGGGGGGGGTGGTAGTGGGTAGTGGGTTACTGGGGCCCCCGAGGGTGCGAGGTCTCGTATGGAGATTGTGTCCTCCCGCCCGTCCGGGTACGCAATGTAAGCATACTGGGGGTTGGCGTGGAGGAGGTCGACCCTCTCAACCAGGGGGTCCATTTTATGGGTCCTCACGTGTCTTCTCAGTAGGGCCGGCCCTGGGGACGTCAGCCATGGTGGTAGCGATGTCCCCGATGTGGACTTACTTGGGAAGACAAACATTTTCTCATGAGGGGTGGCGTTAGTGGCAGTGCAGAGCAGTGACCGAATAGAGTGGGGCACATCGGGGAGCACATCCTGCCAGCGGGAGGTCGGAAGGCCCCTAGACTTTAAGGCTAGCAGGGCGGCCTTCCAAACTGTCGCATTCTCTCTTTCCACCTGTCCGTTCCCCTGGGGGTTGTAACTGGTGGTCCTGCTTGTGGCAATACCCCTAGCGAGCAGGTACTGGCGGAGTTCGTCGCTCATAAACGATGAGCCCCGGTCGCTATGGATATAGCTGGGGAAACCGAACAGGGTGAAGAGGTCGTTCAGACATTTGATGACCGTGGCACTGGTCATGTCCAGGCAGGGGATGGCGAACGGGAAATGGGAGTACTCATCAATAATGTTGAGGAAGTACACATTGCGGTCGGAGGAGGGGAGAGGCCCTTTAAAATCAACGCTCAGGCGCTCGAAGGGGCGAGTGGCTTTTATCAGGTGAGCCCTGTCTGGTCTATAAAAGTGCGGTTTGCACCTGGAAGAGGATGGATTCGTCCACTGCGTGCATGGTGGCTTTGGCAATGTCTTCCTTGATACGGTGGAAGGCTAAGCGGGCCTCTGCCGTCAAGGGAAAAGAGGTGGACTTGATCAGCAGATGGGCCTTGTCCGCATAGTAGGGGACCCACTGGGCGTAATAGGAGAAAAACCCTAGGCACCTCTTCAGGGCCTTGAGGCGGTGGGGCAGTGAGAGTTCCATAAGGGGACGCATCCGGTCGGGGTCGGGACCGATGACTCCGTGTTCCACAGCACAGCCAAGGATGGCGAGGCGAGTTGTGGGGAATATGCACTTCTCCTTGTTATACATCAAGTTCAGGAGTTGGGCGGTGCAGAGGAATTTTTTGAGGTTTGGGTCATGGTCCTACACGTCATGGCCGCAGGTGGTCACATTGTCCAGATATGGGAAAGTGGCCTGCAACGCATTTTGATCGACCATCCGGTCCATCTCCCTTTGGAAGACGGAGACCCCATTGGTGACGCCAAAGGGAACCCTAAGGAAGTGATAGAGGCGGCCGTTTGCCTCAAAGGCAGTATACTGGCGGTCCTCAGGGCGGATAGGGAGCTGGTGGTACGCTGATTTCAGGTCAATGGTCGAGAAGACGCGGTACTGCGCGATCTGGTTGACCGTATCAGCTATGCGGGGGAGTGGGTAAGCGTCCAGCAGGGTGTAGCGATTTATTGTCTGGCTGTAGTCGATGACCAGGCGCTGCTTCTCGCCGGTCTTAACGACCACAACCTGGGCTCGCCAGGGGCTGGTGCTGCCCTCAATAATCCCCTCCTTCAGGAGCCGCTCCACTTCGGTTTTAATGAAAACCCTGTCCCCGGCACTGTATCGCCTGCTCTTTGTGGCGATGGGCTTACAGTCGGGGGTGAGGTTAGCAAACAGTGGGGGGTGGGTGACTCTGAGTGTGGAGAGGTTGCACCTGGTGCGCGGCGGGCAGTTTGGAAGCTGCTGGCTGCGGACTGTGAGTGGGGGGAGGTGTCCACCGTACGCCATCGTAACACTTTTAAGGTGGCACTGAAAATCTAACCCCAGTAGAACGGCAGCGCAGAGGTGGGGCAGGACCAGAAGTTTAAAATTATCGTACACAGTCCCGTCTACTAAGAGTGTCACCACGCAGTAGCCGCCAATGTCCGCTGACTGGGACTCGGAGGCCATAGAAATCCGCTGGTGCGCAGGCAGGACTGGGAGAGAGCAACGCCGCACCGTGTCGGGGTGGATGAAGCTCTCCGTGCTCCCAGAGTCAAAAAGGCAGGTTGTTTCGTGACCATTTACCTTAATGTCCATTGTGGACCGGGCCAGTTGGTGCGGTCTCGCTTGGTCCAGCATAACGGAGGCCAGCGTAGGGGTCGGTGTGTCGCTGCGGGTATCGGATGAGGCGGTGTTGGGGGCCTGCTGCATCCCGGCTGGTGTCCAAGATGGCGGCGTCCATGATCCCCATGTGGCTGGAGGCGTCCAAAATGGCTGCTGTTCCGGTGGTTCGCACATGGCTGGGGAGGCCCAAGATGGCGGCCCGCACGGCCCACACGCGGCGCTGCTGGGGTTCGGGGTGGCTTTGGCCCTGCAGACGCTGGCGTAGTGTCCCTTCTTCCCGCAGCCCGAGCAGATCGCATTTTTCGCCGGGCAGCGCGCTCTGGGGTGTTTGGCCTGGCCACAGAAGTAGCATTTCTGGCCTTGGGACACTGCTGCGGTAGTTGGGCCGTTGCTGGGATGTGGCTGGGGTGGCATGGCACTATGAGATGGTCCTACCGTGTCCCAGGCTGTCGTTCCCCGTGGCGTCCACGGTGCAGAGGAGTAGGCATCCATGCCCCGGTAGGCTGCGTCCAATGATAGTGCGAGTTCAGAGGCCTTGTTGAGGTCGAGGTCACTCTGCTCCAACAGTCGCTGTCGGGTGTAATTGGACCTGTGGCCCGCTACAAAAGCGTCCCGGATAAGTTCCTCTGTGTACACGGCGGCCTTTACATCCTTACAACCACAGGCCTGAAGGTATTCCTCGGTCGATTCCCCAGGTTGTTGTTTACGACTCCCCAGGAGGTGCCTGGCGTACACCTCATTCACTGGGCGCGTGTACTGATCCTTGAGGAGCTTGAGAGCAGCCGTGTACGAGGTCGCGTCCTGGATGACCGAGTACGCTCGGTGGTTCACTTTGGAGGTCAGGACATCCAGTTTGTCCTCATCCAATTTGACCGTTGCAGCGGAGGCGATCAGGAATCTTTCAAAGCACCTAAGCCAGTGAGCAAACTTGGTGGATGCGTCCGCCTCCCGATGGTCTAAGTCCAGGCATGCTGGTGTGAGGATCTTCTCCATTATAAAAAAATCTTGTTAATAAAATTGATGCGCTATCAATTACTCAAAAGACTGAGGTTAAGCGAGTAACTAACAGGCTTTTATTAACAAGAGAATGAAGGTGTGCCTCGAGTGGTCGACCAGTCCAGAATACAGAGGGACTGTGGAGCAGTCACCTTTATACCTGGACTCGTGGGAGGAGTCAGCCGAGGCATGTACAGACATGTACACAGTGGAATACAAACACCCACACAGGCAGGTATAACAGTGGTTTACCACAAGCCTATTATGTGGCATTTTGTCATATGCCTTTTGGAAATCCATGTATACCACATCGACCACATTGCCCTCATCAACCCTCTCTGTTACCTCATCAAAAAACTCGATCAAGTTGGTTAAACACGATATGCTTTTAATAAATCCATGCTGGCTTTCCTTAATTAATCCACACTTTTCCAAGTGACTGCTAATTTTGTCCCTCATTTATTGTTTCTAATAGTTTCCCCACTCCCAGGTTAAACTGACTGGCCTGTAGCTGCTGGGTTTACCATTACACCCTTTTTTGGGGAGGGAATTCCAGAGCTTAGGGCCTAGACAGCTGAAGGCTCGGCTGCCAATGATAGGGCGAAGGAAGTGGGGGATGCGCAAGAGGCCAGAGTTGGAGGAGCACAGAGCTCTCCTTCAGCAGAAGTTTGGTGGAAATATCACTTACATGCAGAAATTGGGTTTCCACCAAACTTCCGTTGAAGTTATGAAGTCAGAGCGAGAGACACTCCGAATATCTTCTCCTCTGCTCTGTGCAGAAGCCCTGTCAATTCTGACACTGCCGTAACACCACGTTTATTATTTCCATTTTGGCTGAAAGGCAAGCATAAGTATATTTGCATATTTACTTTAATTGGTGCCTAATCCCTCTTGGTGCCAGAAGGAATTTTGAGAGCAAGGGCAAAAGTGCACTAATGCCTGTTATTGTTAATGCATCAAATTGCTACAGAGTAACACACACTTTAGGGATAGTTTTCCAGTGGAAACAGTTGGAGAATCATGTGCAGCACGGCTCTGAAATTGAGCTGAGGCTCCCTGCCAGATGCGTGAAGTTGAAAAATGACCTTTTTCGTGCATGTGTTAGCTGTAACGCAGAATAAATCCCCCTCCCCCACTTAGTGCATTCTTCAGAAAATTCTGTTTCAAATGGATTCAGACAGAATGGATATGCTGCACATAATATGATAGAAGTGTTTATGATTATGAAAGAATGGGACAGGGTAGATAGATGCACATTGTTTCCAGTCGTTGAACGGTCAAGAACAAGGATACAAGACTAAATGCAACAGATTTAGAACAGAAGGCAGGAAAAACTTCTTCACACAGAGAGTTTTGAGGCTGTGGAATTAAGAAAGACTTGCATTTATATAGAGCCGTTCACAACCACCAGGCATCCCAAACCGCTTTCCAGCCAATGCACTCCCTTAGTACTGCACTGGAGTATCAGCCTAGCTTTTTGTGTTCACGGCTGGAGTGGGACTTGAACCCACAACCTTCTGACTCAGAGGCGAGGCGTGCTACGAACCACAGCTGACATTGGTTGAGGCAGAAACTATGTCAACATTCAAGATTACATTAGATTGGATAGGTGGATAAAGAGAAAGGGGTTGAAGGGATATTGAAAAAGGGTGGGTAAATGTAATTAGGATTATTTGCTTGCAAGGAGAGTAAATGGCAACATGGACTGGTTGGGCTGAAAGGCTTGCTTCCGTGTTATAAATTCTATATATTTCTATGTACATACATTTTTTTATCTTCAGTTAATTTACTTTTATGAACACTTATTGAACTTGCACCAAATTGTTCTCTCTGGTGTCTTAATAGAGGTAGTAACCAGCGTTAACACCCCTGTCAAAATAGTCTCTGTTAAAAATAGCAGAGAGAGTAATTTAGTAGTTGCTTTAAGTGTCTGTATGATGACACTGCCAACAGTAATTTCTACATCTTAATGTAATATTTTAGGAAGCTATGAAAGAAGATTTTGTGTTAATAAAGTAGGCAGCTTCATACCGAAATACATTAACAGAGTACATTAAAGTTTATAGGCCATGATTTTATTTTATTTTTTAGTAATGGCATTAAAAAATTGTGCTTCATATCATAAAATTACCTCAGCTACGTCAAATAAAATACATTCATTTTATTGCTATCTTGTTGCAGTGGTATGGGGACAGTTACAGCTCTCTGAGTTGTGTTAAGCCCCACACAAGCCAGTGTCCTTTTGTTAAATTACCGCTTCACAGGTTTAGCCCAGTTTTATGAATAAACCCACCCAATGTGGTGGTAATTTCACAGCCTCAAAACTCTCTGTGTGAAGAAGTTTTTCCTGCCTTCTGTTCTAAATCTATGTGGTGTATTTGGACTTTCAGAAGGCTTTCGATAAGGTCCCACATAAGAGATTAGCGTGTAAAGTTAAGGCACATGGGATTGGGGGCAAGGTATTGACTAGGATAGAGAACTGGTTGGCAGACAGAAAACAAAGAGTTGGAATAAACGGGTCTTTTTCCGAGTGGCAGGCAGTGACTAGTGGGTTACCGCAGGGATCGGTCCTAGGACCCCAGCTATTCACTATATATATTAATGATCTAGTCAAGGGAACCAGATGTAATATCTCCAAGTTTGCAGACAACACAAAGCGGGGTGGGCGTGTCTGCTGTGAGGAGGATGCCGAGAAACTCCAGTATGATTTGGATAGGTTGGGTGATTGGGCAGAAGCATGGCAGATGCAATATAACGTGGATAAATGTGAGGCTATCCACTTTGGTGTCAAAAACAGGAAGGCAGATTATTATCTGAATGGCAATAGATTGGGAGAAGGGGAAGTGCAACGAGACCTGAGTGTCCTTGTGCACCAGTCACTGAAGGTAAGCATGCAGGTGCAGCAGGCGGTTAAGAAGGCAAATGGTATTTTGGCCTTCGTAGCAAGAGGGTTCGAGTACAGGAATAAGGATGTCTTGCTGCAGTTGTACAGGGCCTTAGTGAGACCACATCTTGAGTATTGTGTGCAGTTTTGGTCGCCTTATCTGAGGAAGGATGTTCTTGCCATGGAGGGAGTGCAGCGAAGATTCACCAGGCTGATACCTGGGATGGCAGGAATGATGTATGAGGAGAGATTGGGTCGATTGGGCTTATACTCGCTGGAGTTTAGAAGAATGAGAGGGGATCTCATTGAAACTTATAAAACTCTAACAGGATTAGACAGACTAGATGCAGGAAGGATGTTCCCGATGGCCGGGGAGTCCAGAACCAGGGGTCACAGTCTAAGGATAAGGGGTAAGCCATTTAGGACAGAGATGAGGAGGAATTTCTTCACCCAGAGAGTGGTGAACCTGTGGAATTCTCTACCACAGAAGGCAGTAGAGGCCAATTCATTAAATATATTCAAGAAGGAGTTAGATATATTTCTTAAGGCTAAAGGGATCAAGGGATATGGAGAGAAGGCAGGGACAGGATGCTGAATTTGGATGATCAGCCATGATCTCATTGAATGGCGGAGCAGGCTCGAGGGGCTGAATGGCCTACTCCTGCTCCTATCTTCTATGTTTCTATGTTTCTATTGCTGCTGAATTGAGGATATTACATTCCCGTTTTTGCATAAGATGCAAGAAAGGCCCCTTATGGTACATCAATGTTCCCTGTAAGCTGCGCTTTGTTCTGCGCAGCCTGTTCCTTTTCAATGCGCAGTCCCTTTAAATTTCTGCGCATGCTCGAAAGGCCAAATGGCCTACTCCTGCTCCTATTTCTTATGTTCTTATGTTTACAATGCAAAAGCCGGTTAGCAGCCTGCACCTTTGCAGGAACATTGGGTACAAGTACCTTGAGAGGACTCTGTGCTTTAATATTAGCACAATGCATCATGTGGAATAACTATTGATTAACTAGCTTGGTGGGTGGCATATCTCACCCTGGTCTCAAGAGGAAGTGTGGTCGTGCTTATGTATGTCAGAAGTCCATGTAAATTTAGTATTTGAATAAACAAACAGCAAAGCAGACCACCCACTGTTATGCACTGTTGATTAAAGTACCATTTGTGAGCTCTGCTATATTCGATCAATATTAATGTCACTAGCACTGAGACTAAGCAAGATAATAAAATTGCGGCCAATGTTTTAACATAGTTGTCTTTTTTTTAAATTGCTAGCTGGATATTAGTATTGCATGGTTAGATGTGGATAAAACAGTATAGATGGAGATTTTACACAATTAAATACATAACCATGCTAATTCATGATTTTCTAATTTAGTTCAACCAATTATTTTATTTACGCACCTTGGCTAATTTGATAGTGCTATCACTTCTGAGTTGGAAGGCCATGGATTCATACCCCACTATAGAAATGAGCCTACAATCCAAACTGACAATTCCTTGCAGTACTGAGGGAGTGCTGAATTGTTAGAGTGATGGGGGCAATGTTCAACTGCTGGCCTCTAAATTTCTTGCATGATAACCAGGCGGCCAGCAATTCAATATTGGGCGGGCACCTCGGTTATCCCATTGACACCCAAGGCCTGTCTGATGCAATTGTCAGGCAGGCCTGTAAATGGGCGAGCAACCCATCCACCTGAAACAGGTAGGTGGCAGCTTCGGTATGCAAATCAGGGTCCTATGCCGGTTATATTCATGAGATAAATTTATTTCAATGAGATAGATTTCTGTCAGAAAGTAACATTTTGGGATACAGTAAATGAGTAATTTGAGACATGATGGGGGCGAGAAATTGGGCTCTGTAGCACCCGTTGTTTGGGCTCTACGAAGCCCTTTAAGGTTCCAAAATGGCATCCGCGGCACGTGCGCACTCTTCTGATGCGAAGGGATCATCAACGACTTACAGGTTATACATAGATACATAGAAGATAGGAGCAGGAGTAGGCCATTCGGCCCTTCGTGCCTGCTCCGCCATTTAATGAGATCATGGCTGATCCTTTAATTCAGTATCCCGTCCCCGCCTTCTCTCCGTAACCCTTAACCCCTTTTGCCCGTAGAAATATATCTAATTCCCTCTTAAATATATTTAATGAGCTGGCGTACACTGCCCTCTGTGGCAATGAGTTCCACAGGTTCACCACTCTCTGAGTGAAGAAATTCCCCCTCATCTCTGTCCTAAATGGTTTAGCCCTTATCCTTAAATTATGTCCTCTAGTTCTGTTCTCACCCGCCAAGGGAAACATTCCTTCTGCATCCAGTCTGTCTAGACCTGTCAGAATTTTATACACTTCTATGAGGTCCCCTCTCAATCTTCTAAACTCCAGTGTGTACATCCCTAAACTACATAGTCTCTCCTCATAGGTCATTCCCGCCATTCCTGGTATCAGCCTGGTGAATCGCCGCTGCACCCCCTCCATGGCAAGAACATCCTTCCTCAGATGAGGCGACCAAAACTGTACACAGTACTCGAGGTGTGGTCTCACCAGTGCCCTGTACAGCTGCAGCAAGGTATCCCTGTTCCTGTATTCTAACCCTTTTGCTATGAAGGCCAGCATACCGTTTGCCTTCTTGACCGCCTGTTGCACCTGCATGCTCGCCTTCAGTGACTGGTGTACAAGAACACCCAGGTCTCTCTGTACTTCCCCCTCTCCCAATCTATTGCCATTTAAATAATAATTTGCCCTCCCGTTCCTGCACCCAAGGTGGATAACTTCGCACTTGTCCACATTATAGTGCATCTGCCATTTATCCGCCCAATCGCCCAGTCTGTCCAAATCGCTCTGGAGCTTCCTGGTCTCTTCCTCTGAGCCCACCCCACCTCCTAGTTTAGTGTCGTCTGCAAATTTGGAAATGCTGCATCCGACTCCCTGATCCAGGTCATTAATGTAAATTGTGAACAGCTGGGGGCCCAGGACAGATCCCTGTGGTACCCCACTTGTTACTGCCTGCCATTCAGAAAATGAGCCGTTTATTCCAACTCTCTGTTTTCTATCTGACAGCCAGTTCCCTATCCACGCCAAAACTTTCCCCTTTATCCCATGAGCCTCAATTTTCCATGCTAATCTTTTATGTGGGACCTTATCGAAGGCCTTTTGGAAGTCCAGGTACACCACATCTACTGGCTCTCCCCCATCTATTCTACCAGTTACTCCCTCAAAAAATTCCAATAGATTAGTCAAGCACGATTTACCCTTTGTAAATCCATGTTGACTCTGTCCTATCCTGTCCCCATTTGCTAAGTGCTCCGCTATTTCATCCTTAATGATGGACTCCAGCATTTTGCCCCCAACTGATGTAAGGCTTACAGGTCTGTAATTACCTGCTTTTTCCCTACCCCCCTTTTTGAATAGTGGGGTAACGTTAGCTACCCTCCAATCCATCGGCACTGTTCCCGAGTCTAATGAATTCTGAAAAATCATCCTTAGTGCATCCGCTATCTCTAGGGCCACCTCCTTCAGTACCCTAGGATGCATGTTATCAGGCCCTGGGGATTTGTCCACCTTCAATCCCTTTAGCTTCCTTAACACCATATCCTTAGAGATATTGATTTGCGTCAGTTCCTCCTTTGCCAATGTCCCTATTTTTCCCGATATCCCAGGGAGGTTTTTTGTGTCTTCCTTCGTAAAGACTGACCCAAAGTATGCATTTAGTTGATTTGCCATTTCCTTATTTCCCATTATATATTCCCCCGTATCTGACTGCAATGGACCAACTTTGGTTTTCACCAGTCTTTTCCTTTTGATATATTTATAAAAGCTTTTGGAGTTAGTTTTTATATTTTCCGCCAGCTTGTTTTCGTAAGCTATTTTGCCCCTCTTGATCATGCCCTTTGCCCTCCTTTGCTCTATCTTAAACTGTTCCCAATCTTCCGCTCTGGCGCTTTTTTTGGCTATTTTATACGCCCTATCTTTGGATTTTATGCTGTCTCTAATTTCCCCTGTTATCCACGGTTGAGTCACCTTTTTAGATTTCCTTTTATGCCAGATTGGTATAAACAATTTTTGCAATTTTGTCATTCTATCTTTAAATGTTTGCCATTGTTTATCTACCTCCAGTCCTCTCAGGAACGTTGTCCAATCAGACCTACTCAGTTCCCGTCTCATGGCATCATAATTCCCCTTGTTAGTTGATGTATTATTTCTGCTGGCTATTGCTGAAATTCTATGCATTTTGGATGCTTTTCCATACTTGTTAAGAGTCTCAATAGTCCACAGGGAGTCACCTGGCTGGTTCTGAAGTACTTTTTGGGGACTTAAAAGTTTCTGTACAAACAAGTTGCTTCCAGACATGGGTGGCCGAGTAGGCCTTCCTCTTGGAATTGACATGACTGGGAGAATGAGCAGAGGCCACACAGAGCAGGCCAAGCTACTAGAAGAGGGAGGAGGAGTAGAGGAAGAAGAGCTCTCAGCAGGAGGCCATATCCGCCCAGGGTGTTCAGGGCAAAATGACCCTACTTGATTTCAGCAATGACCAATGTTTGAGGCGTCTGCGCTTCACTAAGGAGCTCATCGCTGAAATTTGCCAATTGCTGCAGCCACAACTCCAACCTCAGGACAAGGACCACATTTCCAGTGGCTGTGAAGGTGACCGTGGCTCTGAGCTTTTATTCTTCTGGCTCCTTCCAGGCTGGTGCTGGAGATATTAGATATTAGATTGCAGTGCACTGTTGCATAAGGAAGGTCACTGAGGCTCTCTATGCAAAGAGAGATAACTTCATCTCATTCCCTCTTGCCAGAGAGAAGCAGGCGGGGCAAGCACAAGAGTTTGCAGGGATTGTAGGTTTCCCCATGGTGCAGGGTGCTGTTGACTGCATGCACATTGCTTTGCGGGCACCTCATGTCAACTCTGCCATGTACCTGAACCGAAAGGGATTCTACCCCCTCAATGTGCAGCTGGTGTGTGACCACAGGCAGCGCATTAGCAGGTCAATGCCCGGTATCCTGGCAGCAGTCATGATGCCTTCATTCTGTGGCAGTTTGCTGTGCCAGCTGCATTTGAGCCACCAGGGCAAACCAAAGGGTGGCTACTAGGTGACAAGGGCTATCTGCTGACGACAGGGCTCATATTTACTGTTCGCTGCCCACACTCACGTGCACAGCAGATATATAACGAGAGCCATGCTGCCTCAAGAAATCTGATCATTGGCATCCTCAAGCTACGTGGACCACTCTGGAGGAGCCCTGCAGTACTTGGTTGAGCGGGTCTCAAAATTTGTCGTGGTATGCTGCACGCTGCACAACCTTGCCATCATGAGGGAACAACCCTTGCCACCACCTATCAGGCTAGAGGCTGAGGAGCACGAAAAAGAAGAGAAGGCTGAGGAGGCGGAGGAGGAGGAGGAGGCAGAGGAAGAGGAGGAGGCGAAAGAGGAGGAGGTGGAAGAGGAGAAACAGAAAGGGAGGCTGCAAACTAGACAGCCCCTTTCTGCACCGGGCGGTACATGAACAACTAATTCAATAGTGATACCAGAAACATCAACCCCAATTCGCCATCCACCAATAGTCCCACACTCCTTATCTTCCCTCTGTCACTGACCATTACAGCGTCCTTTTGTCAACAATGCAAAAATAAAAGCCAACACAAGATAAACATTCTAATGCAAATTTATAAATTAAACCATGCCATATTGAATAGAAAAATAAACTAATCACCCTGTGCATTCCTTTAGTGCCTGTCTTCCGTTTGCCTTTACCTGTCTTAGTGCTCCTACAAGGTGCTACCCCAATGGCTGCAGCATGGCTGGTGGAAGGCTGCTAACTTTCAGTCGAGGAGATTGCAGATGGCCTTGGAGGACGATCTCGAGCAGCTCTGGGCCTAGAAGGCCCAGCTTCAGACTGCTCCATCTCGGCATGGGCGGCAGTCTGGGCTAGCTGGCTGATAGGCAACAGCAAGGACACTGGTGGAGTGGCAGGGATGGGAGGACGAAATCTGTCAATTTGAGAGATGCCAGCAGATTTGTGCTCCATGGAGCCACTGCCATTCCCCCTGGGGTGGCGACTCAGCAATCCTAGTAATCTGTTGAAGAACAGATTGCTGGACTGCTGTGATACCCTGGGAGCCCCTTTGAACACTGGTATCCAGAGCCATGATGGCAGCAGTCTGAGCTTCCACTGCCGCACTCAGACATTGGGTGGCTGCTGCTTGTGCTGCAGTGGAAGCTGAGACATCAGCTAACAGACACTGCATCATGGTGGGTTCCACAAGTGTGTTGATGGAGTCGGCCACCCATTCCATGCTGGAAAGGATGGGCTCCAAGCTCTGCGCAAAGCTCTGTGCCAAGTTGGTGCCGGACTCCTCCATGCTCCTTGACATTGTATGCAGGCTTTTTGGCAGGCTTCCCAATGCACCAAGCATTTTGGTGTGTACACCCTTCAGCTTTTTTCCATAGCCTGGCTCATCGAAGTCCTCATCTGAGTCCTCTACAGCAGAACTAGTGTGTGACTGTGATGAAATAACTGTGTTCTGATATTTGTACTTGCACTTGTAATGTCTGGAATGTTCCACTAGGGGGAACCACTAATGCTCCTCCCTGGCCCCGCCCCTCTTCTGGTATGTTCTACCAAGGGCTCGGTCGATGATGGACTCTGTTAACTCTGCCATGATTCTTATTTAATAAAAGGCTTCAGTCTTAAGCTTTAACTTCGGATTCGGGCAGTTATTTGGCACATCAATTTTATTAAATAACAACTTTTGGAAGATGGATCGATTTTTGAAGCCAGAGTGTCTGGATATCGATCCCCATTCGGCAGATACGTCGAAGAAATTTACGCATTGGCTCCGATGTTTTGAACACTTCATCGCATCATCGACCGATCTGACGGTTAACAAGTTGGGTCTTCTAACCAACTTGGTAAGTCATCAAACTTACTCTATAATTGAAGATATTACTACATATGAAGAGGCCCTCACAGCTCTTAAAGCCCAGTACCTTAAGTCGGTTAACGAAGTATACGCCAGGTATCTCCTGTCTACTCGCAGGCAATTACCCGAGGAATCTCTGGACGATTTCCTGCAGGACCTTAAGGCTTTGGCTAAGGGTTGCAACTACAAGGCTGTCTCTGCCATAGTGTATCAGGAAGAAGCCATCCGCGATTCTTTCATATCTGGCCTCCGATCTAATTATATTAGACAGAGACTCCTCGAGAACGACTCGTTAGTTTTAAAAACGGTTGTCGCTGCTGCTCGATCGTTAGATGTAGCCCAGAAGAATTCAGAAGTTTATGCATCAGCCCATGCATCTCTCTCAGCCTCGTGTGTTCCGAGTATGGAGGCATCCATAACACCAATGGAGCCCCCACTTAATCCTATTGTTGCGGTTGTGCCCCATGGGTCTAAGTGTTATTTTTGTGGCCAATCTAAACACCCCAGGCAAAGTTGCCCAGCCAGAGAGGCTACCTGTTTTAAATGTAAGAAACGGGGACATTTTAGTAAAGTGTGTAAGGGTAATCCTGTACCCGATGTCTTCTCTGCTGCCGCCTATCGTTTTACTCTAGCCTCGGCTACGGTTGACCAGACCATACCGTGTTCCTTGTCAAAATCTATGATGGACATTAAGATTAATGGTCGTCCTACTGGGTGTTTGATAGACTGTGGCAGTACTGAAAGTTTTATACACCCCAACCTTGTTAACTCCTGTTCATTGAAGGTGTATCCTACTCGAAGTGAAATTGTGATGGCGTCCAAACCCCTTACTTCGGAGGTAACTGGATATTGTAAAGTCACATTGACCGTTAAGGATACGGAGTATAAGGATTTTAAACTCCTCATATTACCTCAGTTGTGTGTGAACTTAATATTAGGCTTGGACTTCCAGTGTCAGCATGAGAGCGTTACCCTTAAGCATGGTGGATCCCAGCCTCCGCTCACAGTCTGCGGCCTTTCTACTTTAAACGTAAGCCCGCCTTCTTTGTTTGCGAACCTTGCTCCTAATTGTAGACCTATAGCGACTAAGAGTCGACGGTATAGTTCAGAAGATAAAACATTTATAAAAGAGGAAGTGGAAAGGCTTCAACGGGAGGGAATCATCGAACACAGTGGTAGCCCGTGCGGCGTGCCCAGGTGGTGGTGGTTAAAACTAATGAGAAGAAAAGACTTGTGGTCGATTATAGCCAGACTATAAACTTGTATACCCAATTAGACGCCTATCCTTTGCCTCGTATTTCTGAGATGGTGAACCAGATAGCTCAGTACCACGTGTTCTCCACCATTGATATAAAGTCTGCCTACCATCAACTCCCCATCAAAATAGAAGACCGACCTTATACGGCCTTCGAAGCTAATGGGCGCCTGTTCCAATTCCTTCGGGTGCCCTTTGGAGTGACGAATGGGGTATCCGTCTTCCAACGGGAGATGGATCGTATGGTGGATGAATATGCGTTGGAAGCAACATTCCTGTACCTGGACAATGTTACCATCTGTGGGCGTGACCAACGGGAGCATGATCAAAATCTCGCGAAGTTCCTAGAGACTGCAAAGAGGTTAAACCTGACCTACAACGAAAACAAGTGTACCTTCAATACTACACGTTTGTGTATTCTTGGTTGCGTTGTGGAGAATGGGGTAATCGGGCCAGACCCTGAAAGATTACGCCCACTTAAGGAATTACCTTTACCTCACACTGTAAAAGCCTTAAGAAGGTGTCTGGGATTCTTCTCGTACTATGCCCAGTGGGTGGCTAGCTACTCAGATAAAGTCCGACCTCTTATTAAGTCAACGTCTTTTCCGCTATCGGCGGAAGCTCAGGAGGCTTTCCTTAATATCAAATGGGACATTGAGAAGGCAGTGGTATGTGCCGTGGATGAGAAGATCCCATTTCAAGTGGAAAGTGATGCATCTGATTTTGCATTGGCAGCAACTCTTAACCAAGCTGGTAGACCAGTAGCCTTCTTCTCTCGTACATTGCAAGGACCAGAAGTTCGACATTCTTCAGTGGAAAAGGAGGCACAGGCAATTATTGAAGCAGTCAGGTATTGGAGACATTATCTCGCTGGCCAACGTTTTACGCTCATTACTGACCAGCGATCTGTGGCCTTTATGTTCAACACTAAGCAGAGAGGCAAGATCAAAAATGATAAGATTTTAAGATGGCGAATAGAACTGTCAACATATGACTATGATATTCAGTACAGGCCTGGAGTATTTAATGATCCATCGGATGCTTTGTCACGAGGAGTATGTGCTAGTCTAGGTAAAGATAAGCTTCAAAGTCTCCACGACGCACTCTGCCACCCTGGGGTTACCAGAATGAACCACTTCATTAAGTCCCACAATCTACCCTACTCTATTGAGGAGGTCCGGACAATGACCAGAACCTGTCATGTTTGTGCTGAATGCAAACCCCGCTTCTATAAGCCGTCTGAGCCAGCTCATCTTATTAAAGCAACTCGACCATTTGAGCATTTGAGTCTCGATTTTAAAGGTCCCCTTCCATCGAGCGACCGTAATGTCTATTTTCTTAATATTATAGACGAGTACTCTCGGTTCCCTTTTGTTATCCCCTGTCCGGATGTGACTAGTGCTGTTGTAATTAAATGCCTCTGCCAACTGTTTTCCTTGTTCGGCATGCCTAACTATATACATAGTGATAGGGGTTCTTCCTTTATGAGCGAAGAATTACGACAGTTTTTGCTATCGAAGGGGATTGCAACGAATAGAACTACCAGCTATAACCCTCGTGGTAATGGGCAGGTCGAGAAAGAAAATGCGACAGTGCGGAAGGCTATCGTACTGTCTCTGAAGTCATGAGGCCTGCCGACCTCTCGCTGGCAGGATGTCCTGCCAGACGTGCTGCATTCCATAAGGTCTCTTTTGTGCACAGCGACGAATGCCACCCCTCATGAAAGGATGTTTAGCTTTCCAAGAAAAGCTACTAATGGAGTATCGTTACCCACATGGTTGATGACCACGGGCCCTGTGTTGTTGCGCAGACATGTGAGAGGCCACAAGACTGATCCACTGGTGGAGGAAGTACAACTCCTCCATGCTAATCCCCAGTATGCGTATATTCAATATTCGGATGGGTGAGAGGATACGGTCTCTATTAAAGATCTTGCACCTGCTGGAGCTCGAAAAGAGTTCGACTCTGAGAGTAGAGTTTTCAATCGTGGTATTGGACCTTCAGAGACACAAACCCTCAGTGTGGAAAATACTGATGATTCTGGGAATTTGAATGAACCGGAGTTAGTACTCCAGGAGGAGCCTCAGCAAGAGTTACGTCGTTCCCAGAGGATTATCTGACAGACTGAATCTATAGCAGGGGGTGAATGTGATGAAATAACTGTGTTCTGATATTTGTACTTGCACTTGTAATGTCTGGAATGTTCCACTAGGGGGAATCACTAATGCTCCTCCCTGGCCCCGCCCCTCTTCTGGTATGTTCTACCAAGGGCTCGGTCGATGATGGACTCTGTTAACCCTGCCATGATTCTTATTTAATAAAAGGCTTCAGTCTTAAGCTTTAACTTCGGATTCGGGCAGTTATTTGGCACATCGGTGACCTCGCCCTCCGGTGAGCTGGCACCTGTGCTGTCCTTTTCCCCTACCCTTGCTGAAGCGCACATGTGCCCGGTATCTCACCATGTGCAGATCCTGCCTCTATGCTATCCTCTAAATTATGTACATTGTCGGTATCTGAGCTGGTGGCTATGTCTGTGAAAACAAGTGACATTGTCCCTTCATCTTCACTGTCTTCCTGCTCTTCCACCACTGCCTGCACGGGTTGCAGTTCTTGGGAATCTGAAATGAAAAAGGGCCAAGGGTTGGTTTGTGGTGAGGGGAGAGGAGAAAGTAAGAAGTGCATGCTTACACCATCTGCAGCTTGTAAGTCAGAAGAGAGTTATGCATGAGGGAGAAGTGGGACGTGAGAAGGAGGATTAAGTATGAGGATACCATCATCTTCAATGGTTTCAGCCCCGCTGGTGGCCAGGGCCTCAGCAATGGCCCTTCCCACAATGGCCAGCATGTTCTCCTCCATAGGAGTTAAACCATGCAGGCGCGCCTCTCCCCCTCTGGTTAGTTCCTGCTGCCTCCAGTTGTGCGCCATCTTCTCCTGCAAGAGAGAGGGAAGTAATTTAGTGAGTGTCATGCAATTTGTTTGGGTGATGTGGCTGTCATGGTTGAATAACTGGTAGTGTGTGCAAACTGTGAGATATGGGTATGAGGCTTGCAACAGTGCTGAGTGTGTGAGGGTGAAGTGAAGCATATAATGTTAGGTATGAATCCTGATTGATTGTTGGTAGGTGAGTGATGGGAGTGTGGTGAATTGAGCAGTGGCTGAGGCTAGTGGTGTAGTTGCTAGGATATAGCATTTGAAGATGCATTCACTGTCTTGATGACTCATGTGAGGTCATTAAACTTCTTCAGACACTGCATCCAGGCCCTTGGGGCTGCACTCAGGTCCTTGGGACTGCACCCCTGGCATTAACCTCCACGGCTACCTGTTCTCACTGCCTTCTCATCGTGTGTCTGGAGGGCCTCCTGCACCCACCCCCTCAACCTGAGGATACAGGACATGTCTCCTCCTTTCCACCTCCTCCACCAAGACCTTCCTTACAGTGTCCAAAAACTTAGGTGCCCGTTTTCTCCCATGATCAGCTATTGATCTCTTTTTCCCAGGTCAGATTCAGTAGTAGAATGACTCCCAGCACCTGCTGCAGCCACAATAGACCTCCCCTTTAAGAGGTGCAGGCTAGCTTTAAGTAGTGCAGACTAGCTTTAAGAATTGAAAGTTACGAACGATATTGGCCCCCTGCTGATGCGTGCAGCCAATGAACAGCATGGGAAGCACTGGCTACATGTAGAAATCATTAAAATTAACAGGCAGCACAAAGTAGGCGTGCTGCCTGCATTCCACTCAACGGGCGCAGGTTAATCCGCATCGCAATGCCCGCGCCCGTTTTTGGGGGCTAACCAATTTATAGCCCGGCATGTGGGAGGAAAAAGGTGACTTTGAATCTATGGTTCTCCACCACTGAAAATTTCCACATGTCATTTTTAGGTCTGTTGTAGACTCATTGATAGAAGGCGATCTAGTTGGACCTTGGTCTTTTTTTCATCTAGCAATTCCTATGTTCCTATGTTGTAGGAGCCCAATTGCAAATTTCAGGTACAAATGGCTGAAGCTCCACCCAGTTGTACCAGGCATCGAGCGACCTAACCAGCATTCCTTAAAGGGACCGCTGGAACCCACTCAAAGAACGGCCCAGGAAGCTTTCAATATTTTTGGGTGGGCCTAGGAGAAGCAGAAGTGGTGGCCTATGCGTGGTTCTCAAAGAAAGAGTAGTGGGAGAGGCGAGAGCATTATGACGCAATGATGTTTTCCAGATTATTGGAAAGAAAGGAAATTTTAGAGATCGGACTGCAGTTGGAGAGAATGGTGGGGTTGAGAAGGATTTTTGAGGAGGAGGATGATTACCACAATCTTGAAGGACATAAGGACTGTTCTGAAGGATAGAGACTGGTTAATGATGTAAGCAAGAAAAAGAGATTAAGTTAGATGGTCATAAACTGTGACAGGTGAGGTTGAGGAAGCAGGTGAGCCTCATGGATGAGATTAGTGTGCTGAAAGGGAAATGCGAAAGAAACCATAGAGTACTGGAGGGCATGAGCTTGGTTGGGAGGAGTGTGAGTTGAAAACTGAGAGGAGCAGGCGAATAGAGGGGGACCAGAGGAGGCAGCAAAGCTGTGTGGGTGGCCTTAATTTTGGACATGAAAAGTACAAGAGCTCTTCATATTTTATGTCTGATGTTAGGACATGGAGGCGGAGAAGGGAGGTCGGGAAAGATGGTTAGCCATAGAGAAGAGGAATTTGGAGTTGTTCCTACTCTCCATGATAATCTTGGACTAGTAATCATTTTCAGCCATAGACAGGGAACAACAATGGAGTTTGAGGTGGTCTAGCCAAATCTGGTATTGGACAGATAGCTTGTCTCTTGCCAAGTGTGTTCAAGCTTACAGACGCGAGTTTGAGGCCGCAGAGCTGGCTGTTGTATTAGGAAATAATGTTGTGGGAGGGAGATTAGCCAGGATCTGAAGGTGGAGGTGAGACGCTGTGGACAGATCAAAAGAGGTGCCAATCCATCACAGATGATAGGACAGGCCTCAAGAGAGGGAGATTGCGTTGAGAGAGAGAGATTTGGGAGTAGTTTGTTCCAAGGATAACAAGTGATGGTGAAGCAGTTTGGAATAGGCAAGGGCATGTGTTGGAGAATGGCCATGAGGAAGTGATTGGAGCAAACCCTGTTAGTGAGAGAGATTGTAGGTCTTGTGACAATGAGATCTATGGGAATGAATTTCAAACAAAGCGAGCTAGGTAATATCAGTTTTTTCCCCCTACCCTACCCTAGATCATACTTCAGCACACTTACAGCACAGTCACAGAGTATTGCCAAAGGTCATGCAGTTGGCATGGATGGCTGCCTGTCTCACAGCTGGATACCAGGCCTATGGCTCCAATGGCTACAAATCGTAACAAATAAAGACAACATCTTGCTATTGAAATTGTACTTAGCTGCAAAGCAGGAGATTTGCATTATGTCACAATGACTCCACTGTCATTTTCTGCAGGGTAAGGGAAATTCAGAGCATGTTTCAAGCTGCTAATTGAATGCCATGAACTGATTTAGGACAGCACTTAAATGAATCACAGAGAGAGATCAAATTTAATTTGGATCATCCTGATCTGAACTGAATATTATACAGCTGGAGTATAAATGTCGCTTTTTAGTTTGGACTTCAGAAGTGATCTTTTGTGTTATTTGTAGCAAAGTCATGAATTCTTTTATAAAGAACACATTTACAATTTTTCACAAATAACAAACAGATGAACTCTTTCCCTCCAGGTAGGACATAATTGGAGTCAGCTGTGATGCTTTCATAGTTGAATAGACACAAAAGCCTTGAGTTTTCAGTTGCCATCATTTTAATCCTGACATTAACCCATTTATTTTTAATTGGTTCACTAGAACGTAAGATATTTGTAGATGAGAAAGGTCATTTAACCCATCTAAATTCATCATCTAAATTCGTCTCTCCAGTATGATCCTAAAGTCCCCCTATTGCAGCATCCAAAGGTTTCCAGGACTTTTGTCTCCACTATTCTATCTGGAAGTTCATTTCAACTGTTTGAAAGGGGGGAAAGAAGATGTATAAAAATTAGTGTAGAGTGGTGGTGCGTGATGGGGATTTGGTTCTATACAAAAAATGGTCAGGAAAGGCAGTGTATAGCATTACCTCACAAAATCGCATGACTGGGCTGGCTACAAGATATAATCAAGGGTAAAGAACTGAAAATGCGGCAAGAAATTAAGTTGAGTGAAAGAGCTAATGGCCCAGAAATTCGGGTCCCAACGTGTGAGTACACACGGGGTACTCACGCGTAGGCCCAACGAAAGTTCCGGTTTCGTGCATGCACTGCGCATGCGCAGGAAACCGGCACTTCCGTTCCCCTGAAAGAAGGGGTTCAGAAGTCGAACGCGTGCACCAGAGAGGCAGCGCTTGCGCATTGAACTTATGTTTTTTTTGCAGGTTTCTCCGGGAGGGTAAGTCTCCAGCAGTTACACTTTAAAAAGCAGGCGCAAGGCCTGCTTTTAACAAGGTAAGTGGTGAATTAATTAAAATTAAAACATTTTTTCCACAGCTTTATTATTTTTTAATACTTTAAAGAAAGGTAAGTTTATTTTTAGCCCTGTTAGAAAATGTAATTAATTTTTTCAAAAATTTAAATTATTGTTTAAAATAGTTATTTCATGTAATTTATAGTTTATTTTAAAAATGTGATGTTTTCTTTCAAATTTATTTGAGGTTTTAGTGATGTTTTGGGGCTTATAGTATTTATAGGTTTGACAGCTCTTCCTGTCAAACTTATGAATGAAGCATTCCCTGCTACCATTGGCTCTCCATGGCCCACGTGATCCCAGGGGACGCATCGAACTAACTGCACCCCTGGGATACGCAAGCACTGTGCGCCGGCAGTTGGAGGAGGCCCAGGATTGGAATCCCATGCGGGCCCACAGCTCAACGGCCGGCGCGCTAGGTAAGTACAGGTCGGGGGCTTGCACCTGCGGGAAGCCCCCAGCCCGAATTTCTGGGCCAATATTGCAAGATAAAGGAATATGTAACAACATGTCACAACCTGAGGACTGTTTAAAATTAAGACTGTTTAAAATTAATATTGAACGTACCAAATGAAGTACAAAGACTGTTTAAAATTAATATTGTTTAAAAGTAATATTGTATGTACCCAACAAATGTCAAATCGATTGACACCTACAGAATGTTGGAAAACTGTACCTTTTTGCTATGTAAGCTTTGGCAATATGGTTCTCTGTAAACTTTCATGCCAATAAAGCATTTTAATTGGAATTGGAATTGGAATTGGAATTGGGTATGCTCAAGATGTGTAACTACCCTAGAAACCAGGTGGCCTAACAATATCCCAAGGACAGTAAGTAGATCAGGAAGCAGACACGACGTCAACAATTCTTGGGACTAGGACAAAGGGCCAGTAAACAAATGCTGATAAGAGCTAAATGATGTTATAACACAGAACATTCTAGAAGGTAGGTGGGAACAATGTATAGTGCAGCAAACTGTATGTATAAATATCTACTAACTGCTGTAACAATTTGGAGAAGCTTGACTAAGGTGGAAGCAGGCTGTCTCCCCACCGATACGAATAAAGGCTGTTTGGACTCTCAATCTCGGACTTGTGTTGAGTGATTTGAAATGACTACACAACATGTTAATCACTCTTTGGGGTAAGATGTTGACATTGTGCGATACTGTAAAACAGGTGATAGCGAGTCAGCCGCCCATTTTACATCTCTCCCAATTTTTATTTCCATTGAAGTTCATTTTGGCCTGGATCCCCAAAGAAATCGTTTTCCAGGATGATTTTTTTTTTGTTCTTCTTATAAAGGGGACTAATGGGACTCACTGTGTGATGTTTTCGGCCTTTCCGGGTCAGGTGGGTGCGCAAGATGCGGCCCTTGTGACATAGGAGCCCACTAGCAATATTACAATGAGGCGACCTCCCTCTAACCCTGTATACTTTGGCAGGGTCAGGAACGGAGATCATCAGCAAGTGCATCCTGACAGTTGCACCTGATGTTGGCCCCAAGGACTTTCGGACTCAAGGCTTTGCAGAGATATATCATTAGGTTTTAAAAAGAACCAAGAAGTTCAGGGCTTTGTTTGATGGTCTACATGTGGAGGTGCATGTAAACCAAAAGAGTATTTTTATCAAAACAATGTTTATCTCTAAATTACTTTGATCATTTTTTAAGCAAGTGTCACAAAGAGCTGTCTTTGTGCTTATTTTCTAGCTATGACAAACTTTAATCCATCATTTTCAAGTAATTGGTATACATGATAGCAGCAGATCAAACTATTAATGCTCCGTCTCATTTGGGACACCAGCTGGAAGGTGAGTTGGTAAAAAGCATCAGCACAAGACCCCAGAGAAACTTAAACAAACAACATTTATAAAACTTCTAAATTATTTACAGAGTATCTGACCTTTTGTGCTAAGCTCACACATACTCCTCAGTTTTATCACACAGTTGCTCATTTCTACAGTCAAAACAGTGCAAGCTTTCAGTTCTATTTTTTTCTATGCAATTTGTTTCTAACACATCTAATTGTTCTTTAAAGGTTAATGTCATGGGTGAGAGCCACTACAATTTCAGAATAAAACCTTCCAACTTATAATGTCAGTTTAGAATGAGAATAAGTAAATGAAGCTAACACGGGGTATGAATTGTAAAAAGGCCACTCGAACCTTCCGCAAACCAGGTACTCAGTCTATGTCATTTCTTGACAGCAAATTGTGCAGTTACTCGCTGCCCTTCAAAGGTAAATCACACAAAACTACAGAATGCCTATCTAACACTAAAACTACATTATCTTTGGCCGACAGGATCATTTCTGAGTCACAAAATGTTCTGCTAACAGACTGCTATGACTTATTTGAGGTTACAAAATCACAAAAATCTAAAGAGATTCCTAATGAAAGTAGTAGAATAGGCTTGCAAATGTGACACTTTTTGCCGCTAAGCAAATTGCTGGTAGAGACTTTAAAAGGCTTGTTCAATCCTCAGACTGTGCTGTGTTAGCTGTTCTCAGTTGGGATGGTCCTAAGTACCCCTCTGTGCCTCAGGACTGGGGTGGTGGTGAGGGTCAGGGTAGAAAAACTGGGTCCCTGCTCTTGGTCCCTATCCAGTAACTCCTGCTGGGCCTGATAATCTGCATCCCAGAGTACTAAAAGAGGTAGCCATGGAAATAGTGGATGCATTGGTTGTCATCTTCCAAAATTCTATAGATTATGGAATAGTTCCTGCAGATTGGAGGGTGGCAAATGTAACCACACTATTTAAAAAAGGAGGGAGAGAGAAAACAGGGAACTACAGATTGGTTAGCCTAACATCTGTAGTAGGGAAAATGCTAGAGTCTATTATAAAGGATATGATAACAGAACACTTAGAAAATATCAACGGGATTAGACAACAACATCAACATGGATTTATGAAAGGGAAATCGTGTTTGACAAACCTACTGGAGTTTTTTGAGGATGTAACTGGTAGAATAGAGAATGGAGAACCAGTGGATGTGGTGTATTTGGATTTTCAGAAGGCCTTTGAAAAAGTCCCACATAAGAGATTAGTGTGCAAAATTAAAGCACATGGGATTGGGGGTAATATACTGGCATGGATTGAAAATTGGTTAACAGACAGGAAACAGAGAGTAGGAATAAATGGGTCTTTTTCGGGGTGGCAGGCAGTAACTAGTGGGGTACCGCAGGGATCAGTGCTTGGGCCCCAGGCAATATATATCAATGATTTGGATGAGGGAACCAAATGTAATATTTCCAAGTTTGCTGAGGACACAAAACTAGGTGAGATTATGAATTGTGAGGAGGATGCAAAGAGGCTTCAAGGCGATTTAGACAAGTTGAGTGAGTGGGCAAATACATGGCAGATGCAGTATAACGTGGATAAATGTGAAGTTATCCACTTCGGTAGGAAAAACAGAAAGGTAGAGTATTATTTAAATGGTGTTAGATTGGGAAATGTTGATGTGCAAAGGGACCTGGGTGCAAACATGCAGACGCAGCAAGCAGTTAGGAAGGCAAATGGTATGTTGGCCTTCATTGCAAGAGGATTTGAGTACAGGAGCAAGGATGTCTTACTACAGTTATACAGGGCCTTGGTGAGACCACACCTGGAGTACTGTGTGCAGTTTTGGTCTCCTTACCTAACAAAGGATATACTTGCCATAGAGGGAGTGCAGCGAAGGTTCACCAGACTGATTGGGTCGACTAGGCCTGTATTCACTAGAGTTTAGAAGAATGAGAGGGGATCTCATTGAAACGTATAAAATTCTGACAGGGTTGGACAGACTGGATGCAGGGAGGATGATTCCCCTGGCTGGGGGGTCTAGAACGAGGGGTCACAGTCTCAGGATACGGGATAGGACATTTAGGACTGAGATGAGGAGAAATTTTTTCACTCAGAAGGTGGTGAACCTGTGGAATTCTCTACCACAGAAGGCTTTGGAGGTCAAGTCACTGAATATAGTTAAGAAGGAGATAGATAGATTTCTAGACACAAAAGGCATCAAGGGTATGGGTATTGAGATAGAAGATCATTGTGATGAAACATTCCATTCATCACTGCCTGTGACTGTGGTTGGTTTCAGGTTCCCCCTTACCATTGTATTGCCTGTGACTGTGGTTGGTTTCAGGTTTCTCCTCACCATTATATTGTGTATTGGAATGTATGGAATGTGTTGTGTGTAGGGCTCCGCCCATACCTGGCCTCTATGTAAGCCAGCTCAGTCTGGCCTCACAGCCAGTACTGCAGACCTCCAGGGAAGATACCTCTCTCCACTGCGTGTTATCTTCTAAGTTAATAAAAGCCTTGTTTTGTTCCGCTAACATCGAGTCTCGGGATTATTGAGGCACATCAATTTTATTAACTTATTTTTCAACACAATGGATCAACTCCTGAAACCCGAACGTTTGGATTTGGATCAGCATGCTCCGGACGCATCAGCACGCTTCGGACACTGGTTTATGTGTATGGAATTCTTCCTGGACAATTCCGCAGCCGTCAAAGACGCTACGGACGCTGTGAGTATGAAACTCGGAATTCTGCGGAATTGGGTAAGCCACCGGGTTTACCCCCTCATCCAAGACGCCGACACGTACCTGGCCGCCTGCGACATCTTAAAGGCGCATTACCAGCAGCCTACGAATGAGGTGTATGCTAGGCATCTGCTCGCCACTCGCGCACAGCGACCTGGGGAATCGGTGGAGGAGTTCCTAGGCACCCTGAAAATGCTTGGCAAAGACTGCAAGTGCCGAGATGTAAAAGCCGCAGTGTACACCGACGAGCTTGTTCGCGATGCCTTTATCACAGGCCTCAGCTCCACTTACATCCGGCAAAGACTGCTGGAAAAAACGGGATTGGGCCTGAAACAGGCTGCGGACACCGCGCGATCCCTGGATGTGGCCCAGAGAAACTCGGACGCCTACTCTTCAGCCCGCGCCGTCCACGCCACCACGTGTGCACCAAGGGCGCCGCCATCTTGGAAGGCATCTTCCCCGCCCGGCAGCCCGACACCGTCGGGGCCCCGCTCTCCCCCCAGAAGCCCTACGACAGCCGCGACGCGTCGGGGACCCAACTGCTACTTCTGCGGGCAGCCAAAGCACACCAGAAACCTGTGCCCGGTGAAAGGCACCACCTGCTTTAAGTGCGGTAAGAAGGGGCACTTTGGGAAGGTGTGCAGAGGGAACCCCGCTGGAAAACCAAAACCCGCCACCGCCGCGTGTGCGCCGTGGGAGCGGCCATCTTGGACGCCATCTTGCCCGACCTCGTGGGGTCCGCCATCTTGTGAGCAGACAGCGCGGACGCCATCTTGTCTCGATCAGGGCCCTACAGTGGCATCGGTCACAGTGGACCAGACCAGGCCCCACCCGCTATCCAAATCAATGGTGGACATCGAGGTAAACTGGTGCGGGGTTAAATGTTTAATTGACAGTGGAAGCACGGAGAGTTTTATCCACCCGGAACTGGCACGACAACTCTCCCTAAAGGTGGTCCCTACTCGGGGTACCATCTCTATGGCTGATAAAACCCAGACATCGACCATTCTGGGTTACTGCACGGTACAATTGTCCGTTAACGGGACTGTATACGATAATTTTAAAGTATTAATCATGAAGAATCTATGCGCGAGCGTGATCTTGGGCCTGGATTTCCAGTGCAACCACCAAAGCATCACGCTCAAGTACGGTGGGTCCCAGCCGCCCCTCACAGTGTGCGGCCTGGCTACCCTGAAGGTAAAGCCGCCTTCGCTATTCGCGAACCTTACCCCTAACTGCCGGCCAATAGCGACCAAAAGCAGGAGGTACAGCTGGGAGGACAGGCGGTTTATCGCAACCGAGGTAGACAGGCTCCTGAAAGAGCGCATTATTGAATGCAGCAATAGCCCGTGGCGCGCCCAAGTGGTGGTGGTAAGGGGTAGCGAGAAGAAACGGATGGTGATTGACTATAGCCAAACGATCAACAGGTACACCCAACTAGACGCCTACCCGCTACCCCGCATATCAGAAATGGTGAACCAAATCGCCCAATACCGGGTGTTCTCCACCATCGACCTCAAGTCAGCGTACCACCAGCTCCCTATCAGACCAGAGGACCGCCCGTACACCGCCTTCGAGGCGAACGGACGCCTCTACCAATTCCTCAGAGTCCCCTTTGGGGTGACGAATGGGGTCTCGGTCTTCCAGAGGGAGATGGATCGCATGGTCGATGACCACCACTTGCAGGCAACCTTCCCCTACCTCGACAACGTCACCATCTGCGGTCACAACCAGCAGGATCACGACTCGAACCTTGAGAGGTTCCTGAAAACCGCACAAAAACTCAACCTCACCTACAACGAGGACAAGTGCGTTTTCAACACCACGCGCCTCTGCATACCAGGCAGCGTGGTGGAGAATGGGGAAATCGGACCAGACCCCGACCGATTGCGCCCCCTACGGGAGCTGCCCCTGCCCAACACTCCCAAAGCCCTGAAAAGGTGCCTGGGGTTATTTTCTTATTATTCCCAATGGGTCCCCAACTACTCCGACAAAGCCCGCCCCCTCTTGAAAGCATCCTCTTTTCCGCTCTCTGCTGAGGCCCACGCCGCCTTCAAAAGCATTAAGCAGGATATTGAGCGGGCCACGCTACAGGCAGTGGACGAGAACACTCCATTTCAAGTGGAAAGTGATGCGTCTGACTTTGCCTTGGCGGCCACCCTCAACCAGGCGGGGCGGCCCGTAGCTTTCTTCTCGAGGACCCTCCAAGAGCCCGAGATCAGACACTCCTTCGTGGAAAAGGAGGCCCAAGCCATCGTTGAGGCAGTGCGCCACTGGCGCCACTACCTAGCCGGCAAACGCTTCACCCTACTTACCGACCAGCGGTCGGTAGCGTTTATGTTCAATAATAAACAGAGGGGGAAGGTCAAAAATGATAAGATTCTTAGGTGGCGGATCGAGCTCTCCACCTTCGAGTATGACATCATTTACCGGCCAGGGGCCCTTAACGAATCCCCAGATGCCCTCTCACGAGGGATGTGTGCCAGCGCCACCGGGGATCGGCTACAGACCCTCCACAGCGACCTCTGCCACCCAGGGGTCACGCGGCTGTTCCACTTCATAAAGTCCCGCAACTTACCCTACTCAATTGAGGAAGTTCGGTCTCTGACCAGGAACTGCCGCACTTGCGCTGAGTGCAAGCCTCGGTTCTACCACCCTGATAGAGCCCACTTAATCAAAGCTACACGGCCCTTTGAGCGGCTCAGCTTAGATTTCAAGGGCCCCCTCCCGTCCGTCGACCGCAATGTTTACTTCCTGAACATTGTGGACGAATACTCCCGGTTCCCATTCGCCTTCCCCTGCCCAGACATGACCAGCACCACGGTCATTAAATGCCTCAACAGCCTGTTCTGCCTGTTCGGTATGCCGAGCTACATCCACACGGATAGGGGGGTGTCCTTCATGAGTGAAGAGCTACGCCAGTACATGCTGTCCGGGGGTATCGCCACGAGCCGTACCACTAGCTACAACCCCCGGGGTAACGGTCAAGTGGAGCGAGAGAACGAGACAGTATGGAAAGCAGTCACTCTAGCTCTAAGGACCAAGGGCCTCCCTATCTCCCGCTGGCAGGAAGTCCTCTCAGATGTGCTCCATTCGATACGGTCGCTATTGTGTACTGCCACTAATGCCACGCCTCATGAACGAATGTTTAGCTTCCCCCGGAAATCCACCTCAGGCGTATCCATGCCATCATGGCTCTCCACCCCGGGTCCGGTATTCGTGCGAAGGCATGTGAGGGGCCATAAGACGGACCCTCTCGTGGAGCCAGTGCACCTACTCCACGCCAACCCCCAATACGCATATGTCCGGCACGCCGACGGAAGGGAGGACACCGTGTCAATAAAAGACGTCGCCCCAGCCGGTAACGACAACAACCACGGCAATAGCAGCAACAACGACCACAGCAACTCTTGCCCACCCACTACTCTTTCATCACCCCGGAATAACATCGACCAACTACCCCTTCAACAATCCTGGTGGCACCCCCGGCAGAGACCCAGGAGGCCACCGGGGACACCCAGCCGACACCCGCGACACCACAACAGCCACGTCGGTCGCAGAGGACTACCAAACCCCCGAACAGACTAAATCTATAGAAGGGGTGAATGTGATGAAATATTCCATTCATCACTGCCTGTGACTGTGGTTGGTTTCAGGTTCCCCCTTACCATTGTATTGCCTGTGACTGTGGTTGGTTTCAGGTTTCTCCTCACCATTGTATTGTGTATTGGAATGTATGGAATGTGTTGTGTGTAGGGCTCCGCCCATACCTGGCCTCTATGTAAGCCAGCTCAGTCTGGCCTCACAGCCAGTACTGCAGACCTCCAGGGAAGATACCTCTCTCCACTGCGTGTTATCTTCTAAGTTAATAAAAGCCTTGTTTTGTTTCGCTAACATCGAGTCTCGGGATTATTGAGGCACATCAATCATATTGAATGGTGGAGCAGGCTCGAAGGGCTGAATAGCCTACTCCTGCTCCTATTTTTCTATGTTTCGATGAAATGTATATGTATGGACTTAGGACATTGAAGATAGGTATAATAACAATTTTTACAAGTGTACTTTAGCCTATAATGAACAAACAAGATAATGGCAACTATCTACTCACCAAAAATGTTTTCTAATCCGCATGTGGTTCATCCCAGAGAATGCCATGGTCCTGAAAATCTGAGATAGCTCCTTCCTGCAGAAACTGGATGATTCATCTTAATGGATCTGTGTTCTGTGAGAACCTCAGAAATTTGGCCATTTCATTTTGACCTTGGTCCTGGTCTTGAGGTTTAAGCTTCTCCTGTAGGCCTACAATATCTGTACTACCTACACTAATGAAGTTACATTTCTTAGGAATTTTCTACCAAATTTTAGTTTTGTACCAGTGGTGAGCTTGATCGTGACCTTACCAAAAAATTCTCTTAATTCTTCATGGCTTCCTCTGCAAGAAGCTGTCTCAGAGAATTTGGCTCTTCTCAAGGAAACCGTATATATTTTATCAGTTTATTTAAATTTTTTATTGCTGCACAAAAATCACATAATTCATATGTATTTACATGAACATTCTGAGTAGTTTCACAGCAGATTCCTAAAAATGTTTTAGGGAACACAGATTTTGTAGAATACTTCTCATAATGTAATAGAACTTTCCAGACTAAAGTGGAGAAAAAAACTTTGGAAAATTATACTTTGCATTTTCTTTCCAATTGTGTCATTTATATGGTATGTTTTATTCTATAAACACAATACATTACCCATTCACATGCCAACATATTCTTTGTGTTCAGATTTCTCCCCTATTTATATTGTAGTTCTGGCTTTGGAAGTAGTGCTGCAATAGGCAGGGAATACAACATCTTGTATTTATATAGTGCCTATAATGTAGTAAAACATCCCAAGGTGCTTCACAGGAGTATTATAAGATAAAAAATTACAAGCATTATACAGAAACTACAACATGGAAACAGGCCTTTCGTCACAACCAATGTTTATCCTCCTTGTGAACAGTAGTTCAATTCTAAATACTACCCTGTCCCCACATCCTTTTATCCCCTTTTCTTTCACCATTTAGCTGTCCTAGTCTTAAATGCTGACACGATCTCTGCTTCAATCACTAACGCCAATAGTGCATTCCTTACCCTCACACTCTGTGTAAAAGATGTATCCTGCTCTCTGTCCTAAATCTCTTTCCTTAAATCATGTATCCATATCCCCTCAATCACTGGCAACAGTCTGTTTCTATCTACCCTATCCCATCCCTTCATAATTTTAAACAGATCTAACAAATCACCCCATAATCTCCTTTGTTCTAATGAAAACAACTCTGATTTTTTTTAATCTTTCAAATCAGGCAACATCCCAGCGATTCTGTGCTGTACCTTATCTATTGTCGCAGTCTCCTTCTTAAAGTGTGGTGTCCAAAACTGCACACAGTACTCCAACTAAAGTTTTATATAGATTCATCATTACATCTCAACTTTTAAATTATATACCTCTTGCCATAAAACCCAGTATTCCAATGTTTAAGATGAGTAAAAGATTTGATAGGGTAGATGGAGAAAAACTATTCGCTCTGGTTGGAGAGTCCAGAACAAGGGGGCATAACCTTAAAATGAGAGGTAGACTGTTCAGGGGTAATGTCAGGACGCATTTCTTCACACAGTGAAAATCTGGAAATGTCTCCCCCAAAAAGCTGTTGACGCTCGTTCATTTGAAAATTTCAAAACTCAAATTGATAGATTTTTATTAGACAAGGGTATTAAGGGTTACGGAACCATGTAGATGGAGTTAAGATATAGATCAGCCATTATCTAATTGAATGGTGGAACAGGCTCGAGGGGCTAAATGGCCTACTCCTGTTCCTATGTTCCTTCCTAATAGCTTTTTTATGACATTATCCATTTGAGGTGCTGATTTTAATGTCTTGTGAACCTGTACTCCCAAATCTCTCTGCTCTTCCATCTCCCCCAAACTTCCCTCATTCGAAGTATATTACTTGCATTTTTAAAAAACAAAATGTACCACCTTACATTTACTGATATTGAATTCTATCTGCTATTTTTTTGACCATTCCACCATTTTATCAATATCCCTTTGCAACTTCATTTGCTCCCCAGAATTATTTACTATACCTCCTATTTTAGCATAATTTGCAAATTTGCACACCACTCCCTGCAGCCTATATCCAAATCATTGATATGCGACTATGAAAGATGATCTAATTTCCAAGGCCAAGGTATTTCCACAGCAAAGATAAATGACGCCTCTGGCATGGCTTACTCTTGGGGACGTCATTATATTCTGGCCCCTCTCCCATCCCATTTAGGCCAGCAATGTGATTTGAACATTGCTGGCCTGTAAGAACAATTCCCCTGACAAGCCTGTTTGTGCACAAATTTGGTTCCAGTGTTGCTGAATTTTCCCCATAGCATGAACAGATCAAATCTGACACAATGGAAATTGGATCATATTGCAGAACTGCTGCAATATAAATGGGGTAATAAATGCATAATGGAGATTATCATGACCACCCACCAGTATACTGTGCTACTTGTGTGAAGACACTGGTTAAACAACACACAGCATCTCACATAAAGAATGTCAAACAAATGGTGTATTAAAAGGAGCATTAGAGGCGCCTTTTGTTTATTTTAATTTTGCTAACTATAAGGAACACTGAAACAAAGGATCAAAGTGAATGAGCCAAAGAATAAAAACAGAAAATGCTGGAAATACTCAGCAGGTCAGGCAACATGGAGGAGAGAGAAACAGAGTTAATGTTTCAGGTCGATGACCATTCGTCAGAACTGGAAAAAGTTGGAGATGTAACTGGTTTTAACAGAAACCCCATCGGAGAGAAGAATAGAACTTCTTCTAGGTGGGCATTCCTAGAAGAGAAGTGGCAGTGAATTAAACACTAATACATAAGTAAAATACTGCAAATGCTGGAAATCTGAAATAAAAATAATACTCTGCCTTCTTCTTAAAGGAGGACTGACTTCTTTTTTGGACATCTTTTTCATTGTTTTCAACATTTTATTCAACCTTATAAAGTTGTAAAACCAAGAAGGATAAATTAATGGCATTTAATAGTCTATTATCCTGTATTGCCCAGTGTTGTGTATTTTGAATGTTGTATTTGAATTGTCCCACATAGCTTACCGTGGTTGTGATGTGCAATGCACTATGGGAAATAGAGTGCATGAAGTGGAGAAGATTCTCTGGAAAGATGGCTGTTAACTGAACTCTGTCTCCTGCGAACTCTTTTAATTGTTATACAAGCAAGGTTATTAAACTCTTGAGATTTAACAAAAGTGGCGACGAGGACGTCTGAACTTACGTGGCTCTGCTGTGTGGAAGATAGTCGGGTTTTACGTGTTTAAAACTGTTATTTTTGCCGTGGACAGTTAATTAAAGTGAGGCTGGCTCGAGGAAAAAGGAGCTTGAAATGGCGGGAAGATGAGACGACGTATAAGGTACTAACGACTTGAGGAAGGGGAGGAAAAACCATGAGTAAATCGGGAAGGACATTTATTCAACTGTGAAACGATCTGTGAATTGAAGCACTAAATAACTGATAGTGATTTTAGTTGAGTTCAACATTGGAAGGATCCTTAGTGAATGATAATTAGGAGCCTGAGGGAAGGAAAATGGCTGGAATTATCGGACACATTGGACTGTTTGATGAGAATGTCGAACAATGGAGCTCATACACAGAACGATTTGAATACTTCACACAAGCAAATGACATTGGAGGGAACAAAGTAGTACCTACATTGTTAAGTGTGATGGGACCAAAGACTTTCAATCTTTTGCGTACTTTAGTGCATCCAGATAAACCAGGGACTAAACAATGTAGCGAAATTGTGGAGATACTAAAAGGGCATTTTTCATCTAAACCCCTAGTCATAGCTGAGAGGTTTAGGTTCCACAGGCGTAACCAGGAAGAAGGAGAAACTGTGACCATGTTTGTAGCTGCACTAAAAAGACTATCAGAGCACTGTGAGTTTAATGACGTGCTAAATGATACTATAAGAGACAGGCTAGTGTGTGGTATGAGAACTGAAGCCATACAGAAGAGATTATTAACGGAGAGTAATCTGACTCTACAAAAGGCCATTGAAATCAGTATTTCCATGGAATTGGCAGCTAAGGAAGCTCAACAATTGGGTGCAACAGAAAAAGTGCACAAAGTAAGAACAGAGAGAAAAGGGCCATGCTTCCGTTATGGCAAAACGGGGCATCTTGCGTCTGCATGCTGGTGTGTGGACATGGATTGCCACAGCTGTGGTAAAAAGGGACATGTCCAGCGCGCATGCAGAAATAAAAAGGACACAGAGAAAACGTCAAAGACGGACGGAAGAAAAAAAACATTCAGACAAAAGACAAAGAAGAATGTTCGCTCTGTAGAACAGGACAAAACAGAGGCAAGTGACACTTCAGAGGAGGAACTATTACTGAACATGCTGACTGTAGCTGGGGATTCGCATGGCTACTGGGTCTCACCCTTGCTAGAGGGGCAGCCTGTGGGAATGCAGATCGATACCAGGGCAGCAGTATCTCTTATGTCAGAGACAGTCTACAAAAAGACATTAAAGCACTGTATTGATTTGTATGTGGGTTCAATGATGACACATTCATGAAAGAGAATGTCTTTTAATCTAAAGCTTGTTCAACTATGTTAACAGCATTACAGGAGACACCATCTTAGAGATCCATCTAAAACAAAACTGAAACTAAACTGCTTGTCTCTCACATGCCCTCTGCTGGTCAGGCATAAATAATCAATCAGGCAAATATGCTGGTAAGGCATAAATAATCAAACAGGCAAATACCATCACTATTTGCTGATATCATTACATCTCCCTTTCTTAAAACAGAAGTATTTTACTTTTATCTAACAACATGTTTTCTTTGTATTACTCTGCATTTTAACTGTAACACTTAATGAACTTACATTATCATTATCATGATCAAGGTTTTTTAACCTTGTTTTGTGTGTTCACATGAAATATGTAAATACCTAGAACTTGAAGAGAGAATAAGATAACATTACTTCCTTCTATAACAAGAGTCCTTAAACTTGCTCAATGAGTCTCTCAGGAGGCTTCACGTGTCTTGAGGATTTTCTGATTGATTGTCCTTGAATCTGAGTTGTTGCCTCAGATGATGATTTCTCAGCTGTGTGATCAGGTTGTTCAACAGTATCAGTCTTTTGACCTGCTGTGTGATCAGGTTGTTCAACAGTATCAGTCTTTTGACCTGCTGTGGCTGGTCTCATGAGAAGATCCCGACGATTTCTTCTCAGAACAGCACCCTCATCTGTCTGAATGGTGTATGATCTTGGTTGTACTTCACTCAGGACAGTTCCCTTCTGAGTCCATCTGTTTGTTTTGTCTTTGAACCTTACTTGGTCACCAGTGTGGAGTTCAGGTAGGTTTTGTGTTCCTTTTGCTTTTCTTTCTGTTGTTCTTTGAACTTCCTCACTTTCTCCCCCTCTTTTGTTTTCAGGAGGTTCTCCGGGATGGGTAGGTATGACCTCAGCAGATGTCCCATAAGGAGTTGGGCTGGTAACATACCACACTCGAGCGGCGTTGTGCGGTATACAAGCATGCTCTGGTAGAAGTCAGTTCCACTGTCTTTTGCCTTGTACATCAGTCTTTTCACTGTCTGGACCGATTTTTCCACTAGTCCATTGGACTGTGGATAGTGAGGACTTGATGTTGTGTGGACAAAGCCCCACTCTTTGGCAAAGTGTCGGAAACTTGCATTGTAAAACTGGGGTCCGTTGTCTGTGAAGACCTCGCTTGCCACGCCATGTCTGGAGAATATGGCTTTCATACATGTTATCACAGCATCTGCAGTGGTGGTGTACAGTCTACAAACCTCTGGATACAGGGAGTAATAGTCTGTGACTACAAGATAGTCCTTCCCTTGACATACGAATAGGTCAGCGCCTACCTTCTGGTAAGGTCTGTCTGGCGCTGGGTGTGGCTTTAGTGGTTCTACCGGATTGCTTGCTCGATATTTCAGGCATATTGTGCAGTTTGACACCTCATTTGTCACATCTTGGTTGATTCGTGGCCAGTACATCACCTCTCGTGCTCTTTTCTTACACTTTTCGATTCCCAGATGTCCTCCATGGATCCTTTTTAGCATCTCTTTTCTCAGACTCTTTGGGATAACTATTTTACTTCCTTTGTAGATGATGTCTTCGACCACTGATAGTTCCGCCCTGCAGTTCCAATACTCTGCCATGTCAGGTGAGCAGTCTTGCTTCATGTTGGGCCATCCATCCAAGATGCTTTTCCTCAGTCGTCTCAGTGTTTCATCTTTGTTTGTCTCAGTCTTTATGAGCTCCATTTTTTGCATCTGCTATGGGCAGTGCACTTGTGATCATGTCCACGTAGGCGTTCACTTTTTCATCCATTTTGGTGTTTGCGGGCTCACTTGGGTCAACAGCTCTGGACAACGTGTCTGCTGTATACATCAGCTTACCCGGTGTGTACGCAACATTCAGTGTATAGCGTTGCAGCCTGATCATCATTCTTTGTATTCTAAGCGGACAGCTATTTAGTGGCTTTTGGAACAATGCAATCAAGGGCTTATGGTCAGTCTCTACACTGATTGCTTGTCCTGCCACAAACTGGTGAAATCTTTCACAGGCGTATGTGATGCTGAGCAGCTCCTTTTCTATTTGAGCATATCGCGTCTCCGCGTCTGTCATTGAGCGCGATGCATATGCAATAGGTTGCCAGTCGTCATATTTTTGCAGAAGAACAGCACCGAGCCCACTCTGTGATGCATCTGATGATATCTTGATGGGTCTCGCTGGGTCATAAAACCTCAGAACTGGTTCCTCTGTGAGCAGTTTCTTTAGATCGCTCCATGACTTCTCATGCTCATGATTCCATTCCCATACTATGTTCTTTTCAGTTAGTCATCTCAGTGGCGCCATCTTTTCTGAGAGGTTGGATATGAATTCACCCATGTAGTTGATCATTCCATTAAACCTCTGCACGTCCTTTTTGCATTGTGGCTTTGGCATATTCTCAATGGTGGACACCTTTCTGGGATCTGGTCTGATGCCCTCACTGCTAAGGATATCTCCCACGAATGTCAGATCTGTCACCCCGAGCTGGCATTTCTCTCTATTCAGCTTCAGGTTTGTTTTCCTTGTTGCTTCCAGCACTTTTTTCAGTCTCTCGTCTTGCTCAGTTCTCGTGGTTCCCCATACTATGATGTCATCCATTGATGTATCAACTCCCTCCAGGTGCTCATAGATCATATGGATAGTTTTGTGATACACTTCAGGAGCTGAGGCAATGCCAAATGGTAACCTTAGGAATCTGTATCTGCCAAATGGACTGTTGAACGTGCACAGTCTTGAACTTGCCTCGTCCAATTTCATCTGCCAAAATCCTGATGATGCATCTAACTTGCTGAAATACTTTGCATTTGCAAACTGTGACATGATTTCCTCACGTGTAGGAAGCTTGAAGTGCTCTCTCTTTATTGCTCTGTTTAGATCTCTTGGATCCAGGCAAATTCTGAGCTTTCCATTCTTTTTGTCCACAACGACGAGGGAACTCACCCACTCAGTTGGCTCATCTATCTTCTGAATCACGTTCAGGCTTTCCATCCTGTCCAACTCTGCCTTCAGTTGCTTTTGAAGAGCAAACGGAACTTTTCTGCATGGATGTATGACCGTTGGCATACTTTTATCTACTCTGATCGTGTGTTCTCCTGGAAGGCAGCCTAGACCCTGAAATAGGTCGTTGTACTCTTTCATGAGTTCATCATAGACTGTCTCTCCTTCGCTTTCCACAACGAGGACTCTCTTTACCAGGTTCAGTCTCTCACAGACTTTTAAACCTAGTATGGGTTGCACATCCTTTGGCACCACGATTAATTCTAGCGTGTGCTCTCTGTCCTTGTGTGTCACTTTGACAATGCATTTTCCTTTCACTGGTATATCAGTACCTGTGTATCCTGTCACTTTCACTTTTATTCCATGTATCTTTGGTCTGGGTCTAATTTTCTTAAAATCAGTCTCTGATATCACATTAACTTGTGCTCCAGTATCCAATTTAAATGGAATGTGTGTGTCATTCACTTTTAGTGTCAACATCCAGTCTCTTTTTTCTTTTTTGTTTTCAGACACGACATCCACATAGAACTCCTCTATCTCGCTTTCATCTACTGCATGGACCTTGCTTTGTTGCGCTTGGTTCTTACAGCAACGGGCATAATGGTTGTTTTTGTTGCAACTATTGCATGTTTTACCATATGCTGGACAATTGTTTGGTGGATGCTGTGTACCGCATCGACTAATGACTTTTGATTGCCCCTTTCATTTTTGTTCGCTGGCCACGCCTCTTTTTTCACATTGGCGCTCTTTTTGTTAAACGGTTTGTGTCCGTTCTTACTCACTGCATCCACGTTGCAGCTACTGTCACTGAACAGCTCCTTTGCCTGCAACTTCACAGTCTCTGTAGCCCTACACAGTGCTATGGCTTTTCCCAGGTCTAGATTTTGCTCTCTTAGCAGTCTTTCCCTTAGACCATTATCTGTAATACCACACACCAGTCTGTCTTTTATCAGCGAGTCTGTCAGTCCCCCAAATTCACATGTTTTGCTTCGGTTTCTCAGTTCAGTCACATACTGATCAATAGTCTCTCCCGTTTTCTGTGCACATGTGAAAAATCTGTGCCTCTCAAACATCACGTTACGTTTAGGTATGCAGTAGGCCTCAAACTGTTCCATTATTTTATCCAGCTTCATTTTGTCTCCATCAGCAGCGAATGTGAAGTTATTATACACCTCCAGCGCTTCATCACCCACGACATGTAAGAACACTGACGCTTTCATTTTATCACTTTTCTCGTCAGCTCCAATTGCTGATAAATACAACAGCAAACGTTGTTTGAATCTCCTCCAATTTTCAGCCACATTACCTGTCAACTGAAGCTTCGCCGGTGGGTGTAAACCTTCCATTTTTCACTTCGTTAGCTATTCTCCAATGGTAAGTAACGATGTTCTCTTTTGGCTTGCTAATATGTGGAGAGCTGATTTAACTTCAGATTTTTCCTCTTCATCTCTTTCAATCACTTCTGACACCACGTATTGATTTGTATGTGGGTTGAATGACGACACATTCATGAAAGAGAATGGCCTAGAAATTCAGTATAGCCACTTTTGGGGTGGAAAAGTCGGGCGGCCGCTAACATTTGCGCCCGGCGCAAAGTCGAGGCCACTTCGCCGATATTCAGTAGCTTCGCCCTAAGAGTTTGCTCGAGCGCTAAAACTGGTGTTCCACAACTATCTTTAGGCACAAAGCCGGCGGTGCTGAGCTAAACCGCCGAGGCTGGGTGCAGCGCAGGTGCGGTCATTTCTTGATTGACAGCAGACACCCTGGTGCCGGCCAGCTCTTAAAGGGGGAAGGGTCGAGTTCATCTGCTGCCACGCCCTGGACACTGCAGCCCTCCAGCTAGGCCTAAACACTGCTGCTGAACGGAAATAGCGCCGGGAAAGATGCAGAAGGCCCGTGAACGAGCGCAGCGCTTCTCTGGCCATGATTTGAAGCTGCTGGTTGGGGCTTTGGAGAGGAGACGCAAAGTCCTGTTCCCGGACAGTGGGAAGAAGCCTGCGACCAGCGCCTACAGGAAAGCCTGGAGGGAGGTCGCCATCAGGGTGACAGCCAACAGCGAGGTCCCCAGGAACTCTGTCCAATGCAGAAAAAAGTTCAATGACCTCACCAGGATTGTCAGGGTGAGTACCCTTTCCAGTGTCCTCCTCATCCTTGCATTTGCACCTCACATTATGGGCAAAGGGACCTGAAAGCCCTAATGGCCAGCCCTCATCCAGCAACTATGGGACTGGCATGAACATCAATTGCACATTCTGCACTTTCCACACTGGCCAAGCTATTCGACCATGGGAGGCAGTGCACACCAGATCAGGGCTCCACACTGGCCAAGCTATTCGACCATGGGAGGCAGTACACACCAGATCAGGGCTACATGCTGTACTTAGAGGCCGTCCTTTCTCTTGCAGGCCAAGCTGGCCCACAATCAGAAGAGCTGGACTGAGACCGGGGGAGGCGGTCCCCAGATCCAGCAGCTCACTGACCTGGAAGAGCGCGTGGGTCACCTCATGGGAGCCCGGGTGATTGGGCCCGTTGCCAGTGGAGATGCCGACCCTGTTCTGGGCACCAATGGTAAGGACATCACCTTTTGGACCTCTCTTGTCCCACTTGCGCATCAGATCTACATCCTTTGCCACTGTCCGACCAATGCACTGAATGCCACCACTCATGCCTCCCTCGCTGACGCCCTCTCCTCAATCTAAAGCTACTCTTGTCCCTTCCTGCTTTCAGATGGTGAGGAGGAGGTCCCTGAAGCTGCCAGTGACAGCCCCTCGGAAGAGGAGGAGGAGGAGGAAGAGGAAGAGGAAGGCAGCCCATCAGGGGAACCCTCACCCGCGCCAGGGGATGCCAATGTAGGGGACACGTCTTCCCTGGAGGAGAGCCTGGGGGAAGTGTCGGAGGGGAGTGTCGCTCCTGGGACCAGTGGCGTGCAGCAATGCAGGGGGTGTGCGGTTGCTCAGCGGCCTTCTTCCCAGAGGGGTGTAGTTGCTGGGCCCAGTGGCATCCAGCAACGCGGGAAGGGTCGGCCAGCTCGGCGGCCTTCTCCCCAGAGGGAGAGTCCGGCCTCCAATCCGGCGACGGTCAACTCCGAGGAGCTGCGCCTCCTCGATCAAATGTCCGTGGACTCGGAGCGCCAGCACACCGAGCTCATGGGGGTTGTGGCACGGATGCCTGAGGCCATCGAGTCCCTGGCTCATAGTGTGGCCGAGTTCGGGGCCTCACAGGCCAGGAGTTTGGAGCTATTCGGGGCAGCACAGGACGCGAGTCATGCCGAATTCGTGGCAGCACAGGCAGCGAGTTGGGTGGAATTCGGGGCAGCTCATGCAGCGAGTGGGCAGGTGATCAGTGGTGCTGTGCAGTCACTGGCTGGTCTGATGCGGTCACAGACCAGGGCAGCACGGGCACTCACTGCTGCCACACTCGCTGCGTCAGCCAGGCATCGCCAGGACACCCGCCGCGCTGTAGCAGCACAGCGGTCTGTCGTTCGGCACATTGCAGCGCATGCTGCAGTGCGGGCCCGGGCGAGTGCCAGTGTGTCACTTGACCAGCGGCCGCCTGCCATACGCCAGCTTGCCCCCATTCCTTCAGCCGCCACTGTCACTCCCCCAGTGGAGCTGCCACGAGATGCTGGTCCGACTGATGCTGGCCAGCCACAGCTGCAGCATTCACCAGCCGGCCCCTCGAGGCCCAGACCTCGTCTAGGCCGACCCCCAAGGGCATCTGCCGTGACGACATGTGCCCCTCAGGAGCCTTCCCCCAGCCTTGCAGCAGCCACTGGGCACGGTTTGAGGAGGAGCAGCAGGGCGGCCAGGGGCCACCAAAGGCTGGACAAGGAATCGCCCTCGCGGGCCACAAAGTAGAGGGTGTGGACAAATGTTTGTTTATATTGGGATGGTTGTTTTGTTTCTGGGGATGGTTTTGTTTCTGGGGATGGTTGTTTTGTTAAGGCCGAGGATGAAGGCCATTTTTGTTTAAATGTTTTGTTATTCCTCCCCAGGTTGTGGGAGTGAGTCATGTGTGTGACTGTTTTTTGGGGGGTGTTGTCTGTTTTTGGGTTTCATGTGGGAAGGGCCCTGAGTTTGTTCAATAAAGCATTTTATTTATTCATATTGTCCATGTTTGATCTTTGAAGTGTTTGTTGCCTTAAGCGGCTGAGGGCTTGCAGAGCGGCTGCATTCATGTTCTTTCATTGGCACAAGCCATTCCCTGACAGGGGGCCTAGAAGTGACGTTCAATAAGCCGCCGACGGGCGGCCCTTGGACCTTGTGCCTCCCTCCTGGCCTGGTACTCCTCCTCCTCCTCCTCCTCCTCCTCCTCCTCATGCTCCTCCTGCTCCTCCTCCTGAGGTGGTGCTCCAGCGTGAGGTGGCAGTGCCTGAGTCCTGCGGATAGCCAGGTTGTGCAGCATGCAGCAAACGACCACGAACTGGGAGACTCGCTCCGGCGAATACTGCAGAGATCCGCCGGAACGATCCAGGCAGCGGAACCGTTGCTTGAGGACGCCAATTGTTTGTTCTATGATGTTCCTAGTCGCTTGATGGCTCTCGTTGTATGCCTCTTCAGCAGGGGTCCTGGGCGCACGGAGCGGGGTCATGAGCCAGGTACACAAAGGATAGCCTTTGTCCCCGATAAGCCATCCTCTTGGGTGAGGCTGTGCCTGGAAGATGTCAGCCACAGTAGTCTGTCGCAGGATAAAGGCATTGTGGCTGCTGCCTGGAAAGCGAGCATTGACAGCTAGGATGCGCTGCCTGTGGTCACACACCAGCTGTACGTTGAGGGAATGGTAGCCCTTCCGGTTGCGGTAATCCTCGGGATGGTCCAGAGGTGCCCGCAAAGCCACATGCGTGCAGTCAATGGCGCCCTGCACCATGGGGAAGTCCGCGATTCTTGCAAATCCCACTGCACGTTGCTGCTGCCTCTCCAGGGTCATGGGGAAGGAGATGAATTGGCGTCTCCTTCTGAAAAGGGCATTGGTGACCTGGTGGATGCAGCAATGCACGGCGAACTGGGATATGTTAGCAATGTCCCCAGCAGCTGATTGGAAGGAGCCGGTGGCATAGAAGTTCAGAGCCACCGTCACCTTCACTTCCACCGACAGAGACGTCCTGCAACTCAGCTGTGGACGCAGATCTCTGTGAAGCAGATGGCAGATCTCTGCAACCACCTCCCTTCTGAATCGCAGCCTCCTAACACATTGCGCGCCAGTCATGTTGAGATACGAGACCTGCTGGCGGTATTGCCTGAGTGGGTAAGGCCCACGTTGCCGACGCCTGTTGCCCCCTCTGCGTCTAGCCAGGGCTGCCCCTCTAACACAGCGTCTGCGAGCCCTTCTGACATAATCCTGAAACTCAGCATTGGCACCCCATGCAGCCCCCATAATATGCTGGCAAACAATGAGATATCAGTGAAGGCGAATTGCAAAGCTCTGGCCTGAAGCCAAAAATACCTGTCCTAGTGTTGGCCCAAAGCAGTAAGCTCCCTTCCTTGGTTTTTTTCAAAAAATCCGTTGCACAAGAGTGATTGCTGCAAAATGGCAGCCCTTTATAGTGCAGGGTAAGTGCCCTTTAATTTGCGCTCCCCACGGCCCACTTCGGCTGTGCACCGTTCCACTCCACAGTCCTTAGGGCCGCCCGGTGCACAATGGGCCGGCGCGACTGAAGTTCCGGTTTGGGGCGCACAAAGGGCGTTGCATGAGGAAATGACGTCATAATCTGCGCGCGCAGCAGGGCGCGCGCAAAGACTTTGCGCCGGCGCTAAATGTCTACTGAAGTTGGGGCGAGGCGCAGATCGCGCTGCGCCCGGGCGCTAAGCGCCTAGCGCTCGAGATCTACTCCTCCTAAGGCGCTAACGGCTGGCGCATGCAACTGAATTTCTAGGCCAATGTCTTTTAATCTAAAGCTTGTTCAACTATGTTAACAGCATTACAGGAGACACCATCTTAGAGATCCATCTAAAACGAAACTGAAACTAAACTGCTTGTCTCTCACATGCCCTCTGCTGGTCATGCATAAATAATCAATCAGGCAAATACCATCACTATTTGCTGATATCATTACAAGCACCTTCCACTTCAGCCAGCTAACATAGCATTGAAGACATATACCAGTGAAAGAGTAACTGTGAGAGGTATCACTGAGGTCACAGTTCAGTTGAATGGACAAACTAGGAAGTTACCACTCTACGTAGTTAAAGGAGACTATCCCTCCCTGCTGGGACGTTCGTGGATGGAGAGAATAAAATTAGACTGGTTATCAGTCTACATGATGTCACACAATGATCCAGGCTTACCCGCCATCTTAAAGAAACATGCAAAAGTCTTTAATGGAGGACTGGGTAGCATGAAAGATATTACTGTGAAGCTTCGTATTAAGCAGGATAGCAAACCCAAGTTTATGAAGGCACAACCCGTACCTTATGCCATCAGACCAAAAGTCGAGGCTGACTTAGAAGCCCTAGTTGAAAGCGGAGTACTAGAACCAGTCAGCATGAGTGAATGGGCAACACCCATCGTACCAGTGCTCAAGAAAAGGGGTGGAGTTAGGATACGTGGAGATTTTAAAGTAACTGTTAACCCTGTATTGTCAGTGGAGCAATATCCGCTTCCCCATATTGATGATTTGTTTGCGGGACTTGCTGGGGGCCAGAAGTTTAGCACAATCGACCTCTGTCAAGCCTACCTGCAAATGCATGTGGATGAACAGCCATGAGAAATGCTGACTATTGTGATGCACAAGGGCCTATTTAGGTATCGTCAACTTCCTTTCAGAATTACATCAGCTCCAGCACTTTTCCAACATGCTATGGACCAGATCCTTAGTGGATTGCCTGGAGTCCAGTGCTACTTAGATGATATGTTAGTTACTGGGTGTGATGACCAAGACCATCTGCGTAACTTGGACGCAACGCTACAGAGACTGAGGGATTACGGGCTCAGAGTTCGCAGGGATAAATGTGATTTTTTTCAGGCATCAGTTGAGTACCTCGGTCATGTGATCGATGCCACAGGCCTTCACAAGGCACCGTCCAAGACCAAGGCAATCGTTGATGCCCCAGCACCTGAAAATATCAGCCAGCTGCGTTCTTTTTTAGGGTTACTGAACTATTATGGACGGTTCATACCGAACCTAGCCTCGATGCTGAGGCCGCTGCATTGGTTGCTATGTAAAGACAAGAAGTGGGAATGGACTAACAAGTGCCAGGAGGCGTTCATGACAGCAAAGAACACGCTCCTGAAGTCAGAGGCTTTGACGCATTTTAACCCTTCATTACCAATACAGTTAGCTTGCGATGCATCGTCATATGGTGTGGGAGCGGTCGTTTCTCATACCATGCCAAACGGAGAAGAGAAGCAGATAGCATTCGCATCTAGGACTTTGAACAGAGCTGAAACTAACTACGCCCAAATAGAACGAGAAGCACTGAGCATCGTTTTTGGCGTTCGCAAGTTTCACCAATATTTGTACGGGAGACAGTTCACCCTACTAACAGATCACCGCCCTCTCACGACCATCTTCGGGCCACATACAGGGATTCCATCACTTGCTGCGAGCAGAATGCAAAGGTGGGTGCTGCTGTTGTCTGCACACACATTTGACATTAGATATCGTAAGTCTGACCTGCACGGCAACGCCGACGGTCTTTGCAGGTTGCCGCTGCCTGTCACCAAGCCTATGGCGTGTAGCATGGACATCTGCTATTTTAGGCAGTTGGAGAACGTACCTGTTACTTCGGCACAGGTCCGACGAAACACCAGAAATGACCCAGTGTTGTCTGCAGTGCTGGACATTATCGTCCGGGGCAAGCTTGACAGCGATGACCCAAACCTGAAACCATATCTCTTAAGGAGAAACGAACTGTCGGTGCAGTCTGGATGTTTGCTGTGGGGGAGGCGAGTGGTTATTCCACCATCGCTGCGGAAACCAGTGTTACAGCAACTACACTCCGGACACTGAGGAATGGTTCGTATGAAAGAAATAGCGAGGAGCTACTTCTGGTGGCCGGGTATGGATGGACAGATTGAGGACAAAGCTAAAACCTGTTCCTCATGTCAGAGAGTTCGTAATGTGCCACAGCTTGCACCTCTTCACCCCTGGGACTCTCCGGAGAAAGCATGGCACCGCATTCATGTAGACTTTGCAGGTTCATTCGAGGAGAGAATGTTCCTGGAGGCTGTTGACGCGCACAGTACGTGGCCAGAGGTTGTTATAATGAGGTCCACCACCGCTGAGAAGACCATCGAGAAGTTAGGTAAGGTGTTCAGCCGATTTGGATCTCCGATGCAACTTGTCTCAGACAATGGTCCACAGTGGGTGTCACAAGAAATGGCTACATTCCTGCAGGTAAATGGCGTACAACATATCAGGGCTGCACCATACCACCCTGCGACCAATGGTCTAGCTGAGAGGTTTGTTCAGACCATGAAACACTCTCTAAAGGCATTGCAAGGCCAGGGAACACTTCATCAGCGCCTGAATAGTTTCCTGTTGAGTTACAGGAACACACCACATGTGACACAAAAGCATCACCTGCCACTCTACTGCTCAAAAGAGAGCTACGAACCAACTTTGACCTGCTGAAACCGCCAAAGGTGAAAGACGTGGTACAGTATCAGCAGGACAAGCAGATCAAGCGACGTGAACAACGCTCCAAAGACAGAGGCCTAGAAATTCAGTGTAGCCACTTTTGGGGCGGTAAAGTCGGGCGGTCGCTAAAGTTAGCGCCCGCCGGAAAGTGCAGGTCACTTCGCCGAAATTCAGTAGATTTGGCCAAGAGTTTGGGCGAGCGCTGAAACTGGCGTTGCACTCCTATCTTTAGGCGCTAAGCCGGCGGTGCGGACTGATAACGCCGAGGCCGGGCGCAGCGCAGGTGCGGTCATGTTTTGATTGACAGCAGACACCCTGATGCCGGCCAGCTCTTAAAGGGGGAAGGGTCGACTTGGTCTGCAGCCACGCCCTGGATAGTGGAGCCCTGCAGCTAGGCCTGAACACTGCTGGTGGACCCAAATAACGCCTGAAGCCATGGAGAAGGCCTGTGAACGAGCGCAGCGCTTCTCCCAGCATGCTTTGAGGGTGCTGGTTAGGGGGTTGGAAAGGTACAAAGAGATCTTGTGCCCGGACAGTGGCAAGAAGGCTCCCAGGAGGCAGTACAGGAGAGCCTGGAGGAAAATCGCCCACAGGGTGTCAGTCAACAGCGATGTCCCCAGGACTGGTGACCAATGCCGCAAGAAGTACAACGACCTCACTCGGATGGTCAAGGTGAGTACGCTTTCCAGTGTCCTCCTCATCCTTGCATGTGCACCTCACATTATGGGCAAAGGGACCTCAAAGGCCTAATGGCCAGCCCTCCTCCCGCAGCTATGGCACTGGCATGATCCTCAATAGCACTTTCTGCACTTAACACACTGGCCAAGCTATTCGACCATGGGAGGCAGTGCACACAACAACAGGCCACCACACTGGCCAAGCTATTCCACCATGGGAGGCAGTGCACACAACAACAGGGCACCACACTGGCCAAACTATTCGACCATGGGAGGCAGTGCACACAACAACAGGCCACCACACTGGCCAAGCTATTCCACCATGGGAGGCAGTGCACACAACAACAGGGCACCACACTGGCCAAGCTATTCGACCATGGGAGGCAGTGCACACAACAACAGGCCACCACACTGGCCAAGCTATTCCACCATGGGAGGCAGTGCACACAACAACAGGCCACCACAATGTACTTAGAGGCCGTCCTTTCTCTTGCAGGCCAAGATGGCCCAGAATTTGAAGAGCCAGAATGTCACTGGGGGAGGCCGTGCCCAGTTCCAGGAGCTCAGTGAGCTGGAGGAGAGCGTGGCTCGACTCATGCGTGGCCGGGTGACTGGCCCTGTTGCCATTGGAGATGCCGACCCTGTGCTGCGACCCAATGGTAAGGACATGACCGTTTGGACCTCTCTCGTTCCCCTAGCGCATCAGATCTACATCCTTTGCCACTGTCCGACCAATGCGCTGAATGCCACCACTCATGCCTCCCTCGCTGACGCCCTGTCCTCACTCTAAAGCTACTCTTGTGCCTTCCTGCTTTCAGCTGGTGAGGAGGAGGTCCTTGAAGCTGAGAGTGCCAGTCCCTCGGAAGAGGAGGATGACGAGGACCAACAGGAAGGCGGCACATCGGGCGAAGCCTCATCCGCGCCAGGGGATGGCAATGGAGGGGAGACGTCTTGCCTGGAGGAGAGCCAGGGGGAAGTGCTGGAGGGGGGTGTAGTTCCTGGGCCCAGTGGCGTCCAGGCACGTGGGAAGGGTCGGGCAGAATGGCGGCCTTCTCCCCAGAGGGGGCAAGTGTTGCAGGGGAGGCCTGTTCCTGGGCCCAGTGGCGTCCAGCCACATGGGAAGGGCCGGGCAGAACGGCGGCCTTCTCCCCAGAGGGGGCAAGTGTTGCAGGGGAGGCCAGTTCCTGGGCCCAGTGGCGTCCAGGCACGTGGGAAGGGTCGGGCAGAACGGCGGCCTTCTCCCCAGAGGGGGCAAGTGTTGCAGGGGAGGCCAGTTCCTGGGCCCAGTGGCGTCCAGGCACGTGGGAAGGGTCGGGCAGAACGGCGGCCTTCTCCCCAGAGGGAGAGTCCGGCCTCCAGTCCGGAGACGGTCCTCGCCCAGGAGGTGCGCCTCCTAGATGAAATGTCCGCGGATTCTGAGCGCCGCCACAAGGAGTTCATGGGGGTTGTGGGACAGTTGCCTCAGGCCATTGAGTCCCTGGCTCATAGTGTGGCTGCTTTCGGGGACTCACAGGCCAGGGGTGTCGAACAACTCGCGGCAGCACAGGCCAGGGGTGTCGACCAACTCGCGACAGCACAGGACAGGGGTGTCCAGCAACTCGCGGCAGCACAGGACAGGGGTGTCCAGCAACTCGCGGCAGCGCAGGACACGAGTCGCGAGTTCATGAGTGGTGCCGTGCAGACACTCACTGATCTGATGCGGGCACAGACCAGGGCAGTTCGGGCACTCACTTCTGCCACACTCGCTGTGTCGCGGAAGCATCGCCAGGGCACCCGCCGCCCTGCTGCAGCACAGCGGTCTGGCCTCCACCAGATTGCTGCGCTTGCTGCACTGGCAGCCCGGCCGAGTGCCAGTGTCTCTGGCGACCAGCGAGCGCCTGGCATCAGCCAGCTTGCCCCCATTGCTGCAGCCGCCACTGCCACTCCCCCAGCCAAGGTGCGACGAGCTGCTGCAGAGACTGATGCTGCCCAGCCACAGCTGCAGCAGTCAGCAGCCGGCCCCTCCAGGGCCAGTCCTCGCCTAGGCCGACCCCCAAGGGCATCTGCCGTCATGCATTCTGCCCCTCAGGAGCCTTCCCCCAGCCTTGCAACACCCACAGGGCCCAGGTTGAGGCGGAGCAACAGGTCGGGCAGGGGCCGCACAAGGCTGCACAAGGACTCGCCCTCTCGGCACACCCAATAGAGTGTGTTGGCAACGGTTTTTTTTATATGGGGGTGTTTGTGTTGTGGGGGGGGCTTATTTTGGTAAGGCCGAGGATGAAGGCCAATTGGATGGGCAAGTTTTGTTATTCCTCCCCAGGTTGTGGGAGTGAGATATTTTTGTGACTGTCTTTTGGGGGTCTTGTCTGTTTTTCTGTTTCATGTGGGAAGGGCCCTGAGTTTGTTAAATAAAGCTTTTTGTTTATTCAGCTTGTCCAGGTGTCATGTTTCCAGTGGTTGTTGCGTTAAGTGGCTGAGGGCTTGCGGAGCGGCTGCATTCAGGTGCGTTCATTGCCACAAGCCATTCCCTGACAGGGGGCCTAGAAGTGTCGTTCAATAAGCCGCCGGCGGACGGCCCTTGGACCTTGTGGCTCCCTCCTGGGCTGGTACTCCTCCTCCTCCTCCTCCTCCTCCTCCTCATGGTCCTCCTGCTCGTCCTCCTGAGGTGGTGGTCCAACGTGAGGTGGCAGTGCCTGAGTCCTGCGGATAGCCAGGTTGTGCAGCATGCAGCAAACGACGACGAACTGGGAGACTCTATCCGGCGAATACTGTAGAGATCCACCGGAACAATCCAGGCAGCGGAACCGTTGCTTGAGGATGCCAATCGTTTGCTCTATGATGTTCCTTGTGGCTTGATGGCTTTCGTTGTATGCCTCCTCTGCAGGGGTCCTGGGCGCGCGGAGCGGGGTCATGAGCCATGTACACAAAGGGTAGCCCTTGTCCCCAATAAGCCATCCCCTTGGGGGAGGCTGTGCCTCGAACATGTCAGCCACAGTAGTCTGGCGCAGGATAAATGCATCGTGGCTGCTTCCTGGAAAGCGGGCATTGACAGCTAGGATGCGCTGCCTGTGGTCACACACCAGCTGTACATTGAGGGAATGGTGGCCCTCCCGGTTGCGGTAATTCTCGGCATTGTCGATAGGTGCCCGTATAGCCACATGCGTGCAGTCAATGGCGCCCTGCACCATGGGGAAGTCCGCGATCCTGCCAAATCCGACTGCACGCTGCTCCTGCCTCTCTAGGGTCATGGGGAAGGAGATGAATTGGTGTCTCCTCGCGAAAAGGGCATCGGTGACCTGCCGGATGCAGCGATGCGCGGCGAACTGGGAGATGTTCGCTATGTCCCCAGCAGCGGCTTGGAAGGAGCCGCTTGCATAAAAGTTCAGAGCCACCGTGACCTTCACTTCCACCGAGAGAGATGTCCTGCACATCAGCTGTGGACGCAGATCTCTGTGAAGCAGCTGGCAGATCTCTGCAACCACCTCCCTTCTGAAGCGCAGCCTCTTAACACACTGCGAGGCAGTCATGGTGAGATAGGACACCTGCTGCCGGTATTCCCTGAGTGGGTAAGGCCTACGTTGCCGACGCCTGATGGCCCCTCTGCGTCTAGGCATGGCTGGCCCTCTCACACAGCACCTGCGAGCCCTTCGCACATAATGCTGGAATTGAGGGTTGGAACCCCATACAGCCCCCATAATAAACTTGCAAACAGTTAAATCACAATGATTCAAATTTCCAAGCTCTGTCCAGAAGCCAAAAATACCTCTCCTATGTTGTCCCAAATCAGTAAGCTCTGTTCCTTGGTCTCTGTCCAGAAATCCAAAGCACTGAAGTCATTGCAGCAAAATGGCTGGGCTTTATAGGTCAGTGTAAGTGCCCTTTAATTAGCGCTCCCCGAGGCCCACAGGGCCTCTGTTGCGTTCCACTTCACAGTTCTTAACAGCGCCACGCCCACATTGGCCGGGCGCCACTGAATTTCCGGTTTGGGGCGCACAAACAGCGTTGCACGACGAAATGACGTCATAAGCTGCGCGCGCAGCTGAGCGGGCGCAAACACTTTGCGCCGGCGCTAAATGTCAACTGAAGTTGGGCGTAGGCGCAGATCATTCTGCACCCGGGCACTAAGTGCCTAGCGCTGCAAATCTACCCCTCTTATGGTGTTAGCGGCTGGCGAACGCAACTGAATTTCTAGGCCAGAGTCTTCAGTCCAGGTGAACATGTGTTGGCACGGAACTACAGTGGTGGACCTAAGTGGGTTCCTGCTACTGTCATTGCACAGACTGGTCCAGTATCCTACACTGTACAGACACCCGAGGATATTGTCTGGAAGAGACACACTGATCAGCTTCTACGAAGTGCAGCAACACCCACTGAACCACCAACAGCAGTTTATCTACCATTGGGTGACGCTGTGGGTTGTCCGCCTTCTACACCGAGAGGCTCACCTTCTGAGGAAGCAGCCGCTTCAGCCCCTATCTCATCAGCAAGGGAGATCTGTATACAGGCACCTCAGCCGCCTACACCTGTGTTGACGTCACCTGTGAGAGACAATGAACTGGAGAGCCAGGTTGACCACCGTATCCTACCAGAGAGCGGCAGCCCCCTATACATTTGAACTTATAGTTCAGAGGCTTATCCTTTATCTGTGTTTTATTGTGTTATTATTGTGTTTTAAAAGTTTTGAATTATTATTGTGTTTTTAAATTTTGTGGTTCTATTGGGACATCTAATGTAAGAGGGGAGGAGATGTTGTGTATTTTGAATGTTGTATTTGAATTGTCCCACATAGCTTATCGTAGTTGTGATGTGCAATGCACTATGGGAAATAGAGTGCATGAAGTGGAGAAGATTCTCTGGAAAGATGGCTGTTAACTGAACTCTGTCTCCTGCGTACTCTTTTAATTGTTATACAAGCAAGGTTATTAAACTCTTGGGGCTAGATTTTCAGTTGATAGCGCCAGCAGTTAGCGCCTTAAGAGAAGTGATTTTCGGGCGCTATGCGTGTAGCGCCCGTGCGCAGCGCAGTTTGCGCCCCGCCCCAAATTAAGTTGCCCGTTAGCGCCGGCGCAAAGTTTAGCGCCCGCCCGGATGCGCGCGCAGAAAATGACGTCACATCCTCGTGCAACGCCCTTTGTGCGCCCCGATTCCAAACTTCAGTCGGACCGCCCCATTGTGCGGCTGGCGGCCGGAGCGTTTGGAAAAAGGAACGCAACACAACCAGCGCGGGCCCCGGGGGGCGCAAATTAAAGGGGACGTGCTCTCCAGTATAAAGGCCAGCCTTTTTTCAGAAAACACTCTTGTGCAACGCATTTCTGGAGACACAACAAGGAGGATAGCTAACTGGTTTCAAGCAGCAAGAGCTCAGGTATTTTTGGACTCAGGCCAGAGCGCTGCAAGTGGCCTTTTGGAAATTTGAGTCTTTGCCAGGATTTGATGGGGGTTGCATGGGGTGCCAACGCGGAGCTGCAGCTCCATGTCCGTAGGGCTCGCAGACGCATTGTGAGAGGGGCAGCCATGGCTAGAGGCAGAGGGGGCTACAGGCGTCGGCCACGTAGGCCCTACCCAGTCAGGCTATACCGCCAGCAGCGCTCCTACCTAAACATGAGCGCCGCGCGATGTGTTAAAAGGCTCCGATTCCGAAAGGAGGTGATTGCAGAGATCTGCCACCTGCTTCGCCGAGATCTGCGGCCAAAGCTCAGGTGCAGGACGTCTCTGTCGGTGGAAGTGAAGGTGACGGTGGCATTGAACTTCTATGCCACCGGCTCCTTCCAATACGCTGCTGGGGACATAGCAAACATCTCCCAGTACGGCGCGCATCGCTGCATCCGCCAGGTGACCGAAGCACTGTTCAGAAGGAGAAGCCAATTCATCTCCTTCCCCATGGCCCTGGAGAGCCAGCATCAGCGCGCATTGGGATTTTCCAGACTCGGGGAATTCCCCTTGGTGCAGGGCGCCATTGACTGTACGCATGTGGCTTTGCGGGCCCCTCTGGAGCATGGCGAGCAGTATCGCAACAGGAAGGGCTACCATTCTCTGAATGTGCAGCTGGTCTGTGACCACAAGCAGCGCATCATGGCAGTCAATGCCAGCTTCCCAGGCAGCAGCCACGATGCCTTTATCCTGCGGCAGAGTACTGTGCATGACATGTTCCAGGCACAGCCTCCCCCAAGAGGATGGCTACTCGGGGACAAAGGCTATCCTTTGTGCACCTGGCTCATGACCCCGCTCCGCGCGCCCAGGACCGCTGCTGAAGAGGCGTACAACGAGAGCCATCAAACCACCCGCAACATCATCGAGCTAACTATTGGGGTCCTCAAGCAGCGGTTCCGCTGCCTTGATCGCTCCGGAGGAGCTCTCCAGTATTCGCCGGACCGGGTCTCCCAATTTGTGGTGGTGTGCTGCATGCTACACAACCTGGCTATCCGCAGGACTCAGGCACTGCCACCTGACGTTGGACCAGCACCTCAGGAGGAGGAGCAGGAGGAGCATGAGGAGGAGGAGGAGGAGCAGGAGTACGTTCCCAGGAGGGAGCGACCAGGGCCATGGGCCGCACGATGCCACCTTATTACACGGTACTTCTAAGCCCCCTGTCAGGGAATGGCCAGGGGCCATGAGGGAAGATGAATGCAGCCGCTCCGCAAGCCCTCAGCCGGCGAAGCCAACAGACACTAAGAAGAACAACCATGGAGACTGCATGAATAAAGATAATTTTTTATTACACAAAAATGAAAAGCCCTTCCCACATGAATCCCCAAAAACAATAAACGGGCCCCACAAAAAGCCCAACAAACGACTCACTCCCACAAACTGGGGAGGAGTCACTCCACCTTTCTTCAAACCGGGCCTCAACGTCGGCCTAACGCAAAAAATAAGCCCTCCAACAACACAACCATGGGCAAAATAAAGATGGCCACCGCCATATAAAAGGAAAGCTGGCCACACCCTCTACTGAGTGGCCCGCGAGGGCGAGACCTTGCCCAGCCTTTTGCCTCCCCTGCCTGGCCTGCTGCTCCTTCGCAAGCTCTGCCCAGTGGCTGCTGCGAGGCTGGGGGAAGGTGCCTGAGGCTCAGATGCCCTTCCGCCAGATGCCGCTGGGGGGCGGCCTACACGGCGTTTGGGCCTCGAGGGGCCGTCTGCTGAGTGGCGCACCTGAGCCTGGCCACCATCAGCTGCAGCCGCTTGCCCTTGATGCCCCAGTGGGGGAATGGCGGCGACGGATGGCGCAATGTGGGCCAGCTGGCGTCTGGGATGTGCTGGCTGGTGCTGTGGCGCGGTGGCACTCGGCCGGGCCCGCACTGCAGGATCCGCAACAATCAGCCGAGGGGCAGCTTGCTGGGATGATCCAGCGCGGCGGCTGCCCTGGCGATGCCTGCCTGAGACAGCGCATGTGGCAGCAGTGAGTGCCCCTGTTGTCCTGGTGTGCGCGCGCATCACATCCGCCAGGGTCTTGACGGCATCAGTCAGCATGCGGCCACTCGTGGCAGTTGCTGCCCCGAATTCGCGCACACTGGTCGCCAGCGACTCGATGGCCTCAGGCATGCGCCCCACCATGCTCATGAGCTCCGTGTGGCGCCGGTCCGAATCCTCGGCCATCTTATCCAGCTTCCGCACCTCCTCCGAGGTGAAGGTGTCCGGACTGGAGTCGCGACTCTCCCGCTGGGGAGGAGGGGGCCGAACTAAGGGACCCTTGCCACGTTGGTGGCGGCGAGTGTGCCGATCAGCAGCACTCCCCTCTGATCCTTCCCCCCTTTGGGGGGAAGGCCGCGGGCCACGCGCACGGCTCCTGGGTGGCTGGACGCCACTGGTCCCAGAAGCTGCATTGCCCTGCGACAGTTCCTCCAGGCACTCGTCCAGTGAGGAGGTGTCAAGCATTTCCTCCTCTCCTGCGGGACGTGACTGTTCCCCCGATGGTCCGGCTTGCTCCTCCTCCTCCTCCTGCTCGGAGGTGCTGTCACTGGCAGCTTCAGGGTCCTGGTCGTCACCAGCTGAAAGCAGGAATGCACAAGAGTAGCTTCAGAGTGAGGAGACGGCGTCAGCGAGGGAGTTAGGACTGGTGGCATTCAGCGCATTGGTGGGACAGTGGCAAAGGAGGTAGCTCGGATGGGCCAGTGCGACGCGAGAGGGCCAAAAGGCGAGGTCCTTACCATTGCCGGGCAGTGGAGGGTCGGCTACTCCGCACGCTGTGGGGACGATCACACGGGCTCCCATGAGCACACACACGCGCTCCTCCAGCCGAGTGAGCTTCTGCAGCTTGGCGCGGCCACCCCTGGCACAGGCCTGGCGATTAAAGGCTACTTTAGCCTGCAAGAGAAAGGACGGGCTGTAAGTGCGCAGTGTAGCCCTGATGTAGTGTGCACTGCCTCCCATGGTGGAATAGCTTGGCCAGAGTGAAGCCCTGATGTAGTGTGCACTGCCTCCCATGGTGGAATAGCTTGGCCAGAGTGAAGCCCTGATGTCGTGTGCACAGCCTCCCATGGTGGAATAGCTTGGCCAGAGTGAAGCCCTGATGTAGTGTGCACAGCCTCCCATGGTGGAATAGCTTGGCCAAAGTATAGAGTGCCGAATGGCCATTTGATGCTCATGACTGTCCCAATGCTGCTGGCTGAGGGCTGGCCAATAGGACTTTCAGCTCCCTTTGCCCATCATGTCAGGTGTGCATGCAAGAATGAGGAGGAAAGGCTACTCACCTTGACAATCCTGGTCAGGTCATTGTATTTTTTACGACATTGTTTGTGGGTCCTGGGGGCATCGCCGGTGAACGTCACCCTCTGGGCGATCTGCTTCCAGGCTTTGGTGTAGTCGTGGTGGGTTGGATTCCTCCCACTCTCTGGGAACAAGATCTTGCGCCTCACCTCCAGAGCTGTGACCATTATGTCCAGATCACCCTCTGAGAAGCGCAGGGCACGCTGACGGGCCTTCTCTGGCGTTGCCATGACTCCCTGGGCCTGAGCAGCAGTGTTGAGGCCTCTTTGCAAGGCTGCAGTGTGCAGGGCGTGGCAGCAGACCAATTCGTCCCTTCCCCCTTTAAGAGCTGGTTGGCGCCACGGGGTCTGCTGTCAGTCCAAAAATGACCGCACCCGCGCTGCGCCCCGCCTGGGCGCTATCCCTCTGGACCGCCGGCTTAGCGCCTAAAGATAGTAGTGGAACGCCTCTTTTAGCGCTCCACCAACCTCTTAGGGCGAAGCCACTGAATTCCCGGCAACGGGGCGCTACTTTGGGGCGGGCGCTAACTTCGGGCGGGCGCTAAGGTTAGCGCCCCAAAACTGCCTATACTGAAAATCTAGCCCTTGAGATTTAACACCCAGGTGTAATAAATGGAGGGATATTATTCTCCATTTATTCTTCCTTTTCTGTTCAATTCTAAATATGTCAAGTCATGAGCTGGTGTCTCCCTTAAACATTTTTCTGCTGCAGCTCCAGTTCATCCCAAGCTTCTGACTTCATGGGGTGGTTTTGCCAATGGGGAGCTTTTGGAAGCGGGACTCCCACTTGTTGGGTTTCAGTCCCGCTTCCATCAACTTCTGGCCAACCCACGCTATTTTCCATTAATTAACCTTGTTAAGCCCGCCCAGCTTAACTGGCCAATTAAGGGAAAGCTGGTTGCAGAAAACGTCAACGTATGACGTTTCATCTGTCAAAAATTTTTGACAGATGAATTGTCATCATTTGACAGCTCTGTGAAGCTGTCAAACACTGACATTCTCTGTCGTTTGATGAGGTCTTGAATTCAAGACCTCATCAAACCTCTTTCTTTTGCAGAAATGAGATGGTTGTTGCATTGGAGAATGTAACGGCCACCTGTCATCTCTACTGTGGAGATGCAAAACTCTCCACATACCCACCGACTGAAGCCTGCAGGAAGGAACAAAGGTAAGTACATTTTTTCTAACACTTTGCACTTACCTCAGATACTCACCTCTCCACACTTGCACCCATCACTCACCTCCACAGCGCACTTTTGAACCCCTCTGACCCCCGCAGACGCACTACTCGCCTCGGTGACCCTGGCGGGGTTCAGAGCCTTCGGGAAGCCCGCACTTGTGTGGGCAAAATGGTGATGAGCCTATTTTCTGTTAACAGGCAGTTAAGTGGCTGTACTCCCTTCCCACCTCCAAGGAGATGGGACTCGGCACGGGAAGGCTACCCACCTCCTGGCAAGATGGCTTGGAGACGGGTTGGGCACCCACCCCCAAATTCTGCCATTATCCCAGCAGTCCCGCCTCCATACCCGCCTCCCCAGGGCTGGCAAGATCACACCTAAAGTAACTATAAACAGAGTCATTGATGTAAACATTGTAATTACATGGTACTGCCTTCAACGAACAATAGTTCCTTTTAAACCCAAGAGACATCATACAAACCATCAACGCCCTTTACCTTAGTACTCTGGCTTTGCTCAACTTTGGTGTAAAGTTCAATATATTTATAAGCATTAAACACAAGATAGGGTTGAAAAAAATCTACAACCTTTCCTTTGTATGTGTCCCTGTCAATTATTTTTCAACAAGTAAGTTATCTTTTAGAATACTTAAAGATTCACTGTTTTCATGAAACAGTAGCCATTGATTTGAACCTAGCTCGTCCGGCGGGAGCAGAGCGGGTTCGGGTCAAATGTCCGTTTTACATCCTATCTGTTTTGACACCCCATTGAAGTCAATGCAGGGTAAAATTGGGTGGGGTGTAAAACGGGTGCCCGATCTGACCACACCCCGTTCTCGCCGGGCGGGTTAGGTTCAAATCAAGGCTAGAGTTTGTAAAAATGTTCTTGACAGGGAGACAAAGAATTTTAATCACAGTAACCTAAGAACCTGAGAAATCATGGAAAGACTATTGGCCCCTTAAGTATTCACTATCAAGTGACATGCTGATTTATTTAGATGATGATGACAAATGCATCATTGCACCCTATGTTTGAAATAAGCATAAAGATATTTGCTACAATTTGAAATCAGGGCTCCTGTAAGAAGAGTGCAGAGTATCCAGTTAATATTTCATCCATTTCACTCATCTCTTTTAATATCACATATAATAATTATTAAACTGAATATAAATTTTAATACAGATTCCGGACACATCTGAAGGTCAAGTGTTTCTTAACCCACTTAATCAGACACAAAATGTTTTTCTCATGCTAAGTGTTTCTGCAGCCAATCAGTTTATTTTACCAAGCCTTTGAGGTTGCCTTGAGATTGCAATAACTCAGCTGATGAAGGCCAGGACTCAGGTTAATGACTCATTTGTGTATTGAGCCTTAGAAAAACATATGCAGGGTTGGTTGACACAGTGCAATACAAGGCAAGTATTTGCATCAAGTGGTTCAGGGATGATGAAGAATGCAGAGGAAAGACTGATTGGGACAAGAGTGGGAGGCAGTGCAAAGTTCACAAAGGAGTGATCAAGCTTTTTTAAAGTCCTCTGAGGAACACATATTAGAAGGTACTGTGACAAAGATAATGCTTTCCTGTTATACAGCCCTCCTTCAATTTTAGACATTAATTATGAAATGAGTGGTGCTATTCCAGACTCATCGTGCCCCACCCCAAATCGTTGCATACAAACACCAGCTGATTTTTTTTCTCTCTGCAGTGGCTGCTGAAAGACAGATAGTAACTTGAGAAATCTGTCACATCCCCAGTGAGCCTGAGCAAGCAGGCTTTGCACTTCCTATAATAGGGAGGAAAGAAATGGAAACTATTAGCTAGTCCTATGGAATGCATGGTTAGTTTTGTCAGTTAGTATACTGCACTGTACACACCAGAGGTTTGAAACCAATTTATCTGTATGCACAAAGGGCATAAAAAAATGATTCGCATCAAGCTGGTTTAATCTTAACCTTGAGATGGTTCACAATAGGAAGTTTAAACAATGGAGCAGTCTGCATTCATCTATGAACAAAACAGATTTAAATCTGTTGAGGTCACTATTTTCAATAGTTTTGCAGGTTGCAGTCGGGGATTAACGCACGGGCTACTGGTAGCCTGCCCAGGGGCACCACCCGAATATGGGATCCCCAGTACAACGCAGGAGAACAGGCATACACTGGATTCGTTTCATTTAAGCGTGGTATATTCTATGATTCGTTTTATTATGAATGCCGTGTGTAAACATTCTGCGAGCTTATTTCTTCATGTATTTTACTACACATTTGTCTTTTAATGGATCTGGGAGGGTTTTGGGGGTTGTGGGCGAGTCCACAATATTCTCTGTGCCCAGAGCCCCAAAAAATTCATAATCTGGTTCTGCTTACAGTAAAGTGATATCTTTTGTGATTTCCATTCCAAAAATGACTCACTTAAAAGAAAAAATAGTGGATTTGTTGCATTAGTTAAAGGTTTTTGCCCCAATTGTAACCTAAACTGCCTGACGGGAACAGGGCGGGTTCAGGCCGGATGCCCGTTTCATACCCTGCCCAATTTTATGCGCCATTGACTTTACATTTAATGCTGGTATATGCCAAACCTTCACACAACCTTACAGCATAAATCCATTGTTACACAGCCTAGCTGCATGATCCATGGGGCCTCGGGCCTCATTTCCATCAAGCTGGTGAGGCGCGAAGAACCCGCTGACGAAGAGGGATCAAAGGTCAGGCCACTGTTAGTGTTGCAGTGACCTTCAGGTACGTGAGGACTGGATCAGGGGGCAATGTTCCCTGTAGGCTGCACTATGTCACTATGTTCTGCGCGGCCTGTTTCTTTCAGTGGTCCCTTTAAATTTCTGCGCATAGCGTCATAGAGTTATACAGCACAGAAAGAGACCCTTCGGCCATCGTGTCCACGCCAGCCATCAAGCCCTGTCTATTCTAATCCCATTTTCCAGCACTTGGTCCGTAGCCTTGTATGCTGTGGCGTTTCAAGTGCTCATCTAAATGCTTCTTTAATGTTGTGAGGGTTCCTGCCTCTACCACCCTTTCAGGCAGTGAGTTCCAGATTCCAACCACCCTCTGGGTGAAAAAGGTTTTCCTCAAATCCCCTCTAAACCTCCTGCCCCTTACCTTGAAACTATGCCCCCTGGTTATTGACCCCTCTACTAAGGGGAAAAGTTCCTTTCTATCTACCCTATCTATGCCCCTCATAATTTTGTACACCTCAATCAGGTCCCCCCTCAGCCTTCTCTGCTCTAAGGAAAACAACCACAGACTGTCCAGTCTCTCTTCATAGCTGAAGCGCTCCAGCCCAGGTAACATCCTGGTGAATCTCCTCTGCACCCTCTCCAATGCAATCACATCCTTCCTATAGTGTGGTGACCAGAACTGCACACAGTATTCCAGCTGTGGCCTAACTCGCGTTTTGTACAGCTCCATCATAATCTCCGTGCTCTTATATTCTATGCCTCAGCTAATGAAGGCAAGTATCCCATATGCCTTCTTAACCACCTTATGTACCTGTCCTGCTGCCTTCAGGGATCTATGTACATGTACACCAAGGTCCCTCTGATCCTCTGTCCTTCCTAGGATCCTACCATTCATTGTGTATTCCCTTGCCTTGTTTGTCCTCCCAAAATGCATCACCTCACACTTTTCAGGGTTAAATTCCATTTGCCACTGTTCTGCCCATCTGACCAACCTGTCTATATCGTCCTGTAGCCTGAGGCTTCCCTCCTCGCTATTTACCACTCCACCAAGTTTCGTGTCATCTGCGAACTTACTGATCATGCCTCCTACATTCATATCTAAATCATTAATGTACACTACAAACAGCAAAGGACCCAGCACCGATCCCTGCAGTACACTACTGGACACAGGCTTCCAGTCACAAAAACAACCTTCGACCATCACCTTCTGCCTCCTGCCACTAAGCCAATTTTGGATCCAATTTGCCAATGATCCATGCACGTTTTTTTCAATGTAAAAGCTTGTGAGCAGCCTGCGGGGGACATTGCAGGTTACTGCGCGGCTGCACACGTGCGCAGCTTAGAAGGAACATTGGTCGGGGGTGACCTTGGAGCAGCTAGCCACGTTCTTTAAATGTGGGGTTTGGAGTAGCAAAATGCTATTCCTAAAACTTACCCTGTTGGTCCAGGCGGCCTCAAGGTCTGTCTTTATGAATGCAGCCAATCTTGCAGTGGGGGTCCCTTATTTGCATATGCAAAGGGCCTACTGCCTGTTTCAGGCATGGGCACTAGACGACAGTTTTTGCTCCTTTCCCAAAACGGCCGGAAATGTCTGCACGTTTCCTGCCTGCCATATTGGAGGCTTAGGGGGCCAGTTAATGCCTGAAAAAGTGAGTGCTGCGTAGCCAAATTTATAGGCCATAATATATTAAGAACATGGAGCATGTAGAGGAAGGTGAAACAGCAGGCTTCCTTACGCTCAAGTCTAGTACCACCTAGCTCTGTCTGGTTTCGCCCACTCCCACACAGGCATACACACAGTTAGTATCTTGTACTGGGAGCTCTGTTTGAGCATGTTGAGCCAATATTCTTACATTTGCTCCTTTTCTGTCATTATAAGCCTAGACGAGCAGCTTGACAGCAATGCCAGTAGTTCAGAACATGACAGCTCCTCACCCTGTTACTAACTTTTGCACAGCTAGACACACCCTGAAGGATGCAGTTAGTGTGCTTTAGAACGAAGCACCAACTTAATCGCAGTGTTACAGTCCTAAACTGATGGGAAATCACGCTACACCTAATTTAAAGCTATTATGATATTAAATGAAGCTCTTGCACTTTTTGTACAAGAGCAATGTTAGGTCAGCCTAAAAATCCAGTAGAAGATTGTGCATAGTGCAAAAATAATGCAGATCCAGCAATATGGAACTTTGCTTGATTTTTCATCCCCCAGTCACTTGTTCCAAGGGGACTGTTTTAAGTGTTGATTGAGGGATAATGTTGGCCAGGACACCACATGAACCCCCTGCTCTTCTTCAAATAGTGACATCTCCCAAACCTGCGACCTCTACCACCTAGAAAAGAAAGAAACACTTACATTTTTCTAGGACAAGGGCAGCAGGTGCATGGGAACATCACCACCTCCAAGTTCCCCTCCAAGCCACACACCATCCTGACTTGGAAATATATTGCCGTTCCTTCATTGTCGCTGGGTCAAAATCCTGGAACTCCCTCTCTAACAGCACTGTGGGAGTACCTTCACCACACGGACTGCAGCAGTTCAAGAAGGCAGCTCACCACCACCATCTCAAGGGCAACGAGGGATGGGCAATAAATGATGGCCTTGCCAGTGACACCCACATCACGTGAATGAATGAATAAAAAAAACGGATCCTCTACATCTGCCTGAGAGGGGCCTTGGTTTAACGTCTCATCTGAAAGACAGTACCTCCGGGCATTAACCGGCCTATTAAGCCCCCACTCCCTCAGTACTGCACTGGAATGTCAGCCTAAATTAGATGCTCAAGTCTCTGGAGTGGGGCTTGAACCCATGACCTTCTGACTCAGAGGTACTATCACTGAGCTAAGGCTGACACCAGAAATAGGCTATCCTTGTCTGTTCCAGGAATAGAGTACGGAAAGACTTTCACCAGGTTGCTTTTCTCCAGGAAATGTTTAGCAGATTTTGTAGATTTCCCTGTAGATCAAGAAGCAAATGTGGACCTAAAAGCAGTTTCCTGAATTTTCCCTGCTTGGATCTGTTCAGACTGGGTGACTATCAGAGGTAAACACAGCTTCAATTGTGCTGATGTATGGCAGCTCACAGAAACGTGAATTACTGAGCGTGAACATAAAACATAAAGTATAAAACGACAAAGGGCCTCTTGGTCCATTAAGCTTGCTGTTTCCAACAGATGCTGTACAATTTGCACTAATATGGACTCCATCGACTGTTGAATCAGTTCAGGAGCAATTGGGCCAAAAGCAGCAGCTCCCATCAGATTCAAATGATTAAGTGGAGCAATGTATAATCAAAAAAAATCATACTATATAAAATTCAATAGTGGTACAGTAGCATAGTGGTTATGTTACTGGACTTGTAATCCAGAGGCATGAGTTCACATCCCACCATGGCAGCTGGGGAATTTAAATTCAGTTAATTAAATAAATCTGGAATAAAAAGCTCGTATCAGTAATGGTGACCATGAAATCACCGGATTGTCGTAAAAACCCAACTGGTTCACTGATGTCCTTTAGGGAAGGAAACTTGCCGTCCTTACCTGGTCTGGTCTACATGTGACTCCAGACCCACAGCAATGTGGTTGACTCTTAACTGCCCTCTGAAATGGCCTAGCAAGCCACTCAGTTGTATTCAAGAAGGCGGCTCACCACCACCTTCTCGAGGGCAATTAGGGATGGGTAATAAATGCTGGCCTTGCCGGTGATGTCCACATCCCGTGAACGAATAAAAAAAAACTAGGATTTGTATTATTCATAATAAGATTAACATTGACACTGCAAATAATGTAAAGATTTGGAAAATGTTGATAAAATCTGTTTCAGTCCTTAACATTCTCAATTCAGAAAGTATAAAAATGAACTAAAATTAAGGGCAAGATTATTAAATTCTACATTAACATTTAGGCTGTATGTTATTTTAATCAATCTTTATTTAATGCTCACAGATTAGGCTTAATGATAGATTAAAGTTAGATTTGAGAGACAAATAAAGACTTCTAAATGATAGGTCAACAATTTTTATTAAAAAAATGACTATGATGAAGCTTTTTTAAAGAATGTTCAAATCTTCTAGTATTGTAACATGACTCACAGACATAAATTATCTCTGCTCAACTCAGTGAATCAGACTGATGGCCTTCAACAACAGGCTACAGTCCGAATGCTTGCTGGAGCCAATCTCCTTGCATCAAATGCTCTTTGTATTTTTATTCATTTATTTACTTATTTTCAGAAAATTTAACATTTACTACTAATAAAATCATTTGCTGTTGCTGGTTGGGGGTTAAGGGAGAAGATACCAATGTTACACATTCTAATATTAGCAACTGTTCTCGTTACATAGCATTGAAGGAGTATGTAAAAACAAAATTAAACTGATTACAACACAGCATTGAAAAGCGAGTATTTGGGGAATGATTTGTTGGAGACATGTTTTATCATTTTAAAATCAACTAATAGAGTTTGACACACACACACATAAAAAAGATAAAGGATCTTGCCGCTTTGACTACAGTCTTTAATTTTCAACAGCGTTAAACAACCAGATGTAAATCATTCATGCAGCTGGTTGAAACGAATCAGAGGCAGAGAGTGCAATTAATTGCAGTTCTTGGATGCAACTGATAATCACATGTAGAAGCCGTGTTGAGAATTAATTAGGAAAGGGCCTTAAAAGCAGCAGGGAGTAACCAAGTGACCTTTATTCACAGCCAGTTAAACATAAGTGTGACTAAAAATGTCACAATGCACATCAGAACCTTAATACTGATTGCCTAGATAGAAAATTAATAATTTAGAGGCACAGTAAGAATAAATATCCACTGACAGAGATGAAGGTGCTGCATTTCCAACATTCATCTATCATTCAGCAGCGCTTGCATTTGGAAATTGAGAATTTTCACCACCAAGGAACACAATTAGTTTTATGACCCAGCATGACTGCCTTATTTATACCAGTACGCTCTCACTCATCCAGGAGAAAAAAGAAGCTCCCATCAGCACATCTTGAGAGCTGTTCCGCTCAGGATTTTAAAAGCAGACTAATTAATCCTTTATTAGCTAATTAATTTCAAGCTTTGTAAGCACAACAGGTACAAAATCCAAAGCATTGAGAACTGTGAAAATGTAATGTCTCAAAATTATAATTTCTAGATAAATATTTTTAGTTGTCAGAGTGTGTGTTTTGTTTCTCTCCCTCTGTCACCTTCCCTCTCTTACAACTCTTCACTTTCATTGGTCCTAAACAGAAATTAACTGCTAATATGAAATACTCCACAACACAAGGGACACCAAAACCATTTGGGAGGGAGCTAATGTGATAGTGTACCAATTACAGATGAGACAAATAACCTTGGGTTGCTTTGACCTAAAGAGGGTCAGGACTGCTTAACTCATTGCCACATCCACACTCTACACTTATTTTCCTGTCTCACCTGTTAACTGATGTCTCTTATCTCATTTCAGGCTGGGTGCATCCAATAGGGATTATAGGCACTGAAGTAAACTAGGTAATGCTCCCCTCTCCCAATAGAATATTCATATTTCTGTCTTGCCATGTGTTTCAAACTAGCATGATACAGTATCAGCACATCAGTGTAAGCACAGGCCTCATGTAATATCAGCATTAGCCGTTGAATTCTCAATATATCTCCAAACAAGCATGGATGGCCCTGTCCTGCCCAGAGGTTGTCCTTTTCTTTACCTTCTGCAGCAATGCACTATGACCTGTGGGTTCGCCAGATTGGGCAAGGTCACTATGACGACCATTAGACAGGGCACTACTAACACTTTGTTCTCAACCCAATTTTCTCCGTTCCTCTCCTGAATGCATTAACTTATTGGGGTACAAGTTCCCAGGTGCAAACATTACCTCACCCAAGTGACCAATGTTTATGGAAAAGCTTTGACAATGAATGTTAGCAAGCTGTTTGACTGCAGAGACTATCACAGGTGAGCCCAATCCATCCCTCACTTATATCCACATATATGCGCACTTCCATTAGGGTTTACTAGATAATGAGATAGTGATTAGGACAAGAAACCTGGATGATTCCCCCACACCTCCCCCACTCTGCCCCTCCCCGCCCCCACCTAAGGGCATTGAGGCAAATTGCAGTGCTGCTACCATAGTTGCAGCTGAAATCAGCTAACTAAACCAGGGTTCAAATATGGGGCTTAATCTGTATGCTTCACCTGTTTACTAGATAAACTCACCGAGCTATCAGGAGAAGCTAATACTATTTGTTCTAATCATCCCTATTATCCTTCCCTAGTGACTGACCTTGAGCGCATAACCTAAGCTGACGCTTCAGTGCAGTCTGAGGTAGTGCTGCACTGTCAGAGGTACCATCTTTTGGATGAGACATTAAACCAAAGCTCCATCTGCCCTCTCAGGTAGACATAAAGGATCCTATGACACTATTATAAGAAGAGCAGAGGAGTTCTCTCAGTATCCTGGCCAATATTTATCCCTCAACAAACACCACTAAAAAACAGATTATCCTGTGGCGTACCGATCACAGAAAGGACACAATCCGCTTTTCGGTCCATAGACTATAAATCAGGCGTCATGCCTTTAAGAAGGATCACACCTTTAAGAAACTCGATCTGCAACATAGTTAAGCCCAGAGCGGGGGAGGGGCAGCTAAGCTGTGGACTGAGGAAAAGCAGTCGGACTTGGTGTAGTCTCTGATGCCATTTTGTGTTCAACATGTAGCCTCAGCAATTAAACCTTTTCTGTTGAACCTCTCCGAGTTCAGTATTTTTTGCTAGGAGTACGTAGACTCCTACATTGGTGACCCCGACGCTCAGGACGACTCCTAAGCGTAACCATGGCTGACACAAATGCAGTTTCTGTGAAGCTGCCGGAGTTCTGGGAGAACCTAGCCACCGCCTGGTTCCTTCAAGCCGAATCGCAATTCCGACTCCGCGGCATCACCGCCGACGCAACGATGTACGACTACCTCCTCGCCTCCCTGGGCAGCTCCACAATCACGAAAGTCTGGACAACACTACAAGACCCTCCGGAGGAAGGCAAGTACGCACATCTCGAGGCCGCGCTCCTTAAAAATTTCACAGCCTCCCAATTTTTGTGCAACTGCCACCTCCTCGAGCTCCCGGGCCTCGGTGACTCCATGCCATCAGACTTGCTCTCACACATGCTTGCTCTGACCGATGAGAAACCGCCCGGCTCCCTCTTCCGCACGCTCTTTATCCGCCAACTACCTCCCAGCATCCGCCCGGCGAGCATGGCGTCCAGCCTCACGGACCTCGAGGACCTGGCCGACGAAGCCGATAAGCTCCTGTCCGCCGGCTCCAACCACGCCGTCACCCCCGACCTGGCCTCCGCAGCGTCGGCCCGCGCTCCACCCTCTATCGCGCAGCCACACAGCTCGGCCACGAGGCCCCCCAGGCCCCCGCGTCTCCCAAGCCCTCCGACCCAGGGCTACTGCTACTTCCATACCCGGTTCGGCGCACGGACACGCCGCTGCAGCCATCCCTGCACGTTTTCAACCGCCCCCACACCGGCCTACACAATGGCCGTGGGGCAAGCAGGCGCACTACTGTACGTTACGGACAGCGCCTCCGGACGCCGCTTCCTATGTGACACGGGCGGGCAGTGCAGCATCATTCCCGCGTCCGCCCTCGAGATCCAGCGAGGCGGCCGTGGCCCTGCGCTGGCTGCCGCCAACGGCACTGACATCCGGACGTACAGCACCTGCACTGTCACCATCGACCTGGCAGGCCGCCGCTACCACTGGGAGTTTATCACCGCCAAGGTGCTCTCCCCGCTCATTGGTGCGGATTTCCTGTGCGCCCACGGCCTGTTGGTCGACATGCCTCGGCGCCGCCTCGTGGACATGAACACCATGTCACCTATCCCGGGCGCCATGGCTCCCCCCCAACCCGTCGAAATGGCGTGGCAGTGCCGCGCCCGCTCAACGGACGACTACTCGGCACTCCTGGCTGAGTTCCCAGCCCTCACCAACCCGACCTTCTCCGCGAAAGTTGCTAAGCACGGGGTAGAACCCTTCATCCCCACCACAGGCCCACCGGTGTATGCCCACGCCCGCAGGCTGGACCCGGCCAAGCTGGAGATCGCGCGGGTCGAGTTCGCCACAATGGAACAGCTCGGCATCATCCGCCGCTCCAACAGCCCCTGGGCCTCCCCACTCCACATCGTCACCAAACCCAACGGGGGATGGCGCCCCTGCGGGGACTACCGGCGCCTAAACGACGCCACCACGCCGGATAGGTACCCCATACCGCACATTCAAGACTTCTCGGCTAGACTGGCCGGCCGCTCAGCCTTCTCCAAAGTCGACCTAGTGCGCGGTTACCATCAGGTGCCAGTCCACCCCACGGACGTTCCCAAGACGGCCATAATCACCCCTTTTGGACTATTTGAGTTCCTCCGAATGCCCTTCGGCCTCAAAAACGCGGCCCAGGCCTTCCAACGGCTCATGGACTCGGTCCTCCGGGACCTGAAGTTCCTCTTTGTCTACCTGGATGACATCCTGGTAGCTAGTTCCTCCAAGCAGGAACACATCGAGCACCTCTGCACCCTGTTCCAGCGGCTCAGTGAGCACGGGCTCATCATCAGCCCAGCCAAGTGCCAATTCGGCCTCAGCAGGATCGAATTCCTCGGCCACCACATCACGCAGGACGGAGCCATTCCCCTGCCCGCCAAGGTGCAAGCCGTCCAGCAGTTCCCCCGGCCTACCGCCATCAAAGGCCTCCAGGAGTTCTTGGGGATGATCAACGTTTACAGCCGCTTCATTCCCAGAGCGGCCTCCCTCATGCGGCCCCTATACGAAGCCCTCCGGGGTAAGAAAGACAGAATGGCGATCGAGTGGTCGGCGGACATGTTTACCGCTTTCGACTTGACCAAAAAGGCGCTCGCCGACGCCACCATGCTCGCTCACCCACAGCCCAACGCCAGGGTGGCCCTCACCACGGACGCCTCCGACCACGCGGTCGGCGCCGTGTACGAACAGTGGGTCGACGGGGCCTGGCAACCACTGGCCTTTTTCAGCCGCCAACTGTGCCCCCCGGAGGCCAAATACAGCGCCTTTGACCGCGAGCCCCTCGCACTGTACCTGGCAGTCCGCCATTTTAGATTTCTTCTGGAGGGCCGCCCCTTCACCGCGTTTGTCGACCACAAACCCCTGACATTCGCGATGGCGAAATCAGCGGACCCGTGGTCAGCCAGGCAACAACGCCAGCTCGCCGCGGTGTCCGAATTCACCATGGACATCCGGCATGTCTCCGGTCGAGACAACGTGGTGGCCGACTGCCTATCCCGCCCCGCCGTCCACGGCGCCCACCTGGCAGTGGACTATGCTCAACTGGCAGCGGAGCAATGCACCGACCCCGATCTGCTCTCCGCGCCCACAACCCTCCCAGGGCTGCGACTGACCGACATCGCCTGCGGCCCGTCCGCCATCACAGTCAAATGCGACACCTCCTTGGCGCAACCCCGCCCCGTAGTCCCGGCGTCCTGGCGAAAACGGGTGTTCGACATCGTCCACGGCCTCTCACACCCCGGCACCCGCGCTTCCATTAGACTGGTGGCCAACCGATTTGTCTGGCGCGGCCTGCGCAAAGATGTGCGCATCTGGTCCAGATCCTGCATAGCTTGCCAGCGTGCCAAAATCCACCAGCACGTCAAAGCCCCACTCAAGGAGTTCACCATGCCAAAAAGGTTTGACCACGTCCACATCGACCTCGTCGGCCCCCTGCCGCCATCACAAGGTCACACGCACCTGCTGACAATCGTGGACCGTACCACCCGCTGGCCTGAGGCCATTCCACTGACGTCCACCACCACCGCCGACATCGCGAGGGCGTTCATCGGTACCTGGGTCACTCAGTTCGGCGTCCCCTCCGACATGACGTCGGATAGAGGCCCGCAGTTCACCTCTGATCTGTGGGCCGCCATCGCCCGAAACCTCGGGGTGGCCGTTCACCGCACCATGGCTTACTACCCCCAAGCCAACGGATTGTGCGAGCGATTCCACAGGTCCATGAAGGCATCCCTCCGTGCCAGCCTCAAGGACGAGGCTTGGATCGACCGCCTCCCATGGGTGCTACTTGGCCTACGCTCCGCGGTCAAGGAAGACCTGCAAGCCTCGGCGGCGGAACTCGTGTACGGCCAGCCGCTGCGCGTACCCGGAGAGTTCCTGCCCACTGCCACGACGCCCTGGTCGGCTGACCAGCAACGCCGCGCTTTCGCCAACCGAGCACAACAGTTCGCTCCGGTACCCACCGGCCGGCACGGCGAACCAGCAACCCGCGTACCACCTAGCCTGCACATGGCCAAATTTGTTTTCGTGCGCCATGACGCCCACCGAGGACCTCTACGGCCCCCATACGACGGACCCTACAAGGTACTCCAGATGGGGAACAAGTTTTTCCTCCTCGAAGTGGGCGGCAGAACTGACAAGGTGTCGGTCGACCGGCTCAAGCTGGCGCACCTAGAGCCCGACGAACCCGTTCAAGTGGGCCAACCCCCACCGCGGGGCAGACCGCCTAAGAGCCCGACGCGTCCGACCGCCCCGCTCCCGACACCAACCGCCAAGAGCCATTCCGGCCGTGCCATCAAGCCACCACGCCGGTTCATACACTCCCTACTAGCGGATTCTGGGGGGAGCTGTGTGGCGTACCGATCACAGAAAGGACACAATCCGCTTTTCGGTCCGTAGACTATAAATCAGGCGTCATGCCTTTAAGAAGGATCACACCTTTAAGAAACTCGATCTGCAACATAGTTAAGCCCAGAGCGGGGGAGGAGCAGCTAAGCTGTGGACTGAGGAAAAGCAGTCGGACTTGGTGTAGTCTCTGACGCCATTTTGTGTTCAACATGTAGTCTCAACAATTAAACCTTTTCTGTTGAACCTCTCCAAGTTCAGTATTTTTTGCTGGGAGTACGTAGACAATCCAGTCATTTATCTCATTGCTGTTTTGGGACCTAGTTGCACACAAATTGGCTGCTGCGTTTCCCTACATTACAGCAGTGGCTACTCTTCAAAAGTACTTCATTGGCTGTGAAGCTCAAGTTCTTTTTTTATTTGCGTTAACAGCCAAGCATTCCCACCTCCACTCAGCTGGAACTAAAAAAATTGGCTTTTATATGCTGTGCAATGCCCACTGGTCACAGAAGGTAGCCAAAGAAATGGCAGACATCACATTCCAATGTTTCCAAGGCTACACAGGCATGTACCAAATATATGAACATGGGTAAGCAGTCAAAGATAACTTGCTTAACGTAACTACACATCCTGGACTTATTAATGACATATCTTGCAAAGCCCAGAAGCACACCCAGCAGGAGGCCCTCTGACCTACTCACCCTGCTCACTGGGTGACTAAAAATTAAACAGTGTTAAAGTGCAATTCAAGCAAAAATGTAACCACATTGACAGGTTTATCTGAACTGACCCTGCGTGAATCAACTGGATAGGTAGCCTGCAGACCTGCGCTCATCTCTAACCTACATTAAAAACTGCACATGCAGTACATAACTTCTTTTTTCAGTGTTAATGAGAGAGACAGCTGACAGTGAGCAAAGATGAGAGGATAAAGTAGATTTTTTAGCTATCACAAACCTGTGTATGTACAGGGGGAGGGGAGGCCATTTGCTTCTACTTTCCTCTTTCTGCTTAAATTGCACTTACTGATCCTCCTTAATTTTGCTGGAAGGTATAATTTTGACAGTTAGCTGTAAACATCCCCTTTAATTACGTACCTCAAATAACAAAGCAGATCACTTGCAAAGCCAAAAGATTAGATGCACTGGCTGCTTTCTAAAAATTCCCCTTTTGCCAAGTACCAGCACACAGCTGTCGTTGCATGTATGGTTACTGAAGCTAAACTTGCTGATACAACCGTTTGCAGCCACACTGTTTGAATATAAATGCTTTGGAAACTGCCCGATGTAGCTTGTTTTCTAAGCAAGGGCGAATTTTGCCAGCAGCCTCTTCGGGTTATGTGATTCAGATGCCAGGTCCGACAGGGACTGCGTTTAGTCGCTCTCACTTTTCCTAGGTCAGCTGCAATCATTTTCAGGAGCTATTAGTTTTGTATTTATGCACAAGCACCGATGGGATGAAAAGTTCAGTGAACAGGAAAATGTTGCTGCTTGGATGCATGTGCGACAGGTTACTTATTGCCCTGCCTTTCACAGCAATTTAGCAGTAACCTGGGTAACAGATACAGAGATGTAATGGGATCACACACATTAGAAAGGAGGGAATGCTAACACCAGAAGCAGACCATCTGCTGACTTATGTTCTCAGGGCTGTTTGCTTGCTAAGAGCTTCTGACAATTCGTGTACTTTTATGTAAATCAGTCCAACTAATACCACAGACCTGCCCTAGTTTAATTTTCCCTGGCGATTTCGCCTCTAATTCCATTGAAAAAATATAGATTGGTTCTTGATTAATTAACTAACCTTTGGGAAGGGGAGAAAAAAAGAATACATTAAAATGTCTTACTTCAAGACTTGAAAACTAGTGAGTGATAATGTTTCATTCAGCTCACTATGAAGGGTCAAGCTGATCAGGATACACAGGCCCATTCATTGGCCGGGAATTTGCCTCAGAGATGCTCCTGCTCCACTGCCGTAACTTCACCGGTTGGAGACGAAGTGGCATCTGCTCTGTGGAAATTCACAGCCGATTTCTATCTAATAAGGAAATCATTGCGATTGTGAAAACTTGTGGCACAACTAAGATCTGTCATTTACTGGAGTCAGTGTCCTAGCAAGACATCAATAAGTTACTTTGGCTGGCAGAGTACTGTCAACAACCTGCATTTATATATGCAAATACATCCCAATGTGGAGGGAGCGAATGTTTAAGGTGGTGGATGGGGTGCCAATCAAATGGGCTACTTTGTCCTGGATGGTGACGAGCTTCTTGAGTGTTGTTGGAGCTGCACTCCTCCAGGCAAGTGGAGAGTATTCCATCACACTCCTGACTTGTGCATTGTAGATGGTGGAAAGGCTTTGGGGAGTCAGGAGGTGAGACACTCGTTGCTGAATATCTAGCCTCTAACCTGCTCTTGTTGCCACAGTATTTATGTGGCTGGTCCAGTTAAGTTTCTGGTCAATGGTGACCCCCCAGGATGTTAATGGTGGGAGATTCGGTGATGGTAATCCCATTGAATGTCAAGGGGAGGTGGTTAGACTCTCGCTTGTTGGTGATAGTTATTGCCTGGCACTTCTGTGGTGCGAATGTTACTTGCCACTTATCAACCCAAGCCTGAATGTCATCCAGGTCTTGTTGCATGCGGGCATGGACTGCTTCATTATCTGAGGAGTTGTGAATGGCGCTGAACACTGCAGTCATCAGCGAACATCCCCATTTCTGACTTTATGTTGGAGGGAAGGTTATTGATGAAGCAGCTGAAGATGGTTGGGCCTAGGTCACTGCCCTGAAGAACTCCTGCAGCGATGTCCTGGGGCTGTAATGATTGACCTTCAACCACCACAACCATCTTCCTTTGTGCTAGGTATGATTCCAGCCAGTGGAGCATTTTCCCCCTGATTCCCATTGACTTCAGTTTTACTAGGGCTCCTTGATGCCAGACTCCGTCAAATGCTGCCTTGATGTCAAGGGCAGTCACTCTCACCTCACCTCTGGAATTCAGCTCCTTTGTCCATGTTTGGACCAAGGCTGTAATGAGGTCGGGAGCCGAGTGGTCTTGGCAGAACCCAAGCTGGGCATCGGTGAGCAGGTTATTGGTGAGTAAGTACCACTTGATAGCACTGTCAGTGACACCTTCCATCACTTTGCTGATGATTGAGAGTAGACTGATGGGGCGGTAATTGGCCGGGTTGGATTTGTCCTGCTTTTTGTGGACAGGACATACCTGGGCAGTTTTCCACAGTGTTGTAGCTGTACTGGAACAGCTTGGCTAGAGGCGCAGCTAGTTCTGGAGCACAAGTCTTCAGCACGATAGCTGGAATGTTGCCGGGGCCCATAGCCTTTGCTGTATCCAGTGCGCTGAGCCGTTTCTTGATATCATGTGGAGTGAATCGAATTGGCTGAAGACTGGCTTCTGTGATGGTGGGGACCTCAGGAGTAGGCTGATATGGATCATCCACTCGGCACTTCTGGCTGAAGATGGTTGCAAACGCTTCAGCCTTGTCTTTTGCACTCATGTGTTGGGCTCCACCATCATTGAGGATGAGGATATTCATGGAGCCTCCTCCTCCCGTTAGTTGTTTAATGGTCCACCACCATTCACAACTGGATGTGGCAGGACTGCAGAATTTTGATCTGATCCATTGATTGTGGGATCGCTTAGCCCTGTCTATAGCATGCTGCTTCTGCTTTGTAGCATGCATCTAGTCCTGTGTTGCAGCTTCCCCAGGTTGGCACCTCATTTTTAGGTACACTTGGTGCTGCTCCTGGCATGCTATTCTACACTCCATATTGAACCATGGTTGGTCCCTTGGCTTGGTGGTAATGGTAGAGTGAGGGATATGCTGGGCCATGAGTTTACAGATTATGGTGGAATGCAATTCTGCTGCTGCTGATGGCCCACAGTGCCTCATGGATGCCCAGATTTGAGCTGCTAGATCTGTTCTGAATCTATCCCATTTAGCACGGTGGTAATGCCACACAACACGATGGTGAGTGTTCTCAATGTGAAGACCGGACTTCGTCTCCACAATGACTGTGCGTTGGTCACTGCTACCAATGCTGTCATGGACAGATGCATCTGCGACACGTACAGGAAACTTTGGTTTATCCGTAGTTTAACTGTCCGGAATGCTCGATCCACCGGCAAAATTCAGGAATCGGTTCAGTAAGTTTTTTTTCTTTTTGTTGCTTTTTTTTCACCAGTCAGGCTCTGCAAGGTCTAGCTAAAGCTGTTGCTTAGCTACAGAGATGCTTGCAAGCGACGGCCGACTGTTTAGAAGCTGTTGCTAAGCAACATGGTTTGTTGCCAGATCCGGAGCTCAAAAGCTCCGTATGTTTAAACATTACCATTGGTTTGTCCGGCAGTTTTGATGGGATGGCAACAGCTCGGTCCCGTCGATGCCGGATATCACAAAGTTTCCTGTAGATTGGTGAGGACAAGGTCAAGTAGGTTTTTCCCTCGTGTTGCAGGCCCAGACTTGCAGTTATGTCCTTCAGTACTCGGCCTGCTCAGTCAGTAGTGGTGCTACCAAGCCACTCTTGGTGATGGACATTGAAATCCCCCACCCAGAGTGCATTCTGTGCCCTTGCTACTCTCAGTGCTTCTTCCAAGTGGTGTTCAACATTGAGGAGTACTGATTCATCAGCTGAGGGAGGGTGGTCAGTGGTAATCAGCAGGCGGCTTCCTTGCCCATGCTTGACCTGAAGCCATGAGACTTCATGGGGTCTGGAGTCAATGTTGAGGATTCCCAGGGCCACTCCTTCCCGACTGTATACCACTGTGCCTCCGCCCCTGGGATGGTGACGGAGGATTTTGGGCGATTGGCTGAAAGAAATGTTTCTGTGAGTATGACTATGTCAGGCTGTTGCTTGACTAGTCTGTGGGAGAGCTCTCCCAAATTTGGCATAAGTCCCTAGATGTTGTTGAGGAGGACATTGCTGGGTCGACTGGGCTGGATGTGCCGTTGCCGTGTCCGTAGCCGGTACCGAGGTCGATGCCAGGTGGTCCATCCAGTTTCATTCTTATTATGTTTTGTAGCAGTTAGTTACAACCGAGTAGCTTGCTAGGCCATTTCAGAGGGCAGTTAAGAGTCAACCACATTGCTGATGGTCTGGAGTCACATATAGGCCAGACCAGGTAAGGTGTAAAAGAAAAGACAGCCATCCGTGGCTAAGTAAAGAAATTAAGGATAGTATTCGACTAAAAACAAGGGCATATAAGGTAGCCAAATCTAGTGGGAGGATAGAGGATTGGGAAAACTTTAAAAGACAGCAAAAAATAACAAAAAGATTGATTAAGAAAGGGAAGATAGATTATGAAAGTAAATTAGCAAAAAATATAAAAACAGATAGTAAGAGTTTTTATAGTTATATAAAAAGAAAAAGGGTGGCTAAAGTAAATGTTGGTCCCTTAGAGGATGAGATCGGGAAATTAATGGTGGGAAATATGGAGATGGCAAAAACACTGAATGAATATTTTGTATCAGTCTTTACAGTAGAGGACACTAAGAATATCCCAACACTGGACAAACAGGGGGCTATGGGGGGGAGGAGCTAAACACGATCAAAATCACTAAGGAAGTGGTACTCGGTAAAATAATGGGACTCAAGGCGGATAAATCACCTGGACCTGATGGCTTACATCCTAGGGTCTTGAGGGAAGTGGCGGTAGGGATTGTGGATGCATTGGTAATAATTTTCCAAAACTCCCTGGACTCAGCAAAGGTCCCGGCAGGCTGGAAAACTGCTAATGTAACACTCTTATTTAAAAAGGGCAGTAGACAGAAGGCTGGAGACTATAGCCTAACATCTGTGGTAGGTAAAATTTTGGAGTCCATTATTAAGGAGACAGTAACAGGACATTTGGATAATCATAATTTAATAGAACAAAGTCAGCATGGTTTTATGAAGGGGAAGTCATGTTTGACAAATTTGCTGGAGTTCTTTGAGGAAGTAACATATAGGGTGGATAAAGGGGAACCAGTGGACGTAGTGTATTTAGACTTCCAAAAGGCATTTGACAAGGTGCCACACAAAAGATTATTGCTTAAGATAAAAAATCACGGGATTGGGGGTAATATTCTGGCATGGATAGAGGATTGGCTATCTAACAGAAGGCAGAGAGTTGGGATAAATGGTTCATTCTCAGACTGGCAATCAGTAACTAGTGGTGTTCCGCAGGGGTCAGTGCTGGGTCCCCAACTCTTTACAATCTATATTAACGATTTGGAGGAGGGGACCGAGTGTAACATATCAAAGTTTGCAGATGATACTAAGATGGGAGGGAAAGTAGTGAGTGAGGAGGACATAAAAAACCTGCAAGGGGACATAGACAGGCTAAGTAAGTGGGCAGAGATTTGGCAGATGGAATACAATACTGGAAAGTGTGAGGTTATGTACTTTGGCAGGAAAAATCATAGAGCAAGTTATTATCTTAATGGCAAGAAACTGGAAAGTACTGAAGTACAAAGTGATCTGGGGGTCCTGGTGCACGAAACTCAAAAGGTTAGTATGCAGGTGCAGCAAGTGATTAAGAAGGCCAATGGAATGTTGGCTTTCATTGCTAGGGGGATAGAATATAAAAGTAGGGAGGTATTGCTTCAGTTGTACAAGGTATTGGTGAGACCGCACCTGGAATACTGCATACAGTTTTGGTGTCCATACTTAAGAAAAGACATACTTGCTCTCGAGTCAGTACAAAGAAGGTTCACTCGGTTAATCCCGGGGATGAGGGGATGGACATATGAGGAGAGGTTGAGTAGATTGGGACTCTACTCATTGGAGTTCAGAAGAATGAGAGGCGATCTTATTGAAACATATAAGATTGTGAAGGGGTTGGATCGGGTGGATGCGGGGAGGATGTTCCCGATGATGGGTGAAACTAGAACTAGGGGGCATAGTCTTAGAATAAGGGGCTGCTCTTTCAAAACTGAGATGAGGAGGAACTACTTCACTCAGAGGGTGGTAGGTCCATGGAATATGCTGCCCCACAAAGCTGTAGAAGCTACATCATTACATAAATTTAAAACAGAAATAGACAGTTTCCTAGAAGTAAAGGGAATTAAGGGTTACGGGGAGCGGGCAGGAATTTAGACATGAGTCCAGGTTCGGATCGGACATGGCCCTGTGGGTAGCGGAGCGGGCCCAGGGGCCGTGTAGCCTGATCCTGCTGCTATTTCGTGTGTCTAATTCTGTTAGATTCAGGAGATGGTTCTGTGATAGTAGATTGGCGGTTAGGATCAGATCAGCCATGATCTTATTGAATGGCGGAGCAGGCTCGAGGGGCCGATTGGCCTACTCCTGCTCCTATTTCTTATGTTCTTATGCTCTTATGACGGCAGATTTCCTTCCCTAAAGTGAACCAGATGGGTTTTTACGACAAAGGGCCAAAGTTTATGATAGGGACTGAAGACAATGGATTCGGCCTTAGCAATCTTTAACCGAAGGAAATTGTGGCTCATCCAAGACTGGAGGGCAGTTCTACTGAGCTGGACAAGAGGGGAGAGCCATTGGAAGAGGATGGTTTGGTCCACTGTGTTAAAAGTGGTAGAGAGATTGAAGAGGACGAGGGAGGGGAAATAATCCACGGTCATAGTCACAAAGGATGTTATTTGTGTGTTTGATTGGGGTTGTTTCAGTGCTGTGGCAGTGGTGGAAACCTGATTAGAGAGATTCAAACATGGAGTTTCAGGAAAGGTGGGAACAGATTTGGGAAGTGACAAAATGTTCAAAGACTTTGGAGAAGAAAGGGAGGTTGGAGCTGAGGAAGTTGTTTGCAAGGATAGAGAGGTCGAGGGTGGGTTTTTTGATGAAGGGGATGATTAACAGCTGTTTTGAAAGGGAGGGGGACAGTACCTGAGGAGAGGGAACCATTTACAATGTCATCTAACATGGGACCAGGAAACAAAGTTGGGTAATCAGCAGCTTAGTGGGAATGGGGTCAAGGGAGCAGGAGATGGATCTCATGGACACGACAAACTCAGAAAGGGCATGAGTGGAGATAGGAGAAAAACTAGTTGAAGTCATTGAATCAGGGTAAGGACTAGGGGTGGGGGTGTGGGTGGTGATGGCTGGGGAGAGGTTTGGATTGGTGAGCAAGGGGAAGGGTAGGAAACAGCAGAAGCAGCTGAACAGATGGTCTTAAACTTAATGACAAAGAAATCCATTAGCTCCTCACACTGACGAAAGGTCATCAACCTGAAACGTTAACTCTGTTTCTCTCTCCATGGATGTTGCCCTGGCCTGCTGAGATTTTCCAGCGTTTTCTGTTGTAGCTCCTCACACTTGTTGGATGTGAGGGTGGAGGGGTAAAGGAGATAAAAACCGAAAATGCTAGAAATACTCAGACCTGAAACGTTAACTTTGCTTCTCTCTCCACAGATGGTGCCTTACCGGCTGTGGCTCAGTTGGTCGCACTCTCTAGGTGGGAGGGGCTAGGAGTGAGCCAGGTGTTACTGGTTGCCTGATTGCAGCTGGGAGTTGGATGGAATTTTGTAAAAAATTGGTGGTGGGTTTTGGGGTTTTGTTTTCAGGTTTTAGGGCCTTTTTTGGCCCACAAAAACAGCCAGATGGCTGCTGAGGGGTCCGGAGAGCCGGGCCCCTCAGAGGACAATGTTCCCGAGAGGAATTTAATTAGGGAAGAAACTGTGGTGGGAAAGGAAAAAAAAAGGCCCAAAGATTTGGGCCGGGACCTCAGGAGGTTTGGTAAAGAAAACACGGTGGTGGTGCAGTGTGAAGATAAGAAGATTCGAGTTTGGGATATTATCCAGGCGGTTCATGAGGGCTGTGGTGAGGGAAGCTGCTTTGCCTGCCGACCTAAGCCAAATGTGGGATTTGAGGTGACGGTCAGTGGCCGTGAGGAGGTGGAAAGACTGTTACTCAGTCTGAAAGTTGGTGAGAAATTCTTGGAGGTGACTCTGCTATATTCAGAGGAAGTGGTGGTTTCATTTTTAAACTCGCCAGTTTATATTGAGGACGAAGTGCTAAGCAAGAAGTTAGAGTCGTGGGACATAAAAATCTGTTCTGCAATAAAGAGGAGGTATTATCCTGGAACACGGGTAGCAGACGGAACCCGGTATGTAAAGGTGCAGTTCCCTGAGGGGGTGAGGTCATTGCCATACAGTATGAAGTTCGAGACACTGGAAGGAGTGCAGTACTTTCGCGTGCTGCATGATAACCAAGTAAAGATGTGCTATTATTGTCTTGGACATGACCATCTCGTAAGAAACTGTCCAGACCTGTATTGTTACAATTGCGGCGAGTCGGGACACATCGCTCGGAGCTGCAAGGCGGAGAGCTGTGGGGTGTGTCATAAAGGCCCCACCCGCTGTGAGTGTGTGGCAGAAGGGAGCAATATGAGTGATGAGGAGATGGGAGAAGAAGCAGGAGATGAGTGTGGAACGGCCAGAGGAGCGGTGCAGTCGGAGGACACAGCCGGTAAAATGAAGGAAAAAGGAGCACAGGAAGAGGCAGAGGATGGCGGAGCGGAGAACGAGATGGAGATGGCAGAAAACACGCCGAGTGGTGTGGAGGGGAACAAAGACAGCAGCGGGCAGCGAGGGCCAAGTGCAGACTCGAGCCTTAGTGCAGTTCGGCTCCCCCTGAGGAGTCTGGTGTCTGCGGGGGGAGAGGAGGCGGGAGCGGGGTGTGTGGTGGATGTGGGTGCTCCGGGGAGCGGTGGGGAGTCGGATATCTTGGTGAGCAGGAGGGGGCAGGACGGGGAGAGGGTGCAAGAGGCAGGAGCCTTAAAGGGATAACAGGGTGGGGTCGGCGAGATAGAGACGTCAGAAGGGAACAATTTAGGTGCGCCATTGTCCCATGGAGTGAGGGAACAAGGTGCAAGGGTCAGAGGTGGAGATGTGGTCGAAGGGAGCGGCACAGTGGGAGAAACTGCGATAGCAGGAAGACTCTCTATGGGAGATGAAGTATCTGACGGGCAGCAGGATTATGTATCTGGCGGGGAGCAGGCACAGGGGGTTGCAGAAGAGCTTGAGTGTGAGGAATTAGAGGGGGACAGAGACATGGAAGTCGGGGGTGGGGTGGCATCATGTGGAAAGGGAAAGATTAGTGAGGAGCAGAAGGAGGGAGAAAAGGCAGCTCCTGGGCCCAAACTTAATGCAAGGAAGAGGCTGAATCAGCAGGGAGGGGTCAAACAGGAGGGGAAAAAGAGCCGGAGGCTGCAGGAAAAAGCAACAGCTGCCCGAAAAGTTGAGAAGGAGCATGAGAGGAGGGAAGAGCCAGAGATTAAATGATGGGGAAATTATCGGGCATACTTCCCTTCTTTGGAGCCATGATTACATTGGTCTCGATTAATGTGAACGGACTGAGGGGTGAGAAGAAATTGCAACAGTTGTTGCAGGGTTTTAAAGGTTCGGACTTGTTGTGTTTGTAAGAAACCTTTTGGGATGAGGAGATCCTAGAAAGAGTTCAGAAGGTTTGGAAGGGAGAGGTGTTTGCAAGTTGTGCAGACAATAACCGTAGAGGGGTGGCTGTTTTGGTGAGTCCGTCCATAGAAGAGAATGTTGCCTTGGTGGAGAAGGACACTGAGGGGAGATTTTTACGGCTAAGGGTAAAAATGGAGGGATTTCATTGTGAACTCTTTAATATCTATGCACCGAACGACCATTGCAAGCGTCGCAAGTTTTTTCGGGGGTTATTCACTGAAGCGGCAGAGGTGGAAAATCCTTGTATAGTGGGGGATTTTAATGTATTTTTATCTCGGATGGACATTTCAGACCGGATGACATTTAAGGATGGCAAATTTAAATTTGATAGACTTATGGAGGGATCGGAACCCCATAAAAAGGGAGTTCTCCAGAGCAGGTTGGGTGGGTGATGTTTTAAAACAGAGCCGAATAGATTTTGTGTTAATGCGGGAAGAGTTAAGTTCTGAAGTGATGGAGATTTATTATAAAAATGTATTTTTTAGTGATCACTCGGCTTTGGTTCTTAGAATTAGGAACAGCAAAATTAAGATCGGTTCAGGGGTGTGGATTTTAAACAATCAATACCTGAAAGAAATTGCTTATAAAGAAGGGATTATAAATATAATAAAGAATGCTTGGAAGGAACCTTTGTTCTTGAAAGAAAGAAGAGTTTGGTGGGACAATTTCAAATATGAGGTAAAAGTTTTTTCGGTACGTTATGGGAAAAAGAGGGCGGCAGCTAACCGGCGTCGAGAAGAGAATATAAACAAAAGGTTTACAGATGTCTGTGAAGCAGTTGACGGAGGGGATAAGGGAGCTGAGACTAAGTCCTGTGTGCTAGAGGAAGAGTGGGAATTATTGCAAGCTGAAAAATGCAAGGGGGCCATTCTCCGTGCAAAGGCTAGAGATGCATTGGAGGGCGAAAGATGCACTAGATATTTTCTAGAGCAAGAGAAGCTGCGACAGAGATTATCATTAATTGAAGAGTTGAAGGTTGGGGAGAAGGTCGTTCATGAAAGTGGGGAGATTTTAGAGGCGGCTAGCAGCTTTTATCAAGAGTTATATACAAAAGAAGACATTTCCAATTTGGCGATGGAGAAGGTTACTGCTTTTATTGAAGAGGGTTTAATGGAGGATGAGAGAAGCATGTGTGACAAAGAAGTAGGATAAGCGGAAATAAAAGTAGCAATAAGTGGAATAGCCCACGATCTGATGGACTAAGTGCAGAATTTCACAGAATCCCAGAAACCCCACAGTGCAGATAGAGGCCATTTCGGCCCATCGAGCCTGCACCGACACATATCCCACCCAGATCCCCGTAACCCCTACACCAACACATATCCCACCCTATCCCCGTAACCCCACGTATTTAATCCCCCTAACACTAAGGGTCAATTTATCATAGCCAATCAACCTAACCCGCACATCTTTGGACTGTGGGAGGAAACCGGAGCACCTGGAGGAAACCCACGCAAACACGGGGAGAATGTGCAAACTCCACACAGACAGTCACCCGAGGCCGGATTTGAACCCGGGTCCCTGGCGCTGTGAGGCAACAGTGCTAACCACTATGCCACCGTGATTTTATAAAGAATTTTTTGAGATTTTAAGTCTATTGCTCTTAGAAGTTTTTAAGGAAATTAAAATTGAGGGAAGCCTGGCCCCATCTATGAGGAGAGGTATCATAAGCTTAGCTTATCTTATCATCTCATATATATATAAAGCAGTTCTTCTGTCTGTCTGTCATTCCATCTGTCTGTCTGTATTGAATAAACTCGAAAGTTATAGAGCGTACCTACACGTGTGTTACATCGAAAGAAAGCTGACGATGCCAGAACCGTCATAAGCGTATTTACGTTTCGGCTAGACAAAACTTGCGCCCGCGGTATCCAAAAAGTGTTCAACATTCCGCTCATTATCCGCTCATTAGCATCGAGTGACATCGAGGTCGACCAATCGTACGGTCGAGCGACCCGACGGCCGACCAATCGCTGCGTGGCAGGGGCGGGTTCCTGGTGCTTGCGGGCGAGCCCTCCTAGAGTCGAGTGACGGGACGATTGACCAATCCAACGCTTCGGTGACCTGACGGTTGACCAATCGGTGCGTGTGTGGGCGGGCCTTATCGTTCTGAACCGAGGTGAGTCGCCGCCATCTTGATTCCAAACTTTTCATTTCTTTTTCCCGCTTTCTGCGTGTTTCTTTTCAAATCTACATATCCAGCAAAAAAAAAGTTGCTTTTAAAACACAAATTGTTTTAAAAAAAAGTTAATTAATTTGTAAATCTTTTCTGTCACATCTAGAATTTTCCTACCTTTAACTGTTTTTCCAGGCCTCTAAGCCTGGGCCTCTGTTGCCCAGCCACGCCCGAGCTAGGCAACTCCCGTCGCACTGAAAAAGCGGCTCGCGATCTCCGCCGTCTTTGTGAAGGCTGGAGGGGGCGGGCCTGAGCCGAGCGTCGCCACCGCCGCCATGTTAGTAAAGGCGGGTGGGGCAGGAGTCAACGCGCGCAACTTGAGTCCGGCCGGGCCTCACGCGGTAGGTTGCGCGGCGGCGTCTCTCTCTCTGCTCTTGAAGCCGGCTTGGGCGGGGGGCGGGGCTCGGGAGATCGGGCCTCGGGAGATCGGCGCTCGGGAGATCGGGGGGGCGAGGCGCGGGGCTCGGGAGATCGGGCCTCCGGAGACCGGGGGAGGGGGTGCCAGCCTTGGGAGATCGGGGGGGCGGGGCTTGGGAGATCAGGGGGGGTGGGGCTCGGGAGATCGGGGGGGGCAGGGCTCAGGAGATCGGGCCTCGGGAGATCGGCGCTCGGGAGATCGGGGGCAGGGCTCGGGAGATCGGGCCTCGTGAGATCTCGCCTCGGGAGGGCGGGCCTCGGGACATCGGGGGGCGGGGCTCGGGGACTCCCCCCCTCCCCCCTCTCCCCCTCCTCCCTCCCCCTCCCCCCTCCCCACCCCTCCCCTCCCCCCCTTCCCTCCCCCCTCCCCCTCCCTCCCCTCCACCCCCTCCCCTCCCCCCTCCCCTCCCCTCCCCCCCCCCCTCCCCTCCCCCCTCCCCCCCTCCCCACCCCCGTCCCCTCCCCCCTCCCCTCCCCCCTCTTACCCCCCTCCCCTTCCCCCACTCTTCCCCCCCTCTTCCCCCCAGTCGCTCTCTCTCTTCCCCCCAGTCGCTCTCTCTCTTCCCCCCAGTCGCGCTCTCTATTCCCCCAGTTGCTCTCTCTCTCTCTTCCAATAACAACATGCCCTCGAAAAAGCCTCGGCACCGCCGGGCACTCCAGCTAGTCTATATATATAAAGCAGTTGATCTGTCTGTCATTCCGTCTGTCTGTATGGAATAAACTCGAAAGTTATAGAGCGTACCTACACGTGTGTTGCATCGAAACAAAGCTGACGATTCCAGAACCGTCAAAAGCGTATTTACGTTTCGGCGAGACAAAAATTGCGCCCGCGGTATCCAAAAAGCGTTCAACATTCCGCTCATTATCCGCTCATTAGCATCAAGTGACGTCAAGGTCGACCAATCGTATGGTCGAGCGATCCGATGGTCGACCAATCGCTGCGTGGCGGGGGCGGGTTCCTGGCGCGTCCAGGCGGGCCATCCTACAGTCGAGTGATGGGACGATTGACCAATCCTATGCTTCGGTGACCTGACGGTCCACCAATCGGTGCGTGTGTGGGCAGGCCTTATCGTTCTGAACCGAGGTGAGTCGCCGCCATCTTGATTCCAAACTTTTCATTTCTTTTTCCCGCTTTCTGCGTGTTTCTTTTCAAATCTACATTTCCAGCAAAAAAAAGTTGCTTTTAAAAGACAAATTGTTTTTATAAAAAGTTAATTAATTTGTAAATCTTTTGTCTAACCTCTATAATTTTCCTACCTTTCACCGTTTTTCCAGGCCCTCAAAGCCTGGGCGTCTGTTGACCAGCCACGCCCGAGCTAGGCGCCTCCTGTCGCGATTGACAAAAGGCCAGCGATCGCCGCCATCTTTGTGAAGGCTGGAGGGGGCGGGGCCTGAGCCGAGCGTTGCCACTGCCGCCATCTTTGTAAAGGCGGGCGGGGCGGGAGTCAGCGTCCGCGTCATCTTCCGCCCGGAGCGTGACTTGAGTCCGGCCGGGCCTCATGCGGTAGGGTTGCGCGGCGGCGTCTCTCTGGTCTTGAAGCCGGCTCGGGCGGGGGGCGGGGCTCGGGAAGGCAGAGCTCGGGGAGGGGGCGCACGCGCGGGGCTCGGGAGAGCGCAGCGGAGGGGCGGGGCTCCAGAGAGCGGGAGGGGCGGGGCTCGGGAGGCCGGTGCTCGGGAGGGGCGGGGCTCGGGCTGAGCCATGTCAGTGCGTGGGGCGGCACGGAGCTCCGCAGAGCCATCGGGTCTGCTAGCTCCCCCCGCCCACCCTTATTCAACCCCACACACCCCCCCTTCTCCCCCCCACACCCCCCTTCTCCCCCCACACCCCCCTCCAATCCCCTCTCCCCTTCCTCCCCCCTCACCTCGCCCCCTCCCCTCCCCCCTCTCCCCCCCTCCCGTCCCCCCTCTCCCCCCCTCCACTCCCCCATCCCCTCCCTCCCCTCCCACCTTTCCCCCCCTCTCCCCTCTCCCCCCCTCCCCTCCCCCCTCTCCCCGCTCCCACCCTCCCCTTCCCCCTCTCCCCTCTCTCCTCTCCCCTCCCCCCTCTCCCCTCTCTCCTCTCCCCTCCCCCCTCTCCCCACTCCCCCCATTACCCCCGCCCCTCTCTCTCTTCCCCCCCAGTCGCACTCTCTCTTCCCCCCCCAGTCGCTCTCTCTCTTCCCCCCCAGTCGCTCTCCTCTCTTCCCCCCCAGTCGCACTCTCTCTTCCCCCCCAGTCGCTCTCTCTCTTCCCCCCCAGTCGCTCTCTCTCTTCCCTCCCAGTCGCTCTCTCTCTTCCCCCCAAGTCGCTCTCTCTCTTCCAACAACAACATGCCCTCAAAAAAAAAAAAAGCCTCGGCACCGCCGGGCACTCCAGCTTCTATATAGGATACTACATCTGTCTGTCTGTCATTCCGTCTGTCTGTCTGTCTGTATTGAATAAACTCGAAAGTTATAGAGCGTACCTACACGTGTGTTACATCGAAAGAAAGCTGACGATTCCAGAACCGTCAAAAGCATATTTACGTTTCGGCCAGACAAAAATTGCGCCCGCGGTATCCAAAAAACTTTCAACATTCCGCTCATTAGCATCGAGTGACGTCGAGGTCGACCAATCGTACGGTCGAGCGACCCGACGATTGACTAATCCTACGCTTCGGTGACCTGACGGTCGACCAAATCCGTGCGTGTGTGGGCGGGCCTTATAGTTCTGAACCGAGGTGAGTCGCCGCCATCTTGATTCCAAACTTTTCATTTCTTTTTCCCGCTTTCTGCGCGTTTCTTTTCAAATCTACATTTCCAGCAAAAAAAAAAGTTGCTTTTAAAACACAAATTGTTTTTAAAAAAAGTTAATTAATTTGTAAATCTTTTCTGTCACATCTAGAATTTTCCTACCTTTAACCGTTTTTTCCAGGCCTCCTAAGCCTGGGCCTCTGTTGCCCAGCCACGCCCGAGGTAGGCACCTCCCGTCGCGCTGAAAAAGCGGCTTGCGATCTCCCGCCATCTTTGTGAAGGCTGGAGGGGGCGGGCCCTGAGCCGAGTGTCGCCACCGCCCGCCATGTTAGTAAAGGCGGGTGGGGCAGGAGTCAGCGCGTGCGACTTGAGTCGGCCGGGCCTCACACGGTAGGTTGCGTGGCGGCGGTCTCTCTCTCTGCTCTGAAGCCGGCTCGGGCGGGGGGTGGGGCTCGGGAGATCGGGGCCTCGGGAGATCGGGGGGGTGGAGGGCGAGCCTCGGGTGATCGTGGGGGGGGCGGGGGCTCGGGAGATCGGCGCTCGGGAGATCGGGGGGCGGGGCTCGGGAGATCGGGGTGGGGTGGGGGGGGGCGAGCCTCGGGAGATCGGGCCTCGGGAGATCGGCGCTCGGGTGATCGGGGGGTGGGGCGCGGCGCTCGAGAGGTCAGGCCTCATGAGATTGGGCCTCGGGAGTGCGGGGCTCGGGACATCGGGGGGGTGGTTGCGGGGCTCGGGGGCTCCCCCCCTCCCCCTCCCCTCCACTCCCTCCTCTCCCTCCCCACCCCCTGCCCTCCCCCCCCTCCTCCTCCCCCTCTCCCCCTTCCCCCCCTCCCCTCCCCCTCCCCTCCCCTCCCCCCCCTCCCCCCCCTCCCCTCCTCCCCCCCCTCCTCCCCCCTCCCCCCCTCCCCCCTCCCCCTCCCCTCCCCCCTCCCCCCTCCCCTCCCCTCCCCTCCCCCTCCCCCTCCCCTCCCCTCCCCTCCCCTCCCCTTCCCCCCCTCTCCCCCCTCCTCCCCCCTCTCCACCCCTCTCCCCCCCCTCTCCCCCCCTTTCCCCCCTTTCCCCCCTTCCCCCCAGTCGCTCTCTCTCTTCCCCCCAGTCTCTCTCTCTCTTCCCCCCGTCGCTCTCTCTCTTCCCCCCAGTCACTCTCTCTCTCTCTTCCAACAACAACATGCCCTCAAAAGACCCTTGGCACCACCGGGCACTTCAGTTAGTCTATCTATATATATATAAAAGGATTGATCTGTCTGTCTGTCTGTCTGTCTATCTGTCTGTCTGTCTGTCCTTCGGTGTGTCTGTCCGGCTATACACTCGAAAGTTATAGAGCATACCTACGCGTGCGTTACGTCCAAAGAAAGCTTACCATTCCAGGACAGTCGTAAGTGTATTTAATTTTCGGTCAGACAAAAATTGTTTGCGCGTTATACAAAAAACCTTCAAAATTAAACTCATTATCCCAGAAATCCCAGAATCCCAGAAACCCCACAGTGCAGATAGAGGCCATTTCGGCCCATCGAGCCTGCACCAACACATATCCCACCCAATCCCCGTAACCCCTACACCAACACATGTCCCACCCTATCCCTGTAACCCCACGTATTTAATCCCCCTAACACTAAGGGTCAATTTATCATAGCCAATCAACCTAACCCGCACATCTTTGGACTGTGGGAGGAAACCGGAGCACCCGGAGAAAACCCACGCAAACACGGGGAGAATGTGCAAACTCCACACAGACAGTCGCCCAAGGGCGGATTTGAACCCGGGTCTCTGGCGCTGTGAGGCAACAGTGCTAACCACTATGCCACCGTGCTCCCATTATCTGCTAATTACCATTGATTGACTGACGTCAAGGTCGACCAATCCTGTGCCATCATGATTGACCAATCCTACAGTTCAGTCACCTGATGGTTGGCCAATCGGTTTGTGTGTGGGCGGGTCTAATCGTTTTCATCTCAGGGATCTGGCAGCCATTGCTTCAACTACTTCCAGCTCAAAATCTGCTAATCCAGCTTCTAAAAAGTTAGTATCTCTTTTAAAAATAACATAAGATTTACCAAAAATGTTTTATAAGTACTTTCACTTTCATCTTTCAAGGTATTAAAAGGTAGAAATGTTCCCCGGCAGCAGATTCACAGAGAGACAGGCCCGAAAGCCTGGGACTCGATTTAAACCGCCTGGCCCAAAACAGCCCTGGCAACGCGGGGCCCCCCCAGCTAGTATAAAAATAAAGGGGATAGATGGGATCTGAAGAATTGGAGGCCCATCACATTATTAAATGTGGATTATAAGATCTTGGCGAGGGTTATGGCAAATCGTTTGAAGGAGGTGTTACCGCAGATAGTTTGGCCCTCTTAGTCCTATGGAGTCATAGGCCGGGACATCGCAGACTCTGTGGTCTCAATCTGAGATGCGATAGAGCTCATGGAAGAGAGTGGGAGGGAGGCTTATGTATTAAAAATAGATCAAGAGAAAGCCTTTGATAGGGTCTCTCATGAGTTTTTATTGAAGGTTTTGGAAGCATTTGGTTTCAAGGAAAATTTCATTCAGTGGATAAGGATTTTTTATTCAAACATATTTAGCTGCGTTAAATGTAATGGTTTTTTATCCAAGTATTTTCCGATACAGAGATCGGTGAGACAGGGTTGTCCCCTGTCCCATTGCTGTAGACATTGGTAGCAGAACCATTAGGTTACATGATGCGAAAGAAACAAGGTGTAGTTGGGATTGTGGTCCCCAGTTCTGGGCTGGTGTCGGTGATATACCATTATGCAGGTGACACAACCTTAACATTGAGAAATGGGGAGTCAGTAAGGAAAGCTATGGATGTAGTGGAGGAATATTGTAGAACTTCAGGAGCCAGAGTGAATTATAGTAAGTTCCAATGACTGGTTGCAGGGAGGGGTAGGGGGGAATAGTTGGGGGAATGTCCCTTTAAGGTGGTGGAGGTTTTGGAAGTTCTGGGGGTGCATATGGGGTGCAAGAAAGACAGGGATGAAGTGGATCGATTAAATTGGGAACCGAAGGTTATGAAAATTAAAAAGATTTTGGGAAGATGGGAAAGAAGGTGGTTGAAAGTGCAAGGAAGAGTGACAGTGGTGTCTGCTCTCCTGTTATCTAAGCTATTGTAGGAACCTCTGTTCCTCACCAAAAGATGGAGTTCCACTCACGAAGTCAAAACAATAAACTTTAATGAGCAAACGAAGCAAGTTAACAACTACAGGATGAACTGGAAACGTGTCTGGTCTGCTTGAAAGCCTTTCTCCAACTGTCTGGAACTGCTAGAAGGTTCTGAGCTATGACCCTCTCTCCAACTGTCTGGAATTGCTAGAGGGTTCCGAGCTATGACGTCATCACGTAGAGTACAGGAATGAAGCCTGAGTGCAGTAACAGATACATTTAAAGGTACATCGTCAGACTATATAACAGAGCTGTAAAAAGGAATTATATACAATGTCCATAGCCCAATGGTGGCTCCGCCACACGCGCCCCCCCAGAATTGCTTTTAACGGCGAAGGTAAGGCGAGAAGGAGGTCTGACGAGCCTGTCCGAATGACTACGGTACTCTGGCGGCTGGAACGAAGAGGTAGAAGACGAAACAGCCGTAGTTCGAGGTTGGGATGACGTTGCCAAAGAAGACGATCGCAGGCGACTCGGTGCGATGGACCCCGGTGTCTTAGTGGTTGACTGTGGCTGTGGGACACCGGCAGTCGAAGGAGGACGACCGCGACGAGGCGGCTGGGCAGTGACAACTGGTGCGCTGAGGTCAAGATGAGCAGGTTTCAGCTGGTCTACAGAGATGTGGTCACTTTTACCGTCGATGTCGACTATGAAGGTCTTATTGCCCGAGGAGACGACGCGAAAAGGACCTGTGTACGGTGGCTTGAGAGGGTCTTTGTGTGCATCCTGCCAGATGAACACGTACCCTGCTTTCTTGAGGTCCCCTGGAATGTGGAAACGTTGCCGGTCATGATGTGAAGTAGGAACCGGGATGAAGTTCTTGGCCGCTTCCTGATGGCTGATGAGTTGCTGAGCTGGAGACCAAGGTTCAGTGTGAGGAGGAAGAAAATCACCTGGAACCCTGAGCGGTTGCCCAAAGACTAGCTCCGCCGAGGAAGATTGCAGGTCGTCCTTTGGCGCCGTGCGAAGACCTAGTAGCACCCAAGGAAGCTTGTCTATCCACCCCAGCCCAGTAAGACTGGCACGTAGTGCTGCTTTAAGAGACCTGTGAAACCTTTCACAGAGGCCGTTCGCCTGTGGATGGTAGGCGGTGGTATGATGAAGTTTGGCACCGAAACTTTGAGCAACGGCGTTCCGAAGCTCAGAGGTGAACTGAGGTCCTCGGTCCGAAGAGATGTCAGCCGGTACCCCAAAACGTGCCACCCATGACGAGCTGAAAGCCCTGGAGATGTCCGCTGCCGTGGTTGCAACCAAAGGAATCGCCTCTGGCCATCTAGTAGTGCGGTCAATTATGGTGAGAAGATGAGTGTGCCCGCGAGAAGGAGGAAGAGGGCCAACGAGGTCCACGTGTACATGGTCGAAGCGGCGCTCCGGGACCGGAAAAGTGGAGAGTGGGGCTTTAATGTGGCATTGTATTTTGGCTTTCTGGCAGGCCACGCAGGAAATTGTCCAGTCACGGACATTGAGATGCATGCCCTTCCAAATGAATTTCTTCGCCATTAACCGCTGAGACGCTTTCATGCCGGGATGCGACAACCCGTGGATAGTGTCGAAGATTCTTTTGCGCCATTCGGCCGGGACGATTGGGCGTGGAACACCCATGGAAACGTCACACAGGAGTGTGGTCCCTGCGGACTGGAAAGGCACGTCAACCACTTGCAAACTGGAAGGTGTGGTGCGGTACGCCTGCACGTCAGGATCCGCCCTCTGGTCTTCCGCCAATCTGACATAGTCGGCACCAAGATGTACTGCGTGGAGCTGAGCGCAGGAGAGGCAATCCGCCACCATGTTATCCTTCCCGGAGACATGCTGGATGTCGGTGGTGAACTCCGAGATATATGTGAGATGGCGTTGCTGGCGCACCAACCACGGTTCTGTTGTCTTAGCCATCGCGAAGGTCAGCGGCTTGTGATCAACAAAAGCCGTAAATGACCGCCCTTCCTGGAGGAAGCGGAAATGGTGGATGGCCAGGAAGAGTGCCAACAGTTCTCTGTCGAAGGTGCTATACTTCTGTTCATTCTTCCTCAGCTGTCGGCTGAAGAAAGCCAGCGGTTGCCAAGCCCCATTGACCCACTGTTCTTGTACTGCCCCGATGGCGTAGTCGGAGGCGTCTGTAGTGAGGGCAATGGTTGCGCCTGGGAGGGGGTGAGCCAAAATGTTTGCTGCAGCCAGGGCATTTTTGGTATCAACAAAGGCTTGGTTCATGTGAGGTGTCCACTCTATCTGATCTTTGCCTGCTTTGCCTCTGATGGCCTCGTACAATGGTTGCATCAACAAGGCTGCCTTGGGAACGAATCTGTGATAAAAGTTGACCATTCCCAAGAATTCCTGAAGGGACTTCACGGTCTTCGGCAGGGGAAAAGATGTGACGGCCTCCACCTTGGAGGCTAGAGGGACTGCACCATCTGCGGTGATTCTGTGGCCCAGGAAGTCGATAGTGCGCAGACCAAACTGGCACTTGGCCAGGTTGATGATTAGGTCATGCTGACTAAGGCGAGAGAACAGGGCACGCAGGTGCGTGATGTGCTCAGTGTGGCTGCTACTGGCGATGAGGATGTCGTCTAAGTAGACGAAGACGAATGTTAGGTCTCGAAAGACGGAATCCATAAGCCGTTGGAAAGCCTGTGCTGCATTTTTTAGCCCAAACGGCATACGGAGAAACTCAAAAAACCTGAAGGGTGTGATGACGGCGGTTTTGGGGATGTCTTGAGGATTAACCGTCACTTGATGATAGCCACGTATGAGGCCTACTTTAGAGAAAATGCAATTCCCTGCCAGGTGGGCCGAAAAGTCCTGTATATGAGGGATTGGATATCTGTCCGGGGTAGTAGCCTCGTTCAGGCGCATGTAGTCGCCACATGGTCGCCATCCACCGCCTGGCTTAGGGACTATGTGCAGGGGCGAGGACCAAGGACTATTGGACCGTCGGATGATGCCTAGGCGTTCCATTGTGTGAAACACTGCCTTGGCCGCCGCAAGTTTGCCGGGTTCCAACCTACGTGCTCTTGCGTAAACGGGGGGCCCTGTTGTAGTAATATGGTGCGTCACACCGTGTCTTGCTACTGATGCAGAGAAGGTAGGCCTGGTGAGCTCGGGGAAATCTTTGAGGAGACGAGAGAAATCATTGGCGGCGGGGACTGCAAAAACCACAGACCAATGCGTTGCAGTGCTTCGGTGGCAGGGTACCGAATGAAAAGTCGAGGCGTTGATGAGCCGGCAATGTCGAACGTCGACTAAGAAACCATTAGCGCAGAGGAAATCCGCTCCCAGGATGGCCTGCGAAACCCTTGCAGTGATGAACTCCCATCTAAAACGCTGGCCGCCGAAACTTAATTGGACCCAACGCTTTCCAAATGTGCGGATGGCTGCGCCGTTAGCTGCCTCGAGGGAGGGACCCTGGCCGCCGGACTGCAGGTCGAGCTTCGACGCCGGCAGGATACTGCACTGGGAGCCAGTGTCGCAGAGGAAGCGGTGTCCTGAAAGGGAGTCAGTGATGTACAGGAGTTTTCCTGCAGATCCCACAGCCATCGTGATCCCTGCGTGTGCAGCAGGATTAGAATGGTGTCTCGAACCCTGGCGACTAGAAAAAGGATTTTTTCTTTTTTGGAAGAAACTGCAGGGTGGACGGCAATTCCTGGCTTTCGCGCCAAAACGAGAATGGTAAATGCACCAACCCGTAGGAAGAGGAGACTGGTTCTCCCTCATGGGGGATGGGCGACTCGTGGTGGCGCAACATGGCTGCAGCTCGGGGTAAATTGGGTCAGTGTTGGCGGGGGGCTTCGGACTGCCTCGGCGTTTTGTGGCTGCGCAGGACTGTTGGGCGACTGAAAAGATGTTATCCGCCTCCGCGGCGAGTTCGGCACAATCCGTGATTGCGGAGTTGGCCAAGGCGGTCTGCACGGGCTCCGGTAGCTGGCAGAGGAAGAGCTCACGGAATAAAAAACACTGGGATTCCGAGCCGAGCAATGTGAGCATCTGGCTCATGAGCTCTGAGGGTTTCGAGTCCCCGAGACCGGGCATGGCGATTAGGCGTCGGGCACGTTCAGATTTGGACAGACCGAAAATTTGGAGAAGGCGTGTTTTTAATGCTTCATACTTGCCGTCGGTAGGTGGACATTCGAGGAGGCTGACGACTCGCGAGGCCATGGCACTGTCGAGGGTGGAGACCACGTAGTAGTAACGGGTCTAATCCACTGTAATTCCCCGGATCTGAAATTGAGCTTCTGCTTGGCAAAACCACACGGCTGGCTGCTGCTCCCAAAAGTGTGGTAGTTTGATCGTGACGGCATTCGTGTCCATGTTGTTTTTTCAACGAATTCGTTCGAAGAAAAACGGGGTCACCAATGTAGGAACCTCTGTTCCTTACCAAAAGATGGCGTTCGACTCACGAAGTCAAAACAATAAACTTTAATGAGCAAACGAAGCAAGTTAACAACTACAGGATGAACTGGAAACGTGTCTGGTCTGTTTGAAAGCCTTTCTCCAACTGTTTGGAACTGCTAGAGGGTTCCGAGCTATGACGTCATCACGTAGAGTACAGGAATGAAACCTGAGTGCAGTAACAGATACATTTAAAGGTACATCGTCAGACTATATAACAGAGCTGTAAAAAGGAATTATATACAATGTCCATAGCCCAATGGTGGCTCCGCCACACTATGGTACTTATTGACGGCGGAGGATATTCCTGAGTGGGCGGAAAAGTCCATCCGAGAGGCTTGTGTGAGGTTTTTATGGGAAGGGAAACCAGCCTTGGTGGCTTACAATACCATCATTGGACGGAGAAATCAGGGAGGACTCAATTTCCCAGATACTTATTTGAAGAAAAAATCCTTTAAAATCAAATGGGTGAAGAGATTTCTTCAGAAGTCAAATACAAGTTTTTGGAAGAGTTGTTTTGAGCATTTTTTAAAATGAAGTGGGATAGGAGGGCAGGGGATATTGTATATGGAATACAATAATATGTTTTTGAAATCGATTAAACTTCTCCCTAGATTTTATAAGGGGGTTGTCGAGACTTGGGCCCAATTTTTAAAAAGTGTGCAGTTTATGCCCAAGGGGGCTGAGGAATTTTTAGAACAGCCCTTATTTTTGAACAGGTGAGTCAACATCGAAGGAGAGGTTTTATTTAATCAAGCTTTTATAAAAGCTGGGATTATATCTGTGAAAGATGTATTATACGAGGTACACGAAACTCTTTGGTATCCGGCACCGACGGGACTGGGATGGTGCCGGTTGATAAAAAATTCCGGATAACGGAGAGGTATATCTACCGAGGCTATTTTTAACAAACAAAAATTTAAAAAATCAAGAAATGTGCAGTATAATTGGGTACTCACCTACAGAATGTTGTGTTAAATGGATGGTGGAAGATGCTTGATTAAGTACAGTAATGCCAGTTGAGGGTAATCCATAACTCTTTAATTACTTAACAGTAAAACAAAACTTATAAACGACTGTATACTGTAGTTTTCGGAGTGAGAATTGTGCCGGTTATTAGAGAATTCCGAATTAGGTGCCGGTTAAACGAGAGTTTCCTGTAATTCCAGGTTGGTTGCCGGAAGCGTTAGTGAGGGATATGGTGTGGGAGGAGGATCAGGAGGTAGAGGAAAAAGCAATAGGAATCATGTATGAGAAGATTGTGAGGGCAATGCCACAGGATTGGATGGAAGAAATACATGCGGAAATCTCCAAAGGAAGTAAAATGCATCCTGCTTTTCCAAGCTTTGTACTGGAGAAAGGGGGAGAGTTGGTCCAATTTGACAACTGTAATACTCGAGATTTCTATGAGGTATTTAGAGAATGGAGATTCAAGACACCTGCTGGTCAGGAGTTTTGGCAGAGTTTATACCCACAGCTGGACTTCAACAGGATTTGGAAGGGAGTGTGGGCGAATTTTAAATGTCCAGAATGGATTGAACTGGATTTCAAATTGGCTCATAACTGGATTTTTACCATGACGGTCTTTTGCAAGATTGGACGAGTGGAGGCGGCAACTTGCCCAATGTGTGAGACACAGGATGAGACTCTGTCCCATTTACTGGTGTTATGTCCGCAGTTAAATGACTTTAAGTACTATGTTCGACAGTTGTGTGAAGCTTTTTTGCTGGGTGAGGACCGAAGAGCGAGAATGGGAATCCCATGGGACTCAATTTTGAGATGGGGATTGCAGGAGAGTCTGCCCGAGTCTAGTGGAGCGGCAATTAATTTAATGTTCAGTTTGGCTAGATTCGTGATTGTGCAAAAAAGGAATGCTCTGTTTTTTAAGGGGAGGAGAATCAATCTAAAAGAGTATTTTAAATATAAGCTAAAAGATCATTATAAGGCTCTGTGGATGTTTTATTCAGAAAGGAATTTAAGTACAGTATTTTACAACCAATTTTTAAAGTACAATCGATTAATATATGTTACAGGTGACAAATTAAACTTCAGGTTTTGATGTTAAAATGTGGTGGCGGAATGGCTGTGCAGAGCGGCGGAATTGATATGTATCATACAATGAAATGATCACGATGTTGTAAATGTTCTTAATGTTCAATAAAGTATATTAATAAAAAAAAAATTAAAAAGTGGGTAGCACTCTCACCTTTGAGTTCTAGAAGGTTGTGGGTTCAAGTCCCGCTCCAGAGACTTAAGCACAAAAATCTAGGCTGACACTCCAGTGCAGTGCTGAGGGAGTACTGCACTGTCAGAGGTGCGATCTTTTGGATGAGGCGTTAAACCAAGGCCCTGTCTGCTCTCTCAGGTGGACATATAGGCCAGGATTTTCATTGGGCCATAGCAGCAATGGAGGCGTGTGGGGGGTTAAAATTGCGAAAACTTGCGGTCGGGACCCCCCCTGCCTGGTTCCCGACTCCGAGCAACTTTTACTCAGTCATGCCTAATGGACCCGACTCCGTCCACTTCCAACAGGCGAGATAGGTCGTTAAGGCCCTTAACAAGTACTAAATAGCCTCTATAATCCTATTTTGAAAGGCCCTTGCGAATTTAACCCTTTTCCCACGTGAAACACGCCTGGTGGGAAACACGATGGTGAAACCTGGCGGGAGCACTATTGGATTGCTGACTATCAGCTGCAGGTCAACCATTAAAGAGTAGATTTGACCAGCCATCATTTGCAGGTGGCAGGACTTTGTTGTCACAAGTCTGGGGGAACTTTTAGCAGGCATAACCACAGCTGTGGAAGTTTGGAGCCTGACACCCATCTCCAGTGTGACCTCCTGGGAAACCCCTCTCGCCACCCTCACTGAGCACTTCTTCAACTGAGGCATATACCAGAAGCATGGGAGCCATTTATTTCCTTCCCTTCTGGACATTAGATGAGCTCAAGCACCAGCCACGGCAGCAGCAGAACCAGGAACAACAGCAGCGCCAACAGCAGCAGCAGCATCAGGAGCGCCAGCCTACTGCTCACCCACCTGAAGCTGCACAGGCCAGAAGGGGCCAGCACTTGGAAACCCGTCAGCACAGGAGATACCCCCCAAACAGGATCTACAGACACAGGGTCAGCTACCTCAACATGTCTGAGCAGCAGTGCCAAAGGCGGCTCCGACTTTCGCGAGAGGTAGTGAGTGACATCTGCGCAATGCTGCAACAAAGTGAGAATGAAGGAGTGAGTGTAGAGATTCCATAGCATCGATACTTAGAAGGAGACAAAGATGGAGTGAGGTGGCATGACCAAGGGCCCTTCCTGTGTGTTGTCAGTTGTTTGCATAGCATCAGAGTGATAGGGAGTGTGAGGGCTGCATAGTCGAATAGTTATGTGAATTTGACCATAGAGAGAAAGGGAATGGGTAAGGGTGCATGGATGTCAGTGTCAAGTGGGATGTGGAGGAAGAGATTGCTGAAGCTGAGTGCTGGTGAAGAAAGGCAATGGGGATCAGATTGAGGGTGATGGGAAAATCATAATCACTTTTCCAGTGCGGAGAAGGTCATGAAATCTCTTGCGGCACTGAATCCAAGTTCTGCAGGTGACTCCCAAGGAGTTGACCTCCTCAGCCACCTTATTCCACACTGCCTTGGTCTGCTTGGGAGGCCTCTTCCTCCCTGTAGAAGGGAAGAGCACCTCCCTGTTGGCTGCAGCCCCATCTACTAAAGCCTGCAAGGCCACCTCGTCAAAACGAGGAGCTGACCTGGGTCTCCTGCTGCTCATGGTGCCTCCAGGTCCCTCTCACTCCACACTCAAAAAGCTTGGCAGTCTGCAGGAGAAGCAAGGCTTGCTGTAGACCTTAAATGCAGCAGCAATGATGACGTCATCGGAGGCAACTTTCAGTCAGGAGAAACTCATTTGCCAAGGGTTCCCACACGTTGGAAATCAATTGGACAATTGTGGCGGAGCCACCAAAGGACTCAGAGCGGTTGTACATAATTCCTTTAACAGCAATGTAGTTACTGTCTGTGCCTGTACCTTTAATTACACTGTTTGACTGTACAATGCCAGTTCCCTTTACAGCACGTGATGACGTCATGCCGTTAGTCGCGTGATGCCCCAACGGCAGGAAGAACGTGATGACATCATGACGTCGCTCTCCTGATCAGGGGATCAGTCCTCATGGAGTCCTTAAGGAGAATAGACCTGTTATTGATGTGTCCTAGCAGTTTCCAGTTTAAACTCGTTTGTTTTCATTAAAGTTCATTAATTTAATTATCTGAGTCGAACTCAGTCTTTTGATAGGAACCTCCATTCCTACATTGGTGACCCTGGCCTCTACGAACGATTTTCGTGGAAGATTCGACATGGACACGAACGCCGTCACGCTGAAACTGCCACAGTTCTGGGAGCAACAACCAGACGCCTGGTTCATCCAGGCTGAAGCCCAGTTCACCATTCGGAACATCAACGCGGATCAGACCCGTTATTATTACGTGGTCTCCGCCCTCGACAGCGCAACTGCATCCCGGATCATCAGCCTCATCGGTAGTCCTCCTACTGACAGCAAGTATGATGCAATTAAGGCGCGGTTGCTTCAGGTTTTCGGGCTATCAAAGTCGGAGCGTGCTCGCCAGCTCATCACGCTGCCCGGCCTTGGGGATTCCAAACCGTCCGAGCTCATGAGCCAAATGCTCACGCTCTTGGGTGCTGAACCGGAATGTTTCATCTTCTGGGAGCTTTTCCTCTATCAACTGCCTGAACAGGTTTAGGCTGCCCTGGCCAGCTCTGACATTACTGACTGCGCCAAGCTTGCGGCCGAAGCCGATAAGATTTTCACGGTTACCCCGTAGTGTTGTGTGGCCAGAGAGGCACCCACTGAAATAAAGAATAGATTGGCCTTCCAAAGCTAGGCTTTATTAACTTTAAAATCAGCAGCTTATCTTTCCACATCCAGTCCCAACTAAAGCTAGAAAAGGACTGAATTTAAGGTAGCCACAACACATCATGTGATCATCAACTACCAATGAGATTACAACACATATCCCAAGGCAGTTAACAAACAACGAATCACAATACTTTTACTAATCAAGGAATAATCACCACATTCACCACTCCTTTTAAAATATACTCCAACCTAATAACTTTTACAATTTACAATTAATTATTTACAACTAAACTATGCACGAGAATAAAACTATTTACATAACACAATACTAAATGAACAACAACAAATAATAACATTACGCATAAGTATTAAGTATCTCTCAACTAAAACAATATACTATAATATTTCAACAATTTTTAAAACATTACTATCAATTTAAAAGTCCATTTTCAATCGGTCGACCGGATATCTTGTTCGTGTCGACCTTCTTAACCTTGGTGAAATTCCTTGCCCTCTCACGCCAGAAGGCACAGAAGTATCTTCAGCAGGAAGGCTATCGATATCCCGATTCTCAACGGTTTCCGGATTAGAAATCCCATCAGAAGATGAACTGGGACGGTCATAAACATCTATCAAAGGCTGACTAATAGAAGTATGATTATCTGCAATCGGATTGGAAATATTTGTAGTATCTGTAACAGCATCCACATTATCCGAATCATGACCATTATTAATATCCTCAGAAGAGGGCTGGCCCCCACAAGGAGCCAAGTCTTTAATTGAAACAGTACTTTCTTTCCCATCTTGGAATCGAATATGAGCATATTGGGAATTTGCCTCCAACAGCTCCACCTCCTCCACCAAGGGGTCATATTTTGACAATCTAACATGGCGTCGAAGCAACACAGATCCCTGCATAGTAAGCCATGAAGGTACCGAATATCCCGTAGTAGATCTCCGCAGATAGTTAAAGAGCCTTTCATGGGGGGTCACATTAGTAGCCATTGAAAGCAATGATCTAATGGAATGCAGGGCATCAGGCAGCATCATTTCCCACTGTGTATTCTTAAGGTTCCGGGATGTCAACGCCAACATAACTGCCTTCCAGATCACCCCATTATATCATTCACACTGTCCATTACCCTGGGGATTATACGGGGTAGTTCTACTAGTAGAAATTCCCCGACTCTGAAGGTATTCCTTTAACTGGGAAGACATAAAAGAACTTCCCTGATCCGAATGGATATACGCAGGCATCCCAAAGATGACAAAAAGTTGAGTCAAACATTTAATAACTGTAGCAGCTGATACATCTGCACAAGGAAAAGCAAAAGGGAACCTTGAAAACTCGTCCACAGCAGTAAATATATATCAGTTTTGAGTAGTTGAAGGAAGAGGTCCCTTAAAATCGACACTCAAACGTTCAAAAGGAGAAGTAGCCTTTATAAGATGAGCTCGTTGAGGCTTAAAGAAATTCGGTTTACACCGAGCACAGATAGAACATGATGAAGTCATCCGCTTGACGTCTTCAACTGAAAAAGGCAAGTTCTTACTGCGTACAAAGTGTATCATCCTCGTAACCCCAGGATGACATAAGGCATTGTGAAGATTAATAAGCGTATCTCCGTGAATCACAGAACAATAAGCCCTCGACAGTGCATCAGCAGCAACATTATCCTTCCCCGGATGATAAACTATGTCAAAATGGTAACATGCCAACTCAATCCTCCATCTCATTATTTTATCATTTTTAATCTTTCCAAAATGTTTAACATCAAACATAAAGGACACAGATTTTTGATCAGTTACCAACGTGAAATGTTGCCCCGATAAATAATGTCTCCATTTACGCAATGCTTCTACTATTGCGTATGCCTCTTTTTCTATTGAGGAATGTCTTTTTTCACTATTATTCAAAGTACGTGAGAAAAAGGCCACAGGTCTTCCATTTTGGTTCAAAGTAGCCCCAATTGCAAAATCCGAAGCATCCGTCTCAATCACAAAGGGGACCTGCTCATCAATGGAATGCACAACTGCTCCTAAAATATCCTTTTTAAAATTCTCAAAACATGACCTGGCCTCCCATGATAGGGGATATGTCGTAACCCGAATAAGAGGCCGGATCTTCCGTGAAAAATTTGCAATCCAATTAGAATAATAAGAAAACAGTCCAACAACTCGTTGCAAAGCCTTAGAATTAGTAGGACAAGGTAAATCGATCAATGGTCGCAGACGTTCTGGATCTGGTTTAATCTTATTTCCCGAAATAATATACCCCAATAGATTTACCTCAGTAGTCGAAAAGATACATTTCTCTTTGTTAAAAGTTAAACCAACTTTTTCCGCAGCTTGAAGGAATCTTTTTAAATTAGAATCATGCTCCACCCTTGATTTGCCACACACTGTGATGTCATCTAAGTATGAAAAGGTGTCAGAGAGGGAGTTATCACTTATAAAAGCATCCATTGCCCGTTGAAAACAAGCAACACCATTAGTAACACCAAATGGTATTCGGCAAAACTGATACAGCTTTCCACCAGCCTCAAAGGCCGTATATGGTTGATCCTTCTTAACAATAGGAATCTGATGATAAGCACTCTTTAAATCAATAGTGCTAAAAACTTTATACTGAGATACTTTATTGATAAGCTCATCAATCTTAGGCAAAGGGTACGCGTCTAATTGAGTATACCTATTAATAGTTTGGGAATAGTCTATCACCATTCGTTTCTTGTGTCTCTCATTAGTCGTGACAACTACCTGTGCTCACCAAGGCGAACAACTAGGTTCAATGATTCCTTCCAATAAGAGACATTGAACTTCAGAATTAATAAATTCTCTATCCTGACTACTATATCTTCTTGACTTGGTAGCAATTGGTTTACAATCCGACATCAAATTGGAAAAAAGTGATAATGGAGGAATAGATAAAGCGGTTAATCCACAAATAGATAAAGGTGGCTTAGTCCCTCCAAATGAAAGACTAAGAGACTCATGTAACTGAAGCACATCATGTCCAATCAAAATATCCGCACAGAGATTAGGCAAAACAGATAGGCGTATATCAGTATACGTATTACCTAGAAGAACCATTTTCACAAAGCAACAACCAGCTATTTGTGAAGTAAGGGTCGTCTGAGCCATACACACCTGATACGTAACAGGCAAAATTTTCAAATGCTTCTCCTTCGCAAACTGAAGACTTATAAAACTCTCAGTACTGCCCGTATCTATAAGGGCCTTCACTTCCAACCCATTAACTTGAGCCGTAACTATAGCTTTGTTTAGGCCATGAGCAAATGCAGCAGAAATTGATGCAATAAACGCCCTATCTAAAGGCTGAATAGTCACAGAAGAGGTAGTGGAGGAAGACCCTCCCACACCAGGAGAAGGGAAGATAATTGAACCTGATGATTTGCACACACGTGCATAATGACCTCTCTTGCCGCATTTACTACACACAGCCTCCCGAGCAGGACACTTCAGACGAGGGTGCCGGATATTCCCACAAAAATAACACTTCTGAATCCTAGAGGCAACGGCCGCCGAAGTAGAAACTGTTTCAAAATCTAGTAAACCACTCCCATTAAGTCCACATAATTCCTTTTCATCCGAATCTGCCGAAACCATAGTCGCAGGCCGATTAAAAAGAGCATAAGAATCCGAACTTCTCTGAGCCACATCCAATGTAGAAGCTTGCTCAAAAGCACTTTTAAGATCCAGAGTCTTATTTTCTAACAACCGCTGACGAATTGATCTAGACAGTAATCCATTAATAAAAGCATCCCGTACCGATTCGTCCTTATATTCTTCAGCCGTCACAGCCTTATAATTAGTCAACACTAAGGCACCGAAGTGCTTGTAAATAAGTATCCAAAGATTCTCCCACCTGCTGCCTACGGGCAGATAGAAGATGACGTGCAAATACCTCATTCTTTGGTTTAACAAAAATCTTTTCCAATGTAGAAATAGCCTCTTCATAAGTTTTACAGTGCAAAATATATTTATATACACCCGGGTCAATGTAGTTGATCAGCATATTCAGCTTATTTAGAGCCTCTTGATCCAATACGCCCAAAAAGATTTTAAATGTACAATACCAATGTTTCCATTTATCATCCACTCCAGCAGAATTGGGGTCAGCCTTGAATCGTTCTGGTTGAAGATATCGCTCCATTCTAACATAAAGTTAATTAATTGAAATAAAGAATAGATTGGCCTTCCAAAGCTAGGCTTTATTAACTTTAAAATCAGCAGCATATCTTTCCACATCCAGTCCCAACTAAAGCTAGAAAAGGACTGAATTTAAGGTAGCCACAACACATCATGTGATCATCAACTACCAATGAGATTACAACACATATCCCAAGGCAGTTAACAAACAACGAATCACAATACTTTTACTAATCAAGGAATAATCACCACACCCACCCCCCACAGACACGGTCCCGGCTTCTCCTTCTACAGGCTGGTGCACCTACCACACCCGTTTTGGCGCAAAAGCACGATGCTGCCGTTCCCCCTGCAGTTTTTCGCCCAAAAAAACAACAAGAAGGTGCAGGCGGCGTCCCTGGCGATGGATGACCAAATCTAACGGGCGTTCCGTGGTGGCAATGGCCGTCGGTTCTACGGGGAAACTCCTCTATATCACCGATTCCCTCTCGGGCCACCGTTTCCTTTGTGACACCAGGGCGCAGTGTAGCATTCTACCTGCGTCGAAGCTCGACACGCAGACTGGGAACCTCGGTTTTTCCCTCGTAGCGGCTAATGGCGCAGCTATTCGAACGTTCCGAAAGCGGCGGGTCGAAGTCTGTTTCGGCCGTCAGTGCTTCTTTTGGGATTTCGTCACAGCTACAGTCTCACAGCCTATCCTAGGGGCAGATTTTCTGTGTGCCAACGGCCTGCTAGTCGATGTCCGACACCGCCGGCTGATCAACGCGGCTACCTTCCACTCGATCCCGTGCTTCCACGGTACCTCCGTGGCCCATTCCATTGCCTGTGCTTTTCCTCCTCCAGATGATTTCACGCGGCTCCTCAGGGAGTTTCCGGAGCTGACAAGGCCTACCTTCTCCTCTTCAGCGATGAAACATGGTGTTGAACATCACATCACCACTACTGGCTCCCCGGTTTATGCACGGGCTAGAAGGCTCGAACCCAGCAAGCTTGCAGCTGCGAAGGCGGAGTTCGCCACAATGGAGCGGCTCGGCATCATTAGGCGATCGAAGAGTCCCTGGTCTTCGTCTCTCCACATCGTGCCGAAACCAGGTGGCGGCTGGCGGCCATGTGGTGACTACCAATGCCTCAACGACACCACCACTCCGGATCAGTACCCAATCCCGCATATCCAGGACTTCTCGGCCCACTTGGCGGGAAATACTATCTTCTCTGAAGTCGACCTCATCCGTGGATATCACCAGGTCCCAGTGCACCCACAAGACGTCCCGAAAACCGCGGTCATCACCCCTTTTGGCCTCTTTGAGTTCCTGCGGATGCCGTTTGGCTTAAAGAATGCAGCACAGGTTTTCCAGCGTTTAATGGACTCCGTTCTTCGGGACCTGCGTTTCCTTTTCGTCTACCTTGATGACATACTCATCGCCAGTGCCAGCAAGGAGGAGCACATCTCCGATTTGCGTTCCCTCTTTACGCGCCTCAGCCAGCACGGGTTAATCATCAACCCGGCCAAGTGCCAGTTCGGCCTACAACAAATCGACTTCCTGGGACACCGCATAACATCGGACGGCGCCGTCCCTTTGACGACGAAGGTTGAGGCGGTTACTTCTTTCCCGCAGCCGTCGACAGTCAAGGCCTTGCAGGAGTTCCTGGGGATGGTTAACTTCTACCACCGTTTCGTCCCCAAGGTGGCTCAACTCATGCAACCTTTGTTCGGGGCCCTCAAGGGCAAGTCCAGTAAAGACCCAATCAGCTGGACAGCTGAAATGATCCAGGCATTCGGTGACATCAAGAATGCTTTGGCCAACGCAACCATGCTGGCACACACACTTCCAGGCGCTACTATCGCCCTTACCACCGACGCGTCAGACTACGCCATTGGTGTGGTGCAAGAGCAATGGGTCAACGGCACGTGGCAACCGCTAGCGTTTTTCAGCCGTCAATTGCGAAGAAATGAAAAAAAGTACAGCACCTTTGATAGGGAACTACTGGCCCTTTTCCTCGCCATTCGCCATTTCCGGCTTTTATTGGAGGGGCGCCCCTTCACGGCTTTTGTCGACCACAAACCCCTTACGTTCGCCATGGCCAAGACCACCGAACCGTGGTCCGCTCGTCAACAACGTCACTTGACGTTCATTTCCGAATTTACTACGGACATTCAACATGTGTCTGGTAAGGACAACCTGGTGGCAGATTGCCTCTCCCATGCGACGGTCCACGCAGTGCACCTGGGGATCGACTACGCCCTCATGGCGAAAGATCAGGTTTCGGATTCGGAGGTCCAATCATATCGAACCATCCCCTCCAGCTTCCAAGCGACCGACGTCGTCTTCCAGGACGCAGGTGCCACGCTCCTTTGTGACGTTTCCATGGGAGTCCCTCGTCCCATAGTGCCAGTCGCATGGCGCCGGAAGGTTTTTGATGCACCCAGGGATGAAGACTTTGCAATGGCTTATGTCAGCCAAGTTCGTCTGGAAGGGGATGCACATCGATGTCCATGACTGGGCTAATACCTGCGTCGTATGCCAGAAGGCCAAAGTCCAGCGTCATGTCAAGGCTCCAGTAGCTGCGTTCACTGTTCTGGAGCGTCGTTTCGACCACGTGCATGTGGACCTCGTGGGGCCACTTCCGCCTTCTCAGGGTTATACTCATCTCCTTACCATAGTGGACCGCACCACTAGATGGCCAGAGGCAATTCCTTTGGTTTCCACCACGTTGGCAGACGTCGCTAGCGCTTTCATCTCCTGTTGGGTCGCCCGTTTTGGAGTACCGGCGGACATCTCCTCTGACCGCGGGCCACAGTTTTCCTCGGATCTTTGGAATGCTGTGGCTCAGGGGCTCGGTACCAAGCTTCATCGCACCACCGCCTACCATCCTCAGGCAAACGGCCTTTGCGAGTGATTCCACAGGTCGCTTAAAGTCTCTCTGCGGGCCAGTCTTCAAGGCGCAGGATGGGTGGACAGACTCCCATGGGTCCTGTTGGGTCTCCGTACGGCGCCCAAAGATGATCTACAATCGTCTTCAGCTGAACTCGTCTATGGCCAGCCGCTCCGGGTACCAGGAGATTTCCTCCCTTCGCCCACAGAGCCATGATCTGCCTCCCGGCAACTCGTTCGCCACCAAGAAGCGGCCAGATGCTTTGCCCCGATCCCTACGTCCAATCACGGTTTGCAGACCTCTTACGTGCCACCGGGACTGAAGACTGCGGAGCATGTCTTCATCCGACACGATGCTCACCAGGATCCGCTCAAGCCTCCTTACACTGGTCCTTTCCGCGTCATTGAACCGGGTGACAAATCCTTTTTGGTCGACGTCAGAGGGAAACCGGATCACATCTCAGTGGACCGCTTGAAGCCGGCTCACCTGGACCTGGATCACCCTGTTGTAGTTGCTCAACCACCCAAACGTGGCCGACCGCCCGTGGCTGCCGCACCTGATCAACCAAAGCCGCCTGACAACCCGCCTGCTCAGCCGCCACCGTCTGCCAACACGTCCACCGGTCATCAGCTTCCTCTACCAGGGTATCGAAGTCGATCGGACAGGCTTATCAGGTCTCCTCCTCGCCTCACCTTTTCTGTTAAAGACAATTCTGGGGGGGCGGATGTGGCGGAGCCACCAAAGGACTCAGAGCGGTTGTACATAATTCCTTTAACAGCAATGTAGTTACTGTCTGTGCCTGTACCTTTAATTACACTGTTTGACTGTACAATGCCAGTTACCTTTACAGCACGTGATGATGTCATGCCGTTAGTCAAGTGATGCCCCAACAGCGGGAAGAACGTGATGACATCATGACGTCACTCTCCTGATCAGGGGATCAGTCCTCGTGGAGTCCTCAAGGAGAATAGACCTGTTATTGATGTGTCCTAGCAGTTTCCAGTTTAAACTCGTTTGTTTTCATTAAAGTTCATTAATTTAATTATCTGAGTCGAACTCAGTCTTTTGATAGGCACCTCCGTTCCTTCACAATTAAGTTAAAATTGCATCAATCTCCCACATCCATTTAGATTCGTGTGGATAACACGAAATGCGGATTACACGACACCAACCCGCACCTGAATGAAAATCCAGCCCAAAATGTCCCATGGCACTATTTTGAAGAAGAGAAGGGGAGTTATCCCCAGTGTCGTGGTCAATATTTATCCCTCAATCAACATCACTAAATAAAGAGATTATCTGGTCATTATCACATTTCTGTTGGTGGGAGCTCTCTGTGTGCAAATGGCTGCTGTATTTCCTACATTACAACAGAGACTACACTTCAAAAAGTATTTCATTGTCTGTAAAGAGCTTTGGGGTGTCAGGTGGCCGTGAAAATGCAAGTCTTTTTTTCTTTCTTTCATTTTCTGTTATTTCAGATTTCCAGCATCTGTATTTTGTATTTTGATTTTGTATTAGGGTTTAAGGAGATGGTTGGCAGTGGGAAAGGAAGCCTGGGGTTATCTTTGCTCTCCACAACGTCCTGGAAGAGTGGGCAGTTTTTGGCAGAGGAGAGCGAAGCCCAATAGAGCTTGATGTTAAAATCAAAGCATGATGTGAGTAGAAGACTTTCTTTCTATGGAGCATTTTATATTTCTTTCCAGTAACATTTACAAGACATGGGTGTTGAATTTAAACCCCAACAGGTTTCAGGCACGTGGGGGCAAAACACACTCACAGGCCCTCTGTTTGAGGCCCAGAGTATTTTAACGACCGGGCCTCATCTGCATGCTGCTGGTCAGCTGCCTTGTCCAATTGTTCTTATAAAGAAGACTATGTGAAATGTAGCAGAAATTAATTATTGCTCAAAACTAACTGGCAAATGAAGTAGTGGGTATTGTATTGGGGCAGCCATTCCTTTTCAATGCTACTATTTTGGCATAAGTGCACGGCACTTAAAAACAAAGGGTTACTTTCTCCTAGCTGAACATGGACGACAGTTTGCTTGAAATTAATCGCTAAATTTAATCTAATGCTGGATTAAGAGCTCTTTCAAGATGTGGCCCTCTCCATTTCACCAAAAGGATAAAGAAAGATTTGATTTAGCGCCTTTCACAACCTCAGGGCACCCCAAAGCAGTTTACAGACAATGTAGAACTTTTGAAGTGTTGTCACTGTTGTAATGTAGGAAACTCAGCATTCATTATGTGCACAGCAAGCTCGCACAAGCAGCAATGAGATAAATGATCAGGTAATATGTTTTAGTGATGTTGGTTGAGTGATAACTATTGGCCAGGGCACCGGGAGAACTCCCCTGCTCTTCTTCGAAATAGTGTCATGGGGTCTTTTACGTCCACCTGACAGGGCAGATGGGGCCTCAACTTTATGCCCCATCTGAAAGACAGCACCTCCGACAATGCAGCACTCCCTCAGTAAGATAGCACTGGCAACAGCCAACACAAACTGGAGACCACTGGCCACCATTTTTCTTGACCACGGATCAGGCAGAGAACTCCGTCCGCTGGTAAAGGCCAGTGATTTTAAAATCAGTGAAGATCCACTGGCAGAAAATTAAACATGTAATGATTTCAAAAAACTGAAAATATGAAATCTTGCACAGGCACAGCAGTTTCCTATCGCAGCTGAGGGTCCAGAATTCACCTGCAGTGTGAATGGGCAGATTCTAGAGGGGTGACAGCTCCAGCACACTGCTAAACCTCTTCCAGTGCAAGCAGTTCGGCAATACAAGTGCACCGTGATTCAGAGTCGGAAGAAAAGCGTCCTTCAGGTCAAACTCTGAAGTCTACATCAGCATTCTGTGACTGTAAAATTAGGAAGATTTGTGTGCTGTGACCTCATGTGCATTAGACTGCAAATGTCAGAATATCTTTTCACTCGTGACACTGAGCAATCGATAGGTGACCTTCACTGTCACTCAATGTCCCAGTTTTTGTCTGCTGTACCATGTACTCTCGTTTCAAAATAGTTTACTGTATTAATAAATCCCCATGCACTGTCCCTGCAGACATCAATTTCACACTCATGATAATACTAGTGCAGCAGTAGTAGTGAGGTCAAAAGTAGGAATGTGCATGAATCCAGGTCAGGGAAATGAACCTTAAATAATAAGACCCATTCATTTCTATTTAAACCGGACTGAGCGTAAAAAGTCAAACATTCGACTTTGGAAAGCTCAGTGTGGCAACCAAACTGTCAGCTGCAGAGCGGGGATCAAATGTCACGTATCACATCTGTAAGGGGTTTTACTGTGTGGGTGTCTTGGGGTCGTCAGTTATGCCTCTGACTACCCCCTTTGAGCGGCTCGAATCGCTCGCCCCTTTTGAGTTCTGACCACCGGACTTATTTGCAGGTAACGATATAGAAAACGAGCAGACCAGTGGTTTGGTGCAAAGAAAAACCAAGATTTTATTACCAGAGAATGATTCTATACAAAGGATAATATGGATGCAGTACACTTACACTTAACAGGGATGGGAAATAAATGGCACATCGAGGGAAAATGACTAAAATGACAATTTTAGCAATCCCCTTAACTCCCACCCTCTAAACCTCACGCGCTAAATCAGCTCATCCTTTGTCTGATTTGAGCGGGTTGGAATTGAACAAAAGGTGCCGATCTTGGCCCATCGACTTAGATGGCCGGTAATAGCTTCTAACGGTCCCATAACTGCTCTCCTTTGTTCAACAGATTCCTTGATGGGGCCAGCCTAAACTGGATGGCTCCGCTGATCATTTGGATCGTTTGAGTAAACAAGCTTGATGGCCTGTAAATGGGGGCCTGAATGTAACTGAGTTTGCTCCCAATACATAAATGTAAAAGTTCTGTCTGATTTCGTGATCTCGCAGACATCGAAAATACCCAAGCTGTTAGCTTGTCACAGAGTCCACAATTGGAACTTACAGGCTTTTGGTCACGAGGTTGACCGCAGCCATTTTGTGTGCCCCTGGATTTTTAAAATCAGTCCAACCAGGGTCTCTTTTAATTAAATAACCTTCGGGGGGGGAATGCCTGAATTTTGTGAAACTTACACATCACATGTGCATAACACAGCTGACCAGGCAAGTGCAGGTTGACACAGTGGCACTATGCATGCTAGTGATTATATCATACTAGCCGAAGTGCCCGGCGGTGCCGAGGGTTTTTTGAGGGCATGTTGTTGTTGGAAGAGAGAGAGAGAGCGACTGGGGGGAAGAGAGAGAGACTGGGGGAAAGAGAGAGAGAGACTGGGGGAAAGAGAGAGAGAGACTGGGGGAGAGAGAGAGAGACTGGGGGAGAGAGAGACTGGGGGGGAGAGAGAGAGAGACTGGGGGAGAGAGAAAGAGACTGGGGGAGAGAGAGAGAGACTGGGGAAGAGAGAGAGTGACTGGGGGAGAGAGAGAGAGACTGGGGGAGAGAGAGAGAGACTGGGGGAGAGAGAGAGAGACTGGGGGAGAGAGAGAGAGACTGGGGGAGAGAGAGAGAGACTGGGGAGAGAGAGAGAGAGATTGGGGGAGAGAGAGAGACAGACTGGGGGAGAGAGAGAGGGAGACTGGGGGAGAGAGAGAGACTGGGGGAGAGAGAGAGAGAGACAGGGGGAGAGACAGCCACCAAATTTTGGAAACACCTAAAAATGAGCAACCCCCACTGCTATCATTACGAAGCCCTGAAATGCCAAGAGAGGACCATAAAGAAGAATACCCTCAATCAACTAGTCCTGGGACTCAGTGAAGTAACTACTAACACTACCAACAATAACCAGTCCCAGGACAGTGACATCGTAGCACAGAGAATTCGACCCAACACAATTGTCACTAAGCAAAAGGAAAAATATCTGTCATATTGGGCAGAAACAACAAAAACCGAAAACAAACTCAATTGCTACTTGGTCCTAAACAGACAATACAACATGGCTGAATACCTGACCATGGTAAAGGATAGCAAGCTGAGAAAAACCTTGACAATGTACAGACTTAGTGAACATAGCCTGGCCATCAAAAAAGGCAGACACGGGCAGACCCGGCTGCCAAGAGAGGACAGGATATGCTCTCACTGCAGTCAGGGAGTGGTGGAGACAGAGACGCACTTCCTCACAGCTTGTGGAAAATATCAGGGCATAAGGGAGAATTTCTACCCAAAGTTCACAAAAATAAGCCCTGAATTCAGAAATTTGAATGACGACCAAAAACTCCCATACCTACGAGGGGAACAGAGAAATTGTGTAACCCTAGCGGCACACTATGTTACAGCTTGCCATAAACAGAGGGACAACCATTAAATCTAAGAAAAGAGTATATACAAATTATATGAATGTATATTTATACACTCAGGGATATATCTATTTATACACTGTATGAATAGATCTGCGTTTATGTGTTCAACCATAAATGTTTTTCGATGCTTTGGCAACATAAGATGTACCTTGTCATCATGCCAATAAAGTGATTTGAATTTGAATTTGAATTTGAGACAGGGGGAGAGAGAGACTGGGGGAGAGAGAGAGAGACTGGGGAGAGAGAGAGAGACTAGGGAGAGAGAGAGAGTGGGGAGAGAGAGAGAGAGAGTGGGGGAGAGAGAGAGAGTGGGGGTGAGAGAGAGAGAGTGGGAGAGAGAGAGAGAGAGTGGGGGAGAGAGAGAGAGAGTGGGGGAGAGAGAGAGAGTGGGGGAGAGAGAGAGAGTGGGGGAGAGAGAGAGAGAGTGGGGAGAGAGAGAGAGAGAGTGGGGAGAGAGAGAGAGTGGGGGAGAGAGAGAGTGGGAGTGTGTGAGAGAGAGAGACTGGGAGTGTGAGAGAGAGAGAGAGACTGGGAGTGTGAGAGAGAGAGAGACTGGGAGTGTGAGAGAAAGAGCGAGACAAAGAGAGAGGGAGAGAGAGACAGAGAGAGAGCGGGAGAGAGAGACAGAGGGAAAGAGAGAGAGACAGAGAGGAAACTCAGCTCCATTGAGGAATCCATTGATTCCAATTGTTTCTGGGACAACTGGAATACATTACACAAAAAACAACACGACGAATTGGCCATTCAAAATGGAGACACATGGGAAAACCACTTTGAAAAATTATACCAGAAAAACACACTAAGGCCAGAGCAACACCAAATATGCAAAAAACTGGAAAAGCTCGAATTGGCCATAAAAGATAACCAAAACCCGCTAGACTCCATAATAACAGAAAAAGAACTAGTTGAAAAACTCAAGGACCTGCGACCAGGAAAAGCTTGCGGTGCAGACGGCATACTAAGCGAGATGATTAAACACACAGACGATAAAATGAAACTGGCTATCCTAAAACTCTTCAACTTGGTTCTGAGTGTCGGTTACTTCCCTGATATCTGGAACAAAGGACTCATAAGGCCCATATACAAAAGTGGGGACAAAGTCGGCCCAAATAACTATCGAGGCATCTGTGTAAACACTAACCTGGGGAAGGTATTCTGTAGTATCATAAACAAAAGACTTATAAACTTCCTTGAGGAGCACAATGTCTTGAGTAAAAGCCAAATTGGATTCCTGCCAAACTATAGAACATCAGATCATATCTTCACCCTACAGACCCTAATTGACAAACACGTTCATCAAAACAAAAGCAAAATCTACGCATACTTTATAGATTTCCAGAAGGCTTTTGATTCCATCTGGCACGACGGTTTATTCCTGAAACTTATCGAAAGCGGGGTAGGGGGAAAAACATATGATGTAATTAAATCAATGTATACAAACAATAAATGTGCAGTTAAAATTGGAGACAAACAAACAAAATACTTCCCACAGGGGTGGGGGGTGATGCAGGGCTCGCCCATCTCACCGACACTCTTTAATATTTACATAAATGAATTGGCAAAACCACTTGAACAATTTACAGCACCCGGCCTCACCCTATATGAATCCAAGGTTAAATTCCTCCTCTATGCAGATGACCTGGTTCTGCTGTCACCAACTAAGGAGGGTCTACAGCAGAACCTGGATCTGCTGGAGTCGTTCTGCCAGACCTGGGCCCTGACAATAAATCCCAAAAAAAACAAAGTCCTTGTGTTCCAGCAAAGATCCAGACATCAGGGACCCAAAATAAATTTCACACTAGGAACAACCAAAATTGAACAAACCACTAACTACACATACTTGGGCTTAAAAATCAGTTCTACGGGAAATTTTCATCTGGCTGTGAATGAACTGAAAGAGAAAGCAAGAAGGGTTTTCTATGCCATTAAAAAATCAATCCAAATAGAAATCCCAATTAGCATTTGGCTCAAAATTTTTAAATCAGTAATTGAACCAATTGCACTCTATGGCAGTGAGGTGTGGGGACCGCTAACACAACAAGAATTTGCAAAATGGGACAAACACCCAATTGAGATCCTACATGCAGAATTCTGTAAAGGTATCCTCCGGACTCAAAGGAAAACAGTAAACAATGCATGCAGGGCAGAACTAGTCCAATATCCATTAATAATCACTATCCAAAAAAGAGCCACCAAATTTTGGAAACACCTAGAAATGAGCAACCCCCACTGCTATCATTACGAAGCCCTGAAATGCCAAGAGAGGACCATAAAGAAGAATACCCTCAGTCAACTGGTCCTGGGATTCAGTGAAGTAACTACTAACACTACTAACAATAACCAGCCCCAGGACAGTGACAGCGTAACACAAAGAATTCGACCCAACACAATCGTAGCTAAGCAAAAGGAAAAATATCTGTCATATTGGACAGAAACAACAAAAACCCAAAGCAAACTCAACTGCTACTTGGCCCTAAACAGACAATACAACATGGCTGATTACCTGACCATGGTAAAGGATAGCAAACTGAGAAAAACCTTGACAATGTACAGACTTAGTGAACATAGCCTGGCGATCGAAAAAGGTAGACACAGGCAGACCCGGCTACCAAGAGAGGACAGGATATGCTCTCACTGCTGTCAGGGAGTGGTGGAGACAGAGATGCACTTCCTCACAGCTTGTAGAAAATATCAGGGCATAAGGGAGAATTTCTACCCAAAATTCACAAAAATATGCCCGGAATTCAGAAATTTGAATGACAACCAAAAACTCCCATACCTACTAGGGGAAAAGAGAAATTGTGTAACCTTAGCGGCACACTATGTTACAGCTTGCCATAAACAGAGGGACAACCACTAAATATAAGAAAAGAGTATATACAAATTATATGAATGTATATTTATACACTCAGGGATATATCTGTTTATACACTCTATGGATAGATCTGTATTTTTGTGTACAACCATGAATGTTTTTCGATGCTTTGGCAACATAAGATGTACCTTGTCATGCCAATAAAGCGATTTGAATTGAATTGAATTGAGAGAGGGTAGGAGAGAAAGGGGAAAGGGGTGGGGGGGGAAAGGGTGGGAGGGAATGGGGGAAAGGGGGGGTGGGAGGGGCAAAGGGGGTGCGAGGGGGGAAAGGGGGGTGGGAGGGGGGAAGGGGGTGTGGGAGGGGGAGAGGGGAAAAGGGTGTGTGTGGGGGGGAAGGGGTGTGTGGGGGGGAAGGGGGTGTGTGGGGGGGAAGGGGGTGTGTGGGAGGGGGGAAGGGGGGGTGTGGGAGGGGGAAGGGGGGGTGTGGGAGGGGGGGAAGGGGGGGTGTGGGAGGGGAGGGAAGGGGGCATGTGGGAGGGGGAAGGGGGTGTGTGGGAGGGGGAAGGGGGTGTGTGGGAGGAGGGGAAGGGGGTGTGTGGGGGGGAAGGGGCTGTGTGGGGGGGAGGGGGGGTGTGGGAGAGGGGGAAGGGGGTTTGTGGGAGGGGGGAAGGGGGGGTGTAGGAGGGGGGAAGAGGGTGTGTGGGACGGGGGGAGGGGGTGTGTGGGAGGGGGGAAGGGGGTGTGTGGGAGGGGGGGAATGGGGTGTGTGGGAGGGGGGAAGGGGGTGTGTGGGAGGGGGGAAGGGGGGGTGTGGGTGGGGGGTATGGGAGGTGGGGAAGGGGTGTGTGGGAGGGGGGAAGGGGGTGTGTGGGGGGAATGGGGTGTGTGGAGGGGGGAGGGGGTGTGTGGGAGGGGGAAGGGGGTGTGTGGGGGGAAGGGGGGTGTGGGAGGGGGAGGGGGAGTGTCGGAGGGGGGGAAGGGGGTGTGTGGGGGGGAAGGGTGTGTGTGGGAGGGGGGAAGGGGGTGTGTGGGAGGGGGGGAAGGGGGTGTGTGGGGGGGAAGGGGGGGTGTGGGAGGGGGGGAAGGGGGTGTGTGGGAGGGGGGAAGGGGGTGTGTGGGAGGGGGGAAGGAGGTGTGTGGGAGGGGGGAGGAATGGGGTTTGTGGGGGGGAAGGGGGTGTGTGGGAGGGGGGAAGGTGGTGCGTGGGAGGGGGAAGGGGGTGTGTGGGAGGGGGTAAGGGGTGTGTGGGGGGGAGGGGAAAGGGTATGTGGGAGGGGGAGAGGGGTGTGTGTGGGGGGGGAAGGCGGTGTCTGGGAGGGGGGAGGGCATATGTGGGGGGGAAGGGGGTGTGTGGGAGGGGGGGTAAGGGGGTGTGTGGGAGGGGGGTAGGGTGTGTGGGAGGGGAGGATGGGGTTATGTGGGGGAAGGGGGAGTGTGGGGGGGAAGGGGGTGTGTGGGGGGGAAGGGGGTGTGTGGGAGGGGGTAAGGGGTGTGTGGGGGGGGAGGGGGGGTGTGGGAGGGGGGAGGGGGGAGGGGGTGTGTGGGAGGGGGGAGGGGGTGTGTGGGAGGGGGGAAGGGGGTGTGTGGGAGGGGGGAAGGAGGTGTGTGGGAGGGGGGAAGGGGGGGTGTGGGGGGGGAAGGGGGTGTGTGGAAGGGGGGAAGGGGATGTGTGGGAGTGCGGGGGGAAGGGGGTGTGTGGGAGAGGGAGAAGGGTGTGTGTGGGAGGGGGGAAAGGGGTGTGTGGGAGGGGGGGAAGTGGTTGTGTGGGGGGGAAAAGGGGAGTGTGAGGGGGAAGGGGGTGTGTGGGAGGGGGGAAGGGGGGGTGTGGGGGGGAAGGGGGGGTGTGGGAGGGGGGAAGGGGGTGCGTGGGAGGGGGGAGGGGGTGTGTGTGGGGGGGAAGGGGGTGTGTGGGAGGAGTGGGAAGGGGGTGTGGGAGGGGGAGAAGTGGGTGACAACCAAAAACTCCCATTCCTACTGGGAGAGGAGAGAAGCTGTATAACACTGGCGGCACACTATGTTACAGCTTGCCATGAACAGAGGGACAACCAGTAAACTAAGAAAAGAATATATATAAACAATGCGAATGTATATTTATACACTCAGGGATATACCTGTTTATACACTGTATGAATAGAACTGCGTTTATGTGCTAAACCATAAATGTATTTTGATGCTTTGGCAACATAAGATGTAACTTATCATGCCAATAAAGCGATTTGAATTGTGAATTGTGAATTGGGTGTGTGGGAGGGGGGAAGGGGGTGTGTGGGAGGGGGGAGGAAGGGGGTGTGTTGGAAGGGGGGGAAAGGTGTGTGTGGGTGGGTGGGAAGGGGGTGTGTGGGGGGGAAGGGGTGAGTGGGGGGAGGGGGTGTGTGGGAGGGGGGGAGGGGTGTGTGGAGGGGGAATGGGGTGTGTGGGAGGGGGAACGGGGTGTGTGGGAGGGGGGGAAGGGGATGTGTGGGAGGGGGAAAGGGGTGTGTGGGAGGGGGGGAGGGGGTGTGTGTGGGGGGGAAGGGGGTGTGTGGGAGGAGTGGGAAGGGGATGTGGGAGGGGGGAAGGGGGTGTGTGGGGGGGGGAAGGGGGTGTGGGGGGGGAAGGGGGTATTGTCAGATGCTAACACAATACAGAAACACACTCAGGACCAAAAAAGAGCAATTTATTAAGAATACACTCAGCTCCATGGAGGAATCCATTGAGTCGAATTGTTTCTGGGACAACTTGAAAACACTACACAAAAAACAACACGACGATTTGTCCATTCAAAATGGGGACACATGGGTAAGCCACTTTGAAAAATTATACCAGAAAAACACACTAGGACCAGAGCAACACCAAATACGCAAAAAACTTGAAAAGCTTGAAATGGCCATAAAAGATAACCAAAACCCGCTAGACGCCATAATAACAGAAAAAGAACTTCTTGAAAAACTCAAGGACCTGCGACCAGGAAAAGCTTGCGGGACAGACGGCATACTAAATGAGATGATTAAACACGCAGACGACAAACTGAAACTGGCTATCCTAAAACTCTTCAACTTGGTTCTGAGTGTCGGTTATTTCCCTGACATCTGGAACAAAGGACTCATAACACCCATATACAAAAGTGGGGACAAAATCGACCCAAACAACTATCGAGGCATCTGTGTAAACAGTAACCTGGGGAAGGTATTCTGTAGCATCATAAACAAAAGACTTATAAACTTCCTTGAGGAGCACAATGTCTTGAGTAAAAGCCAAATTGGATTCCTGCCAAACTATAGAACATCCGATCATATCTTCACCCTACAGACCCTAATTGACAAACACGTTCACCATAACAAAAGCAAAATCTACGCATGCTTTGTAGATTTCCAGAAGGCTTTCGACTCCATCTGGCATGACGGTTTATTCCTGAAACTTATCGAAAGCGGGGTAGGAGGGAAAACATATGATGTAATTAAATCAATGTATACAAACAATAAATGTGCAGTTAAAATTGGAGACAAACAAACAAAATACTTCCCACAGGGGCGGGGGGTGACGCAGGGCTCGCCAATCTCACCGACACTCTTTAATATTTACATTAATGGATTGGCAAAACTACTTGAACAATCTACAGCACCCGGCCTCACCCTATATGAATCCAAGGTTAAATTCCTCCTCTATGCAGACGACCTGGTTCTGCTGTCACCAACTAAGGAGGGTCTACAGCAGAACCTGGACCTGCTGGAGTCGTACTGCCAGACTTGGGCCCTGACAATAAATCCCCAAAAAACCAAAGTCCTTGTGTTCCAGCAAAGATCCAAACAACATGGACCCACAATAAATTTCACAGTAGGAACAACCAAAATTGAACAAACCACTCACTACACATACTTGGGCTTAAAAATCAGTTCTACGGGAAACTTCAAACTGGCTGTGAATGAACTGAAAGAGAAAGCAAGAAGGGCTTTCTATGCCATCAAAAAATCAATCCAAATAGAAATCCCAATTAGCATTTGGCTCAAAATTTTCAAATCAGTAATTGAACCAATTGCACTCTATGGCAGTGAGGTCTGGGGACCACTAACACAACAAGATTTTGCAAAATGGGACAAACACCCAATTGAGATCCTACATGCGGAATTCTGTAAAAGTATCCTCCGGACTCAAAGGAAAACAGTAAACAACGCATGCAGGGCGGAACTAGGCCAATACCCATTAATAATCACTATCCAAAAAAGAGCCACCAAATTTTGGAATCACCTACAAATGAGCAACCCCCAATGCTATCACTACGACGCCCTGAAATGCCAAGAGCTGACCATAAAGAAGAATACCCTCAGTCAACTAGTCCTGGGACTCAGTGAAGTAACTAATAACAATACTAACAATAACCAGCCCCAGGACAGTGACAGGGTAACACAAAGAATTCGACCCAACACAATCGTCGCTAAGCAAAAGGAAAAATATCTGTCATATTGGGCAGAAACAACAAAAACCCAAAGCAAACTCAATTGCTACTTGGCCCTAAACAGACAATACAACATAGCTGATTACCTGACCATGGTAAAGGATAACAAACTGAGAAGAACCTTGACAAGGTACAGACTTAGCGAACATAGCCTAGCGATCGAAAAAGGCAGACACAGGCAGACCAGGCTGCCAAGAGAAGACAGGATATGCTCTCACTGCAGTCAGGGAGTAGTTGAGACAGAGATGCACTTCCTCACAGCCTGTGGAAAATATCAGGGCATCAGAGAGAATTTCTATCAAAAATTCTCACAAATATGCCCTGAATTCAGAAATCTGACTGACAACCAAAAACTCCCATTCCTACTGGGGGAGGAGAGAAGCTGTGTAACACTGGCGGCACACTATGTTACAGCTTGCCATGAACAGAGGGACAACCAGTAAACTAAGACAAGAGTATATATAAACAAGGCGAAAATATATTTATAAACTCAGGGATATACCTGTTTATACACTGTATGAATGGAACCGCGTTTATGTGTTCAACCATAAATGTATTTTGATGCTTTGGCAACATAAGATGTACCTTATCATGCCAATAAAGCGATTTGTATTGTATTGTATTGTATTGTGTGGGAGGGGGGGAAGGGGGTGTGTTGGAGGGGGGGAAGGGGGTGTGTGGGTGGGTGGGAAGGGGGTGTGTGGGGGGGAAGGGGTGAGTGGGGGGGAGGGGGTGTGTGGGAGGGGGGGAAGGGGATGTGTGGGAGGGGGGGAGGTGGATGTGGGGGGGAAGGGGGTGTGTGGGGGGGAAGGGTGTGTGTGGGAGGGGGTGAAGGGGGTTTGTGGGAGGGGGGAAGGGGGTGTGTGGGAGGGGGGAAGGGGGTGTGTGGGGGGGAGGGGAACGGGGTATGTGGGAGGGGGAGAAGGGTGTGTGTGGGGGGGGAAGGCGGTGTCTGGGAGGGGGGAGGGCATATGTGGGGGGGAAGGGGGTGTGTGGGAGGGGGGGGTAAGGGGGTGTGTGGGAGGGGGGTAGGGTGTGTGGGAGGGGAGGATGGGGTTATGTGGGGGAAGGGGGAGTGTGGGGGGGAAGGGGGTGTGTGGGGGGGAAGGGGGTGTGTGGGAGGGGGGAAGGGGGGGTGTGAGGGGGGAAGGGGGCGTGTGAGACGGGGGAAGGATGGGTGTGGGAGGGGGAGGAAGGGGGTGTGTGGGAGGGGGGAAGGGGGTGTGTGGGGGGGAAGAGGTGTGTGGGGGGAGGGTGTGCGTGGGAGGGGGGAGGGGGGTGTGGGGGGGAAGGGAGTGTGTGGGAGGGGGGGAAGGGGGTGTGTGGGAGGGGGGTGTGGGGGGGAAGGGGGGGTGTGGGGGGGGAAGGGTGTGTGTGGGAGGGGGTGAAGGGGGTTTGTGGGAGGGGGAGAAGGTGGTGTGTGGGAGGGGGGAAGGGGGTGTGTGGGGGGGAGAAGGGTTGTGTGGGGGGGAGGGGAACGGGGTGTGTGGGAGGGGGGAAGGGGGTGTGTGGGAGGGGGGAAGGGGTGTGTGGGGGGGGAAGGGGGTGTGTGGGAAGGGGGGAGGGTTTGTGTGGGGGGGAAGGGGGTGTGTTCAACCATAAATGTATTTTGATGCTTTGGCAACATAAGATGTACCTTATCATGCCAATAAAGCGATTTGTATTGTATTGTGTGGGAGGGGGGTAAGGGGGTGTGTGGGAGGGGGGGAGGGTGTGTGTGGGAGGGGAGGAAGGGGGTGTGTCGGTTATTTCCCTGACATCTGGAACAAAGGACTCATAACACCCATATACAAAAGTGGGGACAAAATCGACCCAAACAACTATCGAGGCATCTGTGTAAACAGTAACCTGGGGAAGCTATTCTGTAGCATCATAAACAAAAGACTTATAAACTTCCTTGAGGAGCACAATGTCTTGAGTAAAAGCCAAATTGGATTCCTGCCAAACTATAGAACATCCGATCATATCTTCACCCTACAGACCCTAATTGACAAACACGTTCACCATAACAAAAGCAAAATCTACGCATGCTTTGTAGATTTCCAGAAGGCTTTCGACTCCATCTGGCATGACGGTTTATTCCTGAAACTTATCGAAAGCGGGGTAGGAGGGAAAACATATGATGTAATTAAATCAATGTATGCAAACAATAAATGTGCAGTTAAAATTGGAGACAAACAAACAAAATACTTCCCACAGGGGCGGGGATGACGCAGGGCTCGCCAATCTCACCGACACTCTTTAATATTTACATTAATGGATTGGCAAAACTACTTGAACAATCTACAGCACCTGGCCTCACCCTATATGAATCCAAGGTTAAATTCCTCCTCTATGCAGACGACCTGGTTCTGCTGTCACCAACTAAGGAGGGTCTACAGCAGAACCTGGACCTGCTGGAGTCGTACTGCCAGACTTGGGCCCTGACAATAAATCCCCAAAAAACCAAAGTCCTTGTGTTCCAGCAAAGATCCAAACATCAGGGACCCAAAATAAATTTCACAGTAGGAACAACCAAAATTGAACAAGCCACTCACTACACATACTTGGGCTTAAAAATCAGTTCTACGGGAAACTTCAAACTGGCTGTGAATGAACTGAAAGAGAAAGCAAGAAGGGCTTTCTATGCCATCAAAAAATCAATCCAAATAGAAATCCCAATTAGCATTTGGCTCAAAATTTTCAAATCAGTAATTGAACCAATTGCACTCTATTGCAGTGAGGTATGGGGACCGCTAACACAACAAGAATTTGCAAAATGGGACAAACACCCAATTGAGATCCTACATGCAGAATTCTGTAAAAGTATCCTCCGGACTCAAAGGGAAACAGTAAACAATGCATGCAGGGCGGAACTAGGCCAATATCCATTAATAATCACTATCCAAAAAAGAGCCACCAAATTTTGGAATCACCTACAAATGAGCAACCCCCAATGCTATCACTACGACCCCCTGAAATGCCAATAGCTGACCATAAGAAAAATACCCTCAGTCAACTAGTCCTGGGACTCAGTGAAGTAACTACTAACAACACTAACAATAACCAGTCCCAGGACAGTGACAGGGTAACACAAAGAATTCGACCCAACACAATCGTCGCTAAGCAAAAGGAAAAATATCTGACATATTGGGCAGAAACAACAAAAACCCAAAGCAAACTCAATTGCTACTTGGCCCTAAACAGACAATACAACATAGCTGATTACCTGACCATGGTAAAGGATAACAAACTGAGAAGAACCTTGACAAGGTACAGACTTAGCGAACATAGCCTAACGATCGAAAAAGGCAGACACAGGCAAACCAGGCTGCCAAGAGAAGACAGGATATGCTCTCACTGCAGTCTGGGAGTAGTTGAGACAGAGATGCACTTCCTCACAGCCTGTGGAAAATATCAGGACATCAGGGAGAATTTCTACCAAAAGTTCTCCCAAATATGCCCTGAATTCAGAAATCTGAATGACAACCAAAAACTCCCTTTCCTACTGGGGGAGGAGAGAAGCTGTGTAACACTGGCGGCACACTATGTTACAGCTTGCCATGAACAGAGGGACAACCAGTAAACTAAGACAAGAATATATACAAACAAGGCGAATGTATATTTATAAACTGTATGAATAGAACCGCGTTTATGTGTTCAACCATAAATGTATTTTGATGCTTTGGCAACATAAGATGTACCCTTATCATGCCAATAAAGCGATTTGAATTGTGAATTGTGTGGGGGGGAAGGGGGAGTGTGGGAGGGGGGAAGGGGGTGTGTGGGGGCGGAAGGGGGTGTGTGGGAGGGGAAGGGTGTGTGTGTGAGGGGGGAAGGGGGTGTGGGGGGAAGGGGGTGTGTGGGAGGGGGGAAGGGGGGGTGAGGGGGAAGGGGTGTGTGGGAGGGGGGAAGGGGGTGTGTGGGAGGGGGAAAGGGGTGTGTGGGAGGGGGGAAGGGGGGTGTGTGGGAGGGGGGGAAGGGGTGTGTGGGGGGGAGGGGTTGTGTGGGAGGGGGTGGGGTGTGTGGGGAGGGGGGAAGGGGGTGTGTGGGAGGGGGGAAGGATGGGTGTGGGAGGGGGAGGAAGGGGTGTGTGGGAGGGGGGGAAGGGGGTGTGTGGGAGGGGGAAAGGGGTGTGTGGGAGGGGGGAAGGGGGTGTGTGGGAGGGGGGGAAGGGGTGTGTGGGGGGGAGGGGTTGTGTGGGAGGGGGGGTGGGGGGGGGTGGGAGGGGGGAAGGGGTGTGTGGGAGGGGGGTAGGGGGTGTGTGGGAGGGGTGGAAGGGGGTGTGTGTGGGAGGGGGGGGGAAGGGGGGGGTGGGAGGGGGGAAGGGGGTGTGTGGGAGGGGGCAGGGGGTGTGTGGGAGGGGGGAAGTGGTTGTGTGGGGGGAAGGGGGTGTGTGGGGGGGAAGTGGGTGTGTGGGAGGGGGGAAGGGGGTGTGTGGGAGGGGGGTTGTGGGTATGTGGGAGGGGGGAAGGGGGTGTGTGGGAGGGGGGAAGTGGTTGTGTGGGGGGAAGGTGGTGTGTGGGGGGGAAGGAGGTGTTTGGGAGAGGGGAAGGGGATTTGTGGGAGTGGGAAGTGGGTGTGTGGGAGGGGGGATGAGGGTGTGTGGGACAGTGTGGAAGGGGGTGTGTGGAAGGAGAGGAAGGGGGTGTGTTGGAGGGGGGGAAGGGGGTGTGTGGGAGGGGGGAAGGGGGTGTGTGGGAGGGGGGAAGAGGGTGTGTGGGACAGTGTGGAAGGGGGTGTGTGGAAGGGGAGGAAGGGGGTGTGTTGGAGGGGGGAAGGGGGTGTGTGGGAGGGGGAAGGGGGTGTGTGGAGGGGGGTGAGGGGGGTGTGGGGGGGGAAGGGGGTGTGTGGGAGGGGGGGAAGGGGGTGTGTGGGGAGGTGGGGAAGGGGGTGTGTGGGAGGGGGGGAAGGGGGGGGGTGGGGGGGGGGAAGGGGGGTGTGGGGGGGGATGGGGGTGTGTGGGGGGAAGGGGGTGTGTGGGAGGGGGGAAGGGGGTGTGTGGGAGGGGGGAGGGGGTGTGGGGGGGGAAGGGGGTGTGTGGTGAGGGGGGGAAGGGGGATGTGTGGAGGTGGGGAAGGGGGTGTGTGGGAGGGGGGAAGGGGGGGTGGGGGGGGAAGGGGGCGTGTGGTGGGGGGGATGGGGGTGTGTGGGGGGGAAGGGGGTGTGTGTGGGAGGGGGGAAGGGGGTGTGTGGGAGGGGGGAGGGGGTGTGGGGGGGAAGGGGGTGTGTGGGAGGTGGGGAAGGGGGTGAACAACCAAATTGAACAAACACTCACTACACATACTTGGGCTTAAAAATCAGTTCTACGGGAAACTTCAACTGGCTGTGAATGAACTGAAAGAGAAAGCAAGAAGGGCTTTCTATGCCATCAAAAATCAATCCAAATAGAAATCCCAATTAGCATTTGGCTCAAAATTTTCAAATCAGTAATTGAACCAATTGCACTCTATGGCAGTGAGGTCTGGGGACCACTAACACAACAAGATTTTGCAAATGGGACAAACACCCAATTGAGATCCTACATGCGGAATTCTGTAAAAGTATCCTCCGGACTCAAAGGAAAACAGTAAACAACGCATGCAGGGCGGAACTAGGCCAATACCCATTAATAATCACTATCCAAAAAAGAGCCACCAAATTTTGGAATCACCTACAAATGAGCAACCCCCCAATGCTATCACCTACGATGCCCTGAAATGCCAAGAGCTGACCATGAAGAAGAATACCCTCAGTCAACTAGTCTGGGACTCAATAAAGTAACTAATAACAATACTAACAATAACCAGTCCAGGACAGTGACAGGGTAACAGAAAGAATTCGACCCAACACAATCGTCGCTAAGCAAAAGGAAAAATATCTGTCATATTGGGCAGAAACAACAAAAACCCAAAGCAAACTCAATTGCTACTTGGCCCTAAACAGACAATACAACATAGCTGATTACCTGACCATGGTAAAGGATAACAAACTGAGAAGAACCTTGACAAGGTACAGACTTAGCGAACATAGCCTAGCGATCGAAAAAGGCAGACACAGGCAGACCAGGCTGCCAAGAGAAGACAGGATATGCTCTCACTGCAGTCAGGGAGTAGTTGAGACAGAGATGCACTTCCTCACAGCCTGTGGAAAATATCAGGGCAACAGAGAGAATTTCTATCAAAAATTCTCACAAATATGCCCTGAATTCAGAAATCTGACTGACAACCAAAAACTCCCATTCCTACTGGGGGAGGAGAGAAGCTGTGTAACACTGGCGGCACACTATGTTACAGCTTGCCATGAACAGAGGGACAACCAGTAAACTAAGACAAGAGTATATATAAACAAGGCGAAAATATATTTATAAACTCAGGGATATATCTGTTTATACACTGTATGAATGGAACCGCGTTTATGTGTTCAACCATAAATGTATTTTGATGCTTTGGCAACATAAGATGTACCTTATCATGCCAATAAAGCGATTTGTATTGTATTGTATTGTATTGTGTGGGAGGGGGGAAGGGGGTGTGTGGGGGGGGGAAGGGGGCGTGTGGGGGGGATGGGGGGGTGTGGGGGGGAAGGGGGTGTGTGGGAGGGGGGAAGGGGGTGTGTGGGAGGGGGGAAGGGGGTGTGTGGGAGGGGGGAAGGGGGTGTGTTGGGGGGAAGGAGTTGTGTGGGAATTGAGGGGAAGGGGGTATGGGAGGGGGGAAGCGGGTGTGTGGGAGGGGGGAAGGGGGGCTGTGGGAGACGGGAGGAAGGGGGTGTGTTGGAGGGGGGAAGGGGGTGTGTGGGAGGGGGGGAAAGGGGGTGTGTGGGGGGGAGGGTGTTTGTGGGTGGGAGGGGGTGTGTGGGAGGGGGAGGGTGTGTGTAGGGGGGAATGGGGTGTGTGGGAGGGGCAAGGTGGTGTGTGGGAGGGGGAAGGGGTGTGTGGGAGTGGGGTGGAAGGGGTGTGTGGGAGCGGGGGGGAAGGGGGTGTGTGGGAGGTGGGAAGGGGGTGTGTGGGAGGGGGGGAAGTGGGTGTGTGGGGGGGAAGGGGGTGTGTGGGAGGGGGGGAAGGGGGTGTGTGGGAGGGGGGAAGGGGGTGTGTGGGGGGGAAAGTGTGTGTGTGGGAGGGGAGAAGTGTGTGTGTGGGAGGGGGGAAGTGGGTGTGTGGGGGGGAAGTGGTTGTGTGGGAGGGGGGAAGGGGGTATGTGGGAGGGGTTTGGAAGGTGGTGTGTGGTGGGGGAAGGGGGTGTGTGGGGGAGGGAAGGGGGTGTGTGGGAGGGGGGAAGGGTGTGTGTGGGGGGGAAAGTGTGTGTGTGTGAGGGGAGAAGTGGGTGTGTGGGAGGGGGGAAGTGGGTGTGTGGGGGGGAAGTGGTTGTGTGGGAGGGGGGAAGGGGGTATGTGGGAGGGGTTTGGAAGGGGGTGTGTGGGAGGGGGGGAAGGGGGTATGTGGGAGGGGTTTGGAAGGGGGTGTGTGGGGGAGGGAAGGGGGTGTGTGGGGGAGGGAAGGGGGTGTGTGGGAGGGGGGAAGCCACCAAATTTTGGAATCACCTACAAATGAGCAACCCCCAATGCTATCACTACGATGCCCTGAAATGCCAAGAGTTGACCATAAAGAAGAATACCCTCAGTCAACTAGTCCTGGGAGCTCAATAAAGTAACTAATAACAATACTAACAATAACCAGTCCCAGGACAGTGACAGGGTAAACACAAAGAATTCGACCCAGACACAATCGTCGCTAAGCAAAAGGAAAAATATCTGACATATTGGGCAGAAACAACAAAAACCCAAAGCAAACTCAATGCTACTTGGCCCTAAACAGACAATACAACATAGCTGATTACCTGACCATGGTAAAGGATAACAAACTGAGAAGAACCTTGACAAGGTACAGACTTAGCGAACATAGCCTAGCGATCGAAAAAGGCAGACACAGGCAGACCAGGCTGCCAAGAGAAGACAGGATATGCTCTCACTGCAGTCAGGGAGTAGTTGAGACAGAGATGCACTTCCTCACAGCCTGTGGAAAATATCAGGGCATCAGAGAGAATTTCTACCAAAAATTCTCACAAATATGCCCTGAATTCAGAATCTGACTGACACCAAAAACTCCCATTCCTACTGGGGGAGGAGAGAAGCTGTGTAACACTGGCGGCACACTATGTTACAGCTTGCCATGAACAGAGGGACAACCAGTAAACTAAGACAAGAGTATATATAAACAAGGCGAATGTATATTTATAAACTCAGGGATATACCTGTTTATACACTGTATGAATGGAACCGCGTTTATGTGTTCAACCATAAATGTATTTTGATGCTTTGGCAACATAAGATGTACCTTATCATGCCAATAAAGCGATTTGTATTGTATTGTATTGTATTGGGTGTGTGGGAGGGGGGGAAGGGGTTCTGTGGGGGGGGAGGGGGTGTGTGAGAGTGGGGGAGGGTGTGTGTGGGAGGGGGGGAAGGGTGTGTGTGGGAGTGGGGTAAGGGGGTGTGTGTGAGGGGGGAAGGGGGTGTGTGGGAGGGGGAGAAGGGTGTGTGTGTGGGGGAAGGGGTGTGTGGGAGATGGGGAAGGGGTGTGTGGGGGGGAAGGTGGTGTGTGGGGGGGGGAAGGGGGTGTGTGGAGGGGGGAAGGGGTGTGTGGGTGGGAGAAGGGGGATTGTGGAGGGGAAGGGGGTGTGTGGGGGGGAAGGGGGAGTGGGGAGAGGGGGTGTGGGGGGAGCAGGGGTATGTGGGAGGGGGGAGGGGGTGTGTGGGAGGGGGGTGGAAAGGCTGTGTGGAGGAGAGGATGGGGGTGTGTGGGAGGGGGAAGGGGGAGAAATGGAGGGGGGGGAAGGGGGGGAAAGGGAGTGGGGGAGCCAGCAGACCCTCTCCCCTATGCCAGTGTTGGTCCCTGTCTGGGCCGGAAGCCTGGGACTGGAGTTGCACTGCCGTTCGTTGGAGAAGCCTAGGCCTCGGGCCCCTGCACTGACATGGCCCAGCCTACCTTTTAATACCTTGAAACATGAAACTTAAAGTACTTATAAAACATTTTTGGTAAATCTTTCTATAACATATACTTTACAACCTCACCAATCTTTTATTGAAAAAGGGGGTCCTCACCTGTCACTGCTGTATCAGAAACAACAATGGCCGCCGCTTGCTTTTCAGTTGGAAAGATTAGGACCCGATTGGGAGCACTGAAGCCCCACCCACTCTATGTTCCTCTACTAAGATGGCCGCGCATGCACTCTGTTACACACTGAATCAAAATGGCATTGCACTCAAACTTTTCGCCCTCCTTGACAAAGATGGCTGCCATTAACCTGGGGCTGTCAGCAGAAGAAATCCCCTCAGCTGCAAACACGGGACCTTCAGATAATTATTTGGGGCTTGCGACCTACCCCAGTTGCTTATGAAGCCTCCCCACCTACCGACCCCGGGAATGGAGCGGAGGCAGCAGACCCTCTCCCCTCTGCCAGTGTTGGTCCCTCTCTAGGCTGGGAGCCTGGGACTGGAGTTGTACTGCTGGCGGTTGGAGAAGCCTAGGCCCCGGGCCCCCGCACTGACATGGCCCCAAGAAATAAATCACATACTGGACTCATTTATTACACGCAAATTATATAATGAGCTAGTTGGGCTCCTAAGTATCAAATTTGTGCTGGATAAAATCCCCTTCACACACACAGAAAGTGGAAAAAAGAAATCAATAGTTAATAGTTAGGAATCAAGATGGCTGACACTCACCTCGGTTCAGAATGATAAGGCCCGCCCACACACGCACCGATTGGTCAACTGTCAGGTCACTGAAGTGTAGGATTGGTCAATGGTCCTGTCACTCGACTGTAGGATGGCCCGCCCGCACACACAATGAACCCGCCCCCACTCGATGCAAATGAGCGGATAATGAGCAGAATTGTGAACGTTTTTTGGATGCCGTCGGCACAATTTTTGTCCGACCAAAAAGTAAATATGCCTACAAGAGTCCCCTAATGATGAGCTTTCTTTTGATATAACATATGTGTAGGTACGCTCTATAACTTTTGATTGTATAGCCGGACAGAGAGACAGACAGAGAGACAGACAGAGAGACAGACAGAGAGACATATCCTTTTATATATATAGATTCACATCAGCTTCATAAAAGGAGTTGATTAGCTTCAAAATAATATTAACAAAACTATCCAAAATTAGTTTAGATTGTGACCATTTGTATTTATGGGCCAAATCGCCATTACTTCCCAGGGAACTTCGTTTTTTTCAGCTGGATTTCTATTCTGCTTCTCTATTTTTGCTGTCTGTGCCACAGCTTTTGCCTTACGCTTTCACGATACCCGCCTTCCTCCACAAGCAAGGTTCAAAATAGAACTGTCTCTGTGCTTCACCAGAGTTAGAGGAAGTTAATGTTTGACATTAGGATGAACGACTGCTCTGCATTGTTTGTTTTTCAGGCAAAGGCATGGAAATTGGATTGCGCCTGAACCAGGTTGCAATTCTGAGGCAGCGCACGTTGCGCGTGCCTAATGAGGCCAACGGCTGGACTATGGCAAATTGATCCGCCAGCTTCATTAGTATAATACTGCATGCACCAATCATTGCGGGGGTGGGGTGGGGTGGAGGAAGCAAGCCACTGTTAGGGTACGTCTGCGGGGAAGGGAGGCAATTGACGGGGAGTGAACAGCGGTTGGCAGTGGCCTGTAGTTTTAAGGTGGAACCAGGAGAATCATGCTTGCTCCTCCCAGTAACACTTTCAGGTAAATAACTTGTATTTATATAACATCTTTAACATAGTAAAATATCACAAGGCACTTCACAGGAGCAATTATCAAGCAAAATTTGACACTGAGCTGCATAAGGACACCTCCGAGACACCCTAGTCCACTCCTCTATCACCCCCAGCACCCCTTCCCCTTCGCCCGGCACCTTCCCGTGCAAGCGCAGGAGATGCAACATCTGCCCATATACCTCCCCCCTTCCCACTGTCCAGGGCCCCAAACACCACTTCCAGGTGAAACAGCAATTTACATGTACTTCTTGCAATCTAGTATACTGTATTCGCTGCTCATGATGTGGTCTCCTCTACATTGGGGAGACAAAACGCAGATTGGGGACCGCTTTGCAGAACACTTCCGTTCAGTCCGTAAGGGTGACTGCGAGCTTCCGGTCGCCTGTCATTTCAATTCACCGTTCCATTCCCACTCAGACCTCACCATCTGCGGCCTCTTGCATTGTTCCACGGAAGCTCAGCGTAAACTCGAGGAACAGCACCTCATCTTCCGATTAGGCACTCTACAACCTTCCGGACTCAATATCGAGTTCAACAATTTCAGATCGTAATCTCGGCCCCTATTATATTTTTATATTTTTGATCCACACTTTTGGTTTGTGCCTTTTCCTTTCTTTTCTCTCTCTCTCTCTCACATGGCAGCTGTCTTTCACTCTGCCAGCGCATTTCACACTTCATCTAGAGCCATTGTTTGTTTCTTTACCTGTCCTATTACTATCTCGTCTCACCTTGAATATCTCTTAATGTCTCTTCTTTCATCCCCTCCACCATTTCCCACCTCTCAAACTGCCTTTTAATCTGTTTCATTTCCTGCCTTTTTTTCTCAGTTCTGTAGAAGGGTTTCGACCTGAAATGGTGACTCTGTTTCTCTCTCCCCGGATGTTGCCTGGCCTGCTGAGTTTTTCTTGCGTTTTCTGTTGTTATTTAGGACAGATTGGTCAAAGAGATAGGTTTTAACAGCGACTTAAAGGAGGAGAGAGAGGTAGAGAGGCCGAGAGGTTTAGGGAGGGAAATCCACAGCTTAGGGCCTGTGGTAAACCACTGTATTGTATATTGCCACCTCTGGGTGGCGCTGTGTATGGAGGCATGCCTCAGCTGACTCCACCCACCACTGTGTGGGTTTCGTTCAGACTTGTTCAGTCACTCACGAAGAAGCATGGTCTCTTCTTAGCTAATAAAAGCCTTATTCGTCTCTTCTTTCGACTCATCATCTCTTCTTCGACTCATCACCTTTTATGAAGTAATTGATAAGCGTATCAGGGCCTAGGCAGCTGAAGGCACGGCTGCCAGTGGTGGAGTGATTAAAATTGGGGATGCACAAGAGGCCAGAATTTGAGGACTGCAGAGATCTCGGAGGGTTCTAGGGCTGGAGGAGATTACAGAGATAGGGAGGGGTGAGGCCATGGAGGGATTTGAAAACAAGGATGAAAATGTTCAAATTGAGGTGTTGCTGGATCAGGAACCAATGTAGGTCGGCAAGCACAGGGGTGATGGGTGAATGGGACATGGTGTAAGTTAGAATAGAGGCAACAGAGCTTTGGATGAGCTCAAGTTTATGGAAGATGGAAGCTGGGAGGCCAGCCAGGAGATCATTGGGATTGTCAAGTTTAGTGGTAACAAAGGCATGGACGAGGGTTTCAGCAGCAGATGAGCTGAGGCAGTGGCGGAGACAGGTGATGTTATGGAGGTGGAAGACCTTTTTGGTGGCAGCCTCCAGGGGTCCCTTTAAGGAATGCTGGTTAGGCCGCATGCAGATGGGTAATCCTGATGAAATCTGGTAATGCGTTCACTAACGTAAACGAATTTTCGGTTTGGGCCCTAAAACAGGTTTTAGGTCCCTCATTATCATAATCAAGGAACCTAAGGGCTGTTTTAGGTGGCCTCCAGGGACACCTCTACATGAAACAATATGGCATGTTTCTGACACCATTTAGACACGGGAGGTTGGCCCCCTAAATTGGACCTCTTTGCTCCTGTTTTCTGCCTGGAATTTGGGTAGAACAAGGCCCAATTTCACCCTCTCTTTTTCATTCGTAAGATACTCTGCTCTGAAGAATAACAATTCATTTTGGCTGTTGCCAAAACTTCTGCACAAGACTACTTCCCCTCCCCCTCCATATCAACACCACAAATTTAAACTGAGTGAAATGGTTGTAGTGGCTGGAACAACATCTAAAATGAATGTCACTGTAAAAAGTGTGTAGAATTGATTCTAAAAATGTTAAAAGTCATACCCAATTAATATTTTTTTGTTTGGTTTAGTTTTCTCCTGCTAACAGAACAGTCAGAGCAAAGGCTGGTGGAGAATTATACTTGAGCACCAAGAGTGATCTGAAAACTGATGTATAATAATACTCTAAATATACAACATAGTAAGCACATTTTTTCTTCTTTGATTTTCTCTCCTCACTATGTATCTCGATGGGTGGTGTTGACCCTCCAATAACTCAGCCAGGCTGCCATTTACCATAAGTAAATCTGGACCGTTCATACTGGCAGCTTATTCAACCTAGAAGTGCAATTGCATATAGATTATTTCTGCCCTCACATATTGCCCACATACAAATACATTCCTTTCAGCTGTAAACGCTGGCTAGTTTTTCCTCTTTCTTGCCTGGGGGACAATGTGACCATTTGTCGAGCTCCACTGCTAGCACGGATGATATCCACTAACTCAGAAAAACAAAGCACAGACAGAACAAGGATCTTCCTGGTCTGTACAGCTCAGTGCTATTCCACCACATGTATTTTCATATATTTGCTAATATAAGTGTAAAAGTCATTGCCAGTAAAAAGACAGGTTCCCCACTTTATACTCATACCAATGGGTGGATATAAAAGATTCCACGACACAATTTGTAAAGCAGGGGAGTTATCCCTGATGTCCTGCTCAATATTTATCCCTCAATCAACATCAATAAAAAAAACAGATTATCTGGTCATTACCTCATTGCTGTTGTGAGAGCTTGCTGTGCACAAATTGGCTGCCGTGTTTCCTACATTACTATGCTTCAGAAGTACTTAATTGGCTGTAAAGCACTTTGGGATGTCCTGAGGTCATGAAAGGCGCTATATAAATGCAAGTTTTTTCTAACTTTTTCACGCATATTAGGAAAATGTATCTTCACATGTGCGGTGAATTTCCACAGGGATCTGCCCACTGACCTGCTGTAACTTCGGCAGAAGAGTCGCAGAAACCCTGCAACGCAGAAACACAATTTAGGCCTTTTTTCTGGCGGTTCTGTGGCTCTTCCGCCTACGTTACAAAAGCTGAGTGAGAGGGCCCACGCAGAAAATCATCCCCACGGTGTTGTTACTTTATGAGACAAGCTGGTGAATAGACCTATGATTTTTGATGCAAGTGGCCTGCGCGGGAGCTTCAGACATCTGTACGGCTGTGCTGCTAAATGGGAAAATTGTCTGAGTGTGCACTCATGGAATAGAATGCGCTGATTTGTACCAATAGATACATTTTCACAGCATCTCATTTTTCAAAGGCAGCAGAGGGAAATAGTGGCCTATCAATTCCCTGTAGTAGCGCCGGCCGTTAACGCCGGTTTTCTTGAAAAAATGGTGGCCACCCCTTCTGGCGTGGGACACTGTGGCTAACATTTTGGAGAAGTCGTTAGCACTGCCGTTGCCTGCGCTCACCTCACCAATGTAAATGTGCAGATCGTGACGTCAATCGGTGTGCAACGCCTGATTTGACTCACGACTGCAATTTTGGACGTTGCTGCACACCATAACACCCTCTCCTAACCACGCACGGAAGAATGTGCATTAGCAGTTGTAGAGATGTTGTCAGTGCTTCTTAAAGGGACACAGACATCTTTCAGGTATGTTTAGATTTCAGCTTTTGGACTTTTTTTTATAGTTTATTGAAGTAGTGGCTTGGTGCAATACATTTAAAAAGTTGTTAAAGTGTGCAGGGAGCGCTGCTGGATGCTTGCAAGGCTTTGGATGATAAAAGAAGGCCTCTGAGAAGACCACTTGCTCCCACTCCTGGGGGCTCCAGTTGCAGTCCACCTTGGGCTGCAACATCACATGGAGATGAAGCAGAGGCAAAAAGGGGACAAGATGCTCGCAGAGGGAAGAGGAGGAAGCAGAAGAGGAGTAAGCAGAAGAGGAGGAAGCGGAAGGAAGGAAGCAACCTAGACAGCCCCTTTCTGGCCAGGATATCCGGGATGGAATCATCCGCCTGCAGTACCAGTGACCACAACTCCAATTCCCCTTTCAACATTTGTCCCACACCTTACCTTCCCTCTGTTACTAACCATCAAAGCGTCCTCTTGGCCACAATGCTGAAATAAAAGCCACCACAAAGCAACTTTATCCATATATGCATCCAATTTTACATCAAAAAATCAACTAATCACCCTTGTGCATTCCCTTAGTGACTGTCTTGTGTGTGCCTTTGCGTATCCTAGTGACATCATGCAGTGTTACCCCAATGGCTGCAGCATGGCTGCTGGAAGGTTGCTGACTTTCAGTGGGGTACACTGCAGATGGCCTTGCAGGACGATCTCGAGAAGTTGGTGGCTGGGAATGTCAACTCAAGTGACAATGTTTCTTATTATTATTCTTCACTCTCCTCTTCATCTTCTTGTTGACCCACTGGCTGGACAGGCATAATTTCTTGCGTGTCTGAAATGAGGAAGGCACAAGTGTAGGGTTGTGGTGAGGGAAGGGTGGGAAAGCAAGGGTTGCATGCTTATGATAGCAAAATACTGCAGATGCTGGAAATCCGAAATAACAACAGAAAATGCTGGAAAAACTCAGCAGGCCAGGCAACATCCGTGGAGAGAAATTAGAGTCAACGTTTCGGGTCAATACCCTTTATCAAGACTAAAGAGGCACAGGGAATGAAATAGATTAAGAGGCCGGGCTGGGAGAGAACAAAAGAGAAGAGACATTAAGACGTATTCAAAACGAGACGAGGTGGTGATAGGACTAGTGGAGACAAAAGACAGCTGTAGATTAGGTGTGAAATGCGCTGGCAGAATGGGAGACAGCTGCCATGTGGGAGAGAGAAAAAAAAGGAAAGGGGGGAAAAAGCAAAACAAAGGTGTGGATAAAAAATATAAGTAAAAATGTAAAAGGGGCCGAGGTTATGATCTGAAATTGTTGAACTCGATATTGAGTCCGGAAGGCTGTAAAGTGCCTAATCGGAAGATGAGGTGCTGTTCCTCGAGTTTGCGTTGAGCTTCCGTGGAACAATGCAAGAGGCCAAGGGCGGTGAGATCCGCGTGGGAATGGGGCGGTGAATTAAAATGACAGGCGACCGTAAGCTCGGGGTCACCCTTGCGGACTGAACGGAGGTGTTCCGCAAAGCGGTCACCCAATCTGCCTTTGGTCTCCCCAATGTAGAGGAGACCGCATCGTGAGCAGCGAATACAGTATACTAGATTGCAAGAAGTACAAGTAAATCGCTGTTTCACCTGGAAGGGGTGTTTGGGGCCCTGGACAGTGGGAAGGGGGGAGGTATAAGGGCAGGTGTTACATCTCCTGCACTTGCACGGGAAGGTGCCAGGTGAAGGGGAAGGGGTGCTGGGGGTGATAGAGGAGTGGACTAGGGTGTCTTGGAGGGAGCGGTCCCTACGGAATGCTGAAAGGGGAGGGGAGGGGAAGATGCGTTTGGTGGTGGGATCACTTTGGAGGTGGCGGAAATAGCGGAGGATGATCCGTTGAATGTGGAGGCTGGTGGGGTGAAAGGTGAGGACAAGGGGAACCCTATCGTGGTTGCGGGAGGGAGGGGCAGGGGTGAGGGCAGAAGTGCGGGAGATAGAACGGACACGGTCGAGGGCCGTGTCAACCACGATAGAGGGGAATCCTCGGTTGAGGAAAAAGGAAGACATGTCGGAAGCACTGGTGTGGAAGGTGGCGTCGTCGGAGCAGATGCGGCGGAGACGGAGAAACTGGGAGAATGGAATAGAGTCCTTACAGGAGGCGGGATGGGAGGAAGTGTAGTCCATATAGCTGTGGGAGTCAGTGGGCTTGTAGTGAATATTGGTCAATAACCTATCCCCAGAGATGGAGACGGAGAAGTCGAGGAAGGGGAGGGAAGAGTCAGAGATGGACAATGTGCAGGTGAGGGAAGGGTGGAAATTGGAGGCAAAGTGAATAAAATTGTCTAGTTCAGGGCGAGAACAGGAAACCGCACCGATACAGTCATCAATGTATCAGAAAAAGAGGTGAGGGAGGGGACCCGAGTAGGACTGGAACAAAGAGTGTTCCACATATCCCACGAAAAGGCAGGCATAGCTAGGACCCATGCGGGTACCCATAGCAACACCTTTGATTTGGAGGAAATGAGTGGAGTTAAAGGAGAAGTTGTTCAATGTGAGAACAAGTTCAACCAGGCGGAGGAGGATCGTGGTGGATGGGGACTGGTCGGGCCACTGTTCAAGGAAGAAGTGGAGCGCCCTCAGGCCATCCTGGTGGGGGATGGAGGTGTAGAGGGATTGTACGTCCATGGTGAAAAGGAAGCGGTTGGGGCCAGGAAACTGGAAACTGTTAAAGTGGCAGAGGGCGTCTGAAGAGTCGTGGATGTAGGTGGGAAGAGACTGGACAAGGTGAGAAAAGACAGAGTCGAGATAGGAAGAGATAAGTTCCATGGGGCAAGAACAGGCTGAAACGATGGGTCTACCAGGGCAGTCCTGTTTGTGGATCTTGGGAAGGAGGTAGAAGCGGGCTGTGCGGGGTTGGGGAACTATGAGGTTGGTGGCCACGGGGGGGGAAGATCTCCAGAGGAGATGAGTTCAGTGACAGTCTTGGAAATGGTGGTTTGATGTTTGGTAGTGGGGTCATAGTCCAGGTGGAGGTAGGAGGAGGTGTCGGAGAGTTGGAGTTCAGCTTCCGCTAGGTAGAGGCCAGTTCAACTTCCGCTAGGTAGAGATCAGTTCCCACATGGCAGCTGTCTCCCATTCTGCCAGCGCATTTCACACCGAATCTAGAGCTGTCTTTTGTCTCCACTAGTCCCATCACCATCTCGTCTTGTTTTGAATACCTCTTAATGTCTCTTCTCTTTTGTTCTCTCCCAGCCCGGCCTCTTAATCTATTTCATTCCCTGTGCCTCTTTAGTCTTGATAAAGCGTTTTGACCCAAAACGTTGACTCTAATTTCTCTCCACGGATGTTGCCTGGCCTGCTGAGCTTTTCCAGCATTTTCTGTAGTTGCATGCTTATACCATGCGCAGTTTGTACATCAGAAGAGATTGTGGGATGAGGGGGAAGTGGGATGTGAGAAAGAGGATAAAATGGATCTTGTATTCTTTCAGCCCCGGCGCTGGCTAAGGGCTGCCAAAAATGACCTGCACCATCTCCCCAATAGAGTGAGGCGAAGCTAGGAATGTGAGGTGTGCCTCGTGTTTGGTAGATATTGTTGGTAGGTGAGTGATGTGGGTGGGGGTGGGGGTGGTCGTGCATTGAGCACTGTGTGAGGCTAGTGGTACAGTTGGTAGGAGATTGCTTATGAAGACCACTCATCTGAGGTCATGAAACTACTTTGAACACTGGAGCCAGTCCTGGGGCGGCACTGCTGCCAATGACGGCCTTGGCAATCTGGTCCCACATTTTTCTTTCTGGAGGGCCTCCTGTGGGTAGAGGATCTCTCTTCCAGTGTTAACCCCCTGTACAAAGCTGGAGAGCTGTGTGCGAGAACCTGGGTGCCCTTTCTCTGGCCTGTTGAGCCATTTTTGTTAGTGCTGAAGCAATTTTACCATTTTTTAGATGCAGAAGGTAGTTCAGCTTTAAGAGCTGAATAGAATTATTTTAGAATAATTTTTAATGTTTTTATTTTTCAGAAGTCAGTTGAGCTTTAAGGGCTAGAGACTGCTTTCTAAAATGACATCCTTGCTTTAAGAAAATGCAGCCTCGCTCCAGGGACGCAACATTGGGCCCCCTGCTGAGCGCACAGCCTGAAACTGCACGTCCGTTGCTGGGCTGTGCGTTAAAATCATTCAGATCAGCAGGCAGCACCAAAATAACGTGCAGCCTGTGACTTTTTTAAGGGCCGCGAGCAAATCTCGCCCCGCGGTGCCAGCGCCCATTTTCAGGCCTTATCAAATTTCCAGACCAATGGCTATAGCATTGTCCTTCTTAGTATGGAAATGCTTCACACTCACAACAGAGGGTGATCCAGACAGGCCAACCTCCAACAGTTTAGTTGAAGGACATCTGAGACCAATTTGAGGGATTTGTGTGCCTCCTTTAGTGAAAAACAAATGCAGGGACAGGACATGCCTGACTAAGTCTCCCATTGTAGCTAAGCAGATATGTGCAGTGTTTGGTAACAAAGTTAGGTCAGAGTTCTTAGGATTGTGCTGCATGCCCATGGTGATTTGAGTCACTATCCTGTGAAAATTTTTATTGGAAAATTAGAATTTTATACAATTCCTCTCTTCCCTTGAAGTTTTTACATTTTTGTGTTAAAGGTCTTTAATGCTGTGCTTAACATAGGGGCATCTCAAAGTCTCCAATTTCCTTTTATACCCAAACACTCAACTTACTCTATGCTTACAAACTCAAGGGACCACAAACTGGTAGTTTCCTATTAAAAGCAGATGAGGTTTTCTTCTGCTCAGTATTAAAATAATCCTTTTTAAAAAATGTTCCTATTGACACTCCACTTACAGGAGAATACGGCCTAGAAATTGAGTTTTGGCTTAGCCAGGGCTTTAGCGCCGGAAGTTAGTGCCGGCGCTAAGTCCCCCTGCGCGCGCCAAAAATTCAGCAGGGCCGCGCCCAAACGGCTGCCGGCGCTACTGAAGGGTCTTTGCGGCGGTAAATCGGCGCTAACTGCCGTTTCGCGCCGCAATTCTGGCGCTGCGGCACCCGATGCGGTGCGGCAGGCTCGGGAAGTGCAGGCCTCCTCCTTCCCTTAAGGAGGAGCTGCCTGCACCCGGCCGCGGCCCGCGAAAATCTTTTTAAAAATGAGCCCGGCACCTCGGACAAGTGCCGGGCTTGCTTCTGTTCCGGGGGGGGGGTGGAGGGAAGTCCGGGGAGGGAGCTGCGGCCAGGCGGCCGGCGGGAAAGCGGCCGGCCGCCGCGGGGCCTTTAATGCGCCGGCGCAAAGACTTGTAAGACTCTGTTGCCAGAGTCTTAGTTGCGGCTGCCACGGGCGAGGCGGCCGCAACTGAATTTCGGCGCTGGGGCCCGTCGGCATGGCAACCGGGACGCTGCGCACACCGATGACGTCATCGGTGCCGGCGCAGCGCTACCGGTCTACCGCGGCGGAAGGGCCCCAGGCAATTTCGGCGCCGGCGCCAATTGCAGCGCTAGGCCCTCTAGCGCCGCAAAATCGGCGCTAAGGGCACTCAATTTCTAGGCCTACATTTTAAAGCCATACTTGACAATATTGAGTAGGACCAACTATTAATATAACTTGAATAAAACCTTTAGACATCATGTAAACCAAGAGATTATGTTACTTTTATGTCTGCATTTGTTTCCTTTGATGGATGAACTGTGCTATTTAAGAACCACATCAAAACCTGCTGCTCCGTGTTTTGGATTCTAAAATCATCAGCCGCATTTTTTTTCTGCCTAAGCACCAAAATATTTTTCCCCTTGATCTAGGATGGCTTGCTTGGTGTGAGCCAACAAATGCGGCCTGGCCAAAGAATAACTTCTTTTACTAAAGAGATCAGATGTTAGCTCACTTCCACACTTAAGCTCTTGCGGTTTCACTGACCACCATTTGTAGCACATTCCCAGCATTCTTTCTATCAATCTTGTCAGGTGATACTCACTGCAAACTGTGGGAGAAGGTCTGAAAACAGGAAACCCTTTTTTCTCTACAATAACAGCAGCTCCCATGCTGACAGTTGTAAAGGAAAAGCAGTCGGCCGCCTGACAAGGTACCAGAGCAGTACTGGAATTCTTTACACGGCATGCAATTAGTATGGGGCTGCACACTTTGTACTCAATTAGATAGCAAAACAAGATAAATTCTGACAGAAAAAATAGCAGGTTGGCGCTACGTGACCTGTTTATGTCGAGCTAAAGCTGGAGATATTCTGATCAGGGGGTAAGCATTAACCCATAAGATTTTCAGCCATTCACAAAGTAACCTGCCTTGGCTTTCACTCACCTAATAAACCCTGCTCTGTTTCCACAACAGACAAAACCATGCAAAGACAGCAGTATAAATCAGATCTCATTGGGGCCTTTTATGCACCAGTCAATAAGCTGCTGAAAGGCAGACAAGGCTTTTAAGAATCACTGAACCCTAAAGCTAGCCTGCTTCATTTGTGTTGCAGGCTATTAAGTCCAGAATTGGTGCCTCAACAGGAGATATTTATCCCTCCAGTCTGGCTCCCTATTCATCTGACCTTAACTTATATACCCATGCATAGTTATAACAACTTGAACAAACAGAAAGTGAATGACTACAACAACGATTTGTATTTATATAGCATCTTTAACAGAAAATTGTCCCAAGCAATGTTCCCACTAAGCTGCGTGTGTGCACGGCCGTGCAGTAATCTGCAAGGTCCTGCGTAGGCCACTCACAAACTTTTCCATTTGAAATACCGTGCATGCGCAGAAATTTAAAGGGACCGAGCATTGAAATAAACAGGCCGCACACAACAAAGGCAATTTAGAGGGAACATTGGTCCAAGGTGCTTCACAGAGGCATAATCAGAAAAAAGGACACCAAACCAATGAAAGAGATATTAGGAGGGGGCCAAAAGGAGTGGAGAGGGAGGTAAAGAGACGGAGAGGTTTAGGAAGGGACTTCCAGAGCGTGGGGATTAATGGCTGAAGGCACAGCTGCTAATGGTGGGGCAAAGGGAGCGGGGAATGCACAAGAGGCCAGATGAATTGAGAGCTCAGAAGCGGGGTTGTAGGCTAGAGGAGGTCACATATGTAATATACTTGGGTAGAACAAATGAAGGACAGAGACACGATGAGTTGCTAGTCCATGTGCTTGCTTTATTAGGCCAGAGCAAACTGAGCATGCTCATACCAAACCATGTGATAATACATTACACTGCTTTCCCCCTTAAAAAAAATGTATGCATTCCCCTCTCTAATACAACAAAACTATGGTCCCACCTTTCCCAGCATTACATGTACCACATAACAAAAACTCCTGGCTTTTGTTTTTAAATGAACTACAAATCCAGTTTAATAACAGGTTTGCGAAGCCTTCCTGATCTTCTTACAGAAGGTTTTGGTGTTTGTCGTGTATTGATTGCGAGTTTGACACCAGTCAATACGGCAATGTAATGTGCGAGTTTAACACCAGTTAATACGGTGATGTAATGTGCATTGCATTATGGGAATTACCCGGGAAAACGGCAGTCAGCCATTTTACACAATAAAGAGAACATCGCAGTTAGAAGCCTGTCTGCCTGGTTCATACAACATTGGCGATGAGGATAACGAACAGGATCATTTTAGATAGGTAGTTGCCCAAGTTTTAGTTAGCTAGGATGGAGAAGACCGGCATTCAAAATTTTGCATGTTTCGCCGAGCCAGCCACGTTGGGTCCAAGATGGATGAGGTAGTTAACATCTTTTGAGCTTTATGCCGATGGCAAAGGACTCATTATCGACGATACCTCTACAGCTGCCACAAAGCAAAGGAGGAGAGCTCTACTTCTAAACCTAGCAGGACCAGATGTCCAGGATATCTTTTTGACTCTACCGGACAAAGGAGAGCCAGCAGACTACACAGCGGCAGTTAGTGCTTTGAATCACTACTTCGTGCCCTAGGTCAACGCAGCATTTGCTAGACAGACTTTTCATAAGTTGTCCCAGAAGACAGGTGAGACTGTGCAACAATTTGCTACTCGCTTGCGGCAGGCTGCTAAAGACTGTGCTTTTGGGGGGGATGCGGCTAATCAAATAAGAGACGCTGTCCTGAGTAGGTGCACATCAGCCTATGTGCAGAGGAAATTGCTGGAGGAAGGGCAAGGTCTAACGCTCGCCCGCACGTTACAATTGGCCTCACAATGTGAAAATGCCGAGGAGCAGATGTCAGCCATGTCATGTACAGAGAAGGCGGAGACAGATGCTGTTCGTCGTGTTACACAGAAAAGGGGATATAATGCGAAAAACTCGACAGAGAAACCAAAGGGAAATGGCGATAGGAACAATAGGAAATGTTACAGATGTGGACACACAGACCACATGGGCAGAGATCCGAAATGCCCAGCACGCGGACAAACGTGTCATAAGTGCAAGGGAAAGGATCATTTCTCCAAAGTATGCCGCACAAAGGGTACAAAGAAACACAGTGTGAACAATGTAGAGGAACAAAATGACTTTGCATTTGCTGTTACTAGAAATAACGTGACAGAGAGACTTACCTTTTGTGTGGGGGGAGTAAACCTGAGAATGTTAATTGATTCGGGTGCAACTAGTAATGTGATAGATGAGAATACATGGGAAGGATTAAAGTCAGAACACATTAAGTGTCAGTCACATGTCCCTAAGACAGAGAGAAAGTTATTCTCTTATGCTTCTAGCCGACCACTGTCAGTTAAAGGTGTATTCACATGTGGGATTACAATAGGTAAGAGAACTGAGCAGGTGGAGTTCATTGTGGTTAAAGGCCACGGAGAGCCGTTGCTAGAAAGGGAGACAGCCATGAAACTGGGAGTTTTAAAAATAGGCGCAGATGTCTCAGTTGTGGTAGATGTAAGACAGCTACTAGAACAGTGGTATCCAAAGGTGTTCCAGGGAGTAGGAAGGCTGAACACAAAACAGATCAGTTTGTGTATCGACCCACAAGTGAAACCTGTGGCCCAGCCACTCAGGCGTATACCATTCAACTTAAGGGGGGCAGTAGAGGCCAAAATAAAACAATTGAGGGACATGGACATTATTGAACCTGTAACTGGTCCCACCCCATGGGTAAATCCTGTGGTTATTGTACCAAAAGCGGATAAGGATGTAATGTTATGCCTAGACATGAGACGAGCAAACCAGGCAATAGTGAGGGAACGATATCCAATCCCCACCATTGATGAGATACTCCAAGGTATGAACGGCTCGATGGTGTTTAGTAAGCTAGAGCTGAAATGGGGTTATCACCAGCTAGAGCTGACCCCGGAGTCACGAGAAATCACAATGTTTGCAGTACATAACGGAATATACAGGTACAAGAGGCTGATATTCGGTGTATCTTCAGCTAGTGAGCAATATCAGCATGAGATAGCTAATGCCTTAGCTGGAATTTAGGGTGTTGAAAACATCTCAGACGACATTATCGTGCATGCTCACGACCAGGAAACGCACGACAGACGCCTGCACGCTGTCTTGACCAGACTAATGGAAAGTGGATTGACACTAAACTCAGAGAAGTGCCAATTCAACATGGACCGATTGATTTTCATGGGAATCCTGTTCTCTGAAAAGGGCATCGGACCAACAGCAGAGAGAGTGTGAGCGGTGGCAGAAGCTCGGGAACCAGAGAATGCTACAGAGGTGAGGAGTTTCTTGGGACTCGTTGGGTACAGTAGCAGATTCATCCCGCAGTTTGCAATGCTAACAGAGCCACTGCGACGCCTGACGAGAAAAGACACACCATTTAAATTTGGATCATAACAGAGACAGTCATTCAGTGCACTCAAGGAAGAGTTGTCCAGAGCCGGCACTTTAGCATATTTTGATAAGGACGCACCAACCAAGGTGATAGCAGATGCCAGTCCTGTAGGTTTAGGCGCAGTACTAGTTCAGGACCAACAGGGACAAAAGGTGCCAATATGCTATGCAAGTCGTAGTTTAACAGACTGTGAGAGGAAATACTCTCAAACAGAGAGAGAGGCCTTAGCTCTTGTATGGGCTTGTGAGAGGCTGCATCCATATGTGTATGGCCGAAAATTTAACTTGGTACCTGACCATAAGCCATTACAAGTGATATACGGCCCACAATCTAAACCCTGTGCCCGTATAGAGAGATGGGTACTTAGATTACAGCCGTATGATTTTAAGGTGATACACATTCCAGGCAAGCAAAACATTACAGACCCACTGTCACGATTGCTGGGGGAGACAGCAAAGCAGGAGAGACATTCTCATGGCTCAGATGAATACGTGAGATTTGTAGCTGTGAGTGCGACACCAAAAGCACTCACTACTAGAGAGGTGGAGGAAGCCTCTGCTATCGACCCAGAGCTGATTGAGGTACGGAAGGCAATCACAAACGGACATTTTGAGAAATGTAAAGCTTATGCAGCAATTGCAAACGAGCTGTGTGTAGTGGGGTACTTAGTTCTTCGGGGAACACGCATCGTGCTACCCACAGTGTTACATGCACGAGCCCTGGTGTTAGCACATGAAGGACACTTGGGAATAGTTGGAACAAAGCAACATCTCAGAACCAAGGTTTGGTGGCCTGGCATGGACAAGGCAGCTGAAAAATACTGTAAAGCGTGCCACGGCTGTCAGATAGTAGCCAGACCCGACCCACCTGAACCGTTGAGGCCAACACCATTACCGGAGGGCCCCTGGCAGGATGTAGCTATAGACTTACTGGGACCATTGCCATCCAACCACTCCATTCTTGTGGTAGTTGATTATTATAGTCACTACTATGAATACGACATCATGGCCTCCACAACAACAGAGAAGGTTATTGATAGCTTAGAGTCAATCTTCAGCCGTCATGGTTTGCCAATCACCTGCAAATCTGATAATGGTCCCCAATTCAGATCTGAATTATTCAAAGAATACTGTGAAAACAACGGGATCAAACAACTGAAAACAACAGCAAAATGGGCTCAGGCTAACGGAGAAGTCGAGTGCCAGAATGCATCGCTGATGAAGAGAATCAGAATTGCTCAGTCAGAAGGACTAGATTGGAAACGTGAACTTAGAAAATATGTGCCTGTGTACAGGAGCATTGACCATGCCACGACAGGAAAGAGCCCGGCAGAGCTGCTCTTTAAACAGAAAATGAGAGGAAAGCTGCCAGACATCACAGAGTCGTGCGCAGACATGGAAGTATGTGACTGGGACGCAGAACAAAAAGGCAAGTCCAAACTGTACGCAGATGAACAGCGGAGAACACAATACTCAGAGGTGGAAGTTGGCGACATGGTGCTGGTACGGCAGGACAAAGTGGCCAAGTTCACCACTCCTTTTAATGCCACACCCCACAAAGTTTTCAGTAAAACAGGGAGGCAAGTAGTAGTAGAATCTCCAGACGGAGCACGCTACTTGAGAAACACTACGTTTGTGAAGAAATACAGAACCAATGGACCAAAGGAGACACTCCATGAGCAGGAGGAAACACAAGGGACTGAGGACAGTATAGTAGACCCTGACACACATACCACTGTGACACAGGCAATACCCACTGACACCAACATGTCAGACATACCCAATACAGCCAGACCACAAAGGGTTAAAAGACTGTCTGATTATGTCACAACATAAACTGTGCGAGAACTGCATGGGTGATGTTAAATGTTTAAACCTGGGAATTATTTAGTTGTGTGGTAAGACACAAGTTTGTAATAAGTTTATAAACGAAATAAGTTATGCAGTGTTATTGCAAGCAACTGTTTGTAAACTGTAAGTTTGTTTCCAAGGAAAAGGGGGATGTTGTGTATTGATTGCGAGTTTGACACCAGTCAATATGGTAATGTAATGTGCGAGTATAACACCAGTTAATACGGTAATGTAATGTGCATTGCATTATGGGAATTACCCGGGAAAACGGCAGTCAGCCATTTTACACAATAAAGAGAACATCGCAGTTCGTAGCCTATCTGCCTGGTTCTATGCTTTAATGCGTTCATACAACAGTGTTCAACCAATTTTTGGGCGGTTTTGTTTTGGTTCTGAACTCAAAGATGATACTGTTTCTATCTCAGGCTTGTTTGAACCTGATACTTCAGTTACTGAAGTCTGAATTGAGTCAAACTCACATATGTGTTCATGATCAAGTGGTTCACGATCATGTCTCAGTTTATCTCTAGCAGAGATCATTTGATCTACATGAACACTTCGGATTTTGTCACCAATTTCAACCAAATATTTCTTGGTTCCACCAAACTCTATTATGGTTCCTACATCCCACTTGTCTGAACTTGATTTGCCAGGGCAACTGAGAACAGGAAACTGCGTTCTTTCTGATTGGTGACATAATAACATTTTTGAGTCAACTGTTTCTGTTCAACTCTTCAGGCCAAATTCGGTTGAACAAGACTCAATCGTGTTCTCAAACTCCTCTTCATCAAGAGTGCTGCTGGGGTATGTCCAGTTATACTGTGCGGAGTAGTTCTGTACTTCAGCAAGAAATTTGCCACACAATACTTCATGCTGAGTCCCGAACAACCCTGCAGCACTTGCTTTTTGAAAGCTTCTTTCACTATTCTGACTGACCTTTCGGCTGCTCCATTTGAAGCTGGATGATATGGTGGAACGAGAATGTGTTTGATACCCTTCCATTTCATGAATTCTTGGAATAGAGCAGAACGGAACTGATGGCCATTGTCAGAAACAAGCTCTTCAGGTAAGCCATGATGTGCAAAGATAGACCTCAACTCATCTATGGTATGTTCAGTTGTAGTATTTGAAACCATGTGTTTCACTTCAATCCATTTTGAGTGACTATCTACAAGTACCAGGAAATAATATTTGCTTTCTCACTGAAGTCTACATGTACTCTCTGAAAAGGTCTACTTGGCCATGGCCAGTGCTGTGGAGTTTTGGGTGGTTTGTTTCTGCAATTTTGGCAAATGCTGCATTTGCTGAAAAGTGATTCAAGATCACTGTCCAAACCAGGCCAGTAAACAAAGCTTCTTGCAATTGATTTCATACTGACGATCCCTGGATATTCAATATGACGTTCGGCCAGAATTCTATCTCTCAAAGAAGTAGGTACCACCACTCTGTTTCCTCACTTGATACAACCTTGCTCACAAGACAATTCAGTATGATGGTTATGGAATGGTTTCAATTCTGTGTCCATACACTGATCAATCCATCCATTCAAGGTGTTCTCATACACTCTTTTCAGTACTGAGTCCTTTTGAGTCTCATTTGTAATCTCAGTTGCATTCACGGGAAGTCTTTGGCAACTGCACCTAGTGTGAAGTTTGCACCTTCACTCCTAACACACGAGTCCTCATGTGGCAACCTGGACAAGGCATCTGCAATTGTGTTTTGCTTTGAAGTGTGATATTCAATTGTGTAGTCACATTGTGACAACAACACTGCCCAACGTTGCATTCTTGATGCGGCCATTGCAGGTGAAAGGATTCGCAAATTTCATGTCTCCCCTGAAGATTTACTTTTGGTTTAGTAAAGAAACCCTGGTTGGACTGAGTTTAAAATCCAGGGCTCAACAAGATGGCTGCGGTCAGCCTCATGGCCAAGACATGTAAGTTTCAGTGTGGACTCACAAACTTGGATTCCGATGACTGTGAGAAGGAACTTTCCAGAAACTCGAATGCAGACAGACCTTCTGCATTTATGCATGAGAAGCAAACCCAGTGGCATTCGGGCCTCTGATTAAAACCCATCAAGGTTGTTTACACAAACAATCAAGAGCAGGCAAGGCCTATTCAATATGTAATGGGACAAGCTTAGCTGCTTCCAGACCTTCGTTAGAGAACATCAACACTGTTTACAAAATGATCAACGGGACATTCAGACTGGAATGGCCCCATCACGAAACCTGTTGAACAAAGGGGAACACTGATGAGACGTTTAAAACTGATTAATCGGCCATCCAGGTCAATGGGCCCAGATCGGTACCTTTTGTATGAGTTTTAACACGTCCAGATCAGACAAAAGAAATTAGCTGATCTGGCGGGAGATAAGGGCTACCGGGAAGGGTATAACTAGTCCCTCAGGAAGTCATCTCTCTCTCTCTCTCTCCTGCCTCACCTCCGGTGCCCTGCTGTATCATCAACCGAGCGAGAAGATCGTCGACGAAGAGCCCGTCCAGGGAAGTAGAATACCCGCAGTTACGTTTCAAACACTGGTGTATCTCTGCTTTGGGCGGTGAAAACCTAAAACATCAGCAGGCAACATGGCACAGAGCAGGCGTTTCAACATCATAGACTGGTGAGCATCAATTTTCTGGCCCATTACAAGACAACCTAGTTAAGTGCAAAGGGCGGGAGTTAAAGGGAATTGCTAAAGTGTCATTTTAGTCATTTTCCCTCGATGTGTCCATTTCTCCTCCACCGTTAAGTGTAATTGTGTTGCATCCATAGTGATTTTCTCTGTATAGTAATTGTTTCTCTATTTTTAATAAACATTGGTTTTATTTGCACCAAACCACTGGTCTCGTTTGTCTATATCGCTACTTGTAAATAAGTCCAGTGGTCAGAACCAAAGGTGTTGTGTCCGTGTGTTGATAGAGACACTGAAGACAGGAGTTGGTTTCACAGGTGTTTACTGAACAAAGTCTGGAGGGGAACCAACTGATACAACACAATATACAGGCTTATATAGCCCGAGTGGCCATTACCGGCATTACAGTACACAGGGGGCTCTTAAAGGCACATACACTACAATTCCTCCCCTTTTAGCCAACCAGTACATAATATTTTAAGTAATCATTAATTACATGTTACAAGAAAATTAATCTACACATTGCTGCAGTTAACCAATTATAAGTCAGTCTCTCTGGTGGCTTCCTGACTCAGTCCGGATAACGCCTCGGTGGTGTAGTAGTTTCTGGTGGTGTAGTAGGTTCTTTTGGCAAGGCTGATTCGGCTTGAATGCCAGTGTCGGGTTCATCGGGTTCCAGTATCACCGGATCGGAGGTAGATACTATGGGCATCTCTACTTCATCATTAGGCGTATAGAGTTGTGGTGTAGGTTGTCCCTTTTCGGATGACTCTATGATTTGGTCAGCATGGCGCCTTATTATGCTTTCTCCAATGTCCACGGTATACATCAGCGGTCCTAGTCGTGTGCAGATAGTTCCAGGCTGCCATTTCTTGGTACGGTAGTCCCGGGCCAAAACTTGTTGACCTTTCTGGAAGGTTCTAGTTGGCCTTTCATTCATGCCTTGAAATTGCCGGTTCTCCACGTCCCTTCTGATGTTTGGCTTGATCAAATCCAGCCGGCATCTTAGGCTTCTATTGAAGAACATTATGGCGGGAGTTTGGTTTGTAACCATATGTGTTGCATTCCTGTATGCAAACAAGAAGTTATCCACCTTATGCTGAAGTTTTATGTCTTCATTACCCATGGCCTTTATGGCCTTCTTGAAGGTCTGGACAAGTCTTTCAGCCAATCCATTGGTGGCGGGATGGTATGGGGCGGATGTGTAGTGCTTAACCCCATTGTTTTTTAAGAACTTCCTGAATTCTTCGGACACAAATTGCGGTCCATTATCAGAACAGATCTGTTCAGGCAGCCCATTCCTGGCAAATATGGTCCTTAATACTGTGATGGTTTTTTCCGTGGTGGTGGAGGGCATCTTTATTACCTCCGGCCACTTGGAGTGTGCATCAACCGCGATTAAGAACATTGGGTCCATAAATGGACCAGCAAAGTCGATGTGTACCCTTTGCCATGGAGATGAGGGCCACTCCCATGGATGTAGAGGGGCTTGTGGTGGAGCGTTTTGGACCTTCTGGCATCCTAGGCAGCTCTTGGTCATTTCTTCGATGTCTCCATCGATACCTGGCCACCATACAAACGCCCTGGCTAGGTTCTTCATTTTCACTCCACCCAGATGCCCCTTGTGAAGCTCCTTTAGAACTTTATCCTGGAGTTTGAGTGGAATCACCACTCTGGATCCACACATCAAGGTTCCTCGGCACACTGACAGCTGTTTTCTTCTTTGCGAGAATGCTGACAACAGTGGTTCGCCATGTGCTGGCCATCCCTTCACTGTTAATTCGTAGACTCGTGAGAGAGTTGGGTCATTTCTAGTTTCCCTTTCAATGGCAGAATTTGTTACTGGTAGACATTCAACTATGGTAGAGTGGAAAATCTCCACTGGTAGACGGTAGAAGCGATAAACCGTCAGCATTCCCATGTTGTTTTGATCCTTTGTATTCTATGTTATATTGGTGTGCCCCTAGAAAAAGGGACCACCTCTGTAGCCTTTGCGCTGTCATAATGGGAACACCCTTTTTAGGGTTGAATATGGAGATGAGGGGTTGATGGTCAGTCAACAAGGTAAATTTTTGTCCGTGTAGGTAGTGGTTGAATTTCTTCACTCCACATACCAGGCTGAGTGCTTCCCTGTCGATTTGGGCATAGTTACGCTCAGCTGAGTTCAATGAGCGTGACGCAAAAGCTATCGGCCGTTCCGAGCCATCAGGGAATTTATGCAATAATACTGCTCCTACGCCGTAAGGGGATGCATCGCACGCCAGTCTGATTGGCAGTGATGGGTTGTAATGAGCCAAAAATTCTTTGGACGTGATTAAGTCTTTGCATTTATGGAAGGCACGTTTACAGTCTTGGCTCCATTTCCAAATTACTCCTGTTTGTAGCAGTTCATTAAGAGGGTGCAGAAGAGTTGATAAGTTGGGTAAAAATTTATGATAGTAATTTATTAATCCCAGGAACGACCTTAATTGTGAAATATTTTCAGGTGCTGGGGCTTTTATGACTGCTTCAATTTTTTCAGGTGACTTATGCAACCCTTCCTTATTAATTATGTGGCCACAATATGATACTTGATTCTGGAAAAATTCGCACTTGGGGCAATTTGCTCGTAGGCCCCGTTCTCTCAGCCTAGTGAGCACCTGTTCCAAATTGGCAAGGTGCTCGTTGTCGTTTTCTCCTGTTACAAGGATGTCATCTAAGTAGCATTGAGTCCCCGGAATCCCTTGGAGGACTTGCTCCATAGCTCTTTGCCAGATAGCTGGAGCGGATGCTACTCCGAAAACCAGTCGATTGTACTGGTACAGGCCTTTGTGTGTATTTATCGTGAGATACTTTTTAGAGGCCTCTTCAACCTCCATCTGTAGATATGCTTGTGCCAAGTCAATTTTGGTGAAACGTTTCCCTCCGGATAGTGAGGCAAAAATATCTTCTATCCTCGGAAGAGGATACTGTACCATGTGAAGGACCGGGTTTACCGTCACCTTGAAGTCTCCACAGATGCGAATTTTTCTCTGTTCTTCAGATTTATCATTATTCAACGTTTTCTTCATGACTGGGACGATGGGTGTTGCCCACTCGCTCCAATCTATTTTGGATAATACGCCTGCCTTTTCCAAATTCTCCAGCTCTGCCTCGACTGCTGGACGAATTGTGTATGGCACCGGTCTTGCCTTAAAAAACTTGGGAATTGCCGCATCTTCCACTTTTATTGAGGCGGTGATGCCTTTCAAGGTTCCTAGTTTCTCTTGAAACACTTCTTTGGCATTGGCCAAGATGTCTTTTAATCGTTCAGGTATGACGTCATCATCATTTTTTTCCTTACTGGTCACCGTCAGTGCCTGAATGGAGTGCCAGTCTAAACGTATTTTCCTGATCCATTCACGTCCCAACAGCGGTGGACCACCATCTTGTAGAACGTATAAATACAACTTTTGTATTTCCTTGCCGTTGTATACAACAGGCACCCTTATTTTTCCTTTGGGATATACTTTCTACCCTGTATATGTTTTCAAGATAATGGATGTGTCTTTTAAAGGTATATGCGCAAATAGCCGCTCGTAATCCCGTCGATTTATGACGGTCAGAGCTGATCCTGTATCTAGCTCCATTTTAACTGGGGATCCTGCTATCGTGAGGGTAACCCTAATGGTCTGGTAATCTTCTTTGGCAATTACATTATGTAATTTGAGACAGCTTAGTCTCTTGTTTTCGGAGTCGCTATCGCTCTTCTGGTCTTCGGAGGTACTGTCCGTCATCATTTGTACCTTTCTGTACTTTTCTTTATTGATTTTTTTTTTCATGTCCGTGGATTTTTTTTGTCCAGATCGGCATACCCGTGGAATGTGTCCAACCTTTCCGCATTGCCTGCATGCTTTGTCCTTGAACCAGCAGTCCCTCTGGTCATGGGTGGATCTGCCGCAGCGATAACATCTCTCGAAACCCTGTGTCATTTCATGGGTGCCGAAGTCCTGTGTCTTTTGTTGTATCTCTGCAGCTCCTCTTGTGGCTGCTTCATATGATACAGCCATACTGAAAGCCTTGTCCAGTGTTAAATCTTTCGCAGAAAGCAGCCTTTTCTGTGTTCCTTCACTTAGGAGACCGCAGACGAATTTGTCTCGAAGATAATCTGCTAGTCCTGCCCCAAATTGGCAGTGTTTTGATAGCTTTCTTAATTCGGTGAGGTAATCAGCGTTACTTTCATTCTTGTGTTGATTCCTCTTGAAGAATTTGAATCGTTCCGCTATCAGCAGCGGTGTTGGGTTTAAGTGCTCCTGTAGGGTATCAACAATTTCTTTAAAATTCTTGTCCTTTGGTTTGGCTGGAGTGATTAAGTTTCGTAACAGCCTGTATGTCTTTGCGCCCATTAAATTTAGAAGTACTGACGCTTTTTTATCATTTTCTATTCCATTTGTGGTGCAATATACCTCCACTCTTTCCACATATGTGGTCCAATCCTCTATATCGTTATCAAAAGCATCAATATTGCCAGCCTGGAAAAAAAATGGCGCTTCCCGCGCTTTTCTTTCTTTTCTGCAGAAAAGAAATGGCACTCCCTGCGCTTCCCCGCCGCTGCTGCCGATGACAATGCTGTTTTCCGTGGTTTTTAATTATTTATTTATTTACAGGTGGAGACTCATTCCCGCCGGACTCTCTCTGCTAAGTCTGAACGCCGACCTGCTTGCAGCGCCGGCCGTCTCCCGAGTGCTCCCTCCCCGTCTGTTACTGTTTGCCTCCGCCTTCGCTGCTTGGGCTCGCTGCAGAGCCAGCCGCTGTAGCCCCAGCCCGACGCCCAGGAAGGATTATTGCAGTACCTGCCACCAGCTCGGCTAGCTGGTGAAACCACAGCTTTTTCTTTTTCTTGCTTTTCTTCGACTTTGGACGTCAGAAGAATCGATGTCCTTGAGGTGCTGCCGAATTGCAGGTAAGTCCGTTTCCAATTCGTCACCACTGTTGTGTCTGTGTGTTGATAGAGACACTGAAGACAGGAGTTGGTTTCACAGGTGTTTACTGAACAAAGTCTGGAGGGGAACTAACTGATACAACAAAATATACAGGCTTATATAGCCCGAGTGGCCATTACTGGCATTACAGTACACAGGGGGCTCTTAAAGGCACATACACTACAAAAGGGGAAGCGATTCGAACCGCACGGGGCTGGAGCAGTTCAGACACGACTGACTGGCCAGACACAAACCCCAAACCAAAACCCCCTACACAGGGATGGCAGATTTGGGCCCCAAATTGCTAGGTGCAGTTTGTGATCCATTATCAGGGTACATTTTCTGCCAATCAGGAACTGTTGGGATTTCTTGATTCCAAATACAATGGCGAGTGCTTCCTTTGCAATTTGCGCGTAGTTTCCTTCGCTCTTTGTGAGGGTTCGCAATGTGAACACAATTGGTTTCTCTAGGCCGTCATCCATTACGTGGCTTATGACAGCTCCCACACCATAGCTAGAAGCATCAGATGCTAACTTAAGCTCACGCTCTGTGCCGTAGTGCACAAATAGAGCATCACTAGAGAGACTTCTCTTACAAGCGTTGTAAGCTTCCTGTTGCTCTTTTGTCCACTTCCACTGGATATTCTTCTGGAGGAGCTCGTGCAATGGAGCTAACATCATTGCTAACTCAGGTAAGAAACATGTGTAGTACTGGACCATTCCAAGGAAAGATCTTAACTCAGACACGTTCTGTGGCTTTGGAGCATTGATGACAGCATCAATCTTTTCCTTCACTGGTTGCAAGCCATTTGCATCAACTTTCAGACCAAGGCACACAACCTCTGGCTGCACAAAAGCACATTTGCTCCTTTTCAATTTGACATTGTGGGCATTCAACCTTTGAAGCACTATATCTAACACTTCTAGATTTTCTTCCTCGCTGCTTATTGTGATCAACACATCATCTTGATTGCATAAGCAATTTGGAACTCCTTGCAAAATCTTATCCATCGTAGCCTTGTGGAAGGACTTTACACCATACGGCAGCTTGGTGTATGAGTATAGTCCCTTGTGTGTGTTGTTGGTGAGATACTGTTGACTCTCTGTCAACATTCAGCTGAGCGTAAGCATGTGACAGGTCAAGTTTGGAGGAAACCTTTGACCTAGAGAGTGCTGCATACAAGTACTGCTCATCGTCAACAGTATGGTTGATAGTAATTTTGTAGTCACCGCACTGGAGAAGTTAATGGGACTGAAAGCCAATAAATCCCCTGGACTTGATGCCTACATCCTAGGGTTTTGAAAGAGGTGGCTATAAAGATAGTGGATGCATTGGTTGTCATTTTCCAAAATTCCATAGATTCTAGAGCAGTTCCTGCAGATTGGAATGTAGCAAATGTAACCCCATTATTTAGGACAGGAGGGAGAGAGAAAATGGGGAACTACAGACCAGTTAGCCTGACATCAGTTGTAGGGAAAATGCTAGAATTTATTACTAAGGATGTGGTAACAGGGCACTTGGAAAATAATAATAGGATTGGGCAGGGTCAACACGGATTTATGAAAGAGAAATCGTGTTTGACAAATCTGTTGTGGTTTTTTTAGGTTATAACTAGCAGAATAGATAAGGGGGAACCAGTGGATGTGGTGTATTTGGATTTTCAGAAGGCATTCGATAAGGTGCCACACAAGAGGTTATTAAACAAAATTAGGGCTCATTGGATTGGGGGTAATATACTAGCATGGATTGAGGATTGGTTAATGGACAGAAAACAGAGAGTAGGAATAAATGGGTCATTTTTGTGTTGGCAGGCTATAACTAGTGGGGTACCGCAAGGATCAGCGCTTGGGCCTCAGCTATTCACAATCTACATCAATGATTTGGATGAGGGGACCAAATGTAATATATCCAAATTTGCTGATGATACAAAGCTGGGTGGGAATGTAAGTTGTGAGGAGGATACAAGGAGGCTTTAAGGGGGTATAGACAGGCTAAGTGAGTGGGCAAGAACATGGCAAATGGAATATAATGTGGAGAAATGTGAATTTATCCACTTTGGTAGGAAAAATAGAAAAGCAGAGTATTTTTTAAATGGTGAGAGATTGGGGAAGGTTGGTGTTCAGAGGGACCTGGGTGTCCTTGTACACCAATCACTGAAAGTTAACATGCAGATACAGCAAGCAATTAGGAAAGCAAATGGTATGTTGGCCTTTATTACAAGAGGATTTGATTATAAGAGTAAAGTCGTCTTACTGCAATTATATAGGACCCTGGTGCAACCACACCTGGCGTATTGTGTACAGTTTTGGTCTCCTTGCCTAAGGAAGGATATACTTGCCATAGAGGAAGTGCAACGAATGTTCACCAGATTGGTTCCTGAGATGGGGGGATTGTCCTATGAAGAAAGATTGAGTAGACTAGGGGGGAAAATTTGGTTGCTTTGCGCCTCCCATTAGCGCCTTAAGAGGGCGCTAATGGGGTGCAAAGCAACTAGCGCCCGGGCACGGCGATGTTTGCACCGCTTGCGAAATTGACCAGGCATTTTGTGGCGGTGCTAAGCACTACCGCCATGATCTCCTGCGCCCGCAGATTGTGACATCAGTCGAGCGTGTAACGACCCGGTAGCGACCTGGACGGGATATTTAGTGGCATCCCCTGCCTTACCGCCTGCCGCTAGCAATGACATTCTGAGGGAAAAGTTTTGCCGTCAGGAAGGGACTTGGGGAGCGCTATTTAAAGGCGACTGCTTCCTGCCTTTTTTTGTCGGCGACATTTTTGCACCACGCATTCTGAGAGAGAGAGAGAGACTTCTGGAGAGTTTCAACGCTGTGTGAAAGGGTTTTGGGTATTGAGCAGCACTTTGCAGGTTCATTTTGATTTGATCTTCCTTGCATCGATTTAGAAGAGACTATGGGGGCTGCACTCTGAGCTCTTTCCCTGGGCCTCTCCATTGTTCTTTCCAGCAGAATTGATGTACAGGTCTATCCAGGCCAAGATTCAAGGCTGCAATGAGCAGGGCATGGCTGGAGAGCAAGATAGACCCTCCCATTTAAGAACTGGCCAGCGCCAGTTTGTCTGTGTTCCATTGCTGACTGACATCACATGAGCTTCGCCAGTGCTCTGAGGTAGCGCCTCGCTCCTCGGCATTAGCGCCTTAAGAGAGGTGTGTAGCATCTGATTTAGCGCTCCAATCACCCCCAGGGGCAATAGAAGCCAAGTTTGCAGTCGGAGGCGATAATTAGTGCCAGGCGCTAAACCTTGCACCCGGCCAATAATTCCGCCCCAAACAGGGCGATACCGAATTTCTCCCCCATATTCTATAGATTTTAGAAGAATGAGAGGTGATCTCATTGAAACATACAAAATTCTTACAGGGCTTAACAGGGTAGGTGCAGGGAGGATGTTTCCCCTGGCTGGGGAGTCTAGAACCACGGGTCACAATCTCAGAATAAGGGGTCGGCCATTTAGGACTGAAATAAGGAGAAATTTCTTCACTCAGAGGGTGGTGAATCTTTGGAATTCTCTACCATGGAGGCCTATGGAGGCTCCGCCATTGAGTATATTCAAGACAGAGATCGATAGATTTTTGAATATTAAGGGAATCAAGGGATATGGGGATAGTGCAGGAAAGTGGAGATGTGGTGGAAGATCACCCATGATCTTATTGAATAGCGGAGCAGGCTCGAAGGGCCAAATGGCCTACTCCTGCTCCTATTTCTTATGTTCTTATGTTCTTAGATGCCATCTCCAAAGATAGGGCAATTTTGCATGCTTTGTCAAATGTTAGGTTCGGAGTGTTCAGTAACTTGGACTGTGTGCGCTCATCCACCAGTCCACAAACAAACTTATTGTGCAATGCACCATCCAAAAGTGTGCCAAAGTTGCAATGCAAAGACAGGTTTTTAAGAGCTACAATGTACTCACTGATGGTATCACTCTGTTTTTAGTTTTAGTCAGCAAACTTATAGCTCTCTGCTATATCTAATAGCTTTGGGTCAAAATGGTCCTCGGGTTTCTCGACAATGTCTTCAAACGACACATCCTTCGCTTTCCCTGGCGCGAGTAGGTTTGTCAATGTTCTGTTGACATCTGGCCCGATCTCCATTAGAAAAGTTGCTGTCTTTTGATCACGATTTTGAGCTTGAACATTCTCATCTGCACCTTTGGTCTCAAAAATGTTATTGGCCCTAAAAAACATCTCCATCCACTCAATGTAAGAACTGAATGGTTCGTGAGCTCGGTCGTACATGTCGAGGCTTCCGATGAATCCGATAGGTGCAGCCATGATTGTCCTGATCCTGTCGAACAGTGACTCAGCACGCTACCTGCATAAATGTGATAATCAGCGCCGCTGTTGCTATGTATACATACACGCGAAGGAGAAGCACAGATGATTCTGCACGAGCATTAACGGTAAACCATCGTAAAAATTCAGTTTAGGTATCACAAATTCACCTTAAACTTGTCCACTGAAAGATTGAACATTGTGTGCTTCCATGATCCCTAAAAATGGCTTTGGAATCCCATCCTTGGCGCCAAAAAGTAATAAATTGGGTAGAACAAATGAAGGACAGAAACACGATGAGTTGCTTGTCCATGTGCTTGCTTTATTAGGCCAGAGCGAACTGAGCATGCTCATACTAAACCATGTGATAATACATTACAACATAGATAGGGAGGGGCAAGGCCATGAGCTTTAAGCACAAGAATAAGACTTTTAAACTGGAGGGGTTGGGCACCCAGAGCAAATGTAGGTCAGCGAGGACCGGGCCGATAGATGAGCAGGACCTGGTGCTGGACAGGATAATGCCAAGACAGGCACAGAAGTTAGCTGTAGACTTCATAGAATCATAGAATGGTTACAGCACAGAAGGAAGCCATTCGGCCCATCAAGCCTGTGCCGGCTCACTGCAAGAGCACCTCAGCTAGTCCCACTCCCCCGCCCTTTCCCCATAGCTCTGCAAAAATGTTTCCTTCAGGTACTTATCCAATTCCCTTTTGAAAGCCACAATTGAGTCTGCCTCCACCACCCTTTCAGGCAGTGCATTCCAGATCCTAACCACCCACTACATAAAAAAGTTTTTCTTCATGTCGCCTTTGGTTCGTTTGCCAATCACCTTAAATCTGTGTCCTCTGGTTCTCGACCCTTCCACCAATGGGAACAGTTTCTCTCTATCTACTCTGTCTAGACCCATCAAATCTCCTCTCAACCTTCTCTGCTCCAAGGAGGACAACCCCAGCTTCTCCAGTCTATCCACGTAACTGAAGTCCCGCATCCCTGGAACCATTCTCGTAAATCTTCTCTACACCCTCTCTAAGGCCTTCACATCCTTCCTAAAGTGCAGTGCCCAGAATTGGACGCAATACTCCAGTTGAAGGTGAACCAGTGTTTTATAAAGGTTCATCATAACTTCCTTGCTTTTGTACCCTATGGGCTCGATTTTCATTGGGCCGTTGAGGTGGGATTGGAGGCGTGTGGGGGGGGTTAAAATCCCAAAATCAGGGGGCACGAACCCATCCCACCCCCAACCCGCCTCCATGCCAGTTTCAAAGGAGGCGGATACCCGACCTGTGCTGGGACCCGAGGCGGGAAGGGGATTAGTGCCAATTAACTGCCTGTTAACAGGTAGTTAACAGGCATTTTTTAGCTTGATCCCTATTTTTATCCCTTAAGTGTGGGATTCCCGACGGCTTCAAACCACGCCAAGTTAGCGAGGTGGACCGTCGGGCTGAAGGGCTTGGAGGGTTCGAGATGTCCGGTGTTCAGGTGAGTGATGTGTGCATGCGTGCAGAGGTAAGTGTGTTTGGTGTGTGTAAAGTGTTTAAATAAGTTTTACTTACCTTTACTTACATTTACAGCCTTCCTTCCTTCAGGTCTCGGGAGTCCCTCATCTCACCGGCACAGAAAGCAGAATGGCCGCGAGCTGTCAAAAGTTGCAGCATTCAGCTTTCTGATCTGGAGAGATCTCTAAATCAGCCTGAGAGGAAGGAATTAACTTAGTGTACAGACTGTCAGTGTTTGACAGCTACAACTTCAAAGAGCTGTCAAACGCTGATATTTCACCTGTCAAAAGCTCTTGACAGATGAAATGTCAATCTATGACGTCACCTATTGCCGGGTGGCCCTTAATTGGCCTGCTGAGCCCGCTGGGTTGGCTCAACAAGGTCAATCAAGTGAAAATTGCGTGGGTTGGCCACAACTCAATGGAGGCGGGACTACAACCCCAAAAGTTGTAGTCCCGCCTCCTACCCGCCTCCAGTATCAAAATCCAGCCCTCTGCCTCTGTTTATGAAGTCCAGGATCCTGTATGCTTTTTTAACTGCTTTCTCAACCTGCCCTGACACCTTCAACGATTTGTGCACTTATCCAAGAGTGAAATACAAGCCTGGAACAGCAGCAGGAGAGTAGAGAGGCAGAGAAGTAGTCATGGATTAGGGGAGCCAAAGTACTCAACAGGGGAAAAAAGAAAGGTGGCCTGACTGGGCGAGAGAAAGGGGAGGAGACAGGATAGAAGGGCTCAAGAAGAGCCACGAGGAAAAAAGAAGTCATGGGCTCAGGTCTGGAGTGGCAGCCAAAATGCGCACAGAAATGGTTACAAAAGCAATTCAGGTTGTGTAGGCATGGCCGAAATTAGAAGAGACACGTCCTGGTCATAAACAAAGAATCTTGTCCCTTACTCCAGGTGCAGTGTATCGGATGGATCAAAAATTGTTACACTCAGTACTTTAACGTTACAATAAAATGGTACAAATATCTAATTTATCAACTGCCAGCAACAGGTGCAAAATTTCACTGGCTCAACAAACACTGAGGGGGAGAATTTCTTCCGGACTTCTCCGGCTCCACCACTGTATCCCCAGCAGAAGTTCAACAAAATTCCCATTCACCCGTGTCATTGAGTTTCCCATGACCATGGTAATGTATTGTTTCACCAAGGTTTCTGTATTCCAGAAGGTGCAGCACAACCCTATAAAAACTTTTCTTTGTCCTTCTCAGTCAAAACCCTGTTCACATTGTAAATTTTCCTCCTTTTATATCTTTGGTGTTTATTTTGGCTCTAGGACATTCAGTACAATGCATGATAGTACCGCAGGGCTTTTCATGATTCATTCTGGCACTGAAGCCAGAAAATAGTTGCTCTCTAGTTAATTGTACAAGTTTATTGCTACCATAGTACCTAGAGATCCTAATCAGCAAACATCTGTTGCCCACAGTAACTTAGGAAAAAAAAGAGCTTGCTTGCTCCACCAGCACAATCACCCGATTCCTGGAGATTAGCCGATTTATTTTTTGACGTTAACAGCTCTCTGAATGCGCTGCACACATGGAAAAGCTGCTGTGTGCAAGATGTCATGGTTTGTTATTCGAGTGACTTACGGCTGCATTCTTTCTCCTGGAGAATTGTACTTGTGCAGCACTAGCTAATAGCTAATGGGGGCAATATTGGGTGCATTTGCACCTCCCATTAGCGCCCTCTAGGCGCTGTTTTGCGGCGGCGCTACAGCGTTGCGCCCCGATCTCCTTCGGCCGGAGATCATGATGTCATCACCATGCGCATCGCCGTGTGCATCGCCCTGGACCTGAAATTGAGTTCCGCCCCCTGCAGCAGTGCCGGTTATAAACACTGACAGCTGCAGGAGGCGTGCATCGGGTGGCCGGACGACTCGGGGGCGATGATTAAAGGCGAGGTGGCCGAGTGAAAAAGAAAATGACGTTTCTTGTTCCAGTTTTTTTCGCGGGTTTCTACCTGCGATCGATCAGCCCGGCACTCTGCTTGAGTGCCAGGCTGATCGCACGGGATCGTGGCTGCCTTGGTGATCCAGGTAGGTACTTTTTATATTGCAGAGCCTGCAGCGATGGCCTTTCCCTTTAAGGGAGGGAAGGAGCCTTTGAACGCGGCAGCGCTGCACGGCCCAGTATGCAACGCAGCTGACGTCTCCGCCCCGCCTGCTTCCTATTGCGCTCCAAGAAGGAAATGGAGCGCTAAGTGGAGAGCTAAGTCAAGCGCTCAACCTCCTTCTTGGAGCGCAAAAGGCGCACTTTTCAAAAGTTTGAAATCGTTAGCGCCTTTTAAAAATTAGCACCCCAAACACGGCGATATTGAATTTCTCCCCCACTGATTTTACCCTTCATGAAGCACAGTAAAACTGGGTGAGAATTGTTCATTCTACATCAGATGTCCTGTTTATTCACTCATTCAGTCCAGCAAGGCAGACTGGCATTTCAGACTGCAGTGATTGACAAGCACTGCATGACCTCTGTGCTACATAGGCATTCAGTGATTTTAGCTTCTGCTAAATCAAAATGCAATTCTTTCGGTCATACAATAACATCTGGAAAAGTGACATAATGATAATGGGCAGGTGGGAGTACTGAACACATTGCACATATACATACTGCATATATATCAGTACTTGACCTACAAAAAGGATCACAAGGGTTAGGTCCACTTTAATACAAGCATACCAATGACTTAACAAACTGGGCAAGCTGATCTTGTGAGTCTTCTTTGACAGAGCTGAAGTCATAATGGGTTTATTCCTTCTTGCCTATTATTTACATATCTCTGTCATTTAGCTGGATCTAAATAGGTCTATGGCTGTAGGAACAATACTCTAAATATCCTGGTGTCAAATTTTCAAAAACAATGCAATCTGTGCATCCATTTGTCACAAAATTTGTTTCTAATTTTATTTCTCTTTTAATGTAACGACTCCAGAAACATTGATTTAAAATTGTTAAAGTTGTTTAATATCCAAATAAATTTACATCAGGAGGTTAATTTAGACGTCTTCAATTGCTGAAGACACTGAGTGGTTGAGCCATTCAGACCAGGAAGATAACAGGTTTAATCCCTGGTCTGCGCTGAGTTAGCTGATTTTAACCAGTCAGTACAAGGTAGGGTTCCCGTTCATAATCGTTACACAGCAACCTCTGCAGTACAGGTATATGTTGATGTGGTCAAGGCAGGGCTGGGCTCAGCTAGGGTGACCAGTGTCCCAGAAGAAAGGAATTCAATCTTTGTTCAAAAAATACAAAAATGTAAAAAGGAAAGAGAATTAAAGATATCCCTCCAGTTTTTATTAATATTAAACTAATTTACTTTACGAGCTTGATGCTATCTACTGTGCATGATGAAAAATGTAGATGTAGGCACAAACAATTTCAAATGCCAACTAGACTCAGTTGATAGCATATTTGCCTCTGAGTCAGAAGATTATACGCAAAAAATTGAGTCTTTGGGGCACTAACTTTGCCGGGGCGCTACTTTTAGCCCCGGAAAAATTAGTGCCCCTGCGACTGAAATTGAGTGGTAGCGCCCCAAGAGGGAAGCAGGGCGCTACTGGATGCACCCCACCTCCCTCTTGGGGTTCTGCGAGGGAATATCGTGGCACGTAGCAGTATTGCAGGCCTTCCTCCCCTTCTTAAAGGGGAGGGGCCTTGCGCAGTGCGACACGGGGCCCAGCTGGGCCCCTGGGGATCGGAGTGCCAGCAAAAGAGTTATGGAGTGCAGCTGGCACTCCGCAGGGGGGCGGGTAAGGAGGCCGGAGATGGCAACAAAAATGGCCTCCCGGCACCTCGCCTTTAAATAGCACCGCCCCGGCTGCAGGTAAGCCCCCCGACCCCGTCGGACATAGTGTCCGGCGGTAAGTCAGGGGGCGCTACCGAAGGTCGCGAGCGGGGCGCTGCGCACGGTGATGACGTCATCGCTGGCGGCGCAGCGCCGCGGGGCGCTAATGGTTAGCGCCACCGCTAACTTCCCGCTGAATTTCACAGGAGGCGTTGGCGGCGCCGTGCCCGGGAGCTAGTTGCTTTGCGCCGAAGCAACCGAATCTTTCCTCCTATGGGTTCAAGTCTCACTCCAGGATTTGAGTACATAATCTAGACTGAAATCCTCTGTGACTGTGACCGTGGAGCATTTTCCCCCCTCCTCCTCTTTGACCTCTCTGCAGTCTTTGAATCAGTTGATCACACCATCCTTCTCCAACGCCTCTCCATTGTCCAGCTCAGTGGGATTAGCTTTGCTTGGTTCTGCTCTTATTATCTGACCATAGCCAGAGCATCTTCAACAATGGCTTCTCCTGCTGCCCCCATATCTTTACCTGCGGAGACACTCAAGGATTTATCCTTGGCCCCTCCACTTATTTATTTACATGCTGCCTCTTGGCAACATCATCCAAAGACATGGGGTCAGCTCACACATGCACACTGATGACACCTATCTCACCCCCTCCACCACCTCTCTCGACCACTTCACTGCTTGTCCCTCATCCATTCTTGGATGAGCTGCAAATTCCTCCAGTTAAAACATTGGTTAGACCATCGTCTTCAGCCCCACTACAAACGCCATACCATTTCCATCAATTCTTTCCCCCTCTAGCCACTATCAGGTTGAATCAGTCTGTTTACAACCTTGGAATCCTATTCAACCACATGTGAACTTCCGGCTCCATATCTTTTCCATGACAAAGATTGCCACCAACGTTCCCGCTAAGCTGCGTGGCCACACAGCTGTCTGGAAGTCCCACGCAGGCCACTTGCCGGCTTCTCAATGGTAATTTTATGCATGCCCAAAATTTTGAATGGGCCGCGCAGCCCGTTAAAGGGACCGCGCAACCAAAAAGAAATGAGGGGGAGCATTGATTGGCACCTCTATAAAATCGCCTGTCTTCACCTCTACTCATTTGCTGCTGAAACCCTCATCCATGCTTTTGCCATTTTCAGACTCAACTATTCCTATGCTCTCCTGGCCAATCTCCCAACCTCCATGCTCTGTAAATGTCAGCTCATCCAAAAACTTTGCTGCCCTTATCCTGTCCCCTACCAAGTCTCACCCGCACATCATTCCTGTCCTTGATGTCCTACATTGGCTCACGGTCACCTAACCCCTCTAATTTAAAATTGTCATTTGCGTGTTTAAATCAATTCATTGCCCCTCCCTATCTCTGTAACCTCCTTCAGACTCTGGGCTCTTGTGCACCGCCCCTCCCTTCAACCCTCCATTGGCAGCTGTGCCTTCAGCAGTCTAAGCTCCATACTCTAGAATTCCATCTCTAAACCTTTCCATCTCTACACCTCCCTCCTCCTTTAAGACCCTCTTCAAAACCCACCTTTTAGACCAAGATTTTGGTCACACCTCCTAATGTCTCCTTCTTTGGCTTGGTGTCCATTACTGTAATGATTACACCTCTGAAATCCCTTTAGACGTTTTTCTACATTAAAGGCACTATATAAATTTAAGTTGTTGTTGTTGACAAATCAGTGCCATACTGAGAGTGCTGCATTGTCAGAGGTGCTGTTCTTTTGAGCTTAAACCAAGGCCCAGGTGTCCTAATCAATATTCCTCCATCAACCAACACCAGCAAAGACAAATTATATGTTCATAGATCTTGCTGTGTGCAAATAGCCTGTCACATCTGCTCAGGCACCTCGGAGCACTGGAGAGGTACCACCAACGCTGCCTCCGCAAGATCCTGCAAATCCATTGGCAGGATAGGCGAACCAACGTCAGTGTTCTTGCTCAGGCCAACATCCCCAGCATCGAAGCTTTGACCACGCTCAATCAGCTCCGATGGACGGGTCACATTGTCCGCATGCCCGATACGAGACTCCCAAAACAAGCACTCTACTCGGAGCTCCGACACGACAAGAGAGCCCCAGGTGGGCAGAGGAAACGCTTCAAGGACACCCTCAAAGCCTCCTTGAAAATGTGTAACATCCCCATCAACACCTGGAAATCCCTGGCCCAAGACCGCACAAAGTGGAGGAGAAGCATCCGGGAAGGCGCCGAACACCTCGAGTCTCTTCGCCGAGAGCAAGCGGAAGCCAAGCGCAGGCAGCGCAAGGAGCGCACGTCAACCCAAGCACCCCACCCACTCGCCCCTTCAACCACCGTCTGCCCCACCTGTGACAGAGACTGTAGGTCCCGCATTGGACTCATCAGTCACCTGTGAGCTCATTTTTAATGTGGAAACAAGTCATCCTCGGTTCCGAGGGACTGCCTAAGAAGAAGAAGACATCTGCTTATATAACAACACTCATGGCAGTTAAAAGCAATTCATTGACTGTGGTGTTTACAATGTTTGAGAAACATGGATAAAATGCTATACAAATAGCAGTTATTTCTTTCTTAAATCTACCTTGAATCTACAATGAGACTACAACTCCCAACATGCACAGGAAAGTATTTAATCAATCAGATAAGAAAGTCAGTGGCTTCTTCTAATAACTTCCATTTACATTGAGAACAAGCAACTACTATACTAAATCAGTCGAGATTACTATCTTAAATTGCCTGAATAACATGAATTGTGGGAAGGGTGAATCAGCACCATCAGGTTTTTCAATATGTTTACCTGGCCTCTCACCAGTACTTACTGTAACTGAACACCCATACGGTGACAATGGCTCATGGCTTGTGTAATACAGTATGTTAATTCAAAGGGAGAGACAGTAGAAATTTTCACCTGCTCCAACTTTTTCCTTTTAAAAACTAGTGTGGTAATGTAAAGGGCAAAAAAGTCAACCTTAGCATTGCAACACCCAGTAATCATATTTAAAAACAGATTCTACCTTGATATGGTTGAAGTAATGTCCTCAGTAGACAAGAACTTGAAAACAGAAACTTACATTTATAGAGCTCCTTATCACAGCCTTAGAACATCACAAAGTACTTCACAACTGCTGAATTGGTATGCAGGCAAACCAGGCAGTGAATTGTGCATAGCAAGGTCCCCAAACAGCAAATGAGATGAATAGCAGTAATAGCCTAGAAATTAGATGGAGCTGTGCCAGTTTTTCAGCCACAAAATAGGGGCCTAAGCACCTAATTTGGTGGGCAGTGAGCACACGCTCATTATGCGCTGGAAGTGCGCCATCCGGCATATTGGCATAAAGACAGGAAAAGAGGTGTCCTGGGTCCATGCCTGAAAACAGTGCTAGGTCCTTTGCATATGTAAATAGGGAGCCTAATGCCTGTTTGAGGCCCACTTCGAAAACATGGGCTGCCCTGAACACAGCTGGCACCGAGCCAGTTGTGTTCAAGAAAACATGGTCTGCCTGTAGCTTAACCAGTGGTCCTTATAGGGACTGCTGGAGGCTGCCACCAAAAAGGTAAGTTTAGTAAAATATGCTGACCTGAATGTGGAGCCAGGGGGAGCAGGAGTCACTTCCCCCCACTCCCAGTCACTTCCCCCCCTTTCAAGGTCACCCCATCCCTCCTGATCATTTCCCTCCCTCTCCTGGTCACTTTCGCCACCCCCCCCCCCCGCACCCCCCCCAGGTCACCCCCTCACTAATGATCGCTTTCCCCCTCTCCTGGTCACTTCCCCTCTCCCAGTCTCTTCCCCACCATGTTGATAGCTTGTCTCCCTCTCTTGGTCGCTTCCCCGCCTCCTGATCGCTTCCCTCCCCCTCCCGGTCTCCCGCCCCCCCTCCCCCCCTTCCTCCTGATCATTTACCTCCCTCTCCCGAAACCTACTCGAGGTGCTGCCAGTAATGCAGCTGGCCAAAATTGAAATCCTCTTCACCGGCAAGCTGCTTGGGGATGTCCAGCAAGTGTCTGCAGCTCGCTGGTCTCCTGTCAATGGGGCCCAATATCGGATGGGCCTTGGGCCTACCCTTTCTCAGTGCAGCGAGCCAACTTCTAGGCAATTCAGTTTTGAGTGCTGTTGATTGAGGAAGGAATGTTGGCCAGGATACCAGAAAAATGCACTACTCTTCTACAAATAGTACCAAGGGATTTTTTACATCCACCTGAACAAGCAGTCACAGCCTCAGTTTAATGTCGGTATTACATTGAAGTGTCAGCCAAAGGTTAAGTGCTCAAGTCATGGAGTAGGGCTTGAACCCACAAGCTTCTGACTCAGAGGCAGGAGTGCTACCAAAAGAGCCCAGCTGGCACTTCAGCTAACATTTGCTTAAATTGCTTGATATCAAGGAATGTGACTTAGTTTTGCTTTAAACTCCAGCCATCCTATCATTTGGATTTAAAAATGTTTAAATGGCTTCATACTGAATACAGTGCACATGCTTTGAAGCTTGACAGTCTTTTGTAGTTTGTTTCAAATTGAACTTAATAACAAACACCACTAGTACTACGCTATTTATTCACTAATCCATCAGGGAAGCTGTGATCCAGTCTTCAGGCAGCATCTACAGATGCACATACTCAGCAAAGATGACTGGACAGTGGTTAAGAGTTTTCCTTGCCAACCCTAGAAGACAATTGTAGTACGTAGCTCTACTGGTACTCTGAGTGAGATCAAACCAAGGATCTAACCTAGCACCTCCCCAGTCTGTATACAACCTTGACTCAGCAGTAGCATTCCTGTCTCTGAGTTAGAAGGTTATAGGTTCAAGCCCTACTCCAGTACTTAGTGTGGTGTATGTAACCTGTTCCACCTTAAGAGAACTTAAGCCTGTTCCACCTTAAGAGATGTACTACTTTCTCTGGCTGCTGTATACGTAATACCGGTGGTGACCACCGGTATATAAGTACTGTGTAGTGATATTGCTGTTAGTATAGCCCTGACCTCCAACTAGTAAAGACCTGTTGAAACGTTATTCTTGTAGTCTGTGTCAGTAATTAATCTTAAATACAACTAGAACACACAGACTTAACAGTGGCGACGAGTCCGATTCTTACCCTGTGGCAGTTTATATCCACGGCGGCTTCGTCCACAGAACGGGCGTCGAAGAGAGGCATCCACCCTCATCACCCTGCTGGAAGACACGTCGCGCGGCAGGCATCGAGAACCCGGAGTGCAGAAGATATCCTGAACTCGAAGCCTCCATCAGCGGCAGTCAGCTATCTTCCTTCTACCTCGGTGGTGGGTAAGCCGGTCAGCGACGCGAGCAGAAAGTCGGCCGCGTTGGCTGTACAGACGGGGAGGGAAGACGGAGGAATAAGGGCGGTGAGATCGATCGCGACCGGAGATAAGGGCCGGGCCGCATTCGAGCCAAAAGGCGCAGCGCGGGGACATCGATCGCGGCTGGTGATAAGGGCCGGGCCGCTTTCGGGCCAAAAAGGCGCAGCGTCTGGGGCGACTGAAGGCGCGAGAGCCGCGGTGAAGGCGAACGCAGCCGGTGCTAATAACCGGGCTGCAAGAAGGGCTGCGAGGCGCGACATCGGGGGAGCGCGAATGCCCGAGGGAGCCGCGGTGAAGCGGAGACAGCGTCGGGGGAGTTACTAACCACTGGGAAAGGGGAGCAGCAGCGGCACGCCAAACGCCATTGCAGCCAGCGGGTGAAGAAGGCGAGCGCGGGAAAGACCGCCAAGCGCGGGAAACTGCCATTTTGTAGGCGGAGGACGAAGACAAGAGCGGGAAGCCTCCATCTTGGAAAAAGGGAAATCACTAAAAAAAAAATTGCAACGATGCCTAAACATGGGAACATTAATACCTTTGATAGCGACATCGAAGATTGGGCCACGTATGTAGAACGCATACAAAATTATTGTAAAGCAAATAAAATCCCAGATGATGAGAAAGCACTAACTTTATTAAACTTAATGGGTGCGAAGACATACGGGCAATTGAAACACCTTTTATCACCAGATGAACCGGCGGAGAAGACGTTCGAGGAGATTGTTACTGTCCTGAGAAATCATCTAAACCCCACGCCGCTGATGCTAGCGGAATGATTAAAATTTTACAGCAGAAAGCAGCTGAAAGATGAAAGCAATGCTGAATATTTAATGGAATTGCGTAAGCTAGCAAAGTACTGTCAGTTTGGAACGGGACTAACAGATGCGCTAAGAGATAAATTTGTGTGTGGATTATTAAAAGAAGATACACAAAAGCGACTGCTCGAGGAGAATGAGCTGACGCTTGAGAAAGCGGTCGCTATGGCAGCATCACACGAAGCCGCAGCGAGAGGCACGGCAGTAATGCAGCTACGGTCACCGGAACTCAGTACAAATCAATTGGTTTTGAGTACTGTAAAATGTTATCGTTGTGGAAAGACAACGCACGATCAGAACCAGTGTTGGTTTAAAAACCAAGAATGCAGAACGTGTGGCAGGCTTGGCCACATAGCTAAAGTATGCTGGTCAGGAAAGAGGACCAGCAACAAAAAGTCACTGCAAGGAAAATACATAAAGGTACACAAGGTGACAAAGATCAGTTCGAACGAACAGAAGTCAGATTCAGACGCCAGCAGTAATGAACTGGGTAGCTTAAGAGTACACAATGTTGGTAAGGATGCAGATCTCCAGACAATTTGGGTCACTCTTCAGATAGCAGGAGTCCAAGTAAAGATGGAATTGGACACTGGATCGGCATTGACGGTCATGAATAAGAAAGATTACAAAAGGTTATTCCAACATATTCCCCTACGGGATACAGAGATTATATTGAAAACATACACGGGGCAAAGAGTGTACCCCATCGGAAAGATAGAGGTAAAAGTGGTCCACAAGGGCAAAGAAAGCCAAGTAATGGACTTATATGTGCTACCTGAAGGAGGTCCACCACTACTGGGACGGGAGTGGATTAGGAAAATGAATATGGACTGGCACTCCTTAAAGGCACTAACGGTAGATTCCGGGGAAACAGATGTCAAACCTAAACAATTGTCCAGAATATTGGATGATGCTAAAGAGGTGTTCCAGCAGGGACTGGGAACACTGAGAGGGATTACGGCAAACATCAAGATTGATGAACATGCACACCCAAAATTTTTCAAAGCCAGACCGGTACCCTATGCAATACGACCTGCTGTAGAAGCGGAACTGGAAGCGCTAGAACGTTCAGGTGTACTGTCTAAGGTAGATTGGAGTGAGTGGGCTACGCCCATTGTTCCCGTTATGAAACGTCCTTCGAGCAACAAGCCAGGAGAACCAGGGAATGTTCACATCTGTGGAGACTTCAAGATCACCGTTAATCCGGTGCTTCACACGGTGCAGTATCCGCTTCTGCGGATTGAGGATATTTTTGCTTCGTTGTCTGGCGGGAAACACTTCACCAAGATAGACCTGGCGCAGGCGTACTTGCAGATGGAGGTTGAAGAAGAGTCACGCCAGTACCTCACGATCAACAGGCATAGAGGTTTGTGCCGGTATAATAGGCTGGTTTTTGGAGTGGCATCGGCTCCAGCAATTTGGCAGAGGGCCATGGAGCAGGTATTACAGGGAATTCCAGGCACACAATGTTACCTGGATGATATTCTGATTACAGGAGATGGTGATGAAGAACACCTCGCAAACTTGGAACTGGTGCTCAACAGACTGAAAGAGTATGGACTTAGAGTTTATCGGCAGAAATGTGAGTTCTTTCAGAAGCGGATCTCGTACTGTGGTCATGTCATTGACCGGGAGGGGCTTCATAAGTCTCCTGACAAGATAGAGGCAGTTGTAAAGGCTCCCGCTCCGGATAATGTCTCTCAGTTGAGGTCGTTTCTAGGATTGATTAACTATTACCATAAGTTTCTACCGAATCTATCCACGGTACTGCACCCGCTGAACGCTCTTTTACAGAAGGGGGTACCATGGGAATGGAGCGAAAACTGTAAGAAGGCATTTCGCAAAAGCAAAGAATTGATCACCTCAGAGGAAGTGTTGGCTCACTTCAACCCGACACTGCCTATTCGGTTGGCTTGTGATGCTTCTCCATATGGAATTGGGGCAGTACTCTCACACAAGTTGCCAAATGGCACGGAAAGGCCAGTCGCGTTTGCATCCAGATCATTGACCTCCGCTGAGCGCAACTATGCGCAGATCGATAGGGAGGCTCTCAGCCTTGTATGGGGAGTGAAGAAGTTTAATCATTACCTGCAGGGCCAAAAATTCACACTTCTGACAGACCATGTTGGTATCCATTTTTAACCCTAAGAAGGGTGTTTCGGTGATGACAGCACAGAGACTCCAGAGATGGTCCCTTTTCCTAGGGGCACATCAATATCAAATAGAATTCAAAGGTACAAAGCAGCATGGCAATGCTGATGGGCTGTCACGCCTGCCACTACCTGAAGAAGAAGAGACGACGAAAGTTGACCCTGTTGAGTTATTTCATTCGACCATCATCGAGTGTTTACCAGTCACCAATGCAAGTATTGAAAGAGAAACCAGGAACGACCCGACACTGTCCCGAGTCTACGAGGTGACAGTGAAGGGATGGCCAACACATGGTGATCCTCTGTTACCGGCATTCTCGGCAAGGCGAGACCAGCTGTCCGTCTGCCATGGTACTTTGATGTACGGGACAAGAGTGATTATTCCTCCCAAGTTAAGGGAAAGAGTTCTAAAGGAACTGCATGAAGGTCATCTGGGGGGAGTTAAGATGAAAAGTCTTGCTAGGGCTTATGTATGGTGGCCGGGTATTGACCAACAGATAGAGGAGTTGACGAAAAGCTGCGCTGGGTGCCAAAAAGTGCAAAATGCACCTCCGATCGCACCGCTACACCCATGGGAATGGCCTTCAGCCCCATGGCAACACGTACATATTGACTTTGCTGGTCCATTCATAGACTCCATGTTCCTAATTGCGGTGGACGCACATTCCAAATGGCCAGAAGTGATCAAGATGAATACCACTACTTCAGAAAAGACAATTGCGGTGTTAAGAACATTATTCGCAAGGAACGGATTGCCAGAACAGATATGTTCGGACAACGGACCACAGTTCGTGTCGGAAGAATTCCAAAAATTCTTAAAGAAGAATGGGGTGAAGCATTATACCTCTGCCCCATATCATCCGGCGACAAACGGGTTGGCCGAGAGATTTGTCCAAACATTCAAAAAGGCAATAAAGGCCATGAACGATGATCAGATTCCGCTACAACACAAGGTGGACAATTTCCTAATGGCATATCGAAACGCCGCTCATGCAGTGACTAACCAAAGTCCTGCCATGATGATTTATAACAGGAGGTTGCGGTCCAGGTTGGACTTGTTAAAACCAAATGTGCGGAGGGAAGTGGAAAACAAACAGTTCCGGCATATTAATAACAAGACCACTCGAAGTTTCGACGTAGGACAACCAGTGTTGGCAAGGGACTATGGAAACGAAAAATGGCAGTCCGGAACAATTCGGGCCAGACAAGGACCTCTGATGTACACAGTAGATATTGGTAACAATGTGATAAGGCGTCATGCGGATCAACTGGTAGAATCGAGAGCAAGGGTCGAACCCATGGTTGCGACAGAGACAACTGTGGAAGACGTTAATGAACCTGAAGCATCTACCTCGGCAGGGAATGTACCTGATGATGACGTCCAATACATAGGAAACCAACTAGAGGAGTCACCTCAGCAACAAGAATCAGAGACCACTAAAAGGCGTTATCCAACCCGAATCAGAAGGCCTCCTGAGAGACTGAACCTTTGAACTGTTTATACCTGAAGTTATATATGTATATATGTTATTATGTTATGTTAAATGGGGATATGGCTGTTAAGCTAAAAAGGGAGGATTGTGGTGTATGTAACCTGTTCCACCTTAAGAGAACTTAAGTCTGTTCCACCTTAAGAGATGTACTACTTTCTCTGGCTGCTGTATACGTAATACCGGTGGTGACCACCGGTATATAAGTACTGTGTAGTGATATTGCTGTTAGTATAGTCCTGTCTTCCAACTAGTAAAGACCTGTTGAAATGTTATTCTTGTAGTCTGTGTCAGTAATTAATCTTAAATACAACTAGAACACACAGACTTAACACTTAGCTTGATCTAGGCAGCATTGTCAGAGGTGCCGTCTTTCAGATGAGATGTTAAACCAAGTCTGCTCTCTCAGGTGGATGTAAAAGATCCTGTGGCATTATTTAAAGAACACTAGGAGAATTCTCCCAGTGCCCTGGCCAAATCTTATCACTCAATGAACAGCTAAAGGAGGTTGAACTCCAAACCATCGTCAACACCTTCACCGAAGCGTGCGAGAGCATGGGCCTTACACTAAACATCCGTAAGACAAAGGCCCTCTACCAACCTGCCCCCGCCACACAGTACTGCCCCCCGATTATCAAAATCCATGACAAGGCCTTGGGCAACGTGGACCACTTTCCATACCTCGGGAGCCTACTGTCAACAAGGGCAGATGTCGATGACGAAGTCCAACACTGCCTTCAGTGTGCCAGTGCAGCCTTCGGTCGCCTGAGGAAGAGAGTGTTTGAAGACCAGGACCTCAAATCCGGCACTAAGCTCATGGTCTACAGGGCAGCAGTGATGCCTCATTAGTCACTTTATTCCCCTTTTCTTAAACCACTTATCCCTAATTGTCGCATTCCACAGCCTCACAATCCTTTGTGTAAACCTTGTGTTCCCTTGCTCAAGAACCCCCACCACCCATCATTGGAAACCCGCCTCTTTCTACTTACTCTGTCCCAACTCTTCATTATTTTAAAACATCTCTATCAAAGCAAATTTAATCTTCTCTGTTCTAACAAAAATAGTCCTATTTTTTCCAAGCCTTCCTTCATATTAAGATAATAAATTTATTTGCACAGACGTTCTGTTGGAACATGAAATGCTTTGCCACAGGGAATGGTTTGAGGCAGAGAACATTGCATCTTTTAAAGAAAATCTGTATAAATATTTGAAGCAAATGATGATACAGGGCAGAGAGAGAGTGGAGCAGGGGGATTTGTTTTTGGACTGCTGACACATACATGATGGGCTGAATGAACTCCTTCTATGCTGTTAGCTTCTATGGTGACAATGCCAGAAATGCTGATCTCGGTCAAAGATTAAACCCAATAAATTTGAGGGCTTGCCAGTTACTAAACACTGACAGGAGTCAGAACAAGGGTCTCACTCTAAACCTGTCATTCCCCCTCAACTATCCAGAACGCCATTTTCCGATATGTGCTTCCATTGACTGGAAGCAGTTGATTATTTTGTAATCATTACTTGGATCTTCTCTACCTTCTACCAGTGTTCTTTTTATTATAATTCTTCAGGAAGTCGGCATCGCTGGCAAGGTCGGCATCTATTGTCCATCCCTAGCTGCCCTTGAGAAGGTGGTGGTGGACCTTCTTCTTGAACCGCTGCAGACTATGTGGTGAAGTTGCTCCCACAATGCTATTAGGGAGGGAGTGCCAGGATTTTGACTCAATGACGATGAAGGAACGGCGATATATGTCCAAGCCAGGATTGTGTGTGAGACTCCAAGGCCTCGATATTAATAGGGAGGGAGCAGGGTGGGGGTGCAGGTTTGCTGTCGGGAAACGTGGAACAACGGGTTTCCCTCAGGTCCTGCCGAATTTAACGGCAGGACATAATTATCATTTTTAAAATTCATTTACCAGTCGCAGCCAGCCAGATTGTGAGTCTGGCTGGCAGACGGGTGGGTAGGCATTCAGCACCAGGCTGCACAGGGGAGCGGATAGGAGGGAGAGAGAGATTGGGGTTGGAGGGGACATTGATGGGGGAGCCAGGAGAGATCGGGAGAGGAGGGAAGAAGATTTCAGGGGGCCCGAGGAGGACATGAGGGTGTGGGGAGGGGGGGGGCGGGAAGAGATCGCAGGCCATGGAGGACATCTAATTTTTCATTAATACTCCCATTTATGAAATTATTCAAAGCGACCCCGGCATAATTTATTTTGTTGCTTCCAAATGTATTCTTAATCGTGCAGCAACTATGGTTGTAAATTTTGGAATTTAATGTTCCTAGCGCAATGTAAGCACATTTCAGCATTTTCGAAGTGGAGGTTAGCACGCCTCATTTGCAGTGCACAGGACTTTCTAGCCATTTAAGATAATGGATCACTACATCCGAATTCCCAATACATGCTTTTAGTAATATAGGAACATGAATAGGCCATGCAGCCCCTCAAGCCTGCTCCGACATTCAATCAGATCACGGCTGATCTGTGCCTTGATCCCTATCCCTTGAGACCCTTATCTAGTAAAAATCTGTAATATCACAGTCTTAAAAATATCAATTGACCCAGCATCGACAGCCTTCTGGGGTGAGAGAATTTCTGATTTGCACTACCCTTTCCGTGAAAAAGTGCTTCTTGATTCCACTCCTGAATGACCTAGCTCTAATTTTAAGATTGTGCCCTTTTGTTCTGGATTCCCTCACCAGCTTTGTGCAGGGTGCATTAAATTGTACAATTTGTATCTATACAACACACTATTAAAAAGACTTGCATTTCATGGTTATCACGTCATTAAAATCAATGATTGTCTGGAGAACAGTGGAATAGTTCAAAGCGAACTCTAGCATCACTTCAGGTCTGCTTTAAAATTGTGCTAATGCCCATCATACTAGTGTCTAACCTGTGCTAAAAGGGTATTCTTGCTAAGCTAACCAGCAGGAAGTTTAGTGTGGGCCTCACACTACTTGATTTCCACCCCGTTTTCTCTCCTCTTCTGAGTCTTGCTGGGTTTGGTTCCTTCGGTGCCTGCCCTGCTCCAAGAAACCATTCTTCAAGCATGAGCCTAGACAATGAAAATCAGCAGGCTATTCAACTTCAGAGAGCTTCACAGGTAAGCCTGATGCCACCCACAAAGGAAAACCTTTCAGCACAGGTCATTGGATAGCAATTAGGAGCAGGGAGCCTGACAAACCTTCCTTCCCTGAACCAAAAGCATTGAGGCCAATTGTAGCACCTCAACTGTTGCCCCCGTTAATGTATTACAGACAAGAATTCAAACCTGGGAGCTTCTTCTTATGTTCATTAATAAATAGACATTCTTATTATGAACACAGCTAGATTCTGCTAGACACTTTATTGAGCACATGTGGACTAGGTACAGTATCTGTAGAGGCATCCATCTTGACTGCTGCCTTGTGGGTAGCCTAGTGCCTCATGGGCAATGTAGTCTTAATATACATACAGCTGGGTAGTGTAGTCTTATATATATATATACAGCTCTACACAGCTCTACGGCTCCACCTAGTGTCCACTATAGAATTACATGTTATTGATCATTACATCCCCCTTTCTTTGAGGTTTAACAAAATCAATATCAATCAACTTTCAAGAAAACACTAAAGATAATATCAGTAACACTTTTGTTAGTGCTCTATAAACATAAACATTTTCAAAACAGTCAACACATTTTCAAAGCTTTACATTGTACTCAAAGATTAAGTCTATCAGGCTTTTTTACTTCACGTGTGGATCTTCTCAACATGGGTAAGTCTGATGTGTCTTCATGAGATTGTTCTGGCGGTGAATGACAAGATGCAGTTGCGGCATTGTCATCAATCTGGTCTTGAATAGTCTCTTGTGTTTTTAGGATGGAACAGCGGTTCCTCCTGAGAATCTGTCCTTCCTCAGTTCTAACAGTGTATGACCTTGGTCCTACTTCCTCAAGAACTGCAGCTTTCCTGTTCCATGCATCTGGATCCTCAATCCTGACAACATCATCCCTTGTCAATGGTTTTAGAGTTTTGGATGACTTGTCATAGTATGATTTCTGACATGTCTCACATTTGCCTATCATGTTCTCAATGTCCTTATTTATGCCAGGCCAATAAACAGTGTCTCTTGCCCTCCTTTTGCATTTTTCAATTCCGAGGTGTCCCTCATGAATCCTTTTGAGCATGTCTTGACGTAGAGCCTGTGGAATGACTATTCTGTTCTGTTTTAGTAATAGTCCACTTGCGACACTCAATTCTGACCTTATGTGAAAATATTTTGGACAGGAACCTTTTGGCCAACCATGATGAATGTTCTCTATTACTGTTTGTAATACTGTATCTTTGACTGTTTCTTCTGCTATTTGCTTTGATTTTGTGTCTGACATGGGCAGCGCAGCAGTGACCATACTCACATGAACATCCACGTCTTCCTCAGTAGAGCTCACATGACTCATTGTGGGTGCTCGGGATAGTGCATCTGCTAACACTATGTATTTGCCTGGTGTGTAGATCAGTTCAAAGTCATATCTTTGCAGCTTCACCATGAGTCGTTGAATCCTTGGAGACATCTCATTCAGGTTCTTTTTTATGATGGCAACCAAAGGGCTGTGGTCTGTCTCAACTGTGAAGGTGGGAAGTCCATATATGTAGCCATGAAACGTTTCTAGTCCAACTACCAAGCCTAGACATTCCTTTTCAATCTGGGCGTATCGACACTCAGTATCAGTCATAGACCTGGAGGCATAGGCAACAGGCTTCCAATCTTCACCCTCTGCTTGTAGCAAGACTGCACCTAGGCCATCTTTTGATGCATCCGTTGACACTTTGATTCTTTTTGTTGGGTCAAAGAAGGTGAGTACAGGTGTGGTTGTCAGCACTGTTTTGAGGTTTATCCACTCTTGTTCATGTCTTTCTGTCCATGCGAACTCATTTGTTTTATGTAGCAGGTCTCGCAGACAGGCTGTCTTGGCTGACAAGTTAGGAATGAACTTTCCAATGAAGTTTATCATCCCCACGATGCATAGCACTCCTTTTTTGTCAGTGGGTCGGGGCATTTTGAGTATGGCATTTACTTTTTCCATATCTGGCTCTATTCCTTTACCAGATAGATTATCTCCTAGGAAAGTGACTTCCTGGATGCCAAACTGACACTTGGCTTTGTTGAGCTTCAGTCCATTCCGGCGTATGCTCTGTAGCACTGTAGACAGTCTCTCATTGTGTTCCTTCAGTGTGGAGCCCCAGATGATGATGTCATCAACATAGACCCGAACTCCTTCCAAACCTTCAATTATGTGTTCCATCGCTCTATGAAAGATTTCAGATGCAGATATTATCCCGAAAGGCATTCTGAGGAAATCATACCTGCCAAATGGTGTGTTGAAGGTACAGTATTTGGTGCTCTCTTCATCCAGTTTTAGTTGCCAAAATCCTTGTGAGGCATCGAGCTTTGTAAAGTATCTGGCACCTGACATTTCACTGGTGATTTCTTCTCGCTTGGGAATCTGGTAGTGTTCATATTTTATGTTTGCATTTAAGTCCTTTGGATCCATGCATATTCTTAGATCATTGTTCTTTTTCTTTACACATACCATGGAGTTAACCCAGTCTGTTGGCTCTTCGACTTTCCTGATGACTCCTAGTGTGGTCATTCTGTCCAGTTCATTCTTGAGCCGGTCACGCAGGGGTGCTGGAACTCTTCATGGATCATGTACCACTGGCTGAGCATTCTCCTTTAGCTGGATCTTGTAAGTGAATGGTAGAACTCCAAATCCTTTGAACACATCCTGGAAATTATTCACTACAGAATCCATCGAGTCATCTGGTCTGCTTATGGCACAGTTTATACGGTAGACTCTCTTGACCAGTTCTAAGTCCTCACAAGCTTTGTCACCCAGTAGTGAATCATGTCTTTCAGCCACAACAGAAAACATGAGGTGATGCACTTTGTCTTTGACTGTCACTTTAAGTCTGCATACACCTAAGCTATCTATTTTCTGTCCATTATAGTCCTTCAGTAGTACTGACTTTTTCTGTATTTTGGGCTTTTCTTTCAGTGAGATCATCCATTTGTCCTCTTTTACTGCATTGACTTTATGTTCAGCACTGTCCATTTCTGAGGGCTGCACATTTTCTGTATCCTTTTCTATATTGTCACATGACACCATTCGTACAAAAAATGTCTCACTTAAATCAGTGTCCTCAATTACATTAACTCGTTGCCCTTTCTTAGTTTTTACTTTTGAAAAGCATTGTTTGGCAAAGTGATTCTTTCCATTACCCTTTGTGCACATTTTTCCAAACGCTGGGCATTGTATTAACTGGTGTTTGTAACCACAGCGTTTACAATTAAAAATTTCATCCTCCGATTGCTTTTCATTTCTGTTCTGCCCACGTTTCTTCCCCTTGTAGGACACAGCACCAACAGCAGCATTATCACTCATTACAATTGCATCATTATTGATTTCACTGAAAGTCTTTGTGTGCTTTCGAGCTAGCTCGCTGGCTTGGCACATTTTCACAGCATTTTCCAAATTTAGTTCGGTTTCTCTCAACAGACGTTCCCTGACTTTATTATCATGAATACCAAACACAATCTGGTCACGAATCATGGATGCTTTGAGCTCAGAGAAATTACATGTCTGTGCTTTCAGTTTCAGATCAGTTAGAAAGCTATCAAAAGTCTCATTTTGCTGCTGTGTCCGAGAACGGAAGATGTATCTTTCATAGGTCTCATTCTTTTTGGGAGAGCAATGTGCATCAAATTTTTTTAGCACTTCTTCTAATTTTTCTCTGTTCTCCTCTGGATTAAATACAAATGTATTAAATACCTCTATCGCCTGTGGGCCTGCAACCGTAAGCAGCAACGCTATCTTCCTTGCGTCTGGCTTTGTACCGAATCTGATGGCTGCAATGTAGAGTTCGAATTGTTGTTTAAGAGTCTGCCAATTGTAGTCGATATTTCCTGTGAGTTTCAAACGCTCTGGTGGCTTCAAATTCTCCATGTCGCTTTTCACAATTTTCAGCAGATCTTCACCATCCTGGTACCATCTTATGTTCATTAATAAATAGACATTCTTATTCTGAACGCAGCTAGCTTCTGCTAGACACTGTATTGAGCACATGTGGACTAGGTGCAGTATCTGTAGAGGCATCCATTTTGACTGCTGTCTTGTGGGTAGCCTAGTGCCTCATGGGTAATGTAGTCTTAATATACATACAGCTGGGTAGTGTAGTCTTAGATATATATATATACAGCTCTACACAGCTCTACGGCTCCACCTAGTGTCCACTATAGAATGACATGTTATTGATCATTACACTTCTGTTCTGTATTGCTCAGGGTACACTACATTCTAGAGATTTACTAGAATGGTTCCAGGGATGAGGGAATACAGTTATGTGGATAGGCTAGAAAAGCTGGGGTTGTTCTCCTTGGAGCAGAGAAGGCTAAGAGGAGATTTGACAGAGGTGTTTAAAATCATGAAGGATTTAGATAGAGTAAATAAAGAGAAACTGAAAGGTCGATAACGAGAGGGCACAGATTTAAGGTGATTGGCAAAAGAACCAGAGGTGACACAAGGAAAAACTTTTTTATGCAACGAATGGTTAGGGTTTGGAATGCATTACCTGGCAGGATGGTGGATATAGATTCAGTAGTAGCCTTCAAAAGGGAATTGGATAAATTCTTGAAGGAGAAAAAATTGCAGGGATGTGGGGAAAGAACAGGGGAGTGGGGTTAACTGGATTGCTCTTCGAAAGTGCTGGCGCCGATTCGATAGGCCAAATGGCCTCCTTCTGTACTGTACTATTCTATGATTCCATAATTCTAAAATGCATTTACCCAGGAGATCAATGACAAAGCTCTGCCCTACTGTTTAGCTAAGAATCTGAGCGCATACTGGTCTTTCTGAAATTAAAATGTGTTATAAGTAGGGCTTAGCAACTTTATCATGTCAAATGGAGGTCATCTGTAGTACTGTAAAGCTATGTTTAGACTTAAAGGGGGGAAAATTTGGTTGCTTTGTGCCTCCCGTTAGCGCCTACTAATGGGGCGCAAAGTAACTAGCGCCCAAGCGCGGCGATGTTTGCGCCACTCGCGAAATTGACCAGACATTTTGCGGCGGTGCTAAACACTACCGCCACGATCTCCTGCGCCCGCTGATCATGACGTCAGTCAAGCGTGCAACGCCCCGATAGCGCCCCTGACCGGATATTGAGTGGCGCCCCCTGCCTTACCGCCTGCCACTAGCAATGACAGGTTGAGGGAAACGTTTTGCAGTCGGGAAGGGACTGGGGGAGTGCTATTTAAAGGCGACTGCTTCCTGCCTTTTTATGTCGATGACATTTTTGCACCACACATTCTGAGAGAGAGACTTCTGGAGAAATTCAATGCTGTGTGAAGGAGTTTTGGGTACTGAGCAGCACTTTGCAGGTTCATTTTGATTTGACCTTCCTTGCATCGATTTAGAAGAGACTGTGGGGGCTGCACTCTGAGCTCTTTCCCTGGGTCTCTCCATTGTTCTTTCCAGCAGATTTGATGTACAGGTCTCTCCAGGCCGAGATTCAAGGCTGCAATGAGCAGGGTGTGGATGGAGAGCAAGATCGACCCTCCCCTTTAAGAACTGGCCGGCGCCAGTGTGTCGGTGTTCCATTGCTGACTGACATCACATGAGCTTCGCCAGCGCTCTGAGGTAGCGCCTCGCTCCTCGGCGTTAGCGCCTTAAGACAGGTGTGTAGCGCCTGATTTAGTGCTCCAATCACCTCCAGGGGTGATAGAAGCCAAGTTTGCAGTTAGAGGCGATAATTAGCGCCAGGCGCTAAACTTTATGCCCGGCCGATAGTTGCGCCCCAAATGGGGCGATACCGAATTTCTTCCCCACAAGGTTTAAAGATGAAGTGATTTAATTGAGATAAGCCTTGCCAAAAAAAAATGTTTTATTTACAGCATCAGTTTTCAACTGTGTCCTTCCCTGGATGTGTACAGATAAAACCAGTTCTGAATGATCTAAATATATATACACAGTGTTATGTTAAGAATCCTATTTACTAAAGAGGAAATTAAATCATCACAATTCCCCAGGCAGAGGCAGATATAGTTCATGCAGAATCAAATGAAAAAGACTAATTAAAACTCTGGCTGCTAATGTTTTGCCTGGAATGTCATTGTTATTTTGGTATTTGCTCATTGACTAAGAAATGACTGGAGGGTTGAAGATGATGCAATACATTTTCTTTCATCTGTAAAGTTGAAGAAAAAGTATTTTAGCAATGATCATCGATTGATAATTATAGTAAAATAATTTCTCTTCAACTTTCCATGCAGAGCAAAATATACCCCAATGTCTGCTTTGCATCTGCTGATATATATCTATATATATAATGGTACTATGTTCTGAGTTCCGTACAAAATTTCAGAAGTAACCTCAATATACTTGTGCTAATTTCCCACAAAGAACAGGGCTTGCAGATCAGTTGGTGCCCTTGAGAATTAACTAATTACTGAGTGAAGCTTTTGAGTTCAAGAATCAGCTGAGACCTAAACCCATGAGTTGAGTATAGCTGGTTGTAATTTGTTCATATCTCTCCCACTATACTGTACATTGTTATAGAAAGCTCCTTTGATGGTTTGGGGGTAAATGTAATGGGAAGGTCCGAGACTTAATCGTCAGTCTATGTGATGTTAGTTAGTTTCAGCTAAGGCAACAATGAGGTCATTACAATTGGCCTAGGTGGCCTGGATTAGAAAGAAAGACTTGCATTTATATAGCACCTTTCACGACCACCGGACATCTCAAATCGCTTTACAGCCAATGAAGTACTATTTGAAGTGGAGTCACTGTTGTAATGTGGGAAACGTGGCAGCCAATTTGCGCACAGCAAGGTCCCACAAACTTCTCTGCTTCTTCTTCTTAGGCAGTCCCTCGGAACCGAGGATGACTTGCTTCCACACGAAAATGAGTTCTCAGGTGGCTGATGAGTCCAATGCGGGACCTACAGTCTCTGTCACAGGTGGGGCAGGCGGTGGTTGAAGGGGCGGGTGCTTGGGTTGACATGCGCTCCTTCCGCTGTTTGCACTTGACTTCTGCTTGCTCCCGACGAAGAGACTCGAGGTGTTCGGCGCCTTCCCGGATGCTTCTCCTCGACTTTGTGCGGTCTTGGGCCAGGGATCAGTGGGGATGTTGCACTTTTTCAAGGAGGCTTTGAGGGTGTCCTTGAAGCGTTTCCTCTGCCCACCTGGGGCTCTCTTGCCGTGTCGGAGCTCCGAGTAGAGCGCTTGTTTTGGGAGTCTTGTATCGGGCATGCGGACAATGTGACCCGTCCATCGGAGCTGATCAAAGCTGGGGATGTTAGCCTGAGCGTGAACACTGACGTTGGTGCGCCTATCCTGCCAATCTCCAACAAACATCAATGTGATAATGACCAGATAATCTGTTTTTGTTATGTTGATTGAGGGATAAATATTGGCCAGGACACCGGGGATAACTTCCCTGCTCTTCTTCGAAATAGTGCCATGGGATCTTTTATGTCCACCTGAGAGAGCAGATGGGGCCGCGGTTTAAAGTCTCATCTGAAAGAAGGCACCTCCGACAGTGCAGCACTCCCTTAGCACAGAATTGCCCTGGAGTGTCAGCCTAGCTTTATGTGCTCAAGCCTCTGGAGTGGGACTTGAACCCACAACCTTCTGACTCCGAGGCGAGGGTGCTACCAACTGAGCCACAGCTGACACTGTGGGAGAATAATAAACATCCAAACTCTCTGTTGCTGATCTCTATTGAGTGATCTTTGTTGAAGTGGTTGTGACAGAATCCGTCCCAACTCAGAGGTCAATCAATTAACATCCTACTCTATGATATGTATTATAATATCTCCATTGTACGGCAACCTGGAAAATGATGCAGTTTAAAATGATTAAGTTAATGTCCGGGATTTGACACTACAAAGCCAGACTCCCTTTCTAGACTACTGCTGGCAGCACCTTGGACTGGACATTTTAGGATGAACCAACTTCAATGACTATGTATAATGGAGTGGGGAGGTAGGGGGGGGTGATGCGCTACCAATAACTCAAAAGACTGAGATTAAGCGAGTAATTAACAGGCTTTTATTAACAAGAGAATGAAGGTGTGCCTCGAGTGGTCGACCGGTCCAGAATACAGAGGGACTGTGGAGCAGTCACCTTTATACCTGGACTCGTGGGAGGAGTCAGCCGAGACATGTACAGGCATGTACACAGTGGAATACAAACAGTGGTTTACCACATTCACCCCTTGTTTAAAAATGAGTCCGGCGGGGTGAAGTGTATTAAAAGTTAGTGTATTGGAGTCTCTCCGGAGGTCTTGTCTGCCACTGTGATCGACGTGGCGACGGCAGGGGTAGTGAAGCTTCCGGTGTCGAGTCCCGCGTAGGCTGGGGCACTGGTGTGTAGTCCTCGTAGGTGTCGAGCGGGTCGCAGGGCCCAGGCCCGCCGTCTGCTGGGGCTGGATATCGGGTCGTGGGGGGGTGGTGGTAGTGGGTAGTGGGTTACTGCGGCCCCCGAGGGTGCGAGGTCTCGTATGGAGACTGTGTCCTCCCGCCCGTCCAGGTATGCAATGTAAGCATACTGGGGGTTGGCGTGGAGGAGGTCGACCCTTTCGACCAGGGGGTCTGTTTTATGGGTCCTCACGTGTCTTCTCAGTAGGACCGGCCCTGGGGACGTCAGCCATGGTGGTAGCGATGTCCCCGATGTGGACTTCCTTGGGAAGACAAACATTTTCTCATGAGGGGTGGCGTTAGTGGCAGTGCAGAGCAGTGACCGAATAGAGTGGAGCGCATCGGGGAGCACATCCTGCCAGCGGGAGGTCGGAAGGCCCCTAGACTTTAAGGCTAGCAGGGCGGCCTTCCAAAATGTCGCATTCTCTCTTTCCACCTGTCCGTTCCCCCGGGGGTTGTAACTGGTGGTCCTGCTTGTGGCAATACCCCTAGCGAGCAGGTACTGGCGGAGTTCGTCGCTCATAAACGATGAGCCCCGGTCGCTATGGATATAGCTGGGGAAACCGAACAGGGTGAAGAGGTCGTTCAGACATTTAATGACCGTGGCACTGGTCATGTCCGGGCAGGGGATGGCGAACGGGAAACGGGAGTACTCATCAATAATGTTGAGGAAGTACACATTGCGGTCGGAGGAGGGGAGAGGCCCTTTAAAATCAACGCTCAGGCGCTCGAAGGGGCGAGTGGCTTTTATCAGGTGAGCCCTGTCTGGTCTATAAAAGTGCGGTTTGCACTCAGCGCAGACTTAGCAGTTCCTGGTCATGGTCCTGACCTCCTCAATGGAGTAAGGCAGGTTGCGGGCCTTGATGAAGTGGAAGAACCTGGTGACCCCCGGGTGGCAGAGGTCATTGTGGAGGGCCCGCAGTCTATCGATCTGTGCGCTGGCGCAGGTGCCACGCGATAGAGCATCCGGGGGTTCATTGAGCTTCCCGGGCCGGTACAAGATCTCGGAATTGTAGGTGGAAAGTTCGATTCTCCACCTCAAGATCTTGTCGTTTTTGATTTTGCCCCTCTGCTTGTTGTTAAACATAAACGCAACTGAACGCTGGTCAGTGAGCAGGGTAAATCGTTTTCCGGCCAGGTAGTGCCTCCAATGACGCACAGCCTCCACAATAGCCTGGGCCTCCTTCTCAACGGCGGAGTGTCTGGTCTCCGGGCCCTGGAGGATTCGTGAAAAGAAGGCCACGGGTCTCCCCGCCTGATTGAGGGTAGCGGCCAGGGCAAAGTCGGACGCGTCGCTTTCCACCTGGAAGGGGATGGATTCGTCCACTGCGTGCATGGTGGCTTTGGCAATGTCTTCCTTGATACGGTGGAAGGCTAAGCGGGCCTCTGCCGTCACGGGAAAAGAGGTGGACTTGATCAGCGGACGGGCCTTGTCCGCATAGTAGGGGACCCACTGGGCGTAATAAGAGAAAAACCCTAGGTACCTCTTCAGGGCCTTGAGGCAGTGGGGCAGTGGAAGTTCCATAAGGGGATGCATCCGGTCGGGGTCGGGACCGATCACTCCATGTTCCACAACACAGCCAAGGATGGCGAGGCGGGTTGTGCGGAATATGCACTTCTCCTTGTTATACGTCAGGTTGAGGAGTTTGGCGGTGCAGAGGAATTTTTCGACGTTTGCGTCATGGTCCTGCAAGTCATGGCCGCAGATGGTCACATTGTCCAGATATGGGAAGGTGGCCTGCAACGCATTTTGATCGACCATCCGGTCCATCTCCCTTTGGAAGACGGAGACCCCGTTGGTGACGCCAAAGGGAACCCTAAGGAAGTGATAGAGGCGGCCGTTTGCCTCAAAGGCAGTATACTGGCGGTCCTCAGGGCGGATAGGGAGCTGGTGGTACGCTGATTTCAGGTCAATGGTCGAGAAGACGCGGTACTGCGCGATCTGGTTGACCATATCAGCTATACGGGGGAGTGGGTAAGCGTCCAGCAGGGTGTAGCGATTTATTGTCTGGCTGTAGTCGATGACCAGGCGCTGCTTCTCGCCGGTCTTAACGGCCACAACCTGGGCTCGCCAGGGGCTGGTGCTGCCCTCAATAATCCCCTCCTTCAGGAGCCGCTCCACTTCGGTTTTAATGAAAACCCTGTCCCCGGCACTGTATCGCCTGCTCTTTGTGGCGATGGGCTTACAGTCGGGGGTGAGGTTAGCAAACAGTTGGGGGGGGGTGACTCTGAGTGTGGAGAGGTTGCACCTGGTGCGCGGCGGGCAGTTTGGAAGCTGCTGGCTGCGGACTGTGAGTGGGGGTAGGGGTCCACCGTACGCCATCGTAACACTTTTAAGGTGGCACTGAAAATCTAACCCCAGTAGAACGGCAGCGCAGAGGTGGGGCAGGACCAGAAGTTTAAAATTATCGTACACAGTCCCGTCTACTACGAGTGTCACCACGCAGTAGCCGCCAATGTCCGCCGACTGGGACTCAGAGGCCATAGAAATCCGCTGGTGCGCAGGCAGGACTGGGAGAGAGCAACGCCGCACCATGTCGGGGTGGATGAAGCTCTCCGTGCTCCCAGAGTCAAAAAGGCAGATTGTTTCGTGACCATTTACCTTAATGTCCATTGTGGACCGGGCCAGCTGGTGCGGTCTCGCTTTGTCCAGCGTAACGGAGGCCAGCGTAGGGGTCGGTGTGTCGCTGCGGGTATCAGATGAGGCGGTGTTGGGGGCCTGCTGCGTCCCGGCTGTCATCCAAGATGGCGGCGTCCATGATCCCCATGTGGCTGGAGGCGTCCAAAATGGCTGCTGTTCCGGTGGTTCGCACATGGCTGGGGAGGCCCAAGATGGCGGCCCGCACGGCCCACACGCGGCGCTGCTGGGGTTCGGGGTGGCTTTGGCCCTGCAGACGCTGGCGTAGTGTCCTTTCTTCCCACAGCCCGAGCAGATCGCATTTTTCGCCAGGCAGTGCGCTCTGGGGTGTTTGGCCTGGCCACAGAAGTAGCATTTCTGGCCTTGGGGCACTGCTGTCTGGCCTTGGGACACTGCTGCGGTAGTTGGGCCGTTGCTGGGATGTGGCTGGGGTGGCACGGCGCTATGAGACGGTCCTACCGTGTCCCAGGCTGTCGTTCCCCGCGGCGTCCCCGGTGCAGAGGAGTAGGCGTCCATGCCCCGGTAGGCTGCGTCCAATGATAGTGCGAGTTCAGAGGCCTTGTTGAGATCGAGGTCACTCTGCTCCAACAGTCGCTGTCGGGTGTAATTGGACCTGTGGCCCGCTACAAAAGCGTCCCGGATAAGTTCCTCTGTGTACACGGCGGCCTTTACATCCTTACAACCACAGGCCCGGCCAAGCACAGACAGTGCCTGCAGGTATTCCTCGGTCGATTCCCCCGGTTGTTGTTTACGACTCCCCAGGAGGTGCCTAGCGTACACTTCGTTCACTGGGCGCATGTACTGGTCCTTGAGGAGCTTGATAGCATCCGCGTACGAGGTCGCGTCCTGGATGACCGAGTACAATCGGTGGTTCACTTTGGAGGTCAGGACATCCAGTTTGTCCTCGTCCGATTTGACCGTTTCAGCAGAGGCGATCAGAAATGTTTCAAAACACCTAAGCCAGTGAGTAAACTTGGTGGATGAGTCCGCCTCCCGATGATCTAAGTCCAGGCATGCTGGTGTGAGGGTCTTCTCCATTATAAAAATCTTGTTAATAAAATTGATGCGCTATCAATAACTCAAAAGACTGAGATTAAGCGAGTAATTAACAGGCTTTTATTAACAAGAGAATGAAGGTGTGCCTCGAGTGGTCGACCGGTCCAGAATACAGAGGGACTGTGGAGCAGTCACCTTTATACCTGGACTCGTGGAAGGAGTCAGCCGAGACATGTACAGGCATGTACACAGTGGAATACAAACAGTGGTTTACCACAGGGGGGCAGGAAACTTTCCATTCAGTTGAACGCAAACTCTGAACACTATTGTCCCAAATGTACTGCTCTGAGATTTGGAACAAAACATGAGTACAAAAGCAGGGAAGTTATGCTGAACCCTTTATAAAGCTCTGGTTAGGCCACAACTAGAGTATTGCATCCAGTTCTGGTCACCACACTTTAGGAAGAATGTGAAGGTCCTTGAGAGGGTGCAGAGGAGATTCACCAGAATGGTTCCAGGGATGAGGGATTTTAGCTACAAGGTTAGGTTGTAGAAGCTGGGGTTGTTCTCCTTGGAGCAAAGGAGGTTGAGGGGAGATTTGATAGAGGTGTAAAAGATTATGATGGGTTTGGATAAGGTAGACAGAGAAAGTGTTACCATTAGTTGATGGTTCAAGGGCTAGGGGACACAGATTTAAGGTTTTTGGGCAGGGGGGGAAGTGAGGAAGAACTTCTTTATGCAGCGGGTGGTAATGACTTGGAACTCGCTGCTGATGAGGGTGGTGGAAGCGGAGACAAGCAATGATTTCAAAAGGAAATTGGATAAGAACATAAGAACATAAGAAATAGGAGCAGGAGTAGGCCATTCGGCCCTTCAAGCCTACTCCGCCATTCAATGAGATCATGGCTGATCTTTTGCCTCAACTCCATGCACCGACCCTATCGCCATATCCCTTGATGCCCTTACTAGTCAGAAATCTATCGACTTCTGTTTTGAATATACCCAATGACTGAGCCTCCACAGCCATCTGGGGTAGAGAATTCTAAAGATTCAACACCCACTGTGTGAAGAAATTTCTTCTCATCTCGGTCCTGAATGGCCTACCCTTTATCTTGAGGCTGTGGCCCTGGTTCTAGACTCCCCAGCCAAGGGAAACATTCTCCCAGCATCCATCCTATCAAGCCCTGTAATAATTTTGTATGCTTCAATGAGATCCCCTCTCATTCTTCTGAATTCAAGAGAATACAGGCCTAGTTTACTCAATCTCTTCTCATACGACAGTCCCGCCATCCCAGGAATCAATCTCGTGCACCTTCATTGCACTCCCTCTATGGCAAGTGTATCCTTCCTTAGGTAAGGAGACCAAAATTGTGCACAGTACTCCAGGTGTGGTCTCACCAAGGCCCTATATAATTGGAGTAAGACTTCTTTACTCCTGCACTCAAATCCTCTTGTAATGAAGGCCAGCATACCATTTGCCTTCCTAATGGCTTGCTGCACCTGCACATTAACTTTCAATGACTCATGTACAAGGACACCCAGGTCCCTTTGAGCATCTGCATTCCCCAATCTTTCACCATTTAGGAAATACTCTGCCTTTCTGTTTTTTCTACCAATGTGGATAACTTCACATTTATCCACATTATATTCCATCTGCCACATTCTCGCCCACTCACTGAACCTGTCGAGATCCCCTTGAAGCCTCTTCACATCCTCTTCGCAACTGACACTGCCACCTAGCTTTGTATCATCAGCAAATTTGGAAATGTGACATTTAGTCCCCTCATCCAAATCATTGATATAGATTGTGAATAGCTCGGGCCCAAGCACCAATCCTTGTGGTACCCCACTAGTCACAGCCTGCCATCCTGAAAAAGACCTGTTTATCCCTACTCTTTGTTTTCTGTCTGTTAACCAATTCTCAATCCATGCTAGTATATTGCCCCCAATTCCATGTGCCCTAATTTTGTTCACCAACCTCTTGTGTGGGACCTTATCGAAGGCCTTCTGAAAATCCAGATACACCACATCTACCGGTTCCCCTTTGTCTACTCCACTAGTTACATCCTCAACAAACTCCAATAAGTTTGTCAAACAGGATTTCCCTTTCATAAATCCATGTTGACTCTGCCCAATCTTACTATTAGTTTCTAAGTGCCCAGTTATTGCATCCTTTATAACAGATTCCAGCATTTTCCCAACTACTGATGTGAGGCTACAGGTCTGTAGTTCCCCGTTTTCTCTCTCCCTCCTTTCTTAAATAGCGGGGTTACATTTGCTATCCTCCAATCTGCAGGAACCGTTCCAGAATCTATAGAATTTTGGAAGATGACAACCAATGCGTCCACTATTCCAATGGCCACCTCTTTCAAAACCCTAGGATGTAGGTCATCCAGTCCTTTGAATTTATTAACTTTTAGTCAGTATTTTGCTAGTACTGTTTTTTTATTAAAAATAATTTCTTTAAGTTCCTTATTCTCGCCACACCCTTGGTTTTCTTGTATTTCTGTGAGGTTTTTGGATAGGCACTTGAGGGAAATAAACTTGCAGGGCTATGGGGATAGATCAGGGGGATGGGACTGACTGGATTGTTCTACAGAGAGCCGGCACAGACTCGATGTGCCGAATGGCCTCCTTCTGTGCCGTAATGACTTTACGGGGGCGATTTTACCAATGGGGGCACATTGGATGCGGGACTGCTTCTTGTCGGGGTGTTGTCCCACCTCCATCTACTTGTTGTCAACCCACACTATTTTCCCTTGATTGACCTTGTTAAGCCCACCCAGTGGGCTTAGCAGACCAATTAAGGGGAAGCTGATTACAGAGAACGCCAGCGTATGATGTTTCATCTGTCAAAAAATTTTGACAGATGAATTGTCATTGTTTGACAGCTCTGTGAAGCTGTCAAACACTGACATTCTCTACGATAGCAAGCTCAACGTAAACTCGAGGAACAGCACCTCATCTTCCGATTAGGCAGTCTGCAGCCTTCCGGTCTCAATATCGAGTTCAACAATTTCAGATCATAACCTCGGCCCCTATTTCATTTTCACTTACATTTTTCCACTCCTTTCCTTTCCCGCCCCCCCTTTCCTTTTGTTTCTCTCTCACACCTGGCAGCTATCTTTTGCCCTGCCAGTACACTTTACACCTAATCACAGCCTATTACCATCTCGTCTAGCTTCTAATCTCTTTTACTTCTTTTGGTTCTTTTATTCTTTTGTCCGATCGCAGCCCTGCCTTCGATCTAGTTCCTTTTCTCTCCAGTTTTGAAGAAGGGTCAAACCCGAAACGTCAACTCAAATTTCTCTCCATGGATGTTGCCTGACTTGCTGAGTTTTTCCAGCATTTTCTGTTGTTATTACTGACATTCTCTGTTGTTTGATGAGTCCTTGTATTCAAGACTCATCAAACCTCTTTCTTTAGCAGAAATTAGATGGTTGTTGCATCGGAGAATGCAGCAGCCATCTGTCATCTCTGCCGGTGAGATGCGAGACTCTCCGCATCCCCAACTGTTGAAGCCTGCAGGAAGAAACAAAGGTAAGTAAACATTTTCTATCACTTTCCACTCACCTCCCATAGTTACCTCTCCACACTTGCACCCATCACTTACCTTCACAGCACACTTTTGCACTCCTCCGACCTCTGCAGACCCACTGCTTGCCTTGGTGACCCTGGCGGGGTTTCCCGATGTCGGGAAGCCCGCACCTCTCCTGGAAAAATGGGGATAATCCTCTTAACTGCCTGTTAACTACCTGTTCAAAATCTCACAACACCTTTGAAAAAAAGCAAGGAATTCTCAGTGAGTGTTGGCAAGCTTTTTGATTCTGGGCACTCTCCTGATCTTCTCCTCACCGACATTCACACACACTTGTGTTCCAGCAGAGATCACTGGTTAACGGTCAGGGGCGAGAGCCCCGGTTGAATATTTTCCCCCTCCATAGCCCAGACATGCCGAAGCTCAGCTTAAACCAGCTAACTGAACAAAGGCCAGAGAGCAGACCCAAGGCCTGCTGGCTCTGTGTGGTTCAGAGCCAGGTCGGGCAGTGCATAGAAACATAGAAACATAGAAGATAGGAGCAGGAGTAGGCCATTCGGCCCCTCGAGATTGCTCCGCCATTCAATGCGATCATGGCTGATCATCCAAATTCAGTACCTGCTTTCTCCCCATACCCCTTGATCCCTTTAGCCTTAAGAAATATATCCAACTCCTTCTTGAATATATTAAATGAATTGGCCTCCACCGCCCTCTGTGGCAGAGAATTCCACAGGTTCACCACTCTCTGGGTGAAGAAATTCCTCCTCATTTCTGTCCTAATTGGACTACCCATAATCCTTAGACAGTGTCCCCTGGTTCTGGACTCCCCGACCATCGGGAACATCCTTCCTGCATCTAGTCTGTCCAGTGCTGTCAGAATTTTATAAGTTTCAATGAGATCACCTCTCATTCTTCTAAACTCCAGCGAGTACAAGTCCAATCGACCCAATCTCTCCTCATACGTCATTCCTGCCATCCCAGGTATCAGCCTGGTGAATCTTCGCTGTACTCCTTCCATGGCAAGAACATCCTTCCTCAGATAAGGCGACCAAAACGGCACACAATACTCAAGATTTGGTCTCACCAAGGCCCTGTACAACTGCAGCAAGACATCCTTGTTCCTGTACTCGAACACTCTCGCTACAATGGCCAACATACCATTTGCCTTCTTAACCGTCTGCTGCACCTGCATGCTTACCTTCAGCGACTGGTGCAAAAGGACACCCAGGTCTCGTTGCACTTCCCGTTGTCCCAATCTATTGCCATTTAGGTAATAATCTGCCTTCCTGTTTTTGTCACCAAAGTGGATAACCTCACATTTATCCACGTTATATTGCATCTGCCATGTTTCTGCCCAATCACCCAACATGTCCAAATCATCCTGGAGTTTCTTGACATCCTCCTCACAGCACACACGCCCACCCAGCTTTGTGTCATCTGCAAATTTGGAGATATTACATCTAGTTCCCTTGTCCAGATCAATCATATATATATTGTGAATAGCTGGGGTCCAAGGACCGATCCCTGCAGTACTCCACTAGTCACTGCCTGCCATTCGGAAAAAGACCCATTTATTCCAACTCTTTGCTTTCTGTCTGCCAACCAGTTCTCTATCCAAGTCAATACACCACATCCACTGGTTCTCCCTTATCTATTTTACCAGTTACATCCTCAAAAAATTCCAGTAGATTAGTCGAGCATGATTTACCTTTTGTGAATCCATGTTGACTTTGTCCAATCCTGTCACTGTTTTCCAAGTGCTCTGCTATTACATCTTTTATATTGGACTCTAGCATTTTCCCCACTACCGATGTCAGGCTTACCGGTCTGTAATTCCCTGTTTTCTCTCTACCAACTTTTTTGAATAGTGGGGTAACATTAGCTACCCTCCAATCCATGGGTACTATTCCAGATTCCATCGAACGTTGGAAGATGATCAGCAATGCATCTATTATTTCTAGGGCCACTTCCTTAAGTACCCTAGGATGTAGATTATCAGGCCCTGGGGATTTATCGGCCTTCAGTCCCATCAATTTCCCTAACACCATTTCCCTACAAATACTGATTTATTTCAGTTCCACCCTTTCATCAGACCCTATGTTCCCCGGCATCTCTGGGAGGTTATTTGTGTCCTCCTTTGTGAAGACAGAACCAAAATATGTATTTAGTTGGTCTGCCATTTCTTTGTTCCCCATTATAAATTCCTGATTCTGACTGCAAGGGACCTACGCTTGACTTCACCAATCTTTTTCTCTTCACATATCTATAAAAGCTTTTACAGTCAGTTTTTATGCTCTCCGCAAGCTTACTCTCATATTCTATTTTCCCCTTCTTAATTAATCCCTTTGTCCTCCTTTGTTGAATCCTAAACTGCTCCCAATCCTCAGGATTATTGCTTTTTCTGGCCAATTTATATGTCCTCTCCTTGGATCTTATGTTATCGCTTATTTCCCTTGTTAGCCACGGTTGAGTCACCTTTTTTGTTTTATTTTTATGCCATACTGGGATGAACAAATTCTGTAGTTCATCTATGCGGTCTTTGAATGTTTGCCATTGCCTATCCACCGTCAACCCTTTGAGTGACATTCCCCACTCAATCCTACCCAACTCGCGCCTCAGACCATCGTAGTTTCCTTTATTTAAATTTAGGACCCTAGTCTCTGAGTCAACTACTTCATTCTCTATCTTAATGAAGAATTCAATCATATTATGATCGCTCCGACCCAAGGGGCCTTGCACAACAAGATTGCTAATTAATCCTTGGGGCCTTGCACAACAAGATTGCTAATTAATCCTTTCTCGTTACATAATACCCAGTCTAAGATGGCCTGATCTCTGGTTGGTTCCTCGACATATTGGTCCAGGAAACCATCCCGTAAACACTCCAGGAATTCCTCCTCCACAGTATTGTTACTAATTTGGTTAGCCCAATCTATAAGTAGATTAAAGTCACCCATGATGACTGCTGTGCCCTTATTGCACGCTTCTTTAATTTCCCTTTTAATGCCATCCCCAACCTCCGCCTTACTGTTTGGAGGTCTATATACCACTCCCACTAACGTTTTCTGCCCCTTGGTATTTCTCAATTCTACCCATACAGATTCCATGTCATCAGAGCTATTATCTGCTAAGGCATCAATGAGGTTCCAGAATGTAGTGTTAACTCAAAACCCTCAAAGAAGCATCATTAAGCTTTACCCAGTAACACATCCATTTCTTGCTCCTTCAACTTCTACTTTACCATATCAGAAGTGACAAAAGAAGGTCAATATTTCTGTAGTGAACCAGTGTCCATAGGGTGCTAGATTGAGATTGAGAGAATTATTGTTCAATTTAATTCATATAGTTTTCATACATTTATGTATTTTTAAAAATTTGCATTTCTGTGCACCAAACAGTTTTCCCTGTGCTTTAGTGTCATGTCTGTGAGCAAAAGCACACCAAGCATGAGTAACTGAGTACATAATGATGCCCCTTAGGTACAGATGAACTTGTGTTGCAACCCTACAGTTAGCAAACTGAATATAGAAGAGCTTAGAATCACATCATGTATCTGTTAAACTCACTGAAGATTGTTGCTGCTCTTCTATGGAAAGATATTTTTCTGTTCTTTCTGAATGCTATCATTTAATGTTACAATAGTCACACAATTTTGTGACTTAACTGGATTTTTTTAAATGCATACACATTTACATATACAACTGTACATATATTATTATCTATATATATAAAATAGCTCTTCTGTCTGTCTGTCTGTCTGTCTGTCTGTCTGTTTGTCTGTCTGTATGTACGCTATACACTCAAAAGTTATAGAGCATACCTACACATGTGTTATATCAAAAGAAAGCTTATGATTCCGGAATGGTCATAAGCGTATTTATTTTTTGGTCAGACAAAAATTGTGCCGACGGTGTCCAAATAACGTTCAAAATTCCACTCATTATCCGCTCATTAGCATTGAGTGACATGAAGGTTGACCAGTCGTGCAGTCGAGCGACATGACGGTTGACAAATCGCTGCGTCACGGGGGCGGGTTCATTGCGTGTGCGGGCGGGCCATCCTAGAGTTGAGTGACGTGATGATTGACTAATCCTACAGTTCAGTGACCTGACGGTTGACCAATCGGTGCATGTGTGGGCGGGCCTAATCCTTCTGAGCTGAGGTGAGTGGCCACCACCTTGATTCCTGAGTTGATTTTTTTTTCCCACTTTCTGTACACAATTAAATAGTTTTTAAAAAAAGTAAATTAATTTCTAAAGGCTTTTTGTAAGCTGATTAATTTTCCTATCTTTCACCCTCTTTTTTTGCTGCCTGGGGACTCGGGCTTTCCCCCCTCTACTAGGCCACAGGCCCAGCCACAATCGGCGGTCTAAAGCCCGCTCAGGCCCCGTCCCAGGGCTCGGGAGGGTGGAGGGTTTTCTATAAATGAAGTGGCTGCTGCCAACGACTGGAAGCTGCGGTGAGTGACTGGTGCCAACGACTAGAAGCTGATATCGATGTTTCTGCTTCTCCCCCACACCCACAGAGCCCGCTCCATTGAGCAGCGGCGTCACTCTCTCTCTCTCTTCCCGTGCGGCGCGCAGGCCCAGCCGCAATCGGCGGTCTTGAAGCCGGCTCAGGCAGGGGGCCAATGCTCGGGGGGGTGGGGGTGGCCGGTGCTCGGGAGGGCAGGGCTGGCCAGGGCTTGGGAGGGTGGGGGGCGGGGCTCGGGAGAGCGGGGGGCGGGGCTCGGGAGGGCGGGAAGGCGGGGGGAAGGGTTACCCCGGCAACCGGGAACGGCCCTCTCTCACAGCCGCACGCCGGCTCACGCCCGGTCCCATTTGCGGCCGCGGGCCGGGGACTCGCCCTCTCTCTCTCCTTCCCTCTGTCTCTCTCTCCTCCCCCTCCCCTCTCCCCCCTTCCCCCTCCCCCTCCCTCTCCCCCCCTCCCTCCGTCCCTCTCCCCCCCTCCCCTCTCCCCCTCCCCTCTCCCCCCTCCCCTCTCCCCTCCCCTCTCCCCTCTCCCCTCTCCCCCCTCCCCCCTCCCCCCTCCCCTCTCCCCTCTCCCCCCTCCCCTCTCCCCCTCTCTCTCCCCCTGCCTCCCCCTCTCTCTCTCCCCCTCTCTCTCTCCCCTCCCTCCCTCTCTCTCTCTTCCCCTCCCTCTCCTTCTCTCTCTCCCCCCTCCCTCCTCTCTCTCTCCCCCTCCCTACCCCTCTCTCTCTCCCCCTCCCTCCCCTCTCTCTCCCCCTCCCTCCCCTCTCTCTCCCCCTCCCTCCCCCTCTCTCTCCCCCCTCCCTCCCCTCTCTCTCTCCCCCTCCCTCCTCCTCTCTCTCTCCCCCTCTCTCCCCCTCTCTCTCCTCCCTCCCTACCCCTCTCTCTTGCCCCCTCCCTCCCCCTCTCTCTCCCCCCTCCCTCACCTCTCTCTCTCCCCTCCCTCCCCTCTCTCTCTCCCCCTCCCTCCCCCTCTCTCTCCCCCCTCCCTCCCCCTCTCTCTCTCCCCCCTCCCTCCCCCTCTCTCTCTCCCCCCTCCTCCCCCTCTCTCTCCCCCCTCCCTCCCCCTCTCTCTCTCCCCCTCCCTCCCCCTCTCTCTCTCCCCTCCCTCCCCCTCTCTCTCTCCCCTCCCTCCTTCCCCTCCCTCCTCCCTCCCTCCCCCCTCTCTGCCACCTCCCTCCCCCTCTCTCTGCCCCTCTCTGCCCCTCACTCCCCCCTCTCTGCCCCCCTCCCTCCCCCTCTCTCTGCCCCCTCCCTCCCCCTCTCTCTGCCCCTCCCTCCCCCTCTCTCTGCCCTCCCTCCCCCTCTCTCTCTCTTCCCCCTCTCTCTCTCCCCCTCTTCTCTCTCCCCCCAGTCTCTCTCTCCCCAGTCTCTCTCTCTCTCTCTCCACAGTCTCTCCTCTCTCTCTCCCCGATCTCTCTCTCTCTCCCCAGTCTCTCTCTCTCCTCTCCCCCAGTCTCTCTCTCCTTCCTCTCTCTCCTTCCCTCTCTCTCTCTCTCCTTCCCTCTCTCTCTCTCTCCTTCCCTCTCTCTCTCCTTCCCTCGCTCTCTCTCCTTCCCTCTCTCTCTCTCCTTCCCTCTCTCTCTCTCTCCTTCTCTCTCTCTCTCCTTCTCTCTCTCTCTCTCCTTCCCTCTCTCTCCCTCCTTCCCTCTCTCTCTCCTTCCTCTCTCTCTCTCTCCTTCTCTCTCTCTCTCTCTCCTTCCCTCTCTCTCTCTGTCCTTCCCTCTCCCTCTCTCTCCTTCTCTCTCCTTCCCTCTCTCTCTCCTCCTCCTTCCCTCTCTCTCTCCTTCTTTCTCTTTCCCTCTCTCTCTCTGTCTCTCTCTCCTTCCCTCTCTCCTTCCCTCTCTCTCTCACACACACTCCCAGTCTCTCTCTCTCTCTCTCCCCCAATCTCTCTCTCTCTCTTCCCCCCGTCGCTCTCTCCCCCAATCTCTCTCTCTCTCTTTCTCTCTCTTCCCCCCGTCGCTCTCTCCCCCAGTCTCTCTCTTCTCCCCCCAGTCTCTCTCTCTCCTTCCCTCTCTCTCTCCTTCCCTCTCTCTCTCCTTCCCCCTCTCTCTCTCCTTCCCTCTCTCTCTCCTTCCCTCCCTCTCTCTCCTTCCCTCTCTCTCTCTCTCTCTCTCCTTCCCTCTCTCTCTCCTTCTCTCTCCTTCCCTCTCTCTCTCCTTCTCTCTGTTTCCCCTCTCTCTCTCTGTCTCTCTCTCCTTCCCTCTCTCCTTCCATCTCTCTCTGTCTCTCTCTCCTTCCCTCTCTCCTTCCCTCTCTCTCTCTCTCCCCCAGTCTCTCTCTCTCTCTCTCTCACACTCCCAGTCTCTCTCTCTCCCCCAGTCTCTCTCTCTCCCCCCCAGTCTCTCTCTGCCCCCCAGTCTCTCTCTACCCCCCAGTCTCTCTCTGGCCCTCATCTCTTTCTCTTCTTCC